>NW_027640584.1:0-627506 GCF_949752795.1 Hyperoodon ampullatus | reverse complement strand
CGGAAGCACCCTGATTATTTAGAGGAAACTCCTTCTCGTTCCCGAGCCCTGCCTCCAGTGCCTAGAGGCCCGTCAGAAACGGTGTTAATCGGGTAGCTTCAAGGCAGCAGGAATGGAGCTCTCAAAATGGGACTACAAGGCTTCTTCTGCCCTCAGACCCCCGCTTCCAGTCACCACGTAGCTCACCGCCTTGTGATTTCTAGCAGGTGCACAGGGACACTAGCTACACACTCGCTCCTTCCCTGAATCCACTTTTCTTCACAGGCTGTTCTGCCTGTAGCCAACTCCTCGCTCATCCAAAAGGAAACCTCTAGGCAGGCTCTATCGGGCCTTAGCCTCTACTAAAGGCCTGCAGTGTAAGGGGAGGCACTGTGCTTTAGTGGCAGCAGGAACGCAAGCTGACTTTCTGACATAAGAGCGGTGCCCTCGGCTAAGGGTTCCTAGAAGGCCCGCGAAGCAGATTGTTTTCCTAAGTGCCGCTCACACAAGGGCAATGAGGCGGAGTTCCTTGACAGGTAGGACGTGAGAGAAGAGTTTCCCTGTAGCTGTGGCAGTGCTGAGGAAATCTAGCACTCCCCAGGAGGTGGGCAGTGCGTTGCCCTACACTCGGCATACACAGGGTGACCGGGAAGGGCTTCCGGGCCTGGATGCCGCTGAGCAGGCCAGGGGAGCCCGCCGGTATTCAGTGGTCTTGCGGGGACTGGGGTGCGGACGCGAGGGTCCTGGGTGTCCTCAGTGGCGCACTAACCAAGAAAAGAAAGCAGAAGTGCGACGAAGGCCCCTTGGGAAGTGCTGCCTGCCTCCGCTTCAGCAGGGCACTAAAGCGACTTTCCTCGAGGCAAAGGGCTGACATGACGTTCGGTCTCCAGGTAGGTATGGAGCATAGCAGCATGAGCCCCCAAGCTAGGCCCTGGACGCACCCTGTTTCACGGGCGAGAGCTCATTTTCTTCCCAGAACCAGGCCTACCGTGACGAGAGGCCCGTCACAAAGGGTGTCTCTCCGTGTCGTTCAAGGCCCGACCAAGGGAACTTTCAAACTGGGAGAGGCGGCCTGTGCCTTCAGGCCCGCACTGCAAGCCAGACAGGCAGTAAACGCAACCTGGGGATTCAACAAGCCACAAACCACACAAGGTACACAATGGGCCCTTCCCTGAATCAACTTGTTTACGACGCAGGGTGTTCTGCCTGGAGCGAACGAACTCAAACAAGGCAGGCTCTCGTTAGGCCTCTAAGCGTCTGCCTCTTCCAAAACACCCAAGTGTTGTGCTGCCTGAAGAACTCTGCTTTAGTTGCCGCTGCAGTGCACGCTGACTTCCTCCGTGAGTAGAGTGACTTTCCCACCGGGCTGCCCCAAGGCGTTCTAAGCAGACTATTTCCTCGGTGCAGCTGAGAGGAGGTCAATGTCGAAAACTTCCAGGGCACGGTGGACCGGCGAGAAAGGCGCGCCCGATGCTCTTGGAGTGCCGAGGAATCGTAGCCGGCCCCTTTCAAAGCGCTGGCTGTAGTCCCTCCCTCGGCATACACAGCAGGCCCCTCTCTCAAGGGCCTAGGGGCCTGGGTGTGGCACAGCCTGCCCCCAGGGGCCGGGGGTTTTCGCAGGGAAAAGGGTGCACACCCGAAGCGTCTAGGAGTCCTGAAAAGGGCAGCACCGATAAAATAAAGCACTACAGCCAACAAGGCCTCAAAGAGCTTGCTGTGTGCTCCGTTCCTGCAGGGCGGCTCAAAGCCTTTCTCGAGGCAGGCCCTCAAGTGGCCGATCCCTGTAGTCCTACAGCCTGACAGGATGAGCTCCCAACACGGAAGCACCCTGATTATTTAGAGGAAACTCCTTCTCGTTCCCGAGCCCTGCCTCCAGTGCCTAGAGGCCCGTCAGAAACGGTGTTAATCGGGTAGCTTCAAGGCAGCAGGAATGGAGCTCTCAAAATGGGACTACAAGGCTTCTTCTGCCCTCAGACCCCCGCTTCCAGTCAACACGTAGCTCACCGCCTTGTGATTTCTAGCAGGTGCACAGGGACACTAGCTACACACTCGCTCCTTCCCTGAATCCACTTTTCTTCACAGGCTGTTCTGCCTGTAGCCAACTCCTCGCTCATCCAAAAGGAAACCTCTAGGCAGGCTCTATCGGGCCTTAGCCTCTACTAAAGGCCTGCAGTGTAAGGGGAGGCACTGTGCTTTAGTGGCAGCAGGAACGCAAGCTGACTTTCTGACATAAGAGCGGTGCCCTCGGCTAAGGGTTCCTAGAAGGCCCGCGAAGCAGATTGTTTTCCTAAGTGCCGCTCACACAAGGGCAATGAGGCGGAGTTCCTTGACAGGTAGGACGTGAGAGAAGAGTTTCCCTGTAGCTGTGGCAGTGCTGAGGAAATCTAGCACTCCCCAGGAGGTGGGCAGTGCGTTGCCCTACACTCGGCATACACAGGGTGACCGGGAAGGGCTTCCGGGCCTGGATGCCGCTGAGCAGGCCAGGGGAGCCCGCCGGTATTCAGTGGTCTTGCGGGGACTGGGGTGCGGACGCGAGGGTCCTGGGTGTCCTCAGTGGCGCACTAACCAAGAAAAGAAAGCAGAAGTGCGACGAAGGCCCCTTGGGAAGTGCTGCCTGCCTCCGCTTCAGCAGGGCACTAAAGCGACTTTCCTCGAGGCAAAGGGCTGACATGACGTTCGGTCTCCAGGTAGGTATGGAGCATAGCAGCATGAGCCCCCAAGCTAGGCCCTGGACGCACCCTGTTTCACGGGCGAGAGCTCATTTTCTTCCCAGAACCAGGCCTACCGTGACGAGAGGCCCGTCACAAAGGGTGTCTCTCCGTGTCGTTCAAGGCCCGACCAAGGGAACTTTCAAACTGGGAGAGGCGGCCTGTGCCTTCAGGCCCGCACTGCAAGCCAGACAGGCAGTAAACGCAACCTGGGGATTCAACAAGCCACAAACCACACAAGGTACACAATGGGCCCTTCCCTGAATCAACTTGTTTACGACGCAGGGTGTTCTGCCTGGAGCGAACGAACTCAAACAAGGCAGGCTCTCGTTAGGCCTCTAAGCGTCTGCCTCTTCCAAAACACCCAAGTGTTGTGCTGCCTGAAGAACTCTGCTTTAGTTGCCGCTGCAGTGCACGCTGACTTCCTCCGTGAGTAGAGTGACTTTCCCACCGGGCTGCCCCAAGGCGTTCTAAGCAGACTATTTCCTCGGTGCAGCTGAGAGGAGGTCAATGTCGAAAACTTCCAGGGCACGGTGGACCGGCGAGAAAGGCGCGCCCGATGCTCTTGGAGTGCCGAGGAATCGTAGCCGTCCCCTTTCAAAGCGCTGGCTGTAGTCCCTCCCTCGGCATACACAGCAGGCCCCTCTCTCAAGGGCCTAGGGGCCTGGGTGTGGCACAGCCTGCCCCCAGGGGCCGGGGGTTTTCGCAGGGAAAAGGGTGCACACCCGAAGCGTCTAGGAGTCCTGAAAAGGGCAGCACCGATAAAATAAAGCACTACAGCCAACAAGGCCTCAAAGAGCTTGCTGTGTGCTCCGTTCCTGCAGGGCGGCTCAAAGCCTTTCTCGAGGCAGGCCCTCAAGTGGCCGATCCCTGTAGTCCTACAGCCTGACAGGATGAGCTCCCAACACGGAAGCACCCTGATTATTTAGAGGAAACTCCTTCTCGTTCCCGAGCCCTGCCTCCAGTGCCTAGAGGCCCGTCAGAAACGGTGTTAATCGGGTAGCTTCAAGGCAGCAGGAATGGAGCTCTCAAAATGGGACTACAAGGCTTCTTCTGCCCTCAGACCCCCGCTTCCAGTCAACACGTAGCTCACCGCCTTGTGATTTCTAGCAGGTGCACAGGGACACTAGCTACACACTCGCTCCTTCCCTGAATCCACTTTTCTTCACAGGCTGTTCTGCCTGTAGCCAACTCCTCGCTCATCCAAAAGGAAACCTCTAGGCAGGCTCTATCGGGCCTTAGCCTCTACTAAAGGCCTGCAGTGTAAGGGGAGGCACTGTGCTTTAGTGGCAGCAGGAACGCAAGCTGACTTTCTGACATAAGAGCGGTGCCCTCGGCTAAGGGTTCCTAGAAGGCCCGCGAAGCAGATTGTTTTCCTAAGTGCCGCTCACACAAGGGCAATGAGGCGGAGTTCCTTGACAGGTAGGACGTGAGAGAAGAGTTTCCCTGTAGCTGTGGCAGTGCTGAGGAAATCTAGCACTCCCCAGGAGGTGGGCAGTGCGTTGCCCTACACTCGGCATACACAGGGTGACCGGGAAGGGCTTCCGGGCCTGGATGCCGCTGAGCAGGCCAGGGGAGCCCGCCGGTATTCAGTGGTCTTGCGGGGACTGGGGTGCGGACGCGAGGGTCCTGGGTGTCCTCAGTGGCGCACTAACCAAGAAAAGAAAGCAGAAGTGCGACGAAGGCCCCTTGGGAAGTGCTGCCTGCCTCCGCTTCAGCAGGGCACTAAAGCGACTTTCCTCGAGGCAAAGGGCTGACATGACGTTCGGTCTCCAGGTAGGTATGGAGCATAGCAGCATGAGCCCCCAAGCTAGGCCCTGGACGCACCCTGTTTCACGGGCGAGAGCTCATTTTCTTCCCAGAACCAGGCCTACCGTGACGAGAGGCCCGTCACAAAGGGTGTCTCTCCGTGTCGTTCAAGGCCCGACCAAGGGAACTTTCAAACTGGGAGAGGCGGCCTGTGCCTTCAGGCCCGCACTGCAAGCCAGACAGGCAGTAAACGCAACCTGGGGATTCAACAAGCCACAAACCACACAAGGTACACAATGGGCCCTTCCCTGAATCAACTTGTTTACGACGCAGGGTGTTCTGCCTGGAGCGAACGAACTCAAACAAGGCAGGCTCTCGTTAGGCCTCTAAGCGTCTGCCTCTTCCAAAACACCCAAGTGTTGTGCTGCCTGAAGAACTCTGCTTTAGTTGCCGCTGCAGTGCACGCTGACTTCCTCCGTGAGTAGAGTGACTTTCCCACCGGGCTGCCACAAGGCGTTCTAAGCAGACTATTTCCTCGGTGCAGCTGAGAGGAGGTCAATGTCGAAAACTTCCAGGGCACGGTGGACCGGCGAGAAAGGCGCGCCCGATGCTCTTGGAGTGCCGAGGAATCGTAGCCGTCCCCTTTCAAAGCGCTGGCTGTAGTCCCTCCCTCGGCATACACAGCAGGCCCCTCTCTCAAGGGCCTAGGGGCCTGGGTGTGGCACAGCCTGCCCCCAGGGGCCGGGGGTTTTCGCAGGGAAAAGGGTGCACACCCGAAGCGTCTAGGAGTCCTGAAAAGGGCAGCACCGATAAAATAAAGCACTACAGCCAACAAGGCCTCAAAGAGCTTGCTGTGTGCTCCGTTCCTGCAGGGCGGCTCAAAGCCTTTCTCGAGGCAGGCCCTCAAGTGGCCGATCCCTGTAGTCCTACAGCCTGACAGGATGAGCTCCCAACACGGAAGCACCCTGATTATTTAGAGGAAACTCCTTCTCGTTCCCGAGCCCTGCCTCCAGTGCCTAGAGGCCCGTCAGAAACGGTGTTAATCGGGTAGCTTCAAGGCAGCAGGAATGGAGCTCTCAAAATGGGACTACAAGGCTTCTTCTGCCCTCAGACCCCCGCTTCCAGTCAACACGTAGCTCACCGCCTTGTGATTTCTAGCAGGTGCACAGGGACACTAGCTACACACTCGCTCCTTCCCTGAATCCACTTTTCTTCACAGGCTGTTCTGCCTGGAGCCAACTCCTCGCTCATCCAAAAGGAAACCTCTAGGCAGGCTCTATCGGGCCTTAGCCTCTACTAAAGGCCTGCAGTGTAAGGGGAGGCACTGTGCTTTAGTGGCAGCAGGAACGCAAGCTGACTTTCTGACATAAGAGCGGTGCCCTCGGCTAAGGGTTCCTAGAAGGCCCGCGAAGCAGATTGTTTTCCTAAGTGCCGCTCACACAAGGGCAATGAGGCGGAGTTCCTTGACAGGTAGGACGTGAGAGAAGAGTTTCCCTGTAGCTGTGGCAGTGCTGAGGAAATCTAGCACTCCCCAGGAGGTGGGCAGTGCGTTGCCCTACACTCGGCATACACAGGGTGACTGGGAAGGGCTTCCGGGCCTGGATGCCGCTGAGCAGGCCAGGGGAGCCCGCCGGTATTCAGTGGTCTTGCGGGGACTGGGGTGCGGACGCGAGGGTCCTGGGTGTCCTCAGTGGCGCACTAACCAAGAAAAGAAAGCAGAAGTGCGACGAAGGCCCCTTGGAAAGTGCTGCCTGCCTCCGCTTCAGCAGGGCACTAAAGCGACTTTCCTCGAGGCAAAGGGCTGACATGACGTTCGGTCTCCAGGTAGGTATGGAGCATAGCAGCATGAGCCCCCAAGCTAGGCCCTGGACGCACCCTGTTTCACGGGCGAGAGCTCATTTTCTTCCCAGAACCAGGCCTACCGTGACGAGAGGCCCGCCACAAAGGGTGTCTCTCCGTGTCGTTCAAGGCCCGACCAAGGGAACTTTCAAACTGGGAGAGGCGGCCTGTGCCTTCAGGCCCGCACTGCAAGCCAGACAGGCAGTAAACGCAACCTGGGGATTCAACAAGCCACAAACCACACAAGGTACACAATGGGCCCTTCCCTGAATCAACTTGTTTACGACGCAGGGTGTTCTGCCTGGAGCGAACGAACTCAAACAAGGCAGGCTCTCGTTAGGCCTCTAAGCGTCTGCCTCTTCCAAAACACCCAAGTGTTGTGCTGCCTGAAGAACTCTGCTTTAGTTGCCGCTGCAGTGCACGCTGACTTCCTCCGTGAGTAGAGTGACTTTCCCACCGGGCTGCCACAAGGCGTTCTAAGCAGACTATTTCCTCGGTGCAGCTGAGAGGAGGTCAATGTCGAAAACTTCCAGGGCACGGTGGACCGGCGAGAAAGGCGCGCCCGATGCTCTTGGAGTGCCGAGGAATCGTAGCCGGCCCCTTTCAAAGCGCTGGCTGTAGTCCCTCCCTCGGCATACACAGCAGGCCCCTCTCTCAAGGGCCTAGGGGCCTGGGTGTGGCACAGCCTGCCCCCAGGGGCCGGGGGTTTTCGCAGGGAAAAGGGTGCACACCCGAAGCGTCTAGGAGTCCTGAAAAGGGCAGCACCGATAAAATAAAGCACTACAGCCAACAAGGCCTCAAAGAGCTTGCTGTGTGCTCCGTTCCTGCAGGGCGGCTCAAAGCCTTTCTCGAGGCAGGCCCTCAAGTGGCCGATCCCTGTAGTCCTACAGCCTGACAGGATGAGCTCCCAACACGGAAGCACCCTGATTATTTAGAGGAAACTCCTTCTCGTTCCCGAGCCCTGCCTCCAGTGCCTAGAGGCCCGTCAGAAACGGTGTTAATCGGGTAGCTTCAAGGCAGCAGGAATGGAGCTCTCAAAATGGGACTACAAGGCTTCTTCTGCCCTCAGACCCCCGCTTCCAGTCAACACGTAGCTCACCGCCTTGTGATTTCTAGCAGGTGCACAGGGACACTAGCTACACACTCGCTCCTTCCCTGAATCCACTTTTCTTCACAGGCTGTTCTGCCTGGAGCCAACTCCTCGCTCATCCAAAAGGAAACCTCTAGGCAGGCTCTATCGGGCCTTAGCCTCTACTAAAGGCCTGCAGTGTAAGGGGAGGCACTGTGCTTTAGTGGCAGCAGGAACGCAAGCTGACTTTCTGACATAAGAGCGGTGCCCTCGGCTAAGGGTTCCTAGAAGGCCCGCGAAGCAGATTGTTTTCCTAAGTGCCGCTCACACAAGGGCAATGAGGCGGAGTTCCTTGACAGGTAGGACGTGAGAGAAGAGTTTCCCTGTAGCTGTGGCAGTGCTGAGGAAATCTAGCACTCCCCAGGAGGTGGGCAGTGCGTTGCCCTACACTCGGCATACACAGGGTGACCGGGAAGGGCTTCCGGGCCTGGATGCCGCTGAGCAGGCCAGGGGAGCCCGCCGGTATTCAGTGGTCTTGCGGGGACTGGGGTGCGGACGCGAGGGTCCTGGGTGTCCTCAGTGGCGCACTAACCAAGAAAAGAAAGCAGAAGTGCGACGAAGGCCCCTTGGGAAGTGCTGCCTGCCTCCGCTTCAGCAGGGCACTAAAGCGACTTTCCTCGAGGCAAAGGGCTGACATGACGTTCGGTCTCCAGGTAGGTATGGAGCATAGCAGCATGAGCCCCCAAGCTAGGCCCTGGACGCACCCTGTTTCACGGGCGAGAGCTCATTTTCTTCCCAGAACCAGGCCTACCGTGACGAGAGGCCCGCCACAAAGGGTGTCTCTCCGTGTCGTTCAAGGCCCGACCAAGGGAACTTTCAAACTGGGAGAGGCGGCCTGTGCCTTCAGGCCCGCACTGCAAGCCAGACAGGCAGTAAACGCAACCTGGGGATTCAACAAGCCACAAACCACACAAGGTACACAATGGGCCCTTCCCTGAATCAACTTGTTTACGACGCAGGGTGTTCTGCCTGGAGCGAACGAACTCAAACAAGGCAGGCTCTCGTTAGGCCTCTAAGCGTCTGCCTCTTCCAAAACACCCAAGTGTTGTGCTGCCTGAAGAACTCTGCTTTAGTTGCCGCTGCAGTGCACGCTGACTTCCTCCGTGAGTAGAGTGACTTTCCCACCGGGCTGCCCCAAGGCGTTCTAAGCAGACTATTTCCTCGGTGCAGCTGAGAGGAGGTCAATGTCGAAAACTTCCAGGGCACGGTGGACCGGCGAGAAAGGCGCGCCCGATGCTCTTGGAGTGCCGAGGAATCGTAGCCGGCCCCTTTCAAAGCGCTGGCTGTAGTCCCTCCCTCGGCATACACAGCAGGCCCCTCTCTCAAGGGCCTAGGGGCCTGGGTGTGGCACAGCCTGCCCCCAGGGGCCGGGGGTTTTCGCAGGGAAAAGGGTGCACACCCGAAGCGTCTAGGAGTCCTGAAAAGGGCAGCACCGATAAAATAAAGCACTACAGCCAACAAGGCCTCAAAGAGCTTGCTGTGTGCTCCGTTCCTGCAGGGCGGCTCAAAGCCTTTCTCGAGGCAGGCCCTCAAGTGGCCGATCCCTGTAGTCCTACAGCCTGACAGGATGAGCTCCCAACACGGAAGCACCCTGATTATTTAGAGGAAACTCCTTCTCGTTCCCGAGCCCTGCCTCCAGTGCCTAGAGGCCCGTCAGAAACGGTGTTAATCGGGTAGCTTCAAGGCAGCAGGAATGGAGCTCTCAAAATGGGACTACAAGGCTTCTTCTGCCCTCAGACCCCCGCTTCCAGTCACCACGTAGCTCACCGCCTTGTGATTTCTAGCAGGTGCACAGGGACACTAGCTACACACTCGCTCCTTCCCTGAATCCACTTTTCTTCACAGGCTGTTCTGCCTGGAGCCAACTCCTCGCTCATCCAAAAGGAAACCTCTAGGCAGGCTCTATCGGGCCTTAGCCTCTACTAAAGGCCTGCAGTGTAAGGGGAGGCACTGTGCTTTAGTGGCAGCAGGAACGCAAGCTGACTTTCTGACATAAGAGCGGTGCCCTCGGCTAAGGGTTCCTAGAAGGCCCGCGAAGCAGATTGTTTTCCTAAGTGCCGCTCACACAAGGGCAATGAGGCGGAGTTCCTTGACAGGTAGGACGTGAGAGAAGAGTTTCCCTGTAGCTGTGGCAGTGCTGAGGAAATCTAGCACTCCCCAGGAGGTGGGCAGTGCGTTGCCCTACACTCGGCATACACAGGGTGACCGGGAAGGGCTTCCGGGCCTGGATGCCGCTGAGCAGGCCAGGGGAGCCCGCCGGTATTCAGTGGTCTTGCGGGGACTGGGGTGCGGACGCGAGGGTCCTGGGTGTCCTCAGTGGCGCACTAACCAAGAAAAGAAAGCAGAAGTGCGACGAAGGCCCCTTGGGAAGTGCTGCCTGCCTCCGCTTCAGCAGGGCACTAAAGCGACTTTCCTCGAGGCAAAGGGCTGACATGACGTTCGGTCTCCAGGTAGGTATGGAGCATAGCAGCATGAGCCCCCAAGCTAGGCCCTGGACGCACCCTGTTTCACGGGCGAGAGCTCATTTTCTTCCCAGAACCAGGCCTACCGTGACGAGAGGCCCGTCACAAAGGGTGTCTCTCCGTGTCGTTCAAGGCCCGACCAAGGGAACTTTCAAACTGGGAGAGGCGGCCTGTGCCTTCAGGCCCGCACTGCAAGCCAGACAGGCAGTAAACGCAACCTGGGGATTCAACAAGCCACAAACCACACAAGGTACACAATGGGCCCTTCCCTGAATCAACTTGTTTACGACGCAGGGTGTTCTGCCTGGAGCGAACGAACTCAAACAAGGCAGGCTCTCGTTAGGCCTCTAAGCGTCTGCCTCTTCCAAAACACCCAAGTGTTGTGCTGCCTGAAGAACTCTGCTTTAGTTGCCGCTGCAGTGCACGCTGACTTCCTCCGTGAGTAGAGTGACTTTCCCACCGGGCTGCCCCAAGGCGTTCTAAGCAGACTATTTCCTCGGTGCAGCTGAGAGGAGGTCAATGTCGAAAACTTCCAGGGCACGGTGGACCGGCGAGAAAGGCGCGCCCGATGCTCTTGGAGTGCCGAGGAATCGTAGCCGGCCCCTTTCAAAGCGCTGGCTGTAGTCCCTCCCTCGGCATACACAGCAGGCCCCTCTCTCAAGGGCCTAGGGGCCTGGGTGTGGCACAGCCTGCCCCCAGGGGCCGGGGGTTTTCGCAGGGAAAAGGGTGCACACCCGAAGCGTCTAGGAGTCCTGAAAAGGGCAGCACCGATAAAATAAAGCACTACAGCCAACAAGGCCTCAAAGAGCTTGCTGTGTGCTCCGTTCCTGCAGGGCGGCTCAAAGCCTTTCTCGAGGCAGGCCCTCAAGTGGCCGATCCCTGTAGTCCTACAGCCTGACAGGATGAGCTCCCAACACGGAAGCACCCTGATTATTTAGAGGAAACTCCTTCTCGTTCCCGAGCCCTGCCTCCAGTGCCTAGAGGCCCGTCAGAAACGGTGTTAATCGGGTAGCTTCAAGGCAGCAGGAATGGAGCTCTCAAAATGGGACTACAAGGCTTCTTCTGCCCTCAGACCCCCGCTTCCAGTCAACACGTAGCTCACCGCCTTGTGATTTCTAGCAGGTGCACAGGGACACTAGCTACACACTCGCTCCTTCCCTGAATCCACTTTTCTTCACAGGCTGTTCTGCCTGGAGCCAACTCCTCGCTCATCCAAAAGGAAACCTCTAGGCAGGCTCTATCGGGCCTTAGCCTCTACTAAAGGCCTGCAGTGTAAGGGGAGGCACTGTGCTTTAGTGGCAGCAGGAACGCAAGCTGACTTTCTGACATAAGAGCGGTGCCCTCGGCTAAGGGTTCCTAGAAGGCCCGCGAAGCAGATTGTTTTCCTAAGTGCCGCTCACACAAGGGCAATGAGGCGGAGTTCCTTGACAGGTAGGACGTGAGAGAAGAGTTTCCCTGTAGCTGTGGCAGTGCTGAGGAAATCTAGCACTCCCCAGGAGGTGGGCAGTGCGTTGCCCTACACTCGGCATACACAGGGTGACTGGGAAGGGCTTCCGGGCCTGGATGCCGCTGAGCAGGCCAGGGGAGCCCGCCGGTATTCAGTGGTCTTGCGGGGACTGGGGTGCGGACGCGAGGGTCCTGGGTGTCCTCAGTGGCGCACTAACCAAGAAAAGAAAGCAGAAGTGCGACGAAGGCCCCTTGGAAAGTGCTGCCTGCCTCCGCTTCAGCAGGGCACTAAAGCGACTTTCCTCGAGGCAAAGGGCTGACATGACGTTCGGTCTCCAGGTAGGTATGGAGCATAGCAGCATGAGCCCCCAAGCTAGGCCCTGGACGCACCCTGTTTCACGGGCGAGAGCTCATTTTCTTCCCAGAACCAGGCCTACCGTGACGAGAGGCCCGCCACAAAGGGTGTCTCTCCGTGTCGTTCAAGGCCCGACCAAGGGAACTTTCAAACTGGGAGAGGCGGCCTGTGCCTTCAGGCCCGCACTGCAAGCCAGACAGGCAGTAAACGCAACCTGGGGATTCAACAAGCCACAAACCACACAAGGTACACAATGGGCCCTTCCCTGAATCAACTTGTTTACGACGCAGGGTGTTCTGCCTGGAGCGAACGAACTCAAACAAGGCAGGCTCTCGTTAGGCCTCTAAGCGTCTGCCTCTTCCAAAACACCCAAGTGTTGTGCTGCCTGAAGAACTCTGCTTTAGTTGCCGCTGCAGTGCACGCTGACTTCCTCCGTGAGTAGAGTGACTTTCCCACCGGGCTGCCACAAGGCGTTCTAAGCAGACTATTTCCTCGGTGCAGCTGAGAGGAGGTCAATGTCGAAAACTTCCAGGGCACGGTGGACCGGCGAGAAAGGCGCGCCCGATGCTCTTGGAGTGCCGAGGAATCGTAGCCGGCCCCTTTCAAAGCGCTGGCTGTAGTCCCTCCCTCGGCATACACAGCAGGCCCCTCTCTCAAGGGCCTAGGGGCCTGGGTGTGGCACAGCCTGCCCCCAGGGGCCGGGGGTTTTCGCAGGGAAAAGGGTGCACACCCGAAGCGTCTAGGAGTCCTGAAAAGGGCAGCACCGATAAAATAAAGCACTACAGCCAACAAGGCCTCAAAGAGCTTGCTGTGTGCTCCGTTCCTGCAGGGCGGCTCAAAGCCTTTCTCGAGGCAGGCCCTCAAGTGGCCGATCCCTGTAGTCCTACAGCCTGACAGGATGAGCTCCCAACACGGAAGCACCCTGATTATTTAGAGGAAACTCCTTCTCGTTCCCGAGCCCTGCCTCCAGTGCCTAGAGGCCCGTCAGAAACGGTGTTAATCGGGTAGCTTCAAGGCAGCAGGAATGGAGCTCTCAAAATGGGACTACAAGGCTTCTTCTGCCCTCAGAGCCCCGCTTCCAGTCACCACGTAGCTCACCGCCTTGTGATTTCTAGCAGGTGCACAGGGACACTAGCTACACACTCGCTCCTTCCCTGAATCCACTTTTCTTCACAGGCTGTTCTGCCTGGAGCCAACTCCTCGCTCATCCAAAAGGAAACCTCTAGGCAGGCTCTATCGGGCCTTAGCCTCTACTAAAGGCCTGCAGTGTAAGGGGAGGCACTGTGCTTTAGTGGCAGCAGGAACGCAAGCTGACTTTCTGACATAAGAGCGGTGCCCTCGGCTAAGGGTTCCTAGAAGGCCCGCGAAGCAGATTGTTTTCCTAAGTGCCGCTCACACAAGGGCAATGAGGCGGAGTTCCTTGACAGGTA
The DNA here is from genome assembly GCF_949752795.1 of Hyperoodon ampullatus. Classification (NCBI taxonomy): domain Eukaryota; kingdom Metazoa; phylum Chordata; class Mammalia; order Artiodactyla; family Ziphiidae; genus Hyperoodon; species Hyperoodon ampullatus. The sequence continues at coordinate 614,409 of NW_027640584.1, read as the reverse complement.
GGACGTGAGAGAAGAGTTTCCCTGTAGCTGTGGCAGTGCTGAGGAAATCTAGCACTCCCCAGGAGGTGGGCAGTGCGTTGCCCTACACTCGGCATACACAGGGTGACTGGGAAGGGCTTCCGGGCCTGGAGGCCGCTGAGCAGGCCAGGGGAGCCCGCCGGTATTCAGTGGTCTTGCGGGGACTGGGGTGCGGACGCGAGGGTCCTGGGTGTCCTCAGTGGCGCACTAACCAAGAAAAGAAAGCAGAAGTGCGACGAAGGCCCCTTGGAAAGTGCTGCCTGCCTCCGCTTCAGCAGGGCACTAAAGCGACTTTCCTCGAGGCAAAGGGCTGACATGACGTTCGGTCTCCAGGTAGGTATGGAGCATAGCAGCATGAGCCCCCAAGCTAGGCCCTGGACGCACCCTGTTTCACGGGCGAGAGCTCATTTTCTTCCCAGAACCAGGCCTACCGTGACGAGAGGCCCGCCACAAAGGGTGTCTCTCCGTGTCGTTCAAGGCCCGACCAAGGGAACTTTCAAACTGGGAGAGGCGGCCTGTGCCTTCAGGCCCGCACTGCAAGCCAGACAGGCAGTAAACGCAACCTGGGGATTCAACAAGCCACAAACCACACAAGGTACACAATGGGCCCTTCCCTGAATCAACTTGTTTACGACGCAGGGTGTTCTGCCTGGAGCGAACGAACTCAAACAAGGCAGGCTCTCGTTAGGCCTCTAAGCGTCTGCCTCTTCCAAAACACCCAAGTGTTGTGCTGCCTGAAGAACTCTGCTTTAGTTGCCGCTGCAGTGCACGCTGACTTCCTCCGTGAGTAGAGTGACTTTCCCACCGGGCTGCCACAAGGCGTTCTAAGCAGACTATTTCCTCGGTGCAGCTGAGAGGAGGTCAATGTCGAAAACTTCCAGGGCACGGTGGACCGGCGAGAAAGGCGCGCCCGATGCTCTTGGAGTGCCGAGGAATCGTAGCCGGCCCCTTTCAAAGCGCTGGCTGTAGTCCCTCCCTCGGCATACACAGCAGGCCCCTCTCTCAAGGGCCTAGGGGCCTGGGTGTGGCACAGCCTGCCCCCAGGGGCCGGGGGTTTTCGCAGGGAAAAGGGTGCACACCCGAAGCGTCTAGGAGTCCTGAAAAGGGCAGCACCGATAAAATAAAGCACTACAGCCAACAAGGCCTCAAAGAGCTTGCTGTGTGCTCCGTTCCTGCAGGGCGGCTCAAAGCCTTTCTCGAGGCAGGCCCTCAAGTGGCCGATCCCTGTAGTCCTACAGCCTGACAGGATGAGCTCCCAACACGGAAGCACCCTGATTATTTAGAGGAAACTCCTTCTCGTTCCCGAGCCCTGCCTCCAGTGCCTAGAGGCCCGTCAGAAACGGTGTTAATCGGGTAGCTTCAAGGCAGCAGGAATGGAGCTCTCAAAATGGGACTACAAGGCTTCTTCTGCCCTCAGACCCCCGCTTCCAGTCAACACGTAGCTCACCGCCTTGTGATTTCTAGCAGGTGCACAGGGACACTAGCTACACACTCGCTCCTTCCCTGAATCCACTTTTCTTCACAGGCTGTTCTGCCTGTAGCCAACTCCTCGCTCATCCAAAAGGAAACCTCTAGGCAGGCTCTATCGGGCCTTAGCCTCTACTAAAGGCCTGCAGTGTAAGGGGAGGCACTGTGCTTTAGTGGCAGCAGGAACGCAAGCTGACTTTCTGACATAAGAGCGGTGCCCTCGGCTAAGGGTTCCTAGAAGGCCCGCGAAGCAGATTGTTTTCCTAAGTGCCGCTCACACAAGGGCAATGAGGCGGAGTTCCTTGACAGGTAGGACGTGAGAGAAGAGTTTCCCTGTAGCTGTGGCAGTGCTGAGGAAATCTAGCACTCCCCAGGAGGTGGGCAGTGCGTTGCCCTACACTCGGCATACACAGGGTGACCGGGAAGGGCTTCCGGGCCTGGAGGCCGCTGAGCAGGCCAGGGGAGCCCGCCGGTATTCAGTGGTCTTGCGGGGACTGGGGTGCGGACGCGAGGGTCCTGGGTGTCCTCAGTGGCGCACTAACCAAGAAAAGAAAGCAGAAGTGCGACGAAGGCCCCTTGGAAAGTGCTGCCTGCCTCCGCTTCAGCAGGGCACTAAAGCGACTTTCCTCGAGGCAAAGGGCTGACATGACGTTCGGTCTCCAGGTAGGTATGGAGCATAGCAGCATGAGCCCCCAAGCTAGGCCCTGGACGCACCCTGTTTCACGGGCGAGAGCTCATTTTCTTCCCAGAACCAGGCCTACCGTGACGAGAGGCCCGCCACAAAGGGTGTCTCTCCGTGTCGTTCAAGGCCCGACCAAGGGAACTTTCAAACTGGGAGAGGCGGCCTGTGCCTTCAGGCCCGCACTGCAAGCCAGACAGGCAGTAAACGCAACCTGGGGATTCAACAAGCCACAAACTACACAAGGTACACAATGGGCCCTTCCCTGAATCAACTTGTTTACGACGCAGGGTGTTCTGCCTGGAGCGAACGAACTCAAACAAGGCAGGCTCTCGTTAGGCCTCTAAGCGTCTGCCTCTTCCAAAACACCCAAGTGTTGTGCTGCCTGAAGAACTCTGCTTTAGTTGCCGCTGCAGTGCACGCTGACTTCCTCCGTGAGTAGAGTGACTTTCCCACCGGGCTGCCACAAGGCGTTCTAAGCAGACTATTTCCTCGGTGCAGCTGAGAGGAGGTCAATGTCGAAAACTTCCAGGGCACGGTGGACCGGCGAGAAAGGCGCGCCCGATGCTCTTGGAGTGCCGAGGAATCGTAGCCGGCCCCTTTCAAAGCGCTGGCTGTAGTCCCTCCCTCGGCATACACAGCAGGCCCCTCTCTCAAGGGCCTAGGGGCCTGGGTGTGGCACAGCCTGCCCCCAGGGGCCGGGGGTTTTCGCAGGGAAAAGGGTGCACACCCGAAGCGTCTAGGAGTCCTGCAAAGGGCAGCACCGATAAAATAAAGCACTACAGCCAACAAGGCCTCAAAGAGCTTGCTGTGTGCTCCGTTCCTGCAGGGCGGCTCAAAGCCTTTCTCGAGGCAGGCCCTCAAGTGGCCGATCCCTGTAGTCCTACAGCCTGACAGGATGAGCTCCCAACACGGAAGCACCCTGATTATTTAGAGGAAACTCCTTCTCGTTCCCGAGCCCTGCCTCCAGTGCCTAGAGGCCCGTCAGAAACGGTGTTAATCGGGTAGCTTCAAGGCAGCAGGAATGGAGCTCTCAAAATGGGACTACAAGGCTTCTTCTGCCCTCAGAGCCCCGCTTCCAGTCAACACGTAGCTCACCGCCTTGTGATTTCTAGCAGGTGCACAGGGACACTAGCTACACACTCGCTCCTTCCCTGAATCCACTTTTCTTCACAGGCTGTTCTGCCTGTAGCCAACTCCTCGCTCATCCAAAAGGAAACCTCTAGGCAGGCTCTATCGGGCCTTAGCCTCTACTAAAGGCCTGCAGTGTAAGGGGAGGCACTGTGCTTTAGTGGCAGCAGGAACGCAAGCTGACTTTCTGACATAAGAGCGGTGCCCTCGGCTAAGGGTTCCTAGAAGGCCCGCGAAGCAGATTGTTTTCCTAAGTGCCGCTCACACAAGGGCAATGAGGCGGAGTTCCTTGACAGGTAGGACGTGAGAGAAGAGTTTCCCTGTAGCTGTGGCAGTGCTGAGGAAATCTAGCACTCCCCAGGAGGTGGGCAGTGCGTTGCCCTACACTCGGCATACACAGGGTGACCGGGAAGGGCTTCCGGGCCTGGATGCCGCTGAGCAGGCCAGGGGAGCCCGCCGGTATTCAGTGGTCTTGCGGGGACTGGGGTGCGGACGCGAGGGTCCTGGGTGTCCTCAGTGGCGCACTAACCAAGAAAAGAAAGCAGAAGTGCGACGAAGGCCCCTTGGAAAGTGCTGCCTGCCTCCGCTTCAGCAGGGCACTAAAGCGACTTTCCTCGAGGCAAAGGGCTGACATGACGTTCGGTCTCCAGGTAGGTATGGAGCATAGCAGCATGAGCCCCCAAGCTAGGCCCTGGACGCACCCTGTTTCACGGGCGAGAGCTCATTTTCTTCCCAGAACCAGGCCTACCGTGACGAGAGGCCCGTCACAAAGGGTGTCTCTCCGTGTCGTTCAAGGCCCGACCAAGGGAACTTTCAAACTGGGAGAGGCGGCCTGTGCCTTCAGGCCCGCACTGCAAGCCAGACAGGCAGTAAACGCAACCTGGGGATTCAACAAGCCACAAACCACACAAGGTACACAATGGGCCCTTCCCTGAATCAACTTGTTTACGACGCAGGGTGTTCTGCCTGGAGCGAACGAACTCAAACAAGGCAGGCTCTCGTTAGGCCTCTAAGCGTCTGCCTCTTCCAAAACACCCAAGTGTTGTGCTGCCTGAAGAACTCTGCTTTAGTTGCCGCTGCAGTGCACGCTGACTTCCTCCGTGAGTAGAGTGACTTTCCCACCGGGCTGCCACAAGGCGTTCTAAGCAGACTATTTCCTCGGTGCAGCTGAGAGGAGGTCAATGTCGAAAACTTCCAGGGCACGGTGGACCGGCGAGAAAGGCGCGCCCGATGCTCTTGGAGTGCCGAGGAATCGTAGCCGGCCCCTTTCAAAGCGCTGGCTGTAGTCCCTCCCTCGGCATACACAGCAGGCCCCTCTCTCAAGGGCCTAGGGGCCTGGGTGTGGCACAGCCTGCCCCCAGGGGCCGGGGGTTTTCGCAGGGAAAAGGGTGCACACCCGAAGCGTCTAGGAGTCCTGAAAAGGGCAGCACCGATAAAATAAAGCACTACAGCCAACAAGGCCTCAAAGAGCTTGCTGTGTGCTCCGTTCCTGCAGGGCGGCTCAAAGCCTTTCTCGAGGCAGGCCCTCAGGTGGCCGATCCCTGTAGTCCTACAGCCTGACAGGATGAGCTCCCAACACGGAAGCACCCTGATTATTTAGAGGAAACTCCTTCTCGTTCCCGAGCCCTGCCTCCAGTGCCTAGAGGCCCGTCAGAAACGGTGTTAATCGGGTAGCTTCAAGGCAGCAGGAATGGAGCTCTCAAAATGGGACTACAAGGCTTCTTCTGCCCTCAGACCCCCGCTTCCAGTCAACACGTAGCTCACCGCCTTGTGATTTCTAGCAGGTGCACAGGGACACAAGCTACACACTCGCTCCTTCCCTGAATCCACTTTTCTTCACAGGCTGTTCTGCCTGTAGCTAAGTCGCTCATCCAAGGACTGCACTAGGGAGGCTCTCGGGCCTTAGCGTCTTCTGAAAGCTTGCAGTGTAACAGGCAGAACTCTGCTTTAGTGGCAGTAGGAATGCAAGCTGACTTTCTCCTGCAGGTATGGGGTCTTCAGGTATGAGTGCCTAGAAGGAATGCCAAGCAGTTTCGGTTTCCCCGTGCAGCTCACTCGAGGACAATGGGGGCAGAACTGCATGACATGTGGGACGCCAGAGAACAGTTTTCCTGGAGCTGTTGGAGTGCTGGGGAAAGCTATCTCTCCCAAAGAAGAGTGCCGTGTGTTGCCCTGCCCTCGGCAATCAGAGAGTGAGTGGGAAGGGCTTCCGGCCCGGGCAGTTTCTTTGCAGGCCCGGGGAGCCTGCCGGTACTCAGTGTCCTTGCAGGGAATAGGGTGCCCCGCTAGGGTCTTACGTGTCTTGAAAAGCGTACGAACTTGAAAATAAAGCAGAAGTCCGACTAAGGTCTCGTGGAAACTGCTCGAAGCTTCCGCCTCAGCAGGGCTATTGGAAGGCCTTACCTGGAGGTTAAGTCCTCACATCGAGCTTCCCTTTAGCCCTAGAGCATGACAGGATGAGCTCCTAGCGGGGATCTGGAAGCACCCCGTTGATTTAGAGAAAACTGCGTCTCTTCCACGAGCCCTGACTCCAGTGACTAGGGGCCCGTCACAAACGGTGTTATGCAGGTAGCTTCGAGGCAGCATGAATGGAGCTTTCCAAATGGGAATGCAAGGCTTGCGTCATCAGGCCCCCACTTCCAGGGAGCACGTGGCCTACCGCCTTGCGAGTCCTAGCAAGTCAAAAGAGACTCTAGCTACACCCTGGTCCCTTCCCTGAATCCACCTTTCTTCACAGGGTGTTCTGCACGTAGCCAACTGCCTCAGGCAAGGAACGCTCTGGGTACGCTCTCGGTCTTTAGCCTCTCCTAAAAGCCTGCACTGTAAGAGGAAGAACTGTACTTCAGTTGCAGCGGGAACGCAAGCTGACCCTCTCCTGGAGGTATGGAGTCCTCGGGTAGGAGTTCCAAGAAGGAATGCGCAGCAGAGGGTTTTTTCTAAGTGCCTCTCAGACTAGGGCCCTGAGGCAGAGTTCCTTGACAAGTAGGACGTGAGAGAACAACTTCCTCTTAGCTGTTATAGCGGTGAGGAAATCTAGCTCTCCCTAAGGAACTGTGCCGTGCGATGCCCTACACGCGGCCTACACAGAGTCACTGGGAGGGGCTTCCGGGTCTGGAGGCCGCGTAGCAGGCCCGTGGAGCCTGCCGGTACTCGGTGTTCTTGCAGGGAATAGGGTGCAAACGCGAGGGGCCTGGGTGTCCTGAACAGCGTACTACAAATAAACTAAAGCAGTCCTGCAACTAAGGCCTCTTGGAAACTGCTGCATGCCTCTGCTTCAGCAGGGCCAAGAAAGGACTTACCTCGAGGCAAGGGCTGACATTCGGTCTCCAGGTAGCTATAGAGGGTAGCAGCATGAGCACCCAAGCAGGCCTGGGAAGCACCATGTTTTATTAGAGGACACTCATCTTCTTCCCAGAGCCATGCTTACCGTGACTAGAGGCCCGTCAAAAGGTGTGTCTCTGCGTGTGATTCAAGGCCCGAGGAATGGAAGTTTCCAAATGGGAAAGACGGCGTGTGCCATCAGGCCCACGGTTCCAGGTGGACACGCATTATACGTGCCCGTTGATGCAACAAGTCAAAAGACGCACAGCGTACACCCCGGGCCCTTCCCTGAATCAACTTGTTTACGCGGGGTGCTCTGCGTGTAGCGAACTCCCTCAAGCAAGGCAGGCTCTAGTTAGGCCGAGGAGCATTTGCCTCTTCCAAAAGACTGCAGTGTTTCATGAAGAACTGTGCTTTCGTTGCTGCTGGAACACAAGCTGACTTTCTCCTTGAAGAGAGTGACTTTCCAACGGAGGTCCCTGAAGGAATCCTAAGCGGACTATTTTCTCAGGGCAACTCAGAGAATGTCCAAAATGTCGAAAGGTAGGGGTTGAGTGTGCCTGCATGTCTGGGTGTGCACACATCTGTGCAAATATTGGGGTGAGGGTGCCTGCGTGTATGGGTGTGTGAGAGAAGCTGAAAGACGGTCAAAAATGTTCGAAAGTTCCATGGCCCGGTGGACTGGCTAGAAATGCGTTCCTGGTGCCGTTGGAGTGCTGAGGAATTGTAGCAGTCCCAAGGAAGAGTGCTGTGTGTTGTCCACTCGGCGTACACAGAGGGCCTCTGAAGGGCCTACTGGCCTGGGTGTTGCTCAACATGCCCACAGAGGCCAGGCGGCCGGGGCGTACTCAGTGATGTTGTGGGGGAAAGGGGGCACACCCGAGGCGTCTAGGCGTCCTGAAAACCGAACCAGCGTTAAAATAAAGTGCCACACCGGCCAGGACCTCAAAGAGCTGCTGTACGCTCCGTTCCTGCAGGGCTAACTCAAAGACTTTCTCGAGGTGTGTAATCACGTCGACATTGCCTTTGGTCCGACAGCCTGACAGGATGAGCTACCAGCCAGGCTATGGAAGCACCCTGGTTGTTTAGAGGAAAACTCCTTTCCTTCCCAGAGCCCTGCCTCCACCGACCCGAGGCCCGTCACAAACGGTGTTCTTTAGGCAGCTTCAAGGCAGCATGAATGGAGGCTTCAAAATGGGGAAGCGAGGCTTGGGCCTTCAGGTCTCCCCTTGCCTTGAACACGGAGCCTACCTCCCTGTGACTTCTGACAAGTCAGAAGAGGAGGCTCTAGCTACACACAGGTCCGTTCCCTGAATCGCCTTATCTTCCCGGGGTGTTCCGCAGATAGCGAACACGGTCCTCCAAGGAATGCACTAGGGAGGCTATGGGGCCTTAGCCTCTTCTGAAAGCCTGCAGTGTAAGAGGAAGAACTGTGCTTTAGTGGCAGTAGGAAGGCAAGCCGACTTTCTCCTGCCGGTATAGGGTCTTCAGGTATGAGTGCCTAGAAGGAATGCCAAGCAGGTTTGTTTTCCCCGTGCAGCTCAGTCTAGGAGAATGAGGCAGAACTGCATGACATGTGGGACGCCAGAGAACAGTTTTCCTGGAGCTGTTGGAGTGCTGGGGAAAGCTATCTCTCCCAAAGAAGAGTGCCGTGTGTTGCCCTGCCCTCGGCAATCACAGAGTGAGTGGGAAGGGCTTCCGGCCCGGGCAGTTTCTTTGCAGGCCCGGGGAGCCTGCCGGTACTCAGTGTCCTTGCAGGGAATAGGGTGCCCACGCGAGGGTCCTAGGTGTCTTGAAAAGCGTACGAACACGAAAATAAAGCCGAGCTGCGACTAAGGCCTCGTGGAAACTGCTCGAAGCTTCCGCCTCAGCAGGGCTCTTAGAAGGCCTTACCTGGAGGTACGTCCTCACATCGAGCTTCCCTTTAGCCCTAGAGCATGACAGGCGGAGCTCTTACCGGGACTCTGGAAGCACCCTGTTGACTTATAGAAAACTGCTTCTCTTCCACGAGCCCTGACTCCAGCGACTAGGGGCCCGTCCCAAACGGTTTTATGCAGGCAGCTTCGAGGCAGCATGAGTGGTTCTTTAAAAATGAGAATGCAAGGCTTGCGTCATCAGGCCCCCACTTCCAGTCAACACGTTGACTACCGCCTTGTGATTCGTAGCTAGTCAAAAGAGGCTCCAGCTACACACAGGTCCCTTCCCTGAATCCACTTTTCTTCACAGGCTGTTCTGCCTGTAGCTAACTCGCTCATCCAAGGACTGCACTAGGGAGGCTCTCGGGCCTTAGCGTCTTCTGAAAGCTTGCAGTGTAACAGGCAGAACTCTGCTTTAGTGGCAGTAGGAATGCAAGCTGACTTTCTCCTGCAGGTATGGGGTCTTCAGGTATGAGTGCCTAGAAGGAATGCCAAGCAGTTTCGGTTTCCCCGTGCAGCTCACTCGAGGACAATGGGGGCAGAACTGCATGACATGTGGGACGCCAGAGAACAGTTTTCCTGGAGCTGTTGGAGTGCTGGGGAAAGCTATCTCTCCCAAAGAAGAGTGCCGTGTGTTGCCCTGCCCTCGGCAATCAGAGAGTGAGTGGGAAGGGCTTCCGGCCCGGGCAGTTTCTTTGCAGGCCCGGGGAGCCTGCCGGTACTCAGTGTCCTTGCAGGGAATAGGGTGCCCCGCTAGGGTCTTACGTGTCTTGAAAAGCGTACGAACTTGAAAATAAAGCAGAAGTCCGACTAAGGTCTCGTGGAAACTGCTCGAAGCTTCCGCCTCAGCAGGGCTATTGGAAGGCCTTACCTGGAGGTTAAGTCCTCACATCGAGCTTCCCTTTAGCCCTAGAGCATGACAGGATGAGCTCCTAGCGGGGATCTGGAAGCACCCCGTTGATTTAGAGAAAACTGCGTCTCTTCCACGAGCCCTGACTCCAGTGACTAGGGGCCCGTCACAAACGGTGTTATGCAGGTAGCTTCGAGGCAGCATGAATGGAGCTTTCCAAATGGGAATGCAAGGCTTGCGTCATCAGGCCCCCACTTCCAGGGAGCACGTGGCCTACCGCCTTGCGAGTCCTAGCAAGTCAAAAGAGACTCTAGCTACACCCTGGTCCCTTCCCTGAATCCACCTTTCTTCACAGGGTGTTCTGCACGTAGCCAACTGCCTCAGGCAAGGAACGCTCTGGGTACGCTCTCGGTCTTTAGCCTCTCCTAAAAGCCTGCACTGTAAGAGGAAGAACTGTACTTCAGTTGCAGCGGGAACGCAAGCTGACCCTCTCCTGGAGGTATGGAGTCCTCGGGTAGGAGTTCCAAGAAGGAATGCGCAGCAGAGGGTTTTTTCTAAGTGCCTCTCAGACTAGGGCCCTGAGGCAGAGTTCCTTGACAAGTAGGACGTGAGAGAACAACTTCCTCTTAGCTGTTATAGCGGTGAGGAAATCTAGCTCTCCCTAAGGAACTGTGCCGTGCGATGCCCTACACGCGGCCTACACAGAGTCACTGGGAGGGGCTTCCGGGTCTGGAGGCCGCGTAGCAGGCCCGTGGAGCCTGCCGGTACTCGGTGTTCTTGCAGGGAATAGGGTGCAAACGCGAGGGGCCTGGGTGTCCTGAACAGCGTACTACAAATAAACTAAAGCAGTCCTGCAACTAAGGCCTCTTGGAAACTGCTGCATGCCTCTGCTTCAGCAGGGCCAAGAAAGGACTTACCTCGAGGCAAGGGCTGACATTCGGTCTCCAGGTAGCTATAGAGGGTAGCAGCATGAGCACCCAAGCAGGCCTGGGAAGCACCATGTTTTATTAGAGGACACTCATCTTCTTCCCAGAGCCATGCTTACCGTGACTAGAGGCCCGTCAAAAGGTGTGTCTCTGCGTGTGATTCAAGGCCCGAGGAATGGAAGTTTCCAAATGGGAAAGACGGCGTGTGCCATCAGGCCCACGGTTCCAGGTGGACACGCATTATACGTGCCCGTTGATGCAACAAGTCAAAAGACGCACAGCGTACACCCCGGGCCCTTCCCTGAATCAACTTGTTTACGCGGGGTGCTCTGCGTGTAGCGAACTCCCTCAAGCAAGGCAGGCTCTAGTTAGGCCGAGGAGCATTTGCCTCTTCCAAAAGACTGCAGTGTTTCATGAAGAACTGTGCTTTCGTTGCTGCTGGAACACAAGCTGACTTTCTCCTTGAAGAGAGTGACTTTCCAACGGAGGTCCCTGAAGGAATCCTAAGCGGACTATTTTCTCAGGGCAACTCAGAGAATGTCCAAAATGTCGAAAGGTAGGGGTTGAGTGTGCCTGCATGTCTGGGTGTGCACACATCTGTGCAAATATTGGGGTGAGGGTGCCTGCGTGTATGGGTGTGTGAGAGAAGCTGAAAGACGGTCAAAAATGTTCGAAAGTTCCATGGCCCGGTGGACTGGCTAGAAATGCGTTCCTGGTGCCGTTGGAGTGCTGAGGAATTGTAGCAGTCCCAAGGAAGAGTGCTGTGTGTTGTCCACTCGGCGTACACAGAGGGCCTCTGAAGGGCCTACTGGCCTGGGTGTTGCTCAACATGCCCACAGAGGCCAGGCGGCCGGGGCGTACTCAGTGATGTTGTGGGGGAAAGGGGGCACACCCGAGGCGTCTAGGCGTCCTGAAAACCGAACCAGCGTTAAAATAAAGTGCCACACCGACCAGGACCTCAAAGAGCTGCTGTACGCTCCGTTCCTGCAGGGCTAACTCAAAGACTTTCTCGAGGTGTGTAATCACGTCGACATTGCCTTTGGTCCGACAGCCTGACAGGATGAGCTACCAGCCAGGCTATGGAAGCACCCTGGTTGTTTAGAGGAAAACTCCTTTCCTTCCCAGAGCCCTGCCTCCACCGACCCGAGGCCCGTCACAAACGGTGTTCTTTAGGCAGCTTCAAGGCAGCATGAATGGAGGCTTCAAAATGGGGAAGCGAGGCTTGGGCCTTCAGGTCTCCCCTTGCCTTGAACACGGAGCCTACCTCCCTGTGACTTCTGACAAGTCAGAAGAGGAGGCTCTAGCTACACACAGGTCCGTTCCCTGAATCGCCTTATCTTCCCGGGGTGTTCCGCAGATAGCGAACACGGTCCTCCAAGGAATGCACTAGGGAGGCTATGGGGCCTTAGCCTCTTCTGAAAGCCTGCAGTGTAAGAGGAAGAACTGTGCTTTAGTGGCAGTAGGAAGGCAAGCCGACTTTCTCCTGCCGGTATAGGGTCTTCAGGTATGAGTGCCTAGAAGGAATGCCAAGCAGGTTTGTTTTCCCCGTGCAGCTCAGTCTAGGAGAATGAGGCAGAACTGCATGACATGTGGGACGCCAGAGAACAGTTTTCCTGGAGCTGTTGGAGTGCTGGGGAAAGCTATCTCTCCCAAAGAAGAGTGCCGTGTGTTGCCCTGCCCTCGGCAATCACAGAGTGAGTGGGAAGGGCTTCCGGCCCGGGCAGTTTCTTTGCAGGCCCGGGGAGCCTGCCGGTACTCAGTGTCCTTGCAGGGAATAGGGTGCCCACGCGAGGGTCCTAGGTGTCTTGAAAAGCGTACGAACACGAAAATAAAGCCGAGCTGCGACTAAGGCCTCGTGGAAACTGCTCGAAGCTTCCGCCTCAGCAGGGCTCTTAGAAGGCCTTACCTGGAGGTACGTCCTCACATCGAGCTTCCCTTTAGCCCTAGAGCATGACAGGCGGAGCTCTTACCGGGACTCTGGAAGCACCCTGTTGACTTATAGAAAACTGCTTCTCTTCCACGAGCCCTGACTCCAGCGACTAGGGGCCCGTCCCAAACGGTTTTATGCAGGCAGCTTCGAGGCAGCATGAGTGGTTCTTTAAAAATGAGAATGCAAGGCTTGCGTCATCAGGCCCCCACTTCCAGTCAACACGTTGACTACCGCCTTGTGATTCGTAGCTAGTCAAAAGAGGCTCCAGCTACACACAGGTCCCTTCCCTGAATCCACTTTTCTTCACAGGCTGTTCTGCCTGTAGCTAACTCGCTCATCCAAGGACTGCACTAGGGAGGCTCTCGGGCCTTAGCGTCTTCTGAAAGCTTGCAGTGTAACAGGCAGAACTCTGCTTTAGTGGCAGTAGGAATGCAAGCTGACTTTCTCCTGCAGGTATGGGGTCTTCAGGTATGAGTGCCTAGAAGGAATGCCAAGCAGTTTCGGTTTCCCCGTGCAGCTCACTCGAGGACAATGGGGGCAGATTTGCATGACATGTGGGACGCCAGAGAACAGTTTTCCTGGAGCTGTTGGAGTGCTGGGGAAAGCTATCTCTCCCAAAGAAGAGTGCCGTGTGTTGCCCTGCCCTCGGCAATCAGAGAGTGAGTGGGAAGGGCTTCCGGCCCGGGCAGTTTCTTTGCAGGCCCGGGGAGCCTGCCGGTACTCAGTGTCCTTGCAGGGAATAGGGTGCCCCGCTAGGGTCTTACGTGTCTTGAAAAGCGTACGAACTTGAAAATAAAGCAGAAGTCCGACTAAGGTCTCGTGGAAACTGCTCGAAGCTTCCGCCTCAGCAGGGCTATTGGAAGGCCTTACCTGGAGGTTAAGTCCTCACATCGAGCTTCCCTTTAGCCCTAGAGCATGACAGGATGAGCTCCTAGCGGGGATCTGGAAGCACCCCGTTGATTTAGAGAAAACTGCGTCTCTTCCACGAGCCCTGACTCCAGTGACTAGGGGCCCGTCACAAACGGTGTTATGCAGGTAGCTTCGAGGCAGCATGAATGGAGCTTTCCAAATGGGAATGCAAGGCTTGCGTCATCAGGCCCCCACTTCCAGGGAGCACGTGGCCTACCGCCTTGCGAGTCCTAGCAAGTCAAAAGAGACTCTAGCTACACCCTGGTCCCTTCCCTGAATCCACCTTTCTTCACAGGGTGTTCTGCACGTAGCCAACTGCCTCAGGCAAGGAACGCTCTGGGTACGCTCTCGGTCTTTAGCCTCTCCTAAAAGCCTGCACTGTAAGAGGAAGAACTGTACTTCAGTTGCAGCGGGAACGCAAGCTGACCCTCTCCTGGAGGTATGGAGTCCTCGGGTAGGAGTTCCAAGAAGGAATGCGCAGCAGAGGGTTTTTTCTAAGTGCCTCTCAGACTAGGGCCCTGAGGCAGAGTTCCTTGACAAGTAGGACGTGAGAGAACAACTTCCTCTTAGCTGTTATAGCGGTGAGGAAATCTAGCTCTCCCTAAGGAACTGTGCCGTGCGATGCCCTACACGCGGCCTACACAGAGTCACTGGGAGGGGCTTCCGGGTCTGGAGGCCGCGTAGCAGGCCCGTGGAGCCTGCCGGTACTCGGTGTTCTTGCAGGGAATAGGGTGCAAACGCGAGGGGCCTGGGTGTCCTGAACAGCGTACTACAAATAAACTAAAGCAGTCCTGCAACTAAGGCCTCTTGGAAACTGCTGCATGCCTCTGCTTCAGCAGGGCCAAGAAAGGACTTACCTCGAGGCAAGGGCTGACATTCGGTCTCCAGGTAGCTATAGAGGGTAGCAGCATGAGCACCCAAGCAGGCCTGGGAAGCACCATGTTTTATTAGAGGACACTCATCTTCTTCCCAGAGCCATGCTTACCGTGACTAGAGGCCCGTCAAAAGGTGTGTCTCTGCGTGTGATTCAAGGCCCGAGGAATGGAAGTTTCCAAATGGGAAAGACGGCGTGTGCCATCAGGCCCACGGTTCCAGGTGGACACGCATTATACGTGCCCGTTGATGCAACAAGTCAAAAGACGCACAGCGTACACCCCGGGCCCTTCCCTGAATCAACTTGTTTACGCGGGGTGCTCTGCGTGTAGCGAACTCCCTCAAGCAAGGCAGGCTCTAGTTAGGCCGAGGAGCATTTGCCTCTTCCAAAAGACTGCAGTGTTTCATGAAGAACTGTGCTTTCGTTGCTGCTGGAACACAAGCTGACTTTCTCCTTGAAGAGAGTGACTTTCCAACGGAGGTCCCTGAAGGAATCCTAAGCGGACTATTTTCTCAGGGCAACTCAGAGAATGTCCAAAATGTCGAAAGGTAGGGGTTGAGTGTGCCTGCATGTCTGGGTGTGCACACATCTGTGCAAATATTGGGGTGAGGGTGCCTGCGTGTATGGGTGTGTGAGAGAAGCTGAAAGACGGTCAAAAATGTTCGAAAGTTCCATGGCCCGGTGGACTGGCTAGAAATGCGTTCCTGGTGCCGTTGGAGTGCTGAGGAATTGTAGCAGTCCCAAGGAAGAGTGCTGTGTGTTGTCCACTCGGCGTACACAGAGGGCCTCTGAAGGGCCTACTGGCCTGGGTGTTGCTCAACATGCCCACAGAGGCCAGGCGGCCGGGGCGTACTCAGTGATGTTGTGGGGGAAAGGGGGCACACCCGAGGCGTCTAGGCGTCCTGAAAACCGAACCAGCGTTAAAATAAAGTGCCACACCGACCAGGACCTCAAAGAGCTGCTGTACGCTCCGTTCCTGCAGGGCTAACTCAAAGACTTTCTCGAGGTGTGTAATCACGTCGACATTGCCTTTGGTCCGACAGCCTGACAGGATGAGCTACCAGCCAGGCTATGGAAGCACCCTGGTTGTTTAGAGGAAAACTCCTTTCCTTCCCAGAGCCCTGCCTCCACCGACCCGAGGCCCGTCACAAACGGTGTTCTTTAGGCAGCTTCAAGGCAGCATGAATGGAGGCTTCAAAATGGGGAAGCGAGGCTTGGGCCTTCAGGTCTCCCCTTGCCTTGAACACGGAGCCTACCTCCCTGTGACTTCTGACAAGTCAGAAGAGGAGGCTCTAGCTACACACAGGTCCGTTCCCTGAATCGCCTTATCTTCCCGGGGTGTTCCGCAGATAGCGAACACGGTCCTCCAAGGAATGCACTAGGGAGGCTATGGGGCCTTAGCCTCTTCTGAAAGCCTGCAGTGTAAGAGGAAGAACTGTGCTTTAGTGGCAGTAGGAAGGCAAGCCGACTTTCTCCTGCCGGTATAGGGTCTTCAGGTATGAGTGCCTAGAAGGAATGCCAAGCAGGTTTGTTTTCCCCGTGCAGCTCAGTCTAGGAGAATGAGGCAGAACTGCATGACATGTGGGACGCCAGAGAACAGTTTTCCTGGAGCTGTTGGAGTGCTGGGGAAAGCTATCTCTCCCAAAGAAGAGTGCCGTGTGTTGCCCTGCCCTCGGCAATCACAGAGTGAGTGGGAAGGGCTTCCGGCCCGGGCAGTTTCTTTGCAGGCCCGGGGAGCCTGCCGGTACTCAGTGTCCTTGCAGGGAATAGGGTGCCCACGCGAGGGTCCTAGGTGTCTTGAAAAGCGTACGAACACGAAAATAAAGCCGAGCTGCGACTAAGGCCTCGTGGAAACTGCTCGAAGCTTCCGCCTCAGCAGGGCTCTTAGAAGGCCTTACCTGGAGGTACGTCCTCACATCGAGCTTCCCTTTAGCCCTAGAGCATGACAGGCGGAGCTCTTACCGGGACTCTGGAAGCACCCTGTTGACTTATAGAAAACTGCTTCTCTTCCACGAGCCCTGACTCCAGCGACTAGGGGCCCGTCCCAAACGGTTTTATGCAGGCAGCTTCGAGGCGGCATGAGTGGTTCTTTAAAAATGAGAATGCAAGGCTTGCGTCATCAGGCCCCCACTTCCAGTCAACACGTTGACTACCGCCTTGTGATTCGTAGCTAGTCAAAAGAGGCTCCAGCTACACACAGGTCCCTTCCCTGAATCCACTTTTCTTCACAGGCTGTTCTGCCTGTAGCTAACTCGCTCATCCAAGGACTGCACTAGGGAGGCTCTCGGGCCTTAGCGTCTTCTGAAAGCTTGCAGTGTAACAGGCAGAACTCTGCTTTAGTGGCAGTAGGAATGCAAGCTGACTTTCTCCTGCAGGTATGGGGTCTTCAGGTATGAGTGCCTAGAAGGAATGCCAAGCAGTTTCGGTTTCCCCGTGCAGCTCACTCGAGGACAATGGGGGCAGAACTGCATGACATGTGGGACGCCAGAGAACAGTTTTCCTGGAGCTGTTGGAGTGCTGGGGAAAGCTATCTCTCCCAAAGAAGAGTGCCGTGTGTTGCCCTGCCCTCGGCAATCAGAGAGTGAGTGGGAAGGGCTTCCGGCCCGGGCAGTTTCTTTGCAGGCCCGGGGAGCCTGCCGGTACTCAGTGTCCTTGCAGGGAATAGGGTGCCCCGCTAGGGTCTTACGTGTCTTGAAAAGCGTACGAACTTGAAAATAAAGCAGAAGTCCGACTAAGGTCTCGTGGAAACTGCTCGAAGCTTCCGCCTCAGCAGGGCTATTGGAAGGCCTTACCTGGAGGTTAAGTCCTCACATCGAGCTTCCCTTTAGCCCTAGAGCATGACAGGATGAGCTCCTAGCGGGGATCTGGAAGCACCCCGTTGATTTAGAGAAAACTGCGTCTCTTCCACGAGCCCTGACTCCAGTGACTAGGGGCCCGTCACAAACGGTGTTATGCAGGTAGCTTCGAGGCAGCATGAATGGAGCTTTCCAAATGGGAATGCAAGGCTTGCGTCATCAGGCCCCCACTTCCAGGGAGCACGTGGCCTACCGCCTTGCGAGTCCTAGCAAGTCAAAAGAGACTCTAGCTACACCCTGGTCCCTTCCCTGAATCCACCTTTCTTCACAGGGTGTTCTGCACGTAGCCAACTGCCTCAGGCAAGGAACGCTCTGGGTACGCTCTCGGTCTTTAGCCTCTCCTAAAAGCCTGCACTGTAAGAGGAAGAACTGTACTTCAGTTGCAGCGGGAACGCAAGCTGACCCTCTCCTGGAGGTATGGAGTCCTCGGGTAGGAGTTCCAAGAAGGAATGCGCAGCAGAGGGTTTTTTCTAAGTGCCTCTCAGACTAGGGCCCTGAGGCAGAGTTCCTTGACAAGTAGGACGTGAGAGAACAACTTCCTCTTAGCTGTTATAGCGGTGAGGAAATCTAGCTCTCCCTAAGGAACTGTGCCGTGCGATGCCCTACACGCGGCCTACACAGAGTCACTGGGAGGGGCTTCCGGGTCTGGAGGCCGCGTAGCAGGCCCGTGGAGCCTGCCGGTACTCGGTGTTCTTGCAGGGAATAGGGTGCAAACGCGAGGGGCCTGGGTGTCCTGAACAGCGTACTACAAATAAACTAAAGCAGTCCTGCAACTAAGGCCTCTTGGAAACTGCTGCATGCCTCTGCTTCAGCAGGGCCAAGAAAGGACTTACCTCGAGGCAAGGGCTGACATTCGGTCTCCAGGTAGCTATAGAGGGTAGCAGCATGAGCACCCAAGCAGGCCTGGGAAGCACCATGTTTTATTAGAGGACACTCATCTTCTTCCCAGAGCCATGCTTACCGTGACTAGAGGCCCGTCAAAAGGTGTGTCTCTGCGTGTGATTCAAGGCCCGAGGAATGGAAGTTTCCAAATGGGAAAGACGGCGTGTGCCATCAGGCCCACGGTTCCAGGTGGACACGCATTATACGTGCCCGTTGATGCAACAAGTCAAAAGACGCACAGCGTACACCCCGGGCCCTTCCCTGAATCAACTTGTTTACGCGGGGTGCTCTGCGTGTAGCGAACTCCCTCAAGCAAGGCAGGCTCTAGTTAGGCCGAGGAGCATTTGCCTCTTCCAAAAGACTGCAGTGTTTCATGAAGAACTGTGCTTTCGTTGCTGCTGGAACACAAGCTGACTTTCTCCTTGAAGAGAGTGACTTTCCAACGGAGGTCCCTGAAGGAATCCTAAGCGGACTATTTTCTCAGGGCAACTCAGAGAATGTCCAAAATGTCGAAAGGTAGGGGTTGAGTGTGCCTGCATGTCTGGGTGTGCACACATCTGTGCAAATATTGGGGTGAGGGTGCCTGCGTGTATGGGTGTGTGAGAGAAGCTGAAAGACGGTCAAAAATGTTCGAAAGTTCCATGGCCCGGTGGACTGGCTAGAAATGCGTTCCTGGTGCCGTTGGAGTGCTGAGGAATTGTAGCAGTCCCAAGGAAGAGTGCTGTGTGTTGTCCACTCGGCGTACACAGAGGGCCTCTGAAGGGCCTACTGGCCTGGGTGTTGCTCAACATGCCCACAGAGGCCAGGCGGCCGGGGCGTACTCAGTGATGTTGTGGGGGAAAGGGGGCACACCCGAGGCGTCTAGGCGTCCTGAAAACCGAACCAGCGTTAAAATAAAGTGCCACACCGACCAGGACCTCAAAGAGCTGCTGTACGCTCCGTTCCTGCAGGGCTAACTCAAAGACTTTCTCGAGGTGTGTAATCACGTCGACATTGCCTTTGGTCCGACAGCCTGACAGGATGAGCTACCAGCCAGGCTATGGAAGCACCCTGGTTGTTTAGAGGAAAACTCCTTTCCTTCCCAGAGCCCTGCCTCCACCGACCCGAGGCCCGTCACAAACGGTGTTCTTTAGGCAGCTTCAAGGCAGCATGAATGGAGGCTTCAAAATGGGGAAGCGAGGCTTGGGCCTTCAGGTCTCCCCTTGCCTTGAACACGGAGCCTACCTCCCTGTGACTTCTGACAAGTCAGAAGAGGAGGCTCTAGCTACACACAGGTCCGTTCCCTGAATCGCCTTATCTTCCCGGGGTGTTCCGCAGATAGCGAACACGGTCCTCCAAGGAACGCACTAGGGAGGCTATGGGGCCTTAGCCTCTTCTGAAAGCCTGCAGTGTAAGAGGAAGAACTGTGCTTTAGTGGCAGTAGGAAGGCAAGCCGACTTTCTCCTGCCGGTATAGGGTCTTCAGGTATGAGTGCCTAGAAGGAATGCCAAGCAGGTTTGTTTTCCCCGTGCAGCTCAGTCTAGGAGAATGAGGCAGAACTGCATGACATGTGGGACGCCAGAGAACAGTTTTCCTGGAGCTGTTGGAGTGCTGGGGAAAGCTATCTCTCCCAAAGAAGAGTGCCGTGTGTTGCCCTGCCCTCGGCAATCACAGAGTGAGTGGGAAGGGCTTCCGGCCCGGGCAGTTTCTTTGCAGGCCCGGGGAGCCTGCCGGTACTCAGTGTCCTTGCAGGGAATAGGGTGCCCACGCGAGGGTCCTAGGTGTCTTGAAAAGCGTACGAACACGAAAATAAAGCCGAGCTGCGACTAAGGCCTCGTGGAAACTGCTCGAAGCTTCCGCCTCAGCAGGGCTCTTAGAAGGCCTTACCTGGAGGTACGTCCTCACATCGAGCTTCCCTTTAGCCCTAGAGCATGACAGGCGGAGCTCTTACCGGGACTCTGGAAGCACCCTGTTGACTTATAGAAAACTGCTTCTCTTCCACGAGCCCTGACTCCAGCGACTAGGGGCCCGTCCCAAACGGTTTTATGCAGGCAGCTTCGAGGCGGCATGAGTGGTTCTTTAAAAATGAGAATGCAAGGCTTGCGTCATCAGGCCCCCACTTCCAGTCAACACGTTGACTACCGCCTTGTGATTCGTAGCTAGTCAAAAGAGGCTCCAGCTACACACAGGTCCCTTCCCTGAATCCACTTTTCTTCACAGGCTGTTCTGCCTGTAGCTAACTCGCTCATCCAAGGACTGCACTAGGGAGGCTCTCGGGCCTTAGCGTCTTCTGAAAGCTTGCAGTGTAACAGGCAGAACTCTGCTTTAGTGGCAGTAGGAATGCAAGCTGACTTTCTCCTGCAGGTATGGGGTCTTCAGGTATGAGTGCCTAGAAGGAATGCCAAGCAGTTTCGGTTTCCCCGTGCAGCTCACTCGAGGACAATGGGGGCAGAACTGCATGACATGTGGGACGCCAGAGAACAGTTTTCCTGGAGCTGTTGGAGTGCTGGGGAAAGCTATCTCTCCCAAAGAAGAGTGCCGTGTGTTGCCCTGCCCTCGGCAATCAGAGAGTGAGTGGGAAGGGCTTCCGGCCCGGGCAGTTTCTTTGCAGGCCCGGGGAGCCTGCCGGTACTCAGTGTCCTTGCAGGGAATAGGGTGCCCCGCTAGGGTCTTACGTGTCTTGAAAAGCGTACGAACTTGAAAATAAAGCAGAAGTCCGACTAAGGTCTCGTGGAAACTGCTCGAAGCTTCCGCCTCAGCAGGGCTATTGGAAGGCCTTACCTGGAGGTTAAGTCCTCACATCGAGCTTCCCTTTAGCCCTAGAGCATGACAGGATGAGCTCCTAGCGGGGATCTGGAAGCACCCCGTTGATTTAGAGAAAACTGCGTCTCTTCCACGAGCCCTGACTCCAGTGACTAGGGGCCCGTCACAAACGGTGTTATGCAGGTAGCTTCGAGGCAGCATGAATGGAGCTTTCCAAATGGGAATGCAAGGCTTGCGTCATCAGGCCCCCACTTCCAGGGAGCACGTGGCCTACCGCCTTGCGAGTCCTAGCAAGTCAAAAGAGACTCTAGCTACACCCTGGTCCCTTCCCTGAATCCACCTTTCTTCACAGGGTGTTCTGCACGTAGCCAACTGCCTCAGGCAAGGAACGCTCTGGGTACGCTCTCGGTCTTTAGCCTCTCCTAAAAGCCTGCACTGTAAGAGGAAGAACTGTACTTCAGTTGCAGCGGGAACGCAAGCTGACCCTCTCCTGGAGGTATGGAGTCCTCGGGTAGGAGTTCCAAGAAGGAATGCGCAGCAGAGGGTTTTTTCTAAGTGCCTCTCAGACTAGGGCCCTGAGGCAGAGTTCCTTGACAAGTAGGACGTGAGAGAACAACTTCCTCTTAGCTGTTATAGCGGTGAGGAAATCTAGCTCTCCCTAAGGAACTGTGCCGTGCGATGCCCTACACGCGGCCTACACAGAGTCACTGGGAGGGGCTTCCGGGTCTGGAGGCCGCGTAGCAGGCCCGTGGAGCCTGCCGGTACTCGGTGTTCTTGCAGGGAATAGGGTGCAAACGCGAGGGGCCTGGGTGTCCTGAACAGCGTACTACAAATAAACTAAAGCAGTCCTGCAACTAAGGCCTCTTGGAAACTGCTGCATGCCTCTGCTTCAGCAGGGCCAAGAAAGGACTTACCTCGAGGCAAGGGCTGACATTCGGTCTCCAGGTAGCTATAGAGGGTAGCAGCATGAGCACCCAAGCAGGCCTGGGAAGCACCATGTTTTATTAGAGGACACTCATCTTCTTCCCAGAGCCATGCTTACCGTGACTAGAGGCCCGTCAAAAGGTGTGTCTCTGCGTGTGATTCAAGGCCCGAGGAATGGAAGTTTCCAAATGGGAAAGACGGCGTGTGCCATCAGGCCCACGGTTCCAGGTGGACACGCATTATACGTGCCCGTTGATGCAACAAGTCAAAAGACGCACAGCGTACACCCCGGGCCCTTCCCTGAATCAACTTGTTTACGCGGGGTGCTCTGCGTGTAGCGAACTCCCTCAAGCAAGGCAGGCTCTAGTTAGGCCGAGGAGCATTTGCCTCTTCCAAAAGACTGCAGTGTTTCATGAAGAACTGTGCTTTCGTTGCTGCTGGAACACAAGCTGACTTTCTCCTTGAAGAGAGTGACTTTCCAACGGAGGTCCCTGAAGGAATCCTAAGCGGACTATTTTCTCAGGGCAACTCAGAGAATGTCCAAAATGTCGAAAGGTAGGGGTTGAGTGTGCCTGCATGTCTGGGTGTGCACACATCTGTGCAAATATTGGGGTGAGGGTGCCTGCGTGTATGGGTGTGTGAGAGAAGCTGAAAGACGGTCAAAAATGTTCGAAAGTTCCATGGCCCGGTGGACTGGCTAGAAATGCGTTCCTGGTGCCGTTGGAGTGCTGAGGAATTGTAGCAGTCCCAAGGAAGAGTGCTGTGTGTTGTCCACTCGGCGTACACAGAGGGCCTCTGAAGGGCCTACTGGCCTGGGTGTTGCTCAACATGCCCACAGAGGCCAGGCGGCCGGGGCGTACTCAGTGATGTTGTGGGGGAAAGGGGGCACACCCGAGGCGTCTAGGCGTCCTGAAAACCGAACCAGCGTTAAAATAAAGTGCCACACCGACCAGGACCTCAAAGAGCTGCTGTACGCTCCGTTCCTGCAGGGCTAACTCAAAGACTTTCTCGAGGTGTGTAATCACGTCGACATTGCCTTTGGTCCGACAGCCTGACAGGATGAGCTACCAGCCAGGCTATGGAAGCACCCTGGTTGTTTAGAGGAAAACTCCTTTCCTTCCCAGAGCCCTGCCTCCACCGACCCGAGGCCCGTCACAAACGGTGTTCTTTAGGCAGCTTCAAGGCAGCATGAATGGAGGCTTCAAAATGGGGAAGCGAGGCTTGGGCCTTCAGGTCTCCCCTTGCCTTGAACACGGAGCCTACCTCCCTGTGACTTCTGACAAGTCAGAAGAGGAGGCTCTAGCTACACACAGGTCCGTTCCCTGAATCGCCTTATCTTCCCGGGGTGTTCCGCAGATAGCGAACACGGTCCTCCAAGGAATGCACTAGGGAGGCTATGGGGCCTTAGCCTCTTCTGAAAGCCTGCAGTGTAAGAGGAAGAACTGTGCTTTAGTGGCAGTAGGAAGGCAAGCCGACTTTCTCCTGCCGGTATAGGGTCTTCAGGTATGAGTGCCTAGAAGGAATGCCAAGCAGGTTTGTTTTCCCCGTGCAGCTCAGTCTAGGAGAATGAGGCAGAACTGCATGACATGTGGGACGCCAGAGAACAGTTTTCCTGGAGCTGTTGGAGTGCTGGGGAAAGCTATCTCTCCCAAAGAAGAGTGCCGTGTGTTGCCCTGCCCTCGGCAATCACAGAGTGAGTGGGAAGGGCTTCCGGCCCGGGCAGTTTCTTTGCAGGCCCGGGGAGCCTGCCGGTACTCAGTGTCCTTGCAGGGAATAGGGTGCCCACGCGAGGGTCCTAGGTGTCTTGAAAAGCGTACGAACACGAAAATAAAGCCGAGCTGCGACTAAGGCCTCGTGGAAACTGCTCGAAGCTTCCGCCTCAGCAGGGCTCTTAGAAGGCCTTACCTGGAGGTACGTCCTCACATCGAGCTTCCCTTTAGCCCTAGAGCATGACAGGCGGAGCTCTTACCGGGACTCTGGAAGCACCCTGTTGACTTATAGAAAACTGCTTCTCTTCCACGAGCCCTGACTCCAGCGACTAGGGGCCCGTCCCAAACGGTTTTATGCAGGCAGCTTCGAGGCGGCATGAGTGGTTCTTTAAAAATGAGAATGCAAGGCTTGCGTCATCAGGCCCCCACTTCCAGTCAACACGTTGACTACCGCCTTGTGATTCGTAGCTAGTCAAAAGAGGCTCCAGCTACACACAGGTCCCTTCCCTGAATCCACTTTTCTTCACAGGCTGTTCTGCCTGTAGCTAACTCGCTCATCCAAGGACTGCACTAGGGAGGCTCTCGGGCCTTAGCGTCTTCTGAAAGCTTGCAGTGTAACAGGCAGAACTCTGCTTTAGTGGCAGTAGGAATGCAAGCTGACTTTCTCCTGCAGGTATGGGGTCTTCAGGTATGAGTGCCTAGAAGGAATGCCAAGCAGTTTCGGTTTCCCCGTGCAGCTCACTCGAGGACAATGGGGGCAGAACTGCATGACATGTGGGACGCCAGAGAACAGTTTTCCTGGAGCTGTTGGAGTGCTGGGGAAAGCTATCTCTCCCAAAGAAGAGTGCCGTGTGTTGCCCTGCCCTCGGCAATCAGAGAGTGAGTGGGAAGGGCTTCCGGCCCGGGCAGTTTCTTTGCAGGCCCGGGGAGCCTGCCGGTACTCAGTGTCCTTGCAGGGAATAGGGTGCCCCGCTAGGGTCTTACGTGTCTTGAAAAGCGTACGAACTTGAAAATAAAGCAGAAGTCCGACTAAGGTCTCGTGGAAACTGCTCGAAGCTTCCGCCTCAGCAGGGCTATTGGAAGGCCTTACCTGGAGGTTAAGTCCTCACATCGAGCTTCCCTTTAGCCCTAGAGCATGACAGGATGAGCTCCTAGCGGGGATCTGGAAGCACCCCGTTGATTTAGAGAAAACTGCGTCTCTTCCACGAGCCCTGACTCCAGTGACTAGGGGCCCGTCACAAACGGTGTTATGCAGGTAGCTTCGAGGCAGCATGAATGGAGCTTTCCAAATGGGAATGCAAGGCTTGCGTCATCAGGCCCCCACTTCCAGGGAGCACGTGGCCTACCGCCTTGCGAGTCCTAGCAAGTCAAAAGAGACTCTAGCTACACCCTGGTCCCTTCCCTGAATCCACCTTTCTTCACAGGGTGTTCTGCACGTAGCCAACTGCCTCAGGCAAGGAACGCTCTGGGTACGCTCTCGGTCTTTAGCCTCTCCTAAAAGCCTGCACTGTAAGAGGAAGAACTGTACTTCAGTTGCAGCGGGAACGCAAGCTGACCCTCTCCTGGAGGTATGGAGTCCTCGGGTAGGAGTTCCAAGAAGGAATGCGCAGCAGAGGGTTTTTTCTAAGTGCCTCTCAGACTAGGGCCCTGAGGCAGAGTTCCTTGACAAGTAGGACGTGAGAGAACAACTTCCTCTTAGCTGTTATAGCGGTGAGGAAATCTAGCTCTCCCTAAGGAACTGTGCCGTGCGATGCCCTACACGCGGCCTACACAGAGTCACTGGGAGGGGCTTCCGGGTCTGGAGGCCGCGTAGCAGGCCCGTGGAGCCTGCCGGTACTCGGTGTTCTTGCAGGGAATAGGGTGCAAACGCGAGGGGCCTGGGTGTCCTGAACAGCGTACTACAAATAAACTAAAGCAGTCCTGCAACTAAGGCCTCTTGGAAACTGCTGCATGCCTCTGCTTCAGCAGGGCCAAGAAAGGACTTACCTCGAGGCAAGGGCTGACATTCGGTCTCCAGGTAGCTATAGAGGGTAGCAGCATGAGCACCCAAGCAGGCCTGGGAAGCACCATGTTTTATTAGAGGACACTCATCTTCTTCCCAGAGCCATGCTTACCGTGACTAGAGGCCCGTCAAAAGGTGTGTCTCTGCGTGTGATTCAAGGCCCGAGGAATGGAAGTTTCCAAATGGGAAAGACGGCGTGTGCCATCAGGCCCACGGTTCCAGGTGGACACGCATTATACGTGCCCGTTGATGCAACAAGTCAAAAGACGCACAGCGTACACCCCGGGCCCTTCCCTGAATCAACTTGTTTACGCGGGGTGCTCTGCGTGTAGCGAACTCCCTCAAGCAAGGCAGGCTCTAGTTAGGCCGAGGAGCATTTGCCTCTTCCAAAAGACTGCAGTGTTTCATGAAGAACTGTGCTTTCGTTGCTGCTGGAACACAAGCTGACTTTCTCCTTGAAGAGAGTGACTTTCCAACGGAGGTCCCTGAAGGAATCCTAAGCGGACTATTTTCTCAGGGCAACTCAGAGAATGTCCAAAATGTCGAAAGGTAGGGGTTGAGTGTGCCTGCATGTCTGGGTGTGCACACATCTGTGCAAATATTGGGGTGAGGGTGCCTGCGTGTATGGGTGTGTGAGAGAAGCTGAAAGACGGTCAAAAATGTTCGAAAGTTCCATGGCCCGGTGGACTGGCTAGAAATGCGTTCCTGGTGCCGTTGGAGTGCTGAGGAATTGTAGCAGTCCCAAGGAAGAGTGCTGTGTGTTGTCCACTCGGCGTACACAGAGGGCCTCTGAAGGGCCTACTGGCCTGGGTGTTGCTCAACATGCCCACAGAGGCCAGGCGGCCGGGGCGTACTCAGTGATGTTGTGGGGGAAAGGGGGCACACCCGAGGCGTCTAGGCGTCCTGAAAACCGAACCAGCGTTAAAATAAAGTGCCACACCGGCCAGGACCTCAAAGAGCTGCTGTACGCTCCGTTCCTGCAGGGCTAACTCAAAGACTTTCTCGAGGTGTGTAATCACGTCGACATTGCCTTTGGTCCGACAGCCTGACAGGATGAGCTACCAGCCAGGCTATGGAAGCACCCTGGTTGTTTAGAGGAAAACTCCTTTCCTTCCCAGAGCCCTGCCTCCACCGACCCGAGGCCCGTCACAAACGGTGTTCTTTAGGCAGCTTCAAGGCAGCATGAATGGAGGCTTCAAAATGGGGAAGCGAGGCTTGGGCCTTCAGGTCTCCCCTTGCCTTGAACACGGAGCCTACCTCCCTGTGACTTCTGACAAGTCAGAAGAGGAGGCTCTAGCTACACACAGGTCCGTTCCCTGAATCGCCTTATCTTCCCGGGGTGTTCCGCAGATAGCGAACACGGTCCTCCAAGGAATGCACTAGGGAGGCTATGGGGCCTTAGCCTCTTCTGAAAGCCTGCAGTGTAAGAGGAAGAACTGTGCTTTAGTGGCAGTAGGAAGGCAAGCCGACTTTCTCCTGCCGGTATAGGGTCTTCAGGTATGAGTGCCTAGAAGGAATGCCAAGCAGGTTTGTTTTCCCCGTGCAGCTCAGTCTAGGAGAATGAGGCAGAACTGCATGACATGTGGGACGCCAGAGAACAGTTTTCCTGGAGCTGTTGGAGTGCTGGGGAAAGCTATCTCTCCCAAAGAAGAGTGCCGTGTGTTGCCCTGCCCTCGGCAATCACAGAGTGAGTGGGAAGGGCTTCCGGCCCGGGCAGTTTCTTTGCAGGCCCGGGGAGCCTGCCGGTACTCAGTGTCCTTGCAGGGAATAGGGTGCCCACGCGAGGGTCCTAGGTGTCTTGAAAAGCGTACGAACACGAAAATAAAGCCGAGCTGCGACTAAGGCCTCGTGGAAACTGCTCGAAGCTTCCGCCTCAGCAGGGCTCTTAGAAGGCCTTACCTGGAGGTACGTCCTCACATCGAGCTTCCCTTTAGCCCTAGAGCATGACAGGCGGAGCTCTTACCGGGACTCTGGAAGCACCCTGTTGACTTATAGAAAACTGCTTCTCTTCCACGAGCCCTGACTCCAGCGACTAGGGGCCCGTCCCAAACGGTTTTATGCAGGCAGCTTCGAGGCAGCATGAGTGGTTCTTTAAAAATGAGAATGCAAGGCTTGCGTCATCAGGCCCCCACTTCCAGTCAACACGTTGACTACCGCCTTGTGATTCGTAGCTAGTCAAAAGAGGCTCCAGCTACACACAGGTCCCTTCCCTGAATCCACTTTTCTTCACAGGCTGTTCTGCCTGTAGCTAACTCGCTCATCCAAGGACTGCACTAGGGAGGCTCTCGGGCCTTAGCGTCTTCTGAAAGCTTGCAGTGTAACAGGCAGAACTCTGCTTTAGTGGCAGTAGGAATGCAAGCTGACTTTCTCCTGCAGGTATGGGGTCTTCAGGTATGAGTGCCTAGAAGGAATGCCAAGCAGTTTCGGTTTCCCCGTGCAGCTCACTCGAGGACAATGGGGGCAGAACTGCATGACATGTGGGACGCCAGAGAACAGTTTTCCTGGAGCTGTTGGAGTGCTGGGGAAAGCTATCTCTCCCAAAGAAGAGTGCCGTGTGTTGCCCTGCCCTCGGCAATCAGAGAGTGAGTGGGAAGGGCTTCCGGCCCGGGCAGTTTCTTTGCAGGCCCGGGGAGCCTGCCGGTACTCAGTGTCCTTGCAGGGAATAGGGTGCCCCGCTAGGGTCTTACGTGTCTTGAAAAGCGTACGAACTTGAAAATAAAGCAGAAGTCCGACTAAGGTCTCG
Organism: Hyperoodon ampullatus; assembly: GCF_949752795.1. Lineage (NCBI taxonomy): Eukaryota > Metazoa > Chordata > Mammalia > Artiodactyla > Ziphiidae > Hyperoodon > Hyperoodon ampullatus. Next base: position 586,531 of record NW_027640584.1, on the reverse strand, counting down.
TGGAAACTGCTCGAAGCTTCCGCCTCAGCAGGGCTATTGGAAGGCCTTACCTGGAGGTTAAGTCCTCACATCGAGCTTCCCTTTAGCCCTAGAGCATGACAGGATGAGCTCCTAGCGGGGATCTGGAAGCACCCCGTTGATTTAGAGAAAACTGCGTCTCTTCCACGAGCCCTGACTCCAGTGACTAGGGGCCCGTCACAAACGGTGTTATGCAGGTAGCTTCGAGGCAGCATGAATGGAGCTTTCCAAATGGGAATGCAAGGCTTGCGTCATCAGGCCCCCACTTCCAGGGAGCACGTGGCCTACCGCCTTGCGAGTCCTAGCAAGTCAAAAGAGACTCTAGCTACACCCTGGTCCCTTCCCTGAATCCACCTTTCTTCACAGGGTGTTCTGCACGTAGCCAACTGCCTCAGGCAAGGAACGCTCTGGGTACGCTCTCGGTCTTTAGCCTCTCCTAAAAGCCTGCACTGTAAGAGGAAGAACTGTACTTCAGTTGCAGCGGGAACGCAAGCTGACCCTCTCCTGGAGGTATGGAGTCCTCGGGTAGGAGTTCCAAGAAGGAATGCGCAGCAGAGGGTTTTTTCTAAGTGCCTCTCAGACTAGGGCCCTGAGGCAGAGTTCCTTGACAAGTAGGACGTGAGAGAACAACTTCCTCTTAGCTGTTATAGCGGTGAGGAAATCTAGCTCTCCCTAAGGAACTGTGCCGTGCGATGCCCTACACGCGGCCTACACAGAGTCACTGGGAGGGGCTTCCGGGTCTGGAGGCCGCGTAGCAGGCCCGTGGAGCCTGCCGGTACTCGGTGTTCTTGCAGGGAATAGGGTGCAAACGCGAGGGGCCTGGGTGTCCTGAACAGCGTACTACAAATAAACTAAAGCAGTCCTGCAACTAAGGCCTCTTGGAAACTGCTGCATGCCTCTGCTTCAGCAGGGCCAAGAAAGGACTTACCTCGAGGCAAGGGCTGACATTCGGTCTCCAGGTAGCTATAGAGGGTAGCAGCATGAGCACCCAAGCAGGCCTGGGAAGCACCATGTTTTATTAGAGGGCACTCATCTTCTTCCCAGAGCCATGCTTACCGTGACTAGAGGCCCGTCAAAAGGTGTGTCTCTGCGTGTGATTCAAGGCCCGAGGAATGGAAGTTTCCAAATGGGAAAGACGGCGTGTGCCATCAGGCCCACGGTTCCAGGTGGACACGCATTATACGTGCCCGTTGATGCAACAAGTCAAAAGACGCACAGCGTACACCCCGGGCCCTTCCCTGAATCAACTTGTTTACGCGGGGTGCTCTGCGTGTAGCGAACTCCCTCAAGCAAGGCAGGCTCTAGTTAGGCCGAGGAGCATTTGCCTCTTCCAAAAGACTGCAGTGTTTCATGAAGAACTGTGCTTTCGTTGCTGCTGGAACACAAGCTGACTTTCTCCTTGAAGAGAGTGACTTTCCAACGGAGGTCCCTGAAGGAATCCTAAGCGGACTATTTTCTCAGGGCAACTCAGAGAATGTCCAAAATGTCGAAAGGTAGGGGTTGAGTGTGCCTGCATGTCTGGGTGTGCACACATCTGTGCAAATATTGGGGTGAGGGTGCCTGCGTGTATGGGTGTGTGAGAGAAGCTGAAAGACGGTCAAAAATGTTCGAAAGTTCCATGGCCCGGTGGACTGGCTAGAAATGCGTTCCTGGTGCCGTTGGAGTGCTGAGGAATTGTAGCAGTCCCAAGGAAGAGTGCTGTGTGTTGTCCACTCGGCGTACACAGAGGGCCTCTGAAGGGCCTACTGGCCTGGGTGTTGCTCAACATGCCCACAGAGGCCAGGCGGCCGGGGCGTACTCAGTGATGTTGTGGGGGAAAGGGGGCACACCCGAGGCGTCTAGGCGTCCTGAAAACCGAACCAGCGTTAAAATAAAGTGCCACACCGGCCAGGACCTCAAAGAGCTGCTGTACGCTCCGTTCCTGCAGGGCTAACTCAAAGACTTTCTCGAGGTGTGTAATCACGTCGACATTGCCTTTGGTCCGACAGCCTGACAGGATGAGCTACCAGCCAGGCTATGGAAGCACCCTGGTTGTTTAGAGGAAAACTCCTTTCCTTCCCAGAGCCCTGCCTCCACCGACCCGAGGCCCGTCACAAACGGTGTTCTTTAGGCAGCTTCAAGGCAGCATGAATGGAGGCTTCAAAATGGGGAAGCGAGGCTTGGGCCTTCAGGTCTCCCCTTGCCTTGAACACGGAGCCTACCTCCCTGTGACTTCTGACAAGTCAGAAGAGGAGGCTCTAGCTACACACAGGTCCGTTCCCTGAATCGCCTTATCTTCCCGGGGTGTTCCGCAGATAGCGAACACGGTCCTCCAAGGAATGCACTAGGGAGGCTATGGGGCCTTAGCCTCTTCTGAAAGCCTGCAGTGTAAGAGGAAGAACTGTGCTTTAGTGGCAGTAGGAAGGCAAGCCGACTTTCTCCTGCCGGTATAGGGTCTTCAGGTATGAGTGCCTAGAAGGAATGCCAAGCAGGTTTGTTTTCCCCGTGCAGCTCAGTCTAGGAGAATGAGGCAGAACTGCATGACATGTGGGACGCCAGAGAACAGTTTTCCTGGAGCTGTTGGAGTGCTGGGGAAAGCTATCTCTCCCAAAGAAGAGTGCCGTGTGTTGCCCTGCCCTCGGCAATCACAGAGTGAGTGGGAAGGGCTTCCGGCCCGGGCAGTTTCTTTGCAGGCCCGGGGAGCCTGCCGGTACTCAGTGTCCTTGCAGGGAATAGGGTGCCCACGCGAGGGTCCTAGGTGTCTTGAAAAGCGTACGAACACGAAAATAAAGCCGAGCTGCGACTAAGGCCTCGTGGAAACTGCTCGAAGCTTCCGCCTCAGCAGGGCTCTTAGAAGGCCTTACCTGGAGGTACGTCCTCACATCGAGCTTCCCTTTAGCCCTAGAGCATGACAGGCGGAGCTCTTACCGGGACTCTGGAAGCACCCTGTTGACTTATAGAAAACTGCTTCTCTTCCACGAGCCCTGACTCCAGCGACTAGGGGCCCGTCCCAAACGGTTTTATGCAGGCAGCTTCGAGGCGGCATGAGTGGTTCTTTAAAAATGAGAATGCAAGGCTTGCGTCATCAGGCCCCCACTTCCAGTCAACACGTTGACTACCGCCTTGTGATTCGTAGCTAGTCAAAAGAGGCTCCAGCTACACACAGGTCCCTTCCCTGAATCCACTTTTCTTCACAGGCTGTTCTGCCTGTAGCTAACTCGCTCATCCAAGGACTGCACTAGGGAGGCTCTCGGGCCTTAGCGTCTTCTGAAAGCTTGCAGTGTAACAGGCAGAACTCTGCTTTAGTGGCAGTAGGAATGCAAGCTGACTTTCTCCTGCAGGTATGGGGTCTTCAGGTATGAGTGCCTAGAAGGAATGCCAAGCAGTTTCGGTTTCCCCGTGCAGCTCACTCGAGGACAATGGGGGCAGAACTGCATGACATGTGGGACGCCAGAGAACAGTTTTCCTGGAGCTGTTGGAGTGCTGGGGAAAGCTATCTCTCCCAAAGAAGAGTGCCGTGTGTTGCCCTGCCCTCGGCAATCAGAGAGTGAGTGGGAAGGGCTTCCGGCCCGGGCAGTTTCTTTGCAGGCCCGGGGAGCCTGCCGGTACTCAGTGTCCTTGCAGGGAATAGGGTGCCCCGCTAGGGTCTTACGTGTCTTGAAAAGCGTACGAACTTGAAAATAAAGCAGAAGTCCGACTAAGGTCTCGTGGAAACTGCTCGAAGCTTCCGCCTCAGCAGGGCTATTGGAAGGCCTTACCTGGAGGTTAAGTCCTCACATCGAGCTTCCCTTTAGCCCTAGAGCATGACAGGATGAGCTCCTAGCGGGGATCTGGAAGCACCCCGTTGATTTAGAGAAAACTGCGTCTCTTCCACGAGCCCTGACTCCAGTGACTAGGGGCCCGTCACAAACGGTGTTATGCAGGTAGCTTCGAGGCAGCATGAATGGAGCTTTCCAACTGGGAATGCAAGGCTTGCGTCATCAGGCCCCCACTTCCAGGGAGCACGTGGCCTACCGCCTTGCGAGTCCTAGCAAGTCAAAAGAGACTCTAGCTACACCCTGGTCCCTTCCCTGAATCCACCTTTCTTCACAGGGTGTTCTGCACGTAGCCAACTGCCTCAGGCAAGGAACGCTCTGGGTACGCTCTCGGTCTTTAGCCTCTCCTAAAAGCCTGCACTGTAAGAGGAAGAACTGTACTTCAGTTGCAGCGGGAACGCAAGCTGACCCTCTCCTGGAGGTATGGAGTCCTCGGGTAGGAGTTCCAAGAAGGAATGCGCAGCAGAGGGTTTTTTCTAAGTGCCTCTCAGACTAGGGCCCTGAGGCAGAGTTCCTTGACAAGTAGGACGTGAGAGAACAACTTCCTCTTAGCTGTTATAGCGGTGAGGAAATCTAGCTCTCCCTAAGGAACTGTGCCGTGCGATGCCCTACACGCGGCCTACACAGAGTCACTGGGAGGGGCTTCCGGGTCTGGAGGCCGCGTAGCAGGCCCGTGGAGCCTGCCGGTACTCGGTGTTCTTGCAGGGAATAGGGTGCAAACGCGAGGGGCCTGGGTGTCCTGAACAGCGTACTACAAATAAACTAAAGCAGTCCTGCAACTAAGGCCTCTTGGAAACTGCTGCATGCCTCTGCTTCAGCAGGGCCAAGAAAGGACTTACCTCGAGGCAAGGGCTGACATTCGGTCTCCAGGTAGCTATAGAGGGTAGCAGCATGAGCACCCAAGCAGGCCTGGGAAGCACCATGTTTTATTAGAGGACACTCATCTTCTTCCCAGAGCCATGCTTACCGTGACTAGAGGCCCGTCAAAAGGTGTGTCTCTGCGTGTGATTCAAGGCCCGAGGAATGGAAGTTTCCAAATGGGAAAGACGGCGTGTGCCATCAGGCCCACGGTTCCAGGTGGACACGCATTATACGTGCCCGTTGATGCAACAAGTCAAAAGACGCACAGCGTACACCCCGGGCCCTTCCCTGAATCAACTTGTTTACGCGGGGTGCTCTGCGTGTAGCGAACTCCCTCAAGCAAGGCAGGCTCTAGTTAGGCCGAGGAGCATTTGCCTCTTCCAAAAGACTGCAGTGTTTCATGAAGAACTGTGCTTTCGTTGCTGCTGGAACACAAGCTGACTTTCTCCTTGAAGAGAGTGACTTTCCAACGGAGGTCCCTGAAGGAATCCTAAGCGGACTATTTTCTCAGGGCAACTCAGAGAATGTCCAAAATGTCGAAAGGTAGGGGTTGAGTGTGCCTGCATGTCTGGGTGTGCACACATCTGTGCAAATATTGGGGTGAGGGTGCCTGCGTGTATGGGTGTGTGAGAGAAGCTGAAAGACGGTCAAAAATGTTCGAAAGTTCCATGGCCCGGTGGACTGGCTAGAAATGCGTTCCTGGTGCCGTTGGAGTGCTGAGGAATTGTAGCAGTCCCAAGGAAGAGTGCTGTGTGTTGTCCACTCGGCGTACACAGAGGGCCTCTGAAGGGCCTACTGGCCTGGGTGTTGCTCAACATGCCCACAGAGGCCAGGCGGCCGGGGCGTACTCAGTGATGTTGTGGGGGAAAGGGGGCACACCCGAGGCGTCTAGGCGTCCTGAAAACCGAACCAGCGTTAAAATAAAGTGCCACACCGGCCAGGACCTCAAAGAGCTGCTGTACGCTCCGTTCCTGCAGGGCTAACTCAAAGACTTTCTCGAGGTGTGTAATCACGTCGACATTGCCTTTGGTCCGACAGCCTGACAGGATGAGCTACCAGCCAGGCTATGGAAGCACCCTGGTTGTTTAGAGGAAAACTCCTTTCCTTCCCAGAGCCCTGCCTCCACCGACCCGAGGCCCGTCACAAACGGTGTTCTTTAGGCAGCTTCAAGGCAGCATGAATGGAGGCTTCAAAATGGGGAAGCGAGGCTTGGGCCTTCAGGTCTCCCCTTGCCTTGAACACGGAGCCTACCTCCCTGTGACTTCTGACAAGTCAGAAGAGGAGGCTCTAGCTACACACAGGTCCGTTCCCTGAATCGCCTTATCTTCCCGGGGTGTTCCGCAGATAGCGAACACGGTCCTCCAAGGAATGCACTAGGGAGGCTATGGGGCCTTAGCCTCTTCTGAAAGCCTGCAGTGTAAGAGGAAGAACTGTGCTTTAGTGGCAGTAGGAAGGCAAGCCGACTTTCTCCTGCCGGTATAGGGTCTTCAGGTATGAGTGCCTAGAAGGAATGCCAAGCAGGTTTGTTTTCCCCGTGCAGCTCAGTCTAGGAGAATGAGGCAGAACTGCATGACATGTGGGACGCCAGAGAACAGTTTTCCTGGAGCTGTTGGAGTGCTGGGGAAAGCTATCTCTCCCAAAGAAGAGTGCCGTGTGTTGCCCTGCCCTCGGCAATCACAGAGTGAGTGGGAAGGGCTTCCGGCCCGGGCAGTTTCTTTGCAGGCCCGGGGAGCCTGCCGGTACTCAGTGTCCTTGCAGGGAATAGGGTGCCCACGCGAGGGTCCTAGGTGTCTTGAAAAGCGTACGAACACGAAAATAAAGCCGAGCTGCGACTAAGGCCTCGTGGAAACTGCTCGAAGCTTCCGCCTCAGCAGGGCTCTTAGAAGGCCTTACCTGGAGGTACGTCCTCACATCGAGCTTCCCTTTAGCCCTAGAGCATGACAGGCGGAGCTCTTACCGGGACTCTGGAAGCACCCTGTTGACTTATAGAAAACTGCTTCTCTTCCACGAGCCCTGACTCCAGCGACTAGGGGCCCGTCCCAAACGGTTTTATGCAGGCAGCTTCGAGGCGGCATGAGTGGTTCTTTAAAAATGAGAATGCAAGGCTTGCGTCATCAGGCCCCCACTTCCAGTCAACACGTTGACTACCGCCTTGTGATTCGTAGCTAGTCAAAAGAGGCTCCAGCTACACACAGGTCCCTTCCCTGAATCCACTTTTCTTCACAGGCTGTTCTGCCTGTAGCTAACTCGCTCATCCAAGGACTGCACTAGGGAGGCTCTCGGGCCTTAGCGTCTTCTGAAAGCTTGCAGTGTAACAGGCAGAACTCTGCTTTAGTGGCAGTAGGAATGCAAGCTGACTTTCTCCTGCAGGTATGGGGTCTTCAGGTATGAGTGCCTAGAAGGAATGCCAAGCAGTTTCGGTTTCCCCGTGCAGCTCACTCGAGGACAATGGGGGCAGAACTGCATGACATGTGGGACGCCAGAGAACAGTTTTCCTGGAGCTGTTGGAGTGCTGGGGAAAGCTATCTCTCCCAAAGAAGAGTGCCGTGTGTTGCCCTGCCCTCGGCAATCAGAGAGTGAGTGGGAAGGGCTTCCGGCCCGGGCAGTTTCTTTGCAGGCCCGGGGAGCCTGCCGGTACTCAGTGTCCTTGCAGGGAATAGGGTGCCCCGCTAGGGTCTTACGTGTCTTGAAAAGCGTACGAACTTGAAAATAAAGCAGAAGTCCGACTAAGGTCTCGTGGAAACTGCTCGAAGCTTCCGCCTCAGCAGGGCTATTGGAAGGCCTTACCTGGAGGTTAAGTCCTCACATCGAGCTTCCCTTTAGCCCTAGAGCATGACAGGATGAGCTCCTAGCGGGGATCTGGAAGCACCCCGTTGATTTAGAGAAAACTGCGTCTCTTCCACGAGCCCTGACTCCAGTGACTAGGGGCCCGTCACAAACGGTGTTATGCAGGTAGCTTCGAGGCAGCATGAATGGAGCTTTCCAAATGGGAATGCAAGGCTTGCGTCATCAGGCCCCCACTTCCAGGGAGCACGTGGCCTACCGCCTTGCGAGTCCTAGCAAGTCAAAAGAGACTCTAGCTACACCCTGGTCCCTTCCCTGAATCCACCTTTCTTCACAGGGTATTCTGCACGTAGCCAACTGCCTCAGGCAAGGAACGCTCTGGGTACGCTCTCGGTCTTTAGCCTCTCCTAAAAGCCTGCACTGTAAGAGGAAGAACTGTACTTCAGTTGCAGCGGGAACGCAAGCTGACCCTCTCCTGGAGGTATGGAGTCCTCGGGTAGGAGTTCCAAGAAGGAATGCGCAGCAGAGGGTTTTTTCTAAGTGCCTCTCAGACTAGGGCCCTGAGGCAGAGTTCCTTGACAAGTAGGACGTGAGAGAACAACTTCCTCTTAGCTGTTATAGCGGTGAGGAAATCTAGCTCTCCCTAAGGAACTGTGCCGTGCGATGCCCTACACGCGGCCTACACAGAGTCACTGGGAGGGGCTTCCGGGTCTGGAGGCCGCGTAGCAGGCCCGTGGAGCCTGCCGGTACTCGGTGTTCTTGCAGGGAATAGGGTGCAAACGCGAGGGGCCTGGGTGTCCTGAACAGCGTACTACAAATAAACTAAAGCAGTCCTGCAACTAAGGCCTCTTGGAAACTGCTGCATGCCTCTGCTTCAGCAGGGCCAAGAAAGGACTTACCTCGAGGCAAGGGCTGACATTCGGTCTCCAGGTAGCTATAGAGGGTAGCAGCATGAGCACCCAAGCAGGCCTGGGAAGCACCATGTTTTATTAGAGGACACTCATCTTCTTCCCAGAGCCATGCTTACCGTGACTAGAGGCCCGTCAAAAGGTGTGTCTCTGCGTGTGATTCAAGGCCCGAGGAATGGAAGTTTCCAAATGGGAAAGACGGCGTGTGCCATCAGGCCCACGGTTCCAGGTGGACACGCATTATACGTGCCCGTTGATGCAACAAGTCAAAAGACGCACAGCGTACACCCCGGGCCCTTCCCTGAATCAACTTGTTTACGCGGGGTGCTCTGCGTGTAGCGAACTCCCTCAAGCAAGGCAGGCTCTAGTTAGGCCGAGGAGCATTTGCCTCTTCCAAAAGACTGCAGTGTTTCATGAAGAACTGTGCTTTCGTTGCTGCTGGAACACAAGCTGACTTTCTCCTTGAAGAGAGTGACTTTCCAACGGAGGTCCCTGAAGGAATCCTAAGCGGACTATTTTCTCAGGGCAACTCAGAGAATGTCCAAAATGTCGAAAGGTAGGGGTTGAGTGTGCCTGCATGTCTGGGTGTGCACACATCTGTGCAAATATTGGGGTGAGGGTGCCTGCGTGTATGGGTGTGTGAGAGAAGCTGAAAGACGGTCAAAAATGTTCGAAAGTTCCATGGCCCGGTGGACTGGCTAGAAATGCGTTCCTGGTGCCGTTGGAGTGCTGAGGAATTGTAGCAGTCCCAAGGAAGAGTGCTGTGTGTTGTCCACTCGGCGTACACAGAGGGCCTCTGAAGGGCCTACTGGCCTGGGTGTTGCTCAACATGCCCACAGAGGCCAGGCGGCCGGGGCGTACTCAGTGATGTTGTGGGGGAAAGGGGGCACACCCGAGGCGTCTAGGCGTCCTGAAAACCGAACCAGCGTTAAAATAAAGTGCCACACCGGCCAGGACGTCAAAGAGCTGCTGTACGCTCCGTTCCTGCAGGGCTAACTCAAAGACTTTCTCGAGGTGTGTAATCACGTCGACATTGCCTTTGGTCCGACAGCCTGACAGGATGAGCTACCAGCCAGGCTATGGAAGCACCCTGGTTGTTTAGAGGAAAACTCCTTTCCTTCCCAGAGCCCTGCCTCCACCGACCCGAGGCCCGTCACAAACGGTGTTCTTTAGGCAGCTTCAAGGCAGCATGAATGGAGGCTTCAAAATGGGGAAGCGAGGCTTGGGCCTTCAGGTCTCCCCTTGCCTTGAACACGGAGCCTACCTCCCTGTGACTTCTGACAAGTCAGAAGAGGAGGCTCTAGCTACACACAGGTCCGTTCCCTGAATCGCCTTATCTTCCCGGGGTGTTCCGCAGATAGCGAACACGGTCCTCCAAGGAATGCACTAGGGAGGCTATGGGGCCTTAGCCTCTTCTGAAAGCCTGCAGTGTAAGAGGAAGAACTGTGCTTTAGTGGCAGTAGGAAGGCAAGCCGACTTTCTCCTGCCGGTATAGGGTCTTCAGGTATGAGTGCCTAGAAGGAATGCCAAGCAGGTTTGTTTTCCCCGTGCAGCTCAGTCTAGGAGAATGAGGCAGAACTGCATGACATGTGGGACGCCAGAGAACAGTTTTCCTGGAGCTGTTGGAGTGCTGGGGAAAGCTATCTCTCCCAAAGAAGAGTGCCGTGTGTTGCCCTGCCCTCGGCAATCACAGAGTGAGTGGGAAGGGCTTCCGGCCCGGGCAGTTTCTTTGCAGGCCCGGGGAGCCTGCCGGTACTCAGTGTCCTTGCAGGGAATAGGGTGCCCACGCGAGGGTCCTAGGTGTCTTGAAAAGCGTACGAACACGAAAATAAAGCCGAGCTGCGACTAAGGCCTCGTGGAAACTGCTCGAAGCTTCCGCCTCAGCAGGGCTCTTAGAAGGCCTTACCTGGAGGTACGTCCTCACATCGAGCTTCCCTTTAGCCCTAGAGCATGACAGGCGGAGCTCTTACCGGGACTCTGGAAGCACCCTGTTGACTTATAGAAAACTGCTTCTCTTCCACGAGCCCTGACTCCAGCGACTAGGGGCCCGTCCCAAACGGTTTTATGCAGGCAGCTTCGAGGCAGCATGAGTGGTTCTTTAAAAATGAGAATGCAAGGCTTGCGTCATCAGGCCCCCACTTCCAGTCAACACGTTGACTACCGCCTTGTGATTCGTAGCTAGTCAAAAGAGGCTCCAGCTACACACAGGTCCCTTCCCTGAATCCACTTTTCTTCACAGGCTGTTCTGCCTGTAGCTAACTCGCTCATCCAAGGACTGCACTAGGGAGGCTCTCGGGCCTTAACGTCTTCTGAAAGCTTGCAGTGTAACAGGCAGAACTCTGCTTTAGTGGCAGTAGGAATGCAAGCTGACTTTCTCCTGCAGGTATGGGGTCTTCAGGTATGAGTGCCTAGAAGGAATGCCAAGCAGTTTCGGTTTCCCCGTGCAGCTCACTCGAGGACAATGGGGGCAGAACTGCATGACATGTGGGACGCCAGAGAACAGTTTTCCTGGAGCTGTTGGAGTGCTGGGGAAAGCTATCTCTCCCAAAGAAGAGTGCCGTGTGTTGCCCTGCCCTCGGCAATCAGAGAGTGAGTGGGAAGGGCTTCCGGCCCGGGCAGTTTCTTTGCAGGCCCGGGGAGCCTGCCGGTACTCAGTGTCCTTGCAGGGAATAGGGTGCCCCGCTAGGGTCTTACGTGTCTTGAAAAGCGTACGAACTTGAAAATAAAGCAGAAGTCCGACTAAGGTCTCGTGGAAACTGCTCGAAGCTTCCGCCTCAGCAGGGCTATTGGAAGGCCTTACCTGGAGGTTAAGTCCTCACATCGAGCTTCCCTTTAGCCCTAGAGCATGACAGGATGAGCTCCTAGCGGGGATCTGGAAGCACCCCGTTGATTTAGAGAAAACTGCGTCTCTTCCACGAGCCCTGACTCCAGTGACTAGGGGCCCGTCACAAACGGTGTTATGCAGGTAGCTTCGAGGCAGCATGAATGGAGCTTTCCAAATGGGAATGCAAGGCTTGCGTCATCAGGCCCCCACTTCCAGGGAGCACGTGGCCTACCGCCTTGCGAGTCCTAGCAAGTCAAAAGAGACTCTAGCTACACCCTGGTCCCTTCCCTGAATCCACCTTTCTTCACAGGGTGTTCTGCACGTAGCCAACTGCCTCAGGCAAGGAACGCTCTGGGTACGCTCTCGGTCTTTAGCCTCTCCTAAAAGCCTGCACTGTAAGAGGAAGAACTGTACTTCAGTTGCAGCGGGAACGCAAGCTGACCCTCTCCTGGAGGTATGGAGTCCTCGGGTAGGAGTTCCAAGAAGGAATGCGCAGCAGAGGGTTTTTTCTAAGTGCCTCTCAGACTAGGGCCCTGAGGCAGAGTTCCTTGACAAGTAGGACGTGAGAGAACAACTTCCTCTTAGCTGTTATAGCGGTGAGGAAATCTAGCTCTCCCTAAGGAACTGTGCCGTGCGATGCCCTACACGCGGCCTACACAGAGTCACTGGGAGGGGCTTCCGGGTCTGGAGGCCGCGTAGCAGGCCCGTGGAGCCTGCCGGTACTCGGTGTTCTTGCAGGGAATAGGGTGCAAACGCGAGGGGCCTGGGTGTCCTGAACAGCGTACTACAAATAAACTAAAGCAGTCCTGCAACTAAGGCCTCTTGGAAACTGCTGCATGCCTCTGCTTCAGCAGGGCCAAGAAAGGACTTACCTCGAGGCAAGGGCTGACATTCGGTCTCCAGGTAGCTATAGAGGGTAGCAGCATGAGCACCCAAGCAGGCCTGGGAAGCACCATGTTTTATTAGAGGACACTCATCTTCTTCCCAGAGCCATGCTTACCGTGACTAGAGGCCCGTCAAAAGGTGTGTCTCTGCGTGTGATTCAAGGCCCGAGGAATGGAAGTTTCCAAATGGGAAAGACGGCGTGTGCCATCAGGCCCACGGTTCCAGGTGGACACGCATTATACGTGCCCGTTGATGCAACAAGTCAAAAGACGCACAGCGTACACCCCGGGCCCTTCCCTGAATCAACTTGTTTACGCGGGGTGCTCTGCGTGTAGCGAACTCCCTCAAGCAAGGCAGGCTCTAGTTAGGCCGAGGAGCATTTGCCTCTTCCAAAAGACTGCAGTGTTTCATGAAGAACTGTGCTTTCGTTGCTGCTGGAACACAAGCTGACTTTCTCCTTGAAGAGAGTGACTTTCCAACGGAGGTCCCTGAAGGAATCCTAAGCGGACTATTTTCTCAGGGCAACTCAGAGAATGTCCAAAATGTCGAAAGGTAGGGGTTGAGTGTGCCTGCATGTCTGGGTGTGCACACATCTGTGCAAATATTGGGGTGAGGGTGCCTGCGTGTATGGGTGTGTGAGAGAAGCTGAAAGACGGTCAAAAATGTTCGAAAGTTCCATGGCCCGGTGGACTGGCTAGAAATGCGTTCCTGGTGCCGTTGGAGTGCTGAGGAATTGTAGCAGTCCCAAGGAAGAGTGCTGTGTGTTGTCCACTCGGCGTACACAGAGGGCCTCTGAAGGGCCTACTGGCCTGGGTGTTGCTCAACATGCCCACAGAGGCCAGGCGGCCGGGGCGTACTCAGTGATGTTGTGGGGGAAAGGGGGCACACCCGAGGCGTCTAGGCGTCCTGAAAACCGAACCAGCGTTAAAATAAAGTGCCACACCGGCCAGGACCTCAAAGAGCTGCTGTACGCTCCGTTCCTGCAGGGCTAACTCAAAGACTTTCTCGAGGTGTGTAATCACGTCGACATTGCCTTTGGTCCGACAGCCTGACAGGATGAGCTACCAGCCAGGCTATGGAAGCACCCTGGTTGTTTAGAGGAAAACTCCTTTCCTTCCCAGAGCCCTGCCTCCACCGACCCGAGGCCCGTCACAAACGGTGTTCTTTAGGCAGCTTCAAGGCAGCATGAATGGAGGCTTCAAAATGGGGAAGCGAGGCTTGGGCCTTCAGGTCTCCCCTTGCCTTGAACACGGAGCCTACCTCCCTGTGACTTCTGACAAGTCAGAAGAGGAGGCTCTAGCTACACACAGGTCCGTTCCCTGAATCGCCTTATCTTCCCGGGGTGTTCCGCAGATAGCGAACACGGTCCTCCAAGGAATGCACTAGGGAGGCTATGGGGCCTTAGCCTCTTCTGAAAGCCTGCAGTGTAAGAGGAAGAACTGTGCTTTAGTGGCAGTAGGAAGGCAAGCCGACTTTCTCCTGCCGGTATAGGGTCTTCAGGTATGAGTGCCTAGAAGGAATGCCAAGCAGGTTTGTTTTCCCCGTGCAGCTCAGTCTAGGAGAATGAGGCAGAACTGCATGACATGTGGGACGCCAGAGAACAGTTTTCCTGGAGCTGTTGGAGTGCTGGGGAAAGCTATCTCTCCCAAAGAAGAGTGCCGTGTGTTGCCCTGCCCTCGGCAATCACAGAGTGAGTGGGAAGGGCTTCCGGCCCGGGCAGTTTCTTTGCAGGCCCGGGGAGCCTGCCGGTACTCAGTGTCCTTGCAGGGAATAGGGTGCCCACGCGAGGGTCCTAGGTGTCTTGAAAAGCGTACGAACACGAAAATAAAGCCGAGCTGCGACTAAGGCCTCGTGGAAACTGCTCGAAGCTTCCGCCTCAGCAGGGCTCTTAGAAGGCCTTACCTGGAGGTACGTCCTCACATCGAGCTTCCCTTTAGCCCTAGAGCATGACAGGCGGAGCTCTTACCGGGACTCTGGAAGCACCCTGTTGACTTATAGAAAACTGCTTCTCTTCCACGAGCCCTGACTCCAGCGACTAGGGGCCCGTCCCAAACGGTTTTATGCAGGCAGCTTCGAGGCAGCATGAGTGGTTCTTTAAAAATGAGAATGCAAGGCTTGCGTCATCAGGCCCCCACTTCCAGTCAACACGTTGACTACCGCCTTGTGATTCGTAGCTAGTCAAAAGAGGCTCCAGCTACACACAGGTCCCTTCCCTGAATCCACTTTTCTTCACAGGCTGTTCTGCCTGTAGCTAACTCGCTCATCCAAGGACTGCACTAGGGAGGCTCTCGGGCCTTAACGTCTTCTGAAAGCTTGCAGTGTAACAGGCAGAACTCTGCTTTAGTGGCAGTAGGAATGCAAGCTGACTTTCTCCTGCAGGTATGGGGTCTTCAGGTATGAGTGCCTAGAAGGAATGCCAAGCAGTTTCGGTTTCCCCGTGCAGCTCACTCGAGGACAATGGGGGCAGAACTGCATGACATGTGGGACGCCAGAGAACAGTTTTCCTGGAGCTGTTGGAGTGCTGGGGAAAGCTATCTCTCCCAAAGAAGAGTGCCGTGTGTTGCCCTGCCCTCGGCAATCAGAGAGTGAGTGGGAAGGGCTTCCGGCCCGGGCAGTTTCTTTGCAGGCCCGGGGAGCCTGCCGGTACTCAGTGTCCTTGCAGGGAATAGGGTGCCCCGCTAGGGTCTTACGTGTCTTGAAAAGCGTACGAACTTGAAAATAAAGCAGAAGTCCGACTAAGGTCTCGTGGAAACTGCTCGAAGCTTCCGCCTCAGCAGGGCTATTGGAAGGCCTTACCTGGAGGTTAAGTCCTCACATCGAGCTTCCCTTTAGCCCTAGAGCATGACAGGATGAGCTCCTAGCGGGGATCTGGAAGCACCCCGTTGATTTAGAGAAAACTGCGTCTCTTCCACGAGCCCTGACTCCAGTGACTAGGGGCCCGTCACAAACGGTGTTATGCAGGTAGCTTCGAGGCAGCATGAATGGAGCTTTCCAAATGGGAATGCAAGGCTTGCGTCATCAGGCCCCCACTTCCAGGGAGCACGTGGCCTACCGCCTTGCGAGTCCTAGCAAGTCAAAAGAGACTCTAGCTACACCCTGGTCCCTTCCCTGAATCCACCTTTCTTCACAGGGTGTTCTGCACGTAGCCAACTGCCTCAGGCAAGGAACGCTCTGGGTACGCTCTCGGTCTTTAGCCTCTCCTAAAAGCCTGCACTGTAAGAGGAAGAACTGTACTTCAGTTGCAGCGGGAACGCAAGCTGACCCTCTCCTGGAGGTATGGAGTCCTCGGGTAGGAGTTCCAAGAAGGAATGCGCAGCAGAGGGTTTTTTCTAAGTGCCTCTCAGACTAGGGCCCTGAGGCAGAGTTCCTTGACAAGTAGGACGTGAGAGAACAACTTCCTCTTAGCTGTTATAGCGGTGAGGAAATCTAGCTCTCCCTAAGGAACTGTGCCGTGCGATGCCCTACACGCGGCCTACACAGAGTCACTGGGAGGGGCTTCCGGGTCTGGAGGCCGCGTAGCAGGCCCGTGGAGCCTGCCGGTACTCGGTGTTCTTGCAGGGAATAGGGTGCAAACGCGAGGGGCCTGGGTGTCCTGAACAGCGTACTACAAATAAACTAAAGCAGTCCTGCAACTAAGGCCTCTTGGAAACTGCTGCATGCCTCTGCTTCAGCAGGGCCAAGAAAGGACTTACCTCGAGGCAAGGGCTGACATTCGGTCTCCAGGTAGCTATAGAGGGTAGCAGCATGAGCACCCAAGCAGGCCTGGGAAGCACCATGTTTTATTAGAGGACACTCATCTTCTTCCCAGAGCCATGCTTACCGTGACTAGAGGCCCGTCAAAAGGTGTGTCTCTGCGTGTGATTCAAGGCCCGAGGAATGGAAGTTTCCAAATGGGAAAGACGGCGTGTGCCATCAGGCCCACGGTTCCAGGTGGACACGCATTATACGTGCCCGTTGATGCAACAAGTCAAAAGACGCACAGCGTACACCCCGGGCCCTTCCCTGAATCAACTTGTTTACGCGGGGTGCTCTGCGTGTAGCGAACTCCCTCAAGCAAGGCAGGCTCTAGTTAGGCCGAGGAGCATTTGCCTCTTCCAAAAGACTGCAGTGTTTCATGAAGAACTGTGCTTTCGTTGCTGCTGGAACACAAGCTGACTTTCTCCTTGAAGAGAGTGACTTTCCAACGGAGGTCCCTGAAGGAATCCTAAGCGGACTATTTTCTCAGGGCAACTCAGAGAATGTCCAAAATGTCGAAAGGTAGGGGTTGAGTGTGCCTGCATGTCTGGGTGTGCACACATCTGTGCAAATATTGGGGTGAGGGTGCCTGCGTGTATGGGTGTGTGAGAGAAGCTGAAAGACGGTCAAAAATGTTCGAAAGTTCCATGGCCCGGTGGACTGGCTAGAAATGCGTTCCTGGTGCCGTTGGAGTGCTGAGGAATTGTAGCAGTCCCAAGGAAGAGTGCTGTGTGTTGTCCACTCGGCGTACACAGAGGGCCTCTGAAGGGCCTACTGGCCTGGGTGTTGCTCAACATGCCCACAGAGGCCAGGCGGCCGGGGCGTACTCAGTGATGTTGTGGGGGAAAGGGGGCACACCCGAGGCGTCTAGGCGTCCTGAAAACCGAACCAGCGTTAAAATAAAGTGCCACACCGGCCAGGACCTCAAAGAGCTGCTGTACGCTCCGTTCCTGCAGGGCTAACTCAAAGACTTTCTCGAGGTGTGTAATCACGTCGACATTGCCTTTGGTCCGACAGCCTGACAGGATGAGCTACCAGCCAGGCTATGGAAGCACCCTGGTTGTTTAGAGGAAAACTCCTTTCCTTCCCAGAGCCCTGCCTCCACCGACCCGAGGCCCGTCACAAACGGTGTTCTTTAGGCAGCTTCAAGGCAGCATGAATGGAGGCTTCAAAATGGGGAAGCGAGGCTTGGGCCTTCAGGTCTCCCCTTGCCTTGAACACGGAGCCTACCTCCCTGTGACTTCTGACAAGTCAGAAGAGGAGGCTCTAGCTACACACAGGTCCGTTCCCTGAATCGCCTTATCTTCCCGGGGTGTTCCGCAGATAGCGAACACGGTCCTCCAAGGAATGCACTAGGGAGGCTATGGGGCCTTAGCCTCTTCTGAAAGCCTGCAGTGTAAGAGGAAGAACTGTGCTTTAGTGGCAGTAGGAAGGCAAGCCGACTTTCTCCTGCCGGTATAGGGTCTTCAGGTATGAGTGCCTAGAAGGAATGCCAAGCAGGTTTGTTTTCCCCGTGCAGCTCAGTCTAGGAGAATGAGGCAGAACTGCATGACATGTGGGACGCCAGAGAACAGTTTTCCTGGAGCTGTTGGAGTGCTGGGGAAAGCTATCTCTCCCAAAGAAGAGTGCCGTGTGTTGCCCTGCCCTCGGCAATCACAGAGTGAGTGGGAAGGGCTTCCGGCCCGGGCAGTTTCTTTGCAGGCCCGGGGAGCCTGCCGGTACTCAGTGTCCTTGCAGGGAATAGGGTGCCCACGCGAGGGTCCTAGGTGTCTTGAAAAGCGTACGAACACGAAAATAAAGCCGAGCTGCGACTAAGGCCTCGTGGAAACTGCTCGAAGCTTCCGCCTCAGCAGGGCTCTTAGAAGGCCTTACCTGGAGGTACGTCCTCACATCGAGCTTCCCTTTAGCCCTAGAGCATGACAGGCGGAGCTCTTACCGGGACTCTGGAAGCACCCTGTTGACTTATAGAAAACTGCTTCTCTTCCACGAGCCCTGACTCCAGCGACTAGGGGCCCGTCCCAAACGGTTTTATGCAGGCAGCTTCGAGGCGGCATGAGTGGTTCTTTAAAAATGAGAATGCAAGGCTTGCGTCATCAGGCCCCCACTTCCAGTCAACACGTTGACTACCGCCTTGTGATTCGTAGCTAGTCAAAAGAGGCTCCAGCTACACACAGGTCCCTTCCCTGAATCCACTTTTCTTCACAGGCTGTTCTGCCTGTAGCTAACTCGCTCATCCAAGGACTGCACTAGGGAGGCTCTCGGGCCTTAGCGTCTTCTGAAAGCTTGCAGTGTAACAGGCAGAACTCTGCTTTAGTGGCAGTAGGAATGCAAGCTGACTTTCTCCTGCAGGTATGGGGTCTTCAGGTATGAGTGCCTAGAAGGAATGCCAAGCAGTTTCGGTTTCCCCGTGCAGCTCACTCGAGGACAATGGGGGCAGAACTGCATGACATGTGGGACGCCAGAGAACAGTTTTCCTGGAGCTGTTGGAGTGCTGGGGAAAGCTATCTCTCCCAAAGAAGAGTGCCGTGTGTTGCCCTGCCCTCGGCAATCAGAGAGTGAGTGGGAAGGGCTTCCGGCCCGGGCAGTTTCTTTGCAGGCCCGGGGAGCCTGCCGGTACTCAGTGTCCTTGCAGGGAATAGGGTGCCCCGCTAGGGTCTTACGTGTCTTGAAAAGCGTACGAACTTGAAAATAAAGCAGAAGTCCGACTAAGGTCTCGTGGAAACTGCTCGAAGATTCCGCCTCAGCAGGGCTATTGGAAGGCCTTACCTGGAGGTTAAGTCCTCACATCGAGCTTCCCTTTAGCCCTAGAGCATGACAGGATGAGCTCCTAGCGGGGATCTGGAAGCACCCCGTTGATTTAGAGAAAACTGCGTCTCTTCCACGAGCCCTGACTCCAGTGACTAGGGGCCCGTCACAAACGGTGTTATGCAGGTAGCTTCGAGGCAGCATGAATGGAGCTTTCCAAATGGGAATGCAAGGCTTGCGTCATCAGGCCCCCACTTCCAGGGAGCACGTGGCCTACCGCCTTGCGAGTCCTAGCAAGTCAAAAGAGACTCTAGCTACACCCTGGTCCCTTCCCTGAATCCACCTTTCTTCACAGGGTGTTCTGCACGTAGCCAACTGCCTCAGGCAAGGAACGCTCTGGGTACGCTCTCGGTCTTTAGCCTCTCCTAAAAGCCTGCACTGTAAGAGGAAGAACTGTACTTCAGTTGCAGCGGGAACGCAAGCTGACCCTCTCCTGGAGGTATGGAGTCCTCGGGTAGGAGTTCCAAGAAGGAATGCGCAGCAGAGGGTTTTTTCTAAGTGCCTCTCAGACTAGGGCCCTGAGGCAGAGTTCCTTGACAAGTAGGACGTGAGAGAACAACTTCCTCTTAGCTGTTATAGCGGTGAGGAAATCTAGCTCTCCCTAAGGAACTGTGCCGTGCGATGCCCTACACGCGGCCTACACAGAGTCACTGGGAGGGGCTTCCGGGTCTGGAGGCCGCGTAGCAGGCCCGTGGAGCCTGCCGGTACTCGGTGTTCTTGCAGGGAATAGGGTGCAAACGCGAGGGGCCTGGGTGTCCTGAACAGCGTACTACAAATAAACTAAAGCAGTCCTGCAACTAAGGCCTCTTGGAAACTGCTGCATGCCTCTGCTTCAGCAGGGCCAAGAAAGGACTTACCTCGAGGCAAGGGCTGACATTCGGTCTCCAGGTAGCTATAGAGGGTAGCAGCATGAGCACCCAAGCAGGCCTGGGAAGCACCATGTTTTATTAGAGGACACTCATCTTCTTCCCAGAGCCATGCTTACCGTGACTAGAGGCCCGTCAAAAGGTGTGTCTCTGCGTGTGATTCAAGGCCCGAGGAATGGAAGTTTCCAAATGGGAAAGACGGCGTGTGCCATCAGGCCCACGGTTCCAGGTGGACACGCATTATACGTGCCCGTTGATGCAACAAGTCAAAAGACGCACAGCGTACACCCCGGGCCCTTCCCTGAATCAACTTGTTTACGCGGGGTGCTCTGCGTGTAGCGAACTCCCTCAAGCAAGGCAGGCTCTAGTTAGGCCGAGGAGCATTTGCCTCTTCCAAAAGACTGCAGTGTTTCATGAAGAACTGTGCTTTCGTTGCTGCTGGAACACAAGCTGACTTTCTCCTTGAAGAGAGTGACTTTCCAACGGAGGTCCCTGAAGGAATCCTAAGCGGACTATTTTCTCAGGGCAACTCAGAGAATGTCCAAAATGTCGAAAGGTAGGGGTTGAGTGTGCCTGCATGTCTGGGTGTGCACACATCTGTGCAAATATTGGGGTGAGGGTGCCTGCGTGTATGGGTGTGTGAGAGAAGCTGAAAGACGGTCAAAAATGTTCGAAAGTTCCATGGCCCGGTGGACTGGCTAGAAATGCGTTCCTGGTGCCGTTGGAGTGCTGAGGAATTGTAGCAGTCCCAAGGAAGAGTGCTGTGTGTTGTCCACTCGGCGTACACAGAGGGCCTCTGAAGGGCCTACTGGCCTGGGTGTTGCTCAACATGCCCACAGAGGCCAGGCGGCCGGGGCGTACTCAGTGATGTTGTGGGGGAAAGGGGGCACACCCGAGGCGTCTAGGCGTCCTGAAAACCGAACCAGCGTTAAAATAAAGTGCCACACCGGCCAGGACCTCAAAGAGCTGCTGTACGCTCCGTTCCTGCAGGGCTAACTCAAAGACTTTCTCGAGGTGTGTAATCACGTCGACATTGCCTTTGGTCCGACAGCCTGACAGGATGAGCTACCAGCCAGGCTATGGAAGCACCCTGGTTGTTTAGAGGAAAACTCCTTTCCTTCCCAGAGCCCTGCCTCCACCGACCCGAGGCCCGTCACAAACGGTGTTCTTTAGGCAGCTTCAAGGCAGCATGAATGGAGGCTTCAAAATGGGGAAGCGAGGCTTGGGCCTTCAGGTCTCCCCTTGCCTTGAACACGGAGCCTACCTCCCTGTGACTTCTGACAAGTCAGAAGAGGAGGCTCTAGCTACACACAGGTCCGTTCCCTGAATCGCCTTATCTTCCCGGGGTGTTCCGCAGATAGCGAACACGGTCCTCCAAGGAATGCACTAGGGAGGCTATGGGGCCTTAGCCTCTTCTGAAAGCCTGCAGTGTAAGAGGAAGAACTGTGCTTTAGTGGCAGTAGGAAGGCAAGCCGACTTTCTCCTGCCGGTATAGGGTCTTCAGGTATGAGTGCCTAGAAGGAATGCCAAGCAGGTTTGTTTTCCCCGTGCAGCTCAGTCTAGGAGAATGAGGCAGAACTGCATGACATGTGGGACGCCAGAGAACAGTTTTCCTGGAGCTGTTGGAGTGCTGGGGAAAGCTATCTCTCCCAAAGAAGAGTGCCGTGTGTTGCCCTGCCCTCGGCAATCACAGAGTGAGTGGGAAGGGCTTCCGGCCCGGGCAGTTTCTTTGCAGGCCCGGGGAGCCTGCCGGTACTCAGTGTCCTTGCAGGGAATAGGGTGCCCACGCGAGGGTCCTAGGTGTCTTGAAAAGCGTACGAACACGAAAATAAAGCCGAGCTGCGACTAAGGCCTCGTGGAAACTGCTCGAAGCTTCCGCCTCAGCAGGGCTCTTAGAAGGCCTTACCTGGAGGTACGTCCTCACATCGAGCTTCCCTTTAGCCCTAGAGCATGACAGGCGGAGCTCTTACCGGGACTCTGGAAGCACCCTGTTGACTTATAGAAAACTGCTTCTCTTCCACGAGCCCTGACTCCAGCGACTAGGGGCCCGTCCCAAACGGTTTTATGCAGGCAGCTTCGAGGCGGCATGAGTGGTTCTTTAAAAATGAGAATGCAAGGCTTGCGTCATCAGGCCCCCACTTCCAGTCAACACGTTGACTACCGCCTTGTGATTCGTAGCTAGTCAAAAGAGGCTCCAGCTACACACAGGTCCCTTCCCTGAATCCACTTTTCTTCACAGGCTGTTCTGCCTGTAGCTAACTCGCTCATCCAAGGACTGCACTAGGGAGGCTCTCGGGCCTTAGCGTCTTCTGAAAGCTTGCAGTGTAACAGGCAGAACTCTGCTTTAGTGGCAGTAGGAATGCAAGCTGACTTTCTCCTGCAGGTATGGGGTCTTCAGGTATGAGTGCCTAGAAGGAATGCCAAGCAGTTTCGGTTTCCCCGTGCAGCTCACTCGAGGACAATGGGGGCAGATTTGCATGACATGTGGGACGCCAGAGAACAGTTTTCCTGGAGCTGTTGGAGTGCTGGGGAAAGCTATCTCTCCCAAAGAAGAGTGCCGTGTGTTGCCCTGCCCTCGGCAATCAGAGAGTGAGTGGGAAGGGCTTCCGGCCCGGGCAGTTTCTTTGCAGGCCCGGGGAGCCTGCCGGTACTCAGTGTCCTTGCAGGGAATAGGGTGCCCCGCTAGGGTCTTACGTGTCTTGAAAAGCGTACGAACTTGAAAATAAAGCAGAAGTCCGACTAAGGTCTCGTGGAAACTGCTCGAAGCTTCCGCCTCAGCAGGGCTATTGGAAGGCCTTACCTGGAGGTTAAGTCCTCACATCGAGCTTCCCTTTAGCCCTAGAGCATGACAGGATGAGCTCCTAGCGGGGATCTGGAAGCACCCCGTTGATTTAGAGAAAACTGCGTCTCTTCCACGAGCCCTGACTCCAGTGACTAGGGGCCCGTCACAAACGGTGTTATGCAGGTAGCTTCGAGGCAGCATGAATGGAGCTTTCCAAATGGGAATGCAAGGCTTGCGTCATCAGGCCCCCACTTCCAGGGAGCACGTGGCCTACCGCCTTGCGAGTCCTAGCAAGTCAAAAGAGACTCTAGCTACACCCTGGTCCCTTCCCTGAATCCACCTTTCTTCACAGGGTGTTCTGCACGTAGCCAACTGCCTCAGGCAAGGAACGCTCTGGGTACGCTCTCGGTCTTTAGCCTCTCCTAAAAGCCTGCACTGTAAGAGGAAGAACTGTACTTCAGTTGCAGCGGGAACGCAAGCTGACCCTCTCCTGGAGGTATGGAGTCCTCGGGTAGGAGTTCCAAGAAGGAATGCGCAGCAGAGGGTTTTTTCTAAGTGCCTCTCAGACTAGGGCCCTGAGGCAGAGTTCCTTGACAAGTAGGACGTGAGAGAACAACTTCCTCTTAGCTGTTATAGCGGTGAGGAAATCTAGCTCTCCCTAAGGAACTGTGCCGTGCGATGCCCTACACGCGGCCTACACAGAGTCACTGGGAGGGGCTTCCGGGTCTGGAGGCCGCGTAGCAGGCCCGTGGAGCCTGCCGGTACTCGGTGTTCTTGCAGGGAATAGGGTGCAAACGCGAGGGGCCTGGGTGTCCTGAACAGCGTACTACAAATAAACTAAAGCAGTCCTGCAACTAAGGCCTCTTGGAAACTGCTGCATGCCTCTGCTTCAGCAGGGCCAAGAAAGGACTTACCTCGAGGCAAGGGCTGACATTCGGTCTCCAGGTAGCTATAGAGGGTAGCAGCATGAGCACCCAAGCAGGCCTGGGAAGCACCATGTTTTATTAGAGGACACTCATCTTCTTCCCAGAGCCATGCTTACCGTGACTAGAGGCCCGTCAAAAGGTGTGTCTCTGCGTGTGATTCAAGGCCCGAGGAATGGAAGTTTCCAAATGGGAAAGACGGCGTGTGCCATCAGGCCCACGGTTCCAGGTGGACACGCATTATACGTGCCCGTTGATGCAACAAGTCAAAAGACGCACAGCGTACACCCCGGGCCCTTCCCTGAATCAACTTGTTTACGCGGGGTGCTCTGCGTGTAGCGAACTCCCTCAAGCAAGGCAGGCTCTAGTTAGGCCGAGGAGCATTTGCCTCTTCCAAAAGACTGCAGTGTTTCATGAAGAACTGTGCTTTCGTTGCTGCTGGAACACAAGCTGACTTTCTCCTTGAAGAGAGTGACTTTCCAACGGAGGTCCCTGAAGGAATCCTAAGCGGACTATTTTCTCAGGGCAACTCAGAGAATGTCCAAAATGTCGAAAGGTAGGGGTTGAGTGTGCCTGCATGTCTGGGTGTGCACACATCTGTGCAAATATTGGGGTGAGGGTGCCTGCGTGTATGGGTGTGTGAGAGAAGCTGAAAGACGGTCAAAAATGTTCGAAAGTTCCATGGCCCGGTGGACTGGCTAGAAATGCGTTCCTGGTGCCGTTGGAGTGCTGAGGAATTGTAGCAGTCCCAAGGAAGAGTGCTGTGTGTTGTCCACTCGGCGTACACAGAGGGCCTCTGAAGGGCCTACTGGCCTGGGTGTTGCTCAACATGCCCACAGAGGCCAGGCGGCCGGGGCGTACTCAGTGATGTTGTGGGGGAAAGGGGGCACACCCGAGGCGTCTAGGCGTCCTGAAAACCGAACCAGCGTTAAAATAAAGTGCCACACCGGCCAGGACGTCAAAGAGCTGCTGTACGCTCCGTTCCTGCAGGGCTAACTCAAAGACTTTCTCGAGGTGTGTAATCACGTCGACATTGCCTTTGGTCCGACAGCCTGACAGGATGAGCTACCAGCCAGGCTATGGAAGCACCCTGGTTGTTTAGAGGAAAACTCCTTTCCTTCCCAGAGCCCTGCCTCCACCGACCCGAGGCCCGTCACAAACGGTGTTCTTTAGGCAGCTTCAAGGCAGCATGAATGGAGGCTTCAAAATGGGGAAGCGAGGCTTGGGCCTTCAGGTCTCCCCTTGCCTTGAACACGGAGCCTACCTCCCTGTGACTTCTGACAAGTCAGAAGAGGAGGCTCTAGCTACACACAGGTCCGTTCCCTGAATCGCCTTATCTTCCCGGGGTGTTCCGCAGATAGCGAACACGGTCCTCCAAGGAATGCACTAGGGAGGCTATGGGGCCTTAGCCTCTTCTGAAAGCCTGCAGTGTAAGAGGAAGAACTGTGCTTTAGTGGCAGTAGGAAGGCAAGCCGACTTTCTCCTGCCGGTATAGGGTCTTCAGGTATGAGTGCCTAGAAGGAATGCCAAGCAGGTTTGTTTTCCCCGTGCAGCTCAGTCTAGGAGAATGAGGCAGAACTGCATGACATGTGGGACGCCAGAGAACAGTTTTCCTGGAGCTGTTGGAGTGCTGGGGAAAGCTATCTCTCCCAAAGAAGAGTGCCGTGTGTTGCCCTGCCCTCGGCAATCACAGAGTGAGTGGGAAGGGCTTCCGGCCCGGGCAGTTTCTTTGCAGGCCCGGGGAGCCTGCCGGTACTCAGTGTCCTTGCAGGGAATAGGGTGCCCACGCGAGGGTCCTAGGTGTCTTGAAAAGCGTACGAACACGAAAATAAAGCCGAGCTGCGACTAAGGCCTCGTGGAAACTGCTCGAAGCTTCCGCCTCAGCAGGGCTCTTAGAAGGCCTTACCTGGAGGTACGTCCTCACATCGAGCTTCCCTTTAGCCCTAGAGCATGACAGGCGGAGCTCTTACCGGGACTCTGGAAGCACCCTGTTGACTTATAGAAAACTGCTTCTCTTCCACGAGCCCTGACTCCAGCGACTAGGGGCCCGTCCCAAACGGTTTTATGCAGGCAGCTTCGAGGCGGCATGAGTGGTTCTTTAAAAATGAGAATGCAAGGCTTGCGTCATCAGGCCCCCACTTCCAGTCAACACGTTGACTACCGCCTTGTGATTCGTAGCTAGTCAAAAGAGGCTCCAGCTACACACAGGTCCCTTCCCTGAATCCACTTTTCTTCACAGGCTGTTCTGCCTGTAGCTAACTCGCTCATCCAAGGACTGCACTAGGGAGGCTCTCGGGCCTTAGCGTCTTCTGAAAGCTTGCAGTGTAACAGGCAGAACTCTGCTTTAGTGGCAGTAGGAATGCAAGCTGACTTTCTCCTGCAGGTATGGGGTCTTCAGGTATGAGTGCCTAGAAGGAATGCCAAGCAGTTTCGGTTTCCCCGTGCAGCTCACTCGAGGACAATGGGGGCAGAACTGCATGACATGTGGGACGCCAGAGAACAGTTTTCCTGGAGCTGTTGGAGTGCTGGGGAAAGCTATCTCTCCCAAAGAAGAGTGCCGTGTGTTGCCCTGCCCTCGGCAATCAGAGAGTGAGTGGGAAGGGCTTCCGGCCCGGGCAGTTTCTTTGCAGGCCCGGGGAGCCTGCCGGTACTCAGTGTCCTTGCAGGGAATAGGGTGCCCCGCTAGGGTCTTACGTGTCTTGAAAAGCGTACGAACTTGAAAATAAAGCAGAAGTCCGACTAAGGTCTCGTGGAAACTGCTCGAAGCTTCCGCCTCAGCAGGGCTATTGGAAGGCCTTACCTGGAGGTTAAGTCCTCACATCGAGCTTCCCTTTAGCCCTAGAGCATGACAGGATGAGCTCCTAGCGGGGATCTGGAAGCACCCCGTTGATTTAGAGAAAACTGCGTCTCTTCCACGAGCCCTGACTCCAGTGACTAGGGGCCCGTCACAAACGGTGTTATGCAGGTAGCTTCGAGGCAGCATGAATGGAGCTTTCCAAATGGGAATGCAAGGCTTGCGTCATCAGGCCCCCACTTCCAGGGAGCACGTGGCCTACCGCCTTGCGAGTCCTAGCAAGTCAAAAGAGACTCTAGCTACACCCTGGTCCCTTCCCTGAATCCACCTTTCTTCACAGGGTGTTCTGCACGTAGCCAACTGCCTCAGGCAAGGAACGCTCTGGGTACGCTCTCGGTCTTTAGCCTCTCCTAAAAGCCTGCACTGTAAGAGGAAGAACTGTACTTCAGTTGCAGCGGGAACGCAAGCTGACCCTCTCCTGGAGGTATGGAGTCCTCGGGTAGGAGTTCCAAGAAGGAATGCGCAGCAGAGGGTTTTTTCTAAGTGCCTCTCAGACTAGGGCCCTGAGGCAGAGTTCCTTGACAAGTAGGACGTGAGAGAACAACTTCCTCTTAGCTGTTATAGCGGTGAGGAAATCTAGCTCTCCCTAAGGAACTGTGCCGTGCGATGCCCTACACGCGGCCTACACAGAGTCACTGGGAGGGGCTTCCGGGTCTGGAGGCCGCGTAGCAGGCCCGTGGAGCCTGCCGGTACTCGGTGTTCTTGCAGGGAATAGGGTGCAAACGCGAGGGGCCTGGGTGTCCTGAACAGCGTACTACAAATAAACTAAAGCAGTCCTGCAACTAAGGCCTCTTGGAAACTGCTGCATGCCTCTGCTTCAGCAGGGCCAAGAAAGGACTTACCTCGAGGCAAGGGCTGACATTCGGTCTCCAGGTAGCTATAGAGGGTAGCAGCATGAGCACCCAAGCAGGCCTGGGAAGCACCATGTTTTATTAGAGGACACTCATCTTCTTCCCAGAGCCATGCTTACCGTGACTAGAGGCCCGTCAAAAGGTGTGTCTCTGCGTGTGATTCAAGGCCCGAGGAATGGAAGTTTCCAAATGGGAAAGACGGCGTGTGCCATCAGGCCCACGGTTCCAGGTGGACACGCATTATACGTGCCCGTTGATGCAACAAGTCAAAAGACGCACAGCGTACACCCCGGGCCCTTCCCTGAATCAACTTGTTTACGCGGGGTGCTCTGCGTGTAGCGAACTCCCTCAAGCAAGGCAGGCTCTAGTTAGGCCGAGGAGCATTTGCCTCTTCCAAAAGACTGCAGTGTTTCATGAAGAACTGTGCTTTCGTTGCTGCTGGAACACAAGCTGACTTTCTCCTTGAAGAGAGTGACTTTCCAACGGAGGTCCCTGAAGGAATCCTAAGCGGACTATTTTCTCAGGGCAACTCAGAGAATGTCCAAAATGTCGAAAGGTAGGGGTTGAGTGTGCCTGCATGTCTGGGTGTGCACACATCTGTGCAAATATTGGGGTGAGGGTGCCTGCGTGTATGGGTGTGTGAGAGAAGCTGAAAGACGGTCAAAAATGTTCGAAAGTTCCATGGCCCGGTGGACTGGCTAGAAATGCGTTCCTGGTGCCGTTGGAGTGCTGAGGAATTGTAGCAGTCCCAAGGAAGAGTGCTGTGTGTTGTCCACTCGGCGTACACAGAGGGCCTCTGAAGGGCCTACTGGCCTGGGTGTTGCTCAACATGCCCACAGAGGCCAGGCGGCCGGGGCGTACTCAGTGATGTTGTGGGGGAAAGGGGGCACACCCGAGGCGTCTAGGCGTCCTGAAAACCGAACCAGCGTTAAAATAAAGTGCCACACCGGCCAGGACGTCAAAGAGCTGCTGTACGCTCCGTTCCTGCAGGGCTAACTCAAAGACTTTCTCGAGGTGTGTAATCACGTCGACATTGCCTTTGGTCCGACAGCCTGACAGGATGAGCTACCAGCCAGGCTATGGAAGCACCCTGGTTGTTTAGAGGAAAACTCCTTTCCTTCCCAGAGCCCTGCCTCCACCGACCCGAGGCCCGTCACAAACGGTGTTCTTTAGGCAGCTTCAAGGCAGCATGAATGGAGGCTTCAAAATGGGGAAGCGAGGCTTGGGCCTTCAGGTCTCCCCTTGCCTTGAACACGGAGCCTACCTCCCTGTGACTTCTGACAAGTCAGAAGAGGAGGCTCTAGCTACACACAGGTCCGTTCCCTGAATCGCCTTATCTTCCCGGGGTGTTCCGCAGATAGCGAACACGGTCCTCCAAGGAATGCACTAGGGAGGCTATGGGGCCTTAGCCTCTTCTGAAAGCCTGCAGTGTAAGAGGAAGAACTGTGCTTTAGTGGCAGTAGGAAGGCAAGCCGACTTTCTCCTGCCGGTATAGGGTCTTCAGGTATGAGTGCCTAGAAGGAATGCCAAGCAGGTTTGTTTTCCCCGTGCAGCTCAGTCTAGGAGAATGAGGCAGAACTGCATGACATGTGGGACGCCAGAGAACAGTTTTCCTGGAGCTGTTGGAGTGCTGGGGAAAGCTATCTCTCCCAAAGAAGAGTGCCGTGTGTTGCCCTGCCCTCGGCAATCACAGAGTGAGTGGGAAGGGCTTCCGGCCCGGGCAGTTTCTTTGCAGGCCCGGGGAGCCTGCCGGTACTCAGTGTCCTTGCAGGGAATAGGGTGCCCACGCGAGGGTCCTAGGTGTCTTGAAAAGCGTACGAACACGAAAATAAAGCCGAGCTGCGACTAAGGCCTCGTGGAAACTGCTCGAAGCTTCCGCCTCAGCAGGGCTCTTAGAAGGCCTTACCTGGAGGTACGTCCTCACATCGAGCTTCCCTTTAGCCCTAGAGCATGACAGGCGGAGCTCTTACCGGGACTCTGGAAGCACCCTGTTGACTTATAGAAAACTGCTTCTCTTCCACGAGCCCTGACTCCAGCGACTAGGGGCCCGTCCCAAACGGTTTTATGCAGGCAGCTTCGAGGCAGCATGAGTGGTTCTTTAAAAATGAGAATGCAAGGCTTGCGTCATCAGGCCCCCACTTCCAGTCAACACGTTGACTACCGCCTTGTGATTCGTAGCTAGTCAAAAGAGGCTCCAGCTACACACAGGTCCCTTCCCTGAATCCACTTTTCTTCACAGGCTGTTCTGCCTGTAGCTAACTCGCTCATCCAAGGACTGCACTAGGGAGGCTCTCGGGCCTTAACGTCTTCTGAAAGCTTGCAGTGTAACAGGCAGAACTCTGCTTTAGTGGCAGTAGGAATGCAAGCTGACTTTCTCCTGCAGGTATGGGGTCTTCAGGTATGAGTGCCTAGAAGGAATGCCAAGCAGTTTCGGTTTCCCCGTGCAGCTCACTCGAGGACAATGGGGGCAGAACTGCATGACATGTGGGACGCCAGAGAACAGTTTTCCTGGAGCTGTTGGAGTGCTGGGGAAAGCTATCTCTCCCAAAGAAGAGTGCCGTGTGTTGCCCTGCCCTCGGCAATCAGAGAGTGAGTGGGAAGGGCTTCCGGCCCGGGCAGTTTCTTTGCAGGCCCGGGGAGCCTGCCGGTACTCAGTGTCCTTGCAGGGAATAGGGTGCCCCGCTAGGGTCTTACGTGTCTTGAAAAGCGTACGAACTTGAAAATAAAGCAGAAGTCCGACTAAGGTCTCGTGGAAACTGCTCGAAGCTTCCGCCTCAGCAGGGCTATTGGAAGGCCTTACCTGGAGGTTAAGTCCTCACATCGAGCTTCCCTTTAGCCCTAGAGCATGACAGGATGAGCTCCTAGCGGGGATCTGGAAGCACCCCGTTGATTTAGAGAAAACTGCGTCTCTTCCACGAGCCCTGACTCCAGTGACTAGGGGCCCGTCACAAACGGTGTTATGCAGGTAGCTTCGAGGCAGCATGAATGGAGCTTTCCAAATGGGAATGCAAGGCTTGCGTCATCAGGCCCCCACTTCCAGGGAGCACGTGGCCTACCGCCTTGCGAGTCCTAGCAAGTCAAAAGAGACTCTAGCTACACCCTGGTCCCTTCCCTGAATCCACCTTTCTTCACAGGGTGTTCTGCACGTAGCCAACTGCCTCAGGCAAGGAACGCTCTGGGTACGCTCTCGGTCTTTAGCCTCTCCTAAAAGCCTGCACTGTAAGAGGAAGAACTGTACTTCAGTTGCAGCGGGAACGCAAGCTGACCCTCTCCTGGAGGTATGGAGTCCTCGGGTAGGAGTTCCAAGAAGGAATGCGCAGCAGAGGGTTTTTTCTAAGTGCCTCTCAGACTAGGGCCCTGAGGCAGAGTTCCTTGACAAGTAGGACGTGAGAGAACAACTTCCTCTTAGCTGTTATAGCGGTGAGGAAATCTAGCTCTCCCTAAGGAACTGTGCCGTGCGATGCCCTACACGCGGCCTACACAGAGTCACTGGGAGGGGCTTCCGGGTCTGGAGGCCGCGTAGCAGGCCCGTGGAGCCTGCCGGTACTCGGTGTTCTTGCAGGGAATAGGGTGCAAACGCGAGGGGCCTGGGTGTCCTGGACAGCGTACTACAAATAAACTAAAGCAGTCCTGCAACTAAGGCCTCTTGGAAACTGCTGCATGCCTCTGCTTCAGCAGGGCCAAGAAAGGACTTACCTCGAGGCAAGGGCTGACATTCGGTCTCCAGGTAGCTATAGAGGGTAGCAGCATGAGCACCCAAGCAGGCCTGGGAAGCACCATGTTTTATTAGAGGACACTCATCTTCTTCCCAGAGCCATGCTTACCGTGACTAGAGGCCCGTCAAAAGGTGTGTCTCTGCGTGTGATTCAAGGCCCGAGGAATGGAAGTTTCCAAATGGGAAAGACGGCGTGTGCCATCAGGCCCACGGTTCCAGGTGGACACGCATTATACGTGCCCGTTGATGCAACAAGTCAAAAGACGCACAGCGTACACCCCGGGCCCTTCCCTGAATCAACTTGTTTACGCGGGGTGCTCTGCGTGTAGCGAACTCCCTCAAGCAAGGCAGGCTCTAGTTAGGCCGAGGAGCATTTGCCTCTTCCAAAAGACTGCAGTGTTTCATGAAGAACTGTGCTTTCGTTGCTGCTGGAACACAAGCTGACTTTCTCCTTGAAGAGAGTGACTTTCCAACGGAGGTCCCTGAAGGAATCCTAAGCGGACTATTTTCTCAGGGCAACTCAGAGAATGTCCAAAATGTCGAAAGGTAGGGGTTGAGTGTGCCTGCATGTCTGGGTGTGCACACATCTGTGCAAATATTGGGGTGAGGGTGCCTGCGTGTATGGGTGTGTGAGAGAAGCTGAAAGACGGTCAAAAATGTTCGAAAGTTCCATGGCCCGGTGGACTGGCTAGAAATGCGTTCCTGGTGCCGTTGGAGTGCTGAGGAATTGTAGCAGTCCCAAGGAAGAGTGCTGTGTGTTGTCCACTCGGCGTACACAGAGGGCCTCTGAAGGGCCTACTGGCCTGGGTGTTGCTCAACATGCCCACAGAGGCCAGGCGGCCGGGGCGTACTCAGTGATGTTGTGGGGGAAAGGGGGCACACCCGAGGCGTCTAGGCGTCCTGAAAACCGAACCAGCGTTAAAATAAAGTGCCACACCGGCCAGGACCTCAAAGAGCTGCTGTACGCTCCGTTCCTGCAGGGCTAACTCAAAGACTTTCTCGAGGTGTGTAATCACGTCGACATTGCCTTTGGTCCGACAGCCTGACAGGATGAGCTACCAGCCAGGCTATGGAAGCACCCTGGTTGTTTAGAGGAAAACTCCTTTCCTTCCCAGAGCCCTGCCTCCACCGACCCGAGGCCCGTCACAAACGGTGTTCTTTAGGCAGCTTCAAGGCAGCATGAATGGAGGCTTCAAAATGGGGAAGCGAGGCTTGGGCCTTCAGGTCTCCCCTTGCCTTGAACACGGAGCCTACCTCCCTGTGACTTCTGACAAGTCAGAAGAGGAGGCTCTAGCTACACACAGGTCCGTTCCCTGAATCGCCTTATCTTCCCGGGGTGTTCCGCAGATAGCGAACACGGTCCTCCAAGGAATGCACTAGGGAGGCTATGGGGCCTTAGCCTCTTCTGAAAGCCTGCAGTGTAAGAGGAAGAACTGTGCTTTAGTGGCAGTAGGAAGGCAAGCCGACTTTCTCCTGCCGGTATAGGGTCTTCAGGTATGAGTGCCTAGAAGGAATGCCAAGCAGGTTTGTTTTCCCCGTGCAGCTCAGTCTAGGAGAATGAGGCAGAACTGCATGACATGTGGGACGCCAGAGAACAGTTTTCCTGGAGCTGTTGGAGTGCTGGGGAAAGCTATCTCTCCCAAAGAAGAGTGCCGTGTGTTGCCCTGCCCTCGGCAATCACAGAGTGAGTGGGAAGGGCTTCCGGCCCGGGCAGTTTCTTTGCAGGCCCGGGGAGCCTGCCGGTACTCAGTGTCCTTGCAGGGAATAGGGTGCCCACGCGAGGGTCCTAGGTGTCTTGAAAAGCGTACGAACACGAAAATAAAGCCGAGCTGCGACTAAGGCCTCGTGGAAACTGCTCGAAGCTTCCGCCTCAGCAGGGCTCTTAGAAGGCCTTACCTGGAGGTACGTCCTCACATCGAGCTTCCCTTTAGCCCTAGAGCATGACAGGCGGAGCTCTTACCGGGACTCTGGAAGCACCCTGTTGACTTATAGAAAACTGCTTCTCTTCCACGAGCCCTGACTCCAGCGACTAGGGGCCCGTCCCAAACGGTTTTATGCAGGCAGCTTCGAGGCGGCATGAGTGGTTCTTTAAAAATGAGAATGCAAGGCTTGCGTCATCAGGCCCCCACTTCCAGTCAACACGTTGACTACCGCCTTGTGATTCGTAGCTAGTCAAAAGAGGCTCCAGCTACACACAGGTCCCTTCCCTGAATCCACTTTTCTTCACAGGCTGTTCTGCCTGTAGCTAACTCGCTCATCCAAGGACTGCACTAGGGAGGCTCTCGGGCCTTAGCGTCTTCTGAAAGCTTGCAGTGTAACAGGCAGAACTCTGCTTTAGTGGCAGTAGGAATGCAAGCTGACTTTCTCCTGCAGGTATGGGGTCTTCAGGTATGAGTGCCTAGAAGGAATGCCAAGCAGTTTCGGTTTCCCCGTGCAGCTCACTCGAGGACAATGGGGGCAGAACTGCATGACATGTGGGACGCCAGAGAACAGTTTTCCTGGAGCTGTTGGAGTGCTGGGGAAAGCTATCTCTCCCAAAGAAGAGTGCCGTGTGTTGCCCTGCCCTCGGCAATCAGAGAGTGAGTGGGAAGGGCTTCCGGCCCGGGCAGTTTCTTTGCAGGCCCGGGGAGCCTGCCGGTACTCAGTGTCCTTGCAGGGAATAGGGTGCCCCGCTAGGGTCTTACGTGTCTTGAAAAGCGTACGAACTTGAAAATAAAGCAGAAGTCCGACTAAGGTCTCGTGGAAACTGCTCGAAGCTTCCGCCTCAGCAGGGCTATTGGAAGGCCTTACCTGGAGGTTAAGTCCTCACATCGAGCTTCCCTTTAGCCCTAGAGCATGACAGGATGAGCTCCTAGCGGGGATCTGGAAGCACCCCGTTGATTTAGAGAAAACTGCGTCTCTTCCACGAGCCCTGACTCCAGTGACTAGGGGCCCGTCACAAACGGTGTTATGCAGGTAGCTTCGAGGCAGCATGAATGGAGCTTTCCAAATGGGAATGCAAGGCTTGCGTCATCAGGCCCCCACTTCCAGGGAGCACGTGGCCTACCGCCTTGCGAGTCCTAGCAAGTCAAAAGAGACTCTAGCTACACCCTGGTCCCTTCCCTGAATCCACCTTTCTTCACAGGGTGTTCTGCACGTAGCCAACTGCCTCAGGCAAGGAACGCTCTGGGTACGCTCTCGGTCTTTAGCCTCTCCTAAAAGCCTGCACTGTAAGAGGAAGAACTGTACTTCAGTTGCAGCGGGAACGCAAGCTGACCCTCTCCTGGAGGTATGGAGTCCTCGGGTAGGAGTTCCAAGAAGGAATGCGCAGCAGAGGGTTTTTTCTAAGTGCCTCTCAGACTAGGGCCCTGAGGCAGAGTTCCTTGACAAGTAGGACGTGAGAGAACAACTTCCTCTTAGCTGTTATAGCGGTGAGGAAATCTAGCTCTCCCTAAGGAACTGTGCCGTGCGATGCCCTACACGCGGCCTACACAGAGTCACTGGGAGGGGCTTCCGGGTCTGGAGGCCGCGTAGCAGGCCCGTGGAGCCTGCCGGTACTCGGTGTTCTTGCAGGGAATAGGGTGCAAACGCGAGGGGCCTGGGTGTCCTGGACAGCGTACTACAAATAAACTAAAGCAGTCCTGCAACTAAGGCCTCTTGGAAACTGCTGCATGCCTCTGCTTCAGCAGGGCCAAGAAAGGACTTACCTCGAGGCAAGGGCTGACATTCGGTCTCCAGGTAGCTATAGAGGGTAGCAGCATGAGCACCCAAGCAGGCCTGGGAAGCACCATGTTTTATTAGAGGACACTCATCTTCTTCCCAGAGCCATGCTTACCGTGACTAGAGGCCCGTCAAAAGGTGTGTCTCTGCGTGTGATTCAAGGCCCGAGGAATGGAAGTTTCCAAATGGGAAAGACGGCGTGTGCCATCAGGCCCACGGTTCCAGGTGGACACGCATTATACGTGCCCGTTGATGCAACAAGTCAAAAGACGCACAGCGTACACCCCGGGCCCTTCCCTGAATCAACTTGTTTACGCGGGGTGCTCTGCGTGTAGCGAACTCCCTCAAGCAAGGCAGGCTCTAGTTAGGCCGAGGAGCATTTGCCTCTTCCAAAAGACTGCAGTGTTTCATGAAGAACTGTGCTTTCGTTGCTGCTGGAACACAAGCTGACTTTCTCCTTGAAGAGAGTGACTTTCCAACGGAGGTCCCTGAAGGAATCCTAAGCGGACTATTTTCTCAGGGCAACTCAGAGAATGTCCAAAATGTCGAAAGGTAGGGGTTGAGTGTGCCTGCATGTCTGGGTGTGCACACATCTGTGCAAATATTGGGGTGAGGGTGCCTGCGTGTATGGGTGTGTGAGAGAAGCTGAAAGACGGTCAAAAATGTTCGAAAGTTCCATGGCCCGGTGGACTGGCTAGAAATGCGTTCCTGGTGCCGTTGGAGTGCTGAGGAATTGTAGCAGTCCCAAGGAAGAGTGCTGTGTGTTGTCCACTCGGCGTACACAGAGGGCCTCTGAAGGGCCTACTGGCCTGGGTGTTGCTCAACATGCCCACAGAGGCCAGGCGGCCGGGGCGTACTCAGTGATGTTGTGGGGGAAAGGGGGCACACCCGAGGCGTCTAGGCGTCCTGAAAACCGAACCAGCGTTAAAATAAAGTGCCACACCGGCCAGGACCTCAAAGAGCTGCTGTACGCTCCGTTCCTGCAGGGCTAACTCAAAGACTTTCTCGAGGTGTGTAATCACGTCGACATTGCCTTTGGTCCGACAGCCTGACAGGATGAGCTACCAGCCAGGCTATGGAAGCACCCTGGTTGTTTAGAGGAAAACTCCTTTCCTTCCCAGAGCCCTGCCTCCACCGACCCGAGGCCCGTCACAAACGGTGTTCTTTAGGCAGCTTCAAGGCAGCATGAATGGAGGCTTCAAAATGGGGAAGCGAGGCTTGGGCCTTCAGGTCTCCCCTTGCCTTGAACACGGAGCCTACCTCCCTGTGACTTCTGACAAGTCAGAAGAGGAGGCTCTAGCTACACACAGGTCCGTTCCCTGAATCGCCTTATCTTCCCGGGGTGTTCCGCAGATAGCGAACACGGTCCTCCAAGGAATGCACTAGGGAGGCTATGGGGCCTTAGCCTCTTCTGAAAGCCTGCAGTGTAAGAGGAAGAACTGTGCTTTAGTGGCAGTAGGAAGGCAAGCCGACTTTCTCCTGCCGGTATAGGGTCTTCAGGTATGAGTGCCTAGAAGGAATGCCAAGCAGGTTTGTTTTCCCCGTGCAGCTCAGTCTAGGAGAATGAGGCAGAACTGCATGACATGTGGGACGCCAGAGAACAGTTTTCCTGGAGCTGTTGGAGTGCTGGGGAAAGCTATCTCTCCCAAAGAAGAGTGCCGTGTGTTGCCCTGCCCTCGGCAATCACAGAGTGAGTGGGAAGGGCTTCCGGCCCGGGCAGTTTCTTTGCAGGCCCGGGGAGCCTGCCGGTACTCAGTGTCCTTGCAGGGAATAGGGTGCCCACGCGAGGGTCCTAGGTGTCTTGAAAAGCGTACGAACACGAAAATAAAGCCGAGCTGCGACTAAGGCCTCGTGGAAACTGCTCGAAGCTTCCGCCTCAGCAGGGCTCTTAGAAGGCCTTACCTGGAGGTACGTCCTCACATCGAGCTTCCCTTTAGCCCTAGAGCATGACAGGCGGAGCTCTTACCGGGACTCTGGAAGCACCCTGTTGACTTATAGAAAACTGCTTCTCTTCCACGAGCCCTGACTCCAGCGACTAGGGGCCCGTCCCAAACGGTTTTATGCAGGCAGCTTCGAGGCGGCATGAGTGGTTCTTTAAAAATGAGAATGCAAGGCTTGCGTCATCAGGCCCCCACTTCCAGTCAACACGTTGACTACCGCCTTGTGATTCGTAGCTAGTCAAAAGAGGCTCCAGCTACACACAGGTCCCTTCCCTGAATCCACTTTTCTTCACAGGCTGTTCTGCCTGTAGCTAACTCGCTCATCCAAGGACTGCACTAGGGAGGCTCTCGGGCCTTAGCGTCTTCTGAAAGCTTGCAGTGTAACAGGCAGAACTCTGCTTTAGTGGCAGTAGGAATGCAAGCTGACTTTCTCCTGCAGGTATGGGGTCTTCAGGTATGAGTGCCTAGAAGGAATGCCAAGCAGTTTCGGTTTCCCCGTGCAGCTCACTCGAGGACAATGGGGGCAGAACTGCATGACATGTGGGACGCCAGAGAACAGTTTTCCTGGAGCTGTTGGAGTGCTGGGGAAAGCTATCTCTCCCAAAGAAGAGTGCCGTGTGTTGCCCTGCCCTCGGCAATCAGAGAGTGAGTGGGAAGGGCTTCCGGCCCGGGCAGTTTCTTTGCAGGCCCGGGGAGCCTGCCGGTACTCAGTGTCCTTGCAGGGAATAGGGTGCCCCGCTAGGGTCTTACGTGTCTTGAAAAGCGTACGAACTTGAAAATAAAGCAGAAGTCCGACTAAGGTCTCGTGGAAACTGCTCGAAGCTTCCGCCTCAGCAGGGCTATTGGAAGGCCTTACCTGGAGGTTAAGTCCTCACATCGAGCTTCCCTTTAGCCCTAGAGCATGACAGGATGAGCTCCTAGCGGGGATCTGGAAGCACCCCGTTGATTTAGAGAAAACTGCGTCTCTTCCACGAGCCCTGACTCCAGTGACTAGGGGCCCGTCACAAACGGTGTTATGCAGGTAGCTTCGAGGCAGCATGAATGGAGCTTTCCAACTGGGAATGCAAGGCTTGCGTCATCAGGCCCCCACTTCCAGGGAGCACGTGGCCTACCGCCTTGCGAGTCCTAGCAAGTCAAAAGAGACTCTAGCTACACCCTGGTCCCTTCCCTGAATCCACCTTTCTTCACAGGGTGTTCTGCACGTAGCCAACTGCCTCAGGCAAGGAACGCTCTGGGTACGCTCTCGGTCTTTAGCCTCTCCTAAAAGCCTGCACTGTAAGAGGAAGAACTGTACTTCAGTTGCAGCGGGAACGCAAGCTGACCCTCTCCTGGAGGTATGGAGTCCTCGGGTAGGAGTTCCAAGAAGGAATGCGCAGCAGAGGGTTTTTTCTAAGTGCCTCTCAGACTAGGGCCCTGAGGCAGAGTTCCTTGACAAGTAGGACGTGAGAGAACAACTTCCTCTTAGCTGTTATAGCGGTGAGGAAATCTAGCTCTCCCTAAGGAACTGTGCCGTGCGATGCCCTACACGCGGCCTACACAGAGTCACTGGGAGGGGCTTCCGGGTCTGGAGGCCGCGTAGCAGGCCCGTGGAGCCTGCCGGTACTCGGTGTTCTTGCAGGGAATAGGGTGCAAACGCGAGGGGCCTGGGTGTCCTGAACAGCGTACTACAAATAAACTAAAGCAGTCCTGCAACTAAGGCCTCTTGGAAACTGCTGCATGCCTCTGCTTCAGCAGGGCCAAGAAAGGACTTACCTCGAGGCAAGGGCTGACATTCGGTCTCCAGGTAGCTATAGAGGGTAGCAGCATGAGCACCCAAGCAGGCCTGGGAAGCACCATGTTTTATTAGAGGACACTCATCTTCTTCCCAGAGCCATGCTTACCGTGACTAGAGGCCCGTCAAAAGGTGTGTCTCTGCGTGTGATTCAAGGCCCGAGGAATGGAAGTTTCCAAATGGGAAAGACGGCGTGTGCCATCAGGCCCACGGTTCCAGGTGGACACGCATTATACGTGCCCGTTGATGCAACAAGTCAAAAGACGCACAGCGTACACCCCGGGCCCTTCCCTGAATCAACTTGTTTACGCGGGGTGCTCTGCGTGTAGCGAACTCCCTCAAGCAAGGCAGGCTCTAGTTAGGCCGAGGAGCATTTGCCTCTTCCAAAAGACTGCAGTGTTTCATGAAGAACTGTGCTTTCGTTGCTGCTGGAACACAAGCTGACTTTCTCCTTGAAGAGAGTGACTTTCCAACGGAGGTCCCTGAAGGAATCCTAAGCGGACTATTTTCTCAGGGCAACTCAGAGAATGTCCAAAATGTCGAAAGGTAGGGGTTGAGTGTGCCTGCATGTCTGGGTGTGCACACATCTGTGCAAATATTGGGGTGAGGGTGCCTGCGTGTATGGGTGTGTGAGAGAAGCTGAAAGACGGTCAAAAATGTTCGAAAGTTCCATGGCCCGGTGGACTGGCTAGAAATGCGTTCCTGGTGCCGTTGGAGTGCTGAGGAATTGTAGCAGTCCCAAGGAAGAGTGCTGTGTGTTGTCCACTCGGCGTACACAGAGGGCCTCTGAAGGGCCTACTGGCCTGGGTGTTGCTCAACATGCCCACAGAGGCCAGGCGGCCGGGGCGTACTCAGTGATGTTGTGGGGGAAAGGGGGCACACCCGAGGCGTCTAGGCGTCCTGAAAACCGAACCAGCGTTAAAATAAAGTGCCACACCGGCCAGGACGTCAAAGAGCTGCTGTACGCTCCGTTCCTGCAGGGCTAACTCAAAGACTTTCTCGAGGTGTGTAATCACGTCGACATTGCCTTTGGTCCGACAGCCTGACAGGATGAGCTACCAGCCAGGCTATGGAAGCACCCTGGTTGTTTAGAGGAAAACTCCTTTCCTTCCCAGAGCCCTGCCTCCACCGACCCGAGGCCCGTCACAAACGGTGTTCTTTAGGCAGCTTCAAGGCAGCATGAATGGAGGCTTCAAAATGGGGAAGCGAGGCTTGGGCCTTCAGGTCTCCCCTTGCCTTGAACACGGAGCCTACCTCCCTGTGACTTCTGACAAGTCAGAAGAGGAGGCTCTAGCTACACACAGGTCCGTTCCCTGAATCGCCTTATCTTCCCGGGGTGTTCCGCAGATAGCGAACACGGTCCTCCAAGGAATGCACTAGGGAGGCTATGGGGCCTTAGCCTCTTCTGAAAGCCTGCAGTGTAAGAGGAAGAACTGTGCTTTAGTGGCAGTAGGAAGGCAAGCCGACTTTCTCCTGCCGGTATAGGGTCTTCAGGTATGAGTGCCTAGAAGGAATGCCAAGCAGGTTTGTTTTCCCCGTGCAGCTCAGTCTAGGAGAATGAGGCAGAACTGCATGACATGTGGGACGCCAGAGAACAGTTTTCCTGGAGCTGTTGGAGTGCTGGGGAAAGCTATCTCTCCCAAAGAAGAGTGCCGTGTGTTGCCCTGCCCTCGGCAATCACAGAGTGAGTGGGAAGGGCTTCCGGCCCGGGCAGTTTCTTTGCAGGCCCGGGGAGCCTGCCGGTACTCAGTGTCCTTGCAGGGAATAGGGTGCCCACGCGAGGGTCCTAGGTGTCTTGAAAAGCGTACGAACACGAAAATAAAGCCGAGCTGCGACTAAGGCCTCGTGGAAACTGCTCGAAGCTTCCGCCTCAGCAGGGCTCTTAGAAGGCCTTACCTGGAGGTACGTCCTCACATCGAGCTTCCCTTTAGCCCTAGAGCATGACAGGCGGAGCTCTTACCGGGACTCTGGAAGCACCCTGTTGACTTATAGAAAACTGCTTCTCTTCCACGAGCCCTGACTCCAGCGACTAGGGGCCCGTCCCAAACGGTTTTATGCAGGCAGCTTCGAGGCGGCATGAGTGGTTCTTTAAAAATGAGAATGCAAGGCTTGCGTCATCAGGCCCCCACTTCCAGTCAACACGTTGACTACCGCCTTGTGATTCGTAGCTAGTCAAAAGAGGCTCCAGCTACACACAGGTCCCTTCCCTGAATCCACTTTTCTTCACAGGCTGTTCTGCCTGTAGCTAACTCGCTCATCCAAGGACTGCACTAGGGAGGCTCTCGGGCCTTAGCGTCTTCTGAAAGCTTGCAGTGTAACAGGCAGAACTCTGCTTTAGTGGCAGTAGGAATGCAAGCTGACTTTCTCCTGCAGGTATGGGGTCTTCAGGTATGAGTGCCTAGAAGGAATGCCAAGCAGTTTCGGTTTCCCCGTGCAGCTCACTCGAGGACAATGGGGGCAGAACTGCATGACATGTGGGACGCCAGAGAACAGTTTTCCTGGAGCTGTTGGAGTGCTGGGGAAAGCTATCTCTCCCAAAGAAGAGTGCCGTGTGTTGCCCTGCCCTCGGCAATCAGAGAGTGAGTGGGAAGGGCTTCCGGCCCGGGCAGTTTCTTTGCAGGCCCGGGGAGCCTGCCGGTACTCAGTGTCCTTGCAGGGAATAGGGTGCCCCGCTAGGGTCTTACGTGTCTTGAAAAGCGTACGAACTTGAAAATAAAGCAGAAGTCCGACTAAGGTCTCGTGGAAACTGCTCGAAGCTTCCGCCTCAGCAGGGCTATTGGAAGGCCTTACCTGGAGGTTAAGTCCTCACATCGAGCTTCCCTTTAGCCCTAGAGCATGACAGGATGAGCTCCTAGCGGGGATCTGGAAGCACCCCGTTGATTTAGAGAAAACTGCGTCTCTTCCACGAGCCCTGACTCCAGTGACTAGGGGCCCGTCACAAACGGTGTTATGCAGGTAGCTTCGAGGCAGCATGAATGGAGCTTTCCAACTGGGAATGCAAGGCTTGCGTCATCAGGCCCCCACTTCCAGGGAGCACGTGGCCTACCGCCTTGCGAGTCCTAGCAAGTCAAAAGAGACTCTAGCTACACCCTGGTCCCTTCCCTGAATCCACCTTTCTTCACAGGGTGTTCTGCACGTAGCCAACTGCCTCAGGCAAGGAACGCTCTGGGTACGCTCTCGGTCTTTAGCCTCTCCTAAAAGCCTGCACTGTAAGAGGAAGAACTGTACTTCAGTTGCAGCGGGAACGCAAGCTGACCCTCTCCTGGAGGTATGGAGTCCTCGGGTAGGAGTTCCAAGAAGGAATGCGCAGCAGAGGGTTTTTTCTAAGTGCCTCTCAGACTAGGGCCCTGAGGCAGAGTTCCTTGACAAGTAGGACGTGAGAGAACAACTTCCTCTTAGCTGTTATAGCGGTGAGGAAATCTAGCTCTCCCTAAGGAACTGTGCCGTGCGATGCCCTACACGCGGCCTACACAGAGTCACTGGGAGGGGCTTCCGGGTCTGGAGGCCGCGTAGCAGGCCCGTGGAGCCTGCCGGTACTCGGTGTTCTTGCAGGGAATAGGGTGCAAACGCGAGGGGCCTGGGTGTCCTGGACAGCGTACTACAAATAAACTAAAGCAGTCCTGCAACTAAGGCCTCTTGGAAACTGCTGCATGCCTCTGCTTCAGCAGGGCCAAGAAAGGACTTACCTCGAGGCAAGGGCTGACATTCGGTCTCCAGGTAGCTATAGAGGGTAGCAGCATGAGCACCCAAGCAGGCCTGGGAAGCACCATGTTTTATTAGAGGACACTCATCTTCTTCCCAGAGCCATGCTTACCGTGACTAGAGGCCCGTCAAAAGGTGTGTCTCTGCGTGTGATTCAAGGCCCGAGGAATGGAAGTTTCCAAATGGGAAAGACGGCGTGTGCCATCAGGCCCACGGTTCCAGGTGGACACGCATTATACGTGCCCGTTGATGCAACAAGTCAAAAGACGCACAGCGTACACCCCGGGCCCTTCCCTGAATCAACTTGTTTACGCGGGGTGCTCTGCGTGTAGCGAACTCCCTCAAGCAAGGCAGGCTCTAGTTAGGCCGAGGAGCATTTGCCTCTTCCAAAAGACTGCAGTGTTTCATGAAGAACTGTGCTTTCGTTGCTGCTGGAACACAAGCTGACTTTCTCCTTGAAGAGAGTGACTTTCCAACGGAGGTCCCTGAAGGAATCCTAAGCGGACTATTTTCTCAGGGCAACTCAGAGAATGTCCAAAATGTCGAAAGGTAGGGGTTGAGTGTGCCTGCATGTCTGGGTGTGCACACATCTGTGCAAATATTGGGGTGAGGGTGCCTGCGTGTATGGGTGTGTGAGAGAAGCTGAAAGACGGTCAAAAATGTTCGAAAGTTCCATGGCCCGGTGGACTGGCTAGAAATGCGTTCCTGGTGCCGTTGGAGTGCTGAGGAATTGTAGCAGTCCCAAGGAAGAGTGCTGTGTGTTGTCCACTCGGCGTACACAGAGGGCCTCTGAAGGGCCTACTGGCCTGGGTGTTGCTCAACATGCCCACAGAGGCCAGGCGGCCGGGGCGTACTCAGTGATGTTGTGGGGGAAAGGGGGCACACCCGAGGCGTCTAGGCGTCCTGAAAACCGAACCAGCGTTAAAATAAAGTGCCACACCGGCCAGGACCTCAAAGAGCTGCTGTACGCTCCGTTCCTGCAGGGCTAACTCAAAGACTTTCTCGAGGTGTGTAATCACGTCGACATTGCCTTTGGTCCGACAGCCTGACAGGATGAGCTACCAGCCAGGCTATGGAAGCACCCTGGTTGTTTAGAGGAAAACTCCTTTCCTTCCCAGAGCCCTGCCTCCACCGACCCGAGGCCCGTCACAAACGGTGTTCTTTAGGCAGCTTCAAGGCAGCATGAATGGAGGCTTCAAAATGGGGAAGCGAGGCTTGGGCCTTCAGGTCTCCCCTTGCCTTGAACACGGAGCCTACCTCCCTGTGACTTCTGACAAGTCAGAAGAGGAGGCTCTAGCTACACACAGGTCCGTTCCCTGAATCGCCTTATCTTCCCGGGGTGTTCCGCAGATAGCGAACACGGTCCTCCAAGGAATGCACTAGGGAGGCTATGGGGCCTTAGCCTCTTCTGAAAGCCTGCAGTGTAAGAGGAAGAACTGTGCTTTAGTGGCAGTAGGAAGGCAAGCCGACTTTCTCCTGCCGGTATAGGGTCTTCAGGTATGAGTGCCTAGAAGGAATGCCAAGCAGGTTTGTTTTCCCCGTGCAGCTCAGTCTAGGAGAATGAGGCAGAACTGCATGACATGTGGGACGCCAGAGAACAGTTTTCCTGGAGCTGTTGGAGTGCTGGGGAAAGCTATCTCTCCCAAAGAAGAGTGCCGTGTGTTGCCCTGCCCTCGGCAATCACAGAGTGAGTGGGAAGGGCTTCCGGCCCGGGCAGTTTCTTTGCAGGCCCGGGGAGCCTGCCGGTACTCAGTGTCCTTGCAGGGAATAGGGTGCCCACGCGAGGGTCCTAGGTGTCTTGAAAAGCGTACGAACACGAAAATAAAGCCGAGCTGCGACTAAGGCCTCGTGGAAACTGCTCGAAGCTTCCGCCTCAGCAGGGCTCTTAGAAGGCCTTACCTGGAGGTACGTCCTCACATCGAGCTTCCCTTTAGCCCTAGAGCATGACAGGCGGAGCTCTTACCGGGACTCTGGAAGCACCCTGTTGACTTATAGAAAACTGCTTCTCTTCCACGAGCCCTGACTCCAGCGACTAGGGGCCCGTCCCAAACGGTTTTATGCAGGCAGCTTCGAGGCGGCATGAGTGGTTCTTTAAAAATGAGAATGCAAGGCTTGCGTCATCAGGCCCCCACTTCCAGTCAACACGTTGACTACCGCCTTGTGATTCGTAGCTAGTCAAAAGAGGCTCCAGCTACACACAGGTCCCTTCCCTGAATCCACTTTTCTTCACAGGCTGTTCTGCCTGTAGCTAACTCGCTCATCCAAGGACTGCACTAGGGAGGCTCTCGGGCCTTAGCGTCTTCTGAAAGCTTGCAGTGTAACAGGCAGAACTCTGCTTTAGTGGCAGTAGGAATGCAAGCTGACTTTCTCCTGCAGGTATGGGGTCTTCAGGTATGAGTGCCTAGAAGGAATGCCAAGCAGTTTCGGTTTCCCCGTGCAGCTCACTCGAGGACAATGGGGGCAGAACTGCATGACATGTGGGACGCCAGAGAACAGTTTTCCTGGAGCTGTTGGAGTGCTGGGGAAAGCTATCTCTCCCAAAGAAGAGTGCCGTGTGTTGCCCTGCCCTCGGCAATCAGAGAGTGGGTGGGAAGGGCTTCCGGCCCGGGCAG
Organism: Hyperoodon ampullatus; assembly: GCF_949752795.1. Classification (NCBI taxonomy): domain Eukaryota; kingdom Metazoa; phylum Chordata; class Mammalia; order Artiodactyla; family Ziphiidae; genus Hyperoodon; species Hyperoodon ampullatus. Next base: position 542,202 of record NW_027640584.1, on the reverse strand, counting down.
TTTCTTTGCAGGCCCGGGGAGCCTGCTGGTACTCAGTGTCCTTGCAGGGAATAGGGTGCCCCGCTAGGGTCTTACGTGTCTTGAAAAGCGTACGAACTTGAAAATAAAGCAGAAGTCCGACTAAGGTCTCGTGGAAACTGCTCGAAGCTTCCGCCTCAGCAGGGCTATTGGAAGGCCTTACCTGGAGGTTAAGTCCTCACATCGAGCTTCCCTTTAGCCCTAGAGCATGACAGGATGAGCTCCTAGCGGGGATCTGGAAGCACCCCGTTGATTTAGAGAAAACTGCGTCTCTTCCACGAGCCCTGACTCCAGTGACTAGGGGCCCGTCACAAACGGTGTTATGCAGGTAGCTTCGAGGCAGCATGAATGGAGCTTTCCAACTGGGAATGCAAGGCTTGCGTCATCAGGCCCCCACTTCCAGGGAGCACGTGGCCTACCGCCTTGCGAGTCCTAGCAAGTCAAAAGAGACTCTAGCTACACCCTGGTCCCTTCCCTGAATCCACCTTTCTTCACAGGGTGTTCTGCACGTAGCCAACTGCCTCAGGCAAGGAACGCTCTGGGTACGCTCTCGGTCTTTAGCCTCTCCTAAAAGCCTGCACTGTAAGAGGAAGAACTGTACTTCAGTTGCAGCGGGAACGCAAGCTGACCCTCTCCTGGAGGTATGGAGTCCTCGGGTAGGAGTTCCAAGAAGGAATGCGCAGCAGAGGGTTTTTTCTAAGTGCCTCTCAGACTAGGGCCCTGAGGCAGAGTTCCTTGACAAGTAGGACGTGAGAGAACAACTTCCTCTTAGCTGTTATAGCGGTGAGGAAATCTAGCTCTCCCTAAGGAACTGTGCCGTGCGATGCCCTACACGCGGCCTACACAGAGTCACTGGGAGGGGCTTCCGGGTCTGGAGGCCGCGTAGCAGGCCCGTGGAGCCTGCCGGTACTCGGTGTTCTTGCAGGGAATAGGGTGCAAACGCGAGGGGCCTGGGTGTCCTGGACAGCGTACTACAAATAAACTAAAGCAGTCCTGCAACTAAGGCCTCTTGGAAACTGCTGCATGCCTCTGCTTCAGCAGGGCCAAGAAAGGACTTACCTCGAGGCAAGGGCTGACATTCGGTCTCCAGGTAGCTATAGAGGGTAGCAGCATGAGCACCCAAGCAGGCCTGGGAAGCACCATGTTTTATTAGAGGACACTCATCTTCTTCCCAGAGCCATGCTTACCGTGACTAGAGGCCCGTCAAAAGGTGTGTCTCTGCGTGTGATTCAAGGCCCGAGGAATGGAAGTTTCCAAATGGGAAAGACGGCGTGTGCCATCAGGCCCACGGTTCCAGGTGGACACGCATTATACGTGCCCGTTGATGCAACAAGTCAAAAGACGCACAGCGTACACCCCGGGCCCTTCCCTGAATCAACTTGTTTACGCGGGGTGCTCTGCGTGTAGCGAACTCCCTCAAGCAAGGCAGGCTCTAGTTAGGCCGAGGAGCATTTGCCTCTTCCAAAAGACTGCAGTGTTTCATGAAGAACTGTGCTTTCGTTGCTGCTGGAACACAAGCTGACTTTCTCCTTGAAGAGAGTGACTTTCCAACGGAGGTCCCTGAAGGAATCCTAAGCGGACTATTTTCTCAGGGCAACTCAGAGAATGTCCAAAATGTCGAAAGGTAGGGGTTGAGTGTGCCTGCATGTCTGGGTGTGCACACATCTGTGCAAATATTGGGGTGAGGGTGCCTGCGTGTATGGGTGTGTGAGAGAAGCTGAAAGACGGTCAAAAATGTTCGAAAGTTCCATGGCCCGGTGGACTGGCTAGAAATGCGTTCCTGGTGCCGTTGGAGTGCTGAGGAATTGTAGCAGTCCCAAGGAAGAGTGCTGTGTGTTGTCCACTCGGCGTACACAGAGGGCCTCTGAAGGGCCTACTGGCCTGGGTGTTGCTCAACATGCCCACAGAGGCCAGGCGGCCGGGGCGTACTCAGTGATGTTGTGGGGGAAAGGGGGCACACCCGAGGCGTCTAGGCGTCCTGAAAACCGAACCAGCGTTAAAATAAAGTGCCACACCGGCCAGGACCTCAAAGAGCTGCTGTACGCTCCGTTCCTGCAGGGCTAACTCAAAGACTTTCTCGAGGTGTGTAATCACGTCGACATTGCCTTTGGTCCGACAGCCTGACAGGATGAGCTACCAGCCAGGCTATGGAAGCACCCTGGTTGTTTAGAGGAAAACTCCTTTCCTTCCCAGAGCCCTGCCTCCACCGACCCGAGGCCCGTCACAAACGGTGTTCTTTAGGCAGCTTCAAGGCAGCATGAATGGAGGCTTCAAAATGGGGAAGCGAGGCTTGGGCCTTCAGGTCTCCCCTTGCCTTGAACACGGAGCCTACCTCCCTGTGACTTCTGACAAGTCAGAAGAGGAGGCTCTAGCTACACACAGGTCCGTTCCCTGAATCGCCTTATCTTCCCGGGGTGTTCCGCAGATAGCGAACACGGTCCTCCAAGGAATGCACTAGGGAGGCTATGGGGCCTTAGCCTCTTCTGAAAGCCTGCAGTGTAAGAGGAAGAACTGTGCTTTAGTGGCAGTAGGAAGGCAAGCCGACTTTCTCCTGCCGGTATAGGGTCTTCAGGTATGAGTGCCTAGAAGGAATGCCAAGCAGGTTTGTTTTCCCCGTGCAGCTCAGTCTAGGAGAATGAGGCAGAACTGCATGACATGTGGGACGCCAGAGAACAGTTTTCCTGGAGCTGTTGGAGTGCTGGGGAAAGCTATCTCTCCCAAAGAAGAGTGCCGTGTGTTGCCCTGCCCTCGGCAATCACAGAGTGAGTGGGAAGGGCTTCCGGCCCGGGCAGTTTCTTTGCAGGCCCGGGGAGCCTGCCGGTACTCAGTGTCCTTGCAGGGAATAGGGTGCCCACGCGAGGGTCCTAGGTGTCTTGAAAAGCGTACGAACACGAAAATAAAGCCGAGCTGCGACTAAGGCCTCGTGGAAACTGCTCGAAGCTTCCGCCTCAGCAGGGCTCTTAGAAGGCCTTACCTGGAGGTACGTCCTCACATCGAGCTTCCCTTTAGCCCTAGAGCATGACAGGCGGAGCTCTTACCGGGACTCTGGAAGCACCCTGTTGACTTATAGAAAACTGCTTCTCTTCCACGAGCCCTGACTCCAGCGACTAGGGGCCCGTCCCAAACGGTTTTATGCAGGCAGCTTCGAGGCGGCATGAGTGGTTCTTTAAAAATGAGAATGCAAGGCTTGCGTCATCAGGCCCCCACTTCCAGTCAACACGTTGACTACCGCCTTGTGATTCGTAGCTAGTCAAAAGAGGCTCCAGCTACACACAGGTCCCTTCCCTGAATCCACTTTTCTTCACAGGCTGTTCTGCCTGTAGCTAACTCGCTCATCCAAGGACTGCACTAGGGAGGCTCTCGGGCCTTAGCGTCTTCTGAAAGCTTGCAGTGTAACAGGCAGAACTCTGCTTTAGTGGCAGTAGGAATGCAAGCTGACTTTCTCCTGCAGGTATGGGGTCTTCAGGTATGAGTGCCTAGAAGGAATGCCAAGCAGTTTCGGTTTCCCCGTGCAGCTCACTCGAGGACAATGGGGGCAGAACTGCATGACATGTGGGACGCCAGAGAACAGTTTTCCTGGAGCTGTTGGAGTGCTGGGGAAAGCTATCTCTCCCAAAGAAGAGTGCCGTGTGTTGCCCTGCCCTCGGCAATCAGAGAGTGGGTGGGAAGGGCTTCCGGCCCGGGCAGTTTCTTTGCAGGCCCGGGGAGCCTGCCGGTACTCAGTGTCCTTGCAGGGAATAGGGTGCCCCGCTAGGGTCTTACGTGTCTTGAAAAGCGTACGAACTTGAAAATAAAGCAGAAGTCCGACTAAGGTCTCGTGGAAACTGCTCGAAGCTTCCGCCTCAGCAGGGCTATTGGAAGGCCTTACCTGGAGGTTAAGTCCTCACATCGAGCTTCCCTTTAGCCCTAGAGCATGACAGGATGAGCTCCTAGCGGGGATCTGGAAGCACCCCGTTGATTTAGAGAAAACTGCGTCTCTTCCACGAGCCCTGACTCCAGTGACTAGGGGCCCGTCACAAACGGTGTTATGCAGGTAGCTTCGAGGCAGCATGAATGGAGCTTTCCAACTGGGAATGCAAGGCTTGCGTCATCAGGCCCCCACTTCCAGGGAGCACGTGGCCTACCGCCTTGCGAGTCCTAGCAAGTCAAAAGAGACTCTAGCTACACCCTGGTCCCTTCCCTGAATCCACCTTTCTTCACAGGGTGTTCTGCACGTAGCCAACTGCCTCAGGCAAGGAACGCTCTGGGTACGCTCTCGGTCTTTAGCCTCTCCTAAAAGCCTGCACTGTAAGAGGAAGAACTGTACTTCAGTTGCAGCGGGAACGCAAGCTGACCCTCTCCTGGAGGTATGGAGTCCTCGGGTAGGAGTTCCAAGAAGGAATGCGCAGCAGAGGGTTTTTTCTAAGTGCCTCTCAGACTAGGGCCCTGAGGCAGAGTTCCTTGACAAGTAGGACGTGAGAGAACAACTTCCTCTTAGCTGTTATAGCGGTGAGGAAATCTAGCTCTCCCTAAGGAACTGTGCCGTGCGATGCCCTACACGCGGCCTACACAGAGTCACTGGGAGGGGCTTCCGGGTCTGGAGGCCGCGTAGCAGGCCCGTGGAGCCTGCCGGTACTCGGTGTTCTTGCAGGGAATAGGGTGCAAACGCGAGGGGCCTGGGTGTCCTGGACAGCGTACTACAAATAAACTAAAGCAGTCCTGCAACTAAGGCCTCTTGGAAACTGCTGCATGCCTCTGCTTCAGCAGGGCCAAGAAAGGACTTACCTCGAGGCAAGGGCTGACATTCGGTCTCCAGGTAGCTATAGAGGGTAGCAGCATGAGCACCCAAGCAGGCCTGGGAAGCACCATGTTTTATTAGAGGACACTCATCTTCTTCCCAGAGCCATGCTTACCGTGACTAGAGGCCCGTCAAAAGGTGTGTCTCTGCGTGTGATTCAAGGCCCGAGGAATGGAAGTTTCCAAATGGGAAAGACGGCGTGTGCCATCAGGCCCACGGTTCCAGGTGGACACGCATTATACGTGCCCGTTGATGCAACAAGTCAAAAGACGCACAGCGTACACCCCGGGCCCTTCCCTGAATCAACTTGTTTACGCGGGGTGCTCTGCGTGTAGCGAACTCCCTCAAGCAAGGCAGGCTCTAGTTAGGCCGAGGAGCATTTGCCTCTTCCAAAAGACTGCAGTGTTTCATGAAGAACTGTGCTTTCGTTGCTGCTGGAACACAAGCTGACTTTCTCCTTGAAGAGAGTGACTTTCCAACGGAGGTCCCTGAAGGAATCCTAAGCGGACTATTTTCTCAGGGCAACTCAGAGAATGTCCAAAATGTCGAAAGGTAGGGGTTGAGTGTGCCTGCATGTCTGGGTGTGCACACATCTGTGCAAATATTGGGGTGAGGGTGCCTGCGTGTATGGGTGTGTGAGAGAAGCTGAAAGACGGTCAAAAATGTTCGAAAGTTCCATGGCCCGGTGGACTGGCTAGAAATGCGTTCCTGGTGCCGTTGGAGTGCTGAGGAATTGTAGCAGTCCCAAGGAAGAGTGCTGTGTGTTGTCCACTCGGCGTACACAGAGGGCCTCTGAAGGGCCTACTGGCCTGGGTGTTGCTCAACATGCCCACAGAGGCCAGGCGGCCGGGGCGTACTCAGTGATGTTGTGGGGGAAAGGGGGCACACCCGAGGCGTCTAGGCGTCCTGAAAACCGAACCAGCGTTAAAATAAAGTGCCACACCGGCCAGGACCTCAAAGAGCTGCTGTACGCTCCGTTCCTGCAGGGCTAACTCAAAGACTTTCTCGAGGTGTGTAATCACGTCGACATTGCCTTTGGTCCGACAGCCTGACAGGATGAGCTACCAGCCAGGCTATGGAAGCACCCTGGTTGTTTAGAGGAAAACTCCTTTCCTTCCCAGAGCCCTGCCTCCACCGACCCGAGGCCCGTCACAAACGGTGTTCTTTAGGCAGCTTCAAGGCAGCATGAATGGAGGCTTCAAAATGGGGAAGCGAGGCTTGGGCCTTCAGGTCTCCCCTTGCCTTGAACACGGAGCCTACCTCCCTGTGACTTCTGACAAGTCAGAAGAGGAGGCTCTAGCTACACACAGGTCCGTTCCCTGAATCGCCTTATCTTCCCGGGGTGTTCCGCAGATAGCGAACACGGTCCTCCAAGGAATGCACTAGGGAGGCTATGGGGCCTTAGCCTCTTCTGAAAGCCTGCAGTGTAAGAGGAAGAACTGTGCTTTAGTGGCAGTAGGAAGGCAAGCCGACTTTCTCCTGCCGGTATAGGGTCTTCAGGTATGAGTGCCTAGAAGGAATGCCAAGCAGGTTTGTTTTCCCCGTGCAGCTCAGTCTAGGAGAATGAGGCAGAACTGCATGACATGTGGGACGCCAGAGAACAGTTTTCCTGGAGCTGTTGGAGTGCTGGGGAAAGCTATCTCTCCCAAAGAAGAGTGCCGTGTGTTGCCCTGCCCTCGGCAATCACAGAGTGAGTGGGAAGGGCTTCCGGCCCGGGCAGTTTCTTTGCAGGCCCGGGGAGCCTGCCGGTACTCAGTGTCCTTGCAGGGAATAGGGTGCCCACGCGAGGGTCCTAGGTGTCTTGAAAAGCGTACGAACACGAAAATAAAGCCGAGCTGCGACTAAGGCCTCGTGGAAACTGCTCGAAGCTTCCGCCTCAGCAGGGCTCTTAGAAGGCCTTACCTGGAGGTACGTCCTCACATCGAGCTTCCCTTTAGCCCTAGAGCATGACAGGCGGAGCTCTTACCGGGACTCTGGAAGCACCCTGTTGACTTATAGAAAACTGCTTCTCTTCCACGAGCCCTGACTCCAGCGACTAGGGGCCCGTCCCAAACGGTTTTATGCAGGCAGCTTCGAGGCGGCATGAGTGGTTCTTTAAAAATGAGAATGCAAGGCTTGCGTCATCAGGCCCCCACTTCCAGTCAACACGTTGACTACCGCCTTGTGATTCGTAGCTAGTCAAAAGAGGCTCCAGCTACACACAGGTCCCTTCCCTGAATCCACTTTTCTTCACAGGCTGTTCTGCCTGTAGCTAACTCGCTCATCCAAGGACTGCACTAGGGAGGCTCTCGGGCCTTAGCGTCTTCTGAAAGCTTGCAGTGTAACAGGCAGAACTCTGCTTTAGTGGCAGTAGGAATGCAAGCTGACTTTCTCCTGCAGGTATGGGGTCTTCAGGTATGAGTGCCTAGAAGGAATGCCAAGCAGTTTCGGTTTCCCCGTGCAGCTCACTCGAGGACAATGGGGGCAGAACTGCATGACATGTGGGACGCCAGAGAACAGTTTTCCTGGAGCTGTTGGAGTGCTGGGGAAAGCTATCTCTCCCAAAGAAGAGTGCCGTGTGTTGCCCTGCCCTCGGCAATCAGAGAGTGGGTGGGAAGGGCTTCCGGCCCGGGCAGTTTCTTTGCAGGCCCGGGGAGCCTGCCGGTACTCAGTGTCCTTGCAGGGAATAGGGTGCCCCGCTAGGGTCTTACGTGTCTTGAAAAGCGTACGAACTTGAAAATAAAGCAGAAGTCCGACTAAGGTCTCGTGGAAACTGCTCGAAGCTTCCGCCTCAGCAGGGCTATTGGAAGGCCTTACCTGGAGGTTAAGTCCTCACATCGAGCTTCCCTTTAGCCCTAGAGCATGACAGGATGAGCTCCTAGCGGGGATCTGGAAGCACCCCGTTGATTTAGAGAAAACTGCGTCTCTTCCACGAGCCCTGACTCCAGTGACTAGGGGCCCGTCACAAACGGTGTTATGCAGGTAGCTTCGAGGCAGCATGAATGGAGCTTTCCAACTGGGAATGCAAGGCTTGCGTCATCAGGCCCCCACTTCCAGGGAGCACGTGGCCTACCGCCTTGCGAGTCCTAGCAAGTCAAAAGAGACTCTAGCTACACCCTGGTCCCTTCCCTGAATCCACCTTTCTTCACAGGGTGTTCTGCACGTAGCCAACTGCCTCAGGCAAGGAACGCTCTGGGTACGCTCTCGGTCTTTAGCCTCTCCTAAAAGCCTGCACTGTAAGAGGAAGAACTGTACTTCAGTTGCAGCGGGAACGCAAGCTGACCCTCTCCTGGAGGTATGGAGTCCTCGGGTAGGAGTTCCAAGAAGGAATGCGCAGCAGAGGGTTTTTTCTAAGTGCCTCTCAGACTAGGGCCCTGAGGCAGAGTTCCTTGACAAGTAGGACGTGAGAGAACAACTTCCTCTTAGCTGTTATAGCGGTGAGGAAATCTAGCTCTCCCTAAGGAACTGTGCCGTGCGATGCCCTACACGCGGCCTACACAGAGTCACTGGGAGGGGCTTCCGGGTCTGGAGGCCGCGTAGCAGGCCCGTGGAGCCTGCCGGTACTCGGTGTTCTTGCAGGGAATAGGGTGCAAACGCGAGGGGCCTGGGTGTCCTGGACAGCGTACTACAAATAAACTAAAGCAGTCCTGCAACTAAGGCCTCTTGGAAACTGCTGCATGCCTCTGCTTCAGCAGGGCCAAGAAAGGACTTACCTCGAGGCAAGGGCTGACATTCGGTCTCCAGGTAGCTATAGAGGGTAGCAGCATGAGCACCCAAGCAGGCCTGGGAAGCACCATGTTTTATTAGAGGACACTCATCTTCTTCCCAGAGCCATGCTTACCGTGACTAGAGGCCCGTCAAAAGGTGTGTCTCTGCGTGTGATTCAAGGCCCGAGGAATGGAAGTTTCCAAATGGGAAAGACGGCGTGTGCCATCAGGCCCACGGTTCCAGGTGGACACGCATTATACGTGCCCGTTGATGCAACAAGTCAAAAGACGCACAGCGTACACCCCGGGCCCTTCCCTGAATCAACTTGTTTACGCGGGGTGCTCTGCGTGTAGCGAACTCCCTCAAGCAAGGCAGGCTCTAGTTAGGCCGAGGAGCATTTGCCTCTTCCAAAAGACTGCAGTGTTTCATGAAGAACTGTGCTTTCGTTGCTGCTGGAACACAAGCTGACTTTCTCCTTGAAGAGAGTGACTTTCCAACGGAGGTCCCTGAAGGAATCCTAAGCGGACTATTTTCTCAGGGCAACTCAGAGAATGTCCAAAATGTCGAAAGGTAGGGGTTGAGTGTGCCTGCATGTCTGGGTGTGCACACATCTGTGCAAATATTGGGGTGAGGGTGCCTGCGTGTATGGGTGTGTGAGAGAAGCTGAAAGACGGTCAAAAATGTTCGAAAGTTCCATGGCCCGGTGGACTGGCTAGAAATGCGTTCCTGGTGCCGTTGGAGTGCTGAGGAATTGTAGCAGTCCCAAGGAAGAGTGCTGTGTGTTGTCCACTCGGCGTACACAGAGGGCCTCTGAAGGGCCTACTGGCCTGGGTGTTGCTCAACATGCCCACAGAGGCCAGGCGGCCGGGGCGTACTCAGTGATGTTGTGGGGGAAAGGGGGCACACCCGAGGCGTCTAGGCGTCCTGAAAACCGAACCAGCGTTAAAATAAAGTGCCACACCGGCCAGGACCTCAAAGAGCTGCTGTACGCTCCGTTCCTGCAGGGCTAACTCAAAGACTTTCTCGAGGTGTGTAATCACGTCGACATTGCCTTTGGTCCGACAGCCTGACAGGATGAGCTACCAGCCAGGCTATGGAAGCACCCTGGTTGTTTAGAGGAAAACTCCTTTCCTTCCCAGAGCCCTGCCTCCACCGACCCGAGGCCCGTCACAAACGGTGTTCTTTAGGCAGCTTCAAGGCAGCATGAATGGAGGCTTCAAAATGGGGAAGCGAGGCTTGGGCCTTCAGGTCTCCCCTTGCCTTGAACACGGAGCCTACCTCCCTGTGACTTCTGACAAGTCAGAAGAGGAGGCTCTAGCTACACACAGGTCCGTTCCCTGAATCGCCTTATCTTCCCGGGGTGTTCCGCAGATAGCGAACACGGTCCTCCAAGGAATGCACTAGGGAGGCTATGGGGCCTTAGCCTCTTCTGAAAGCCTGCAGTGTAAGAGGAAGAACTGTGCTTTAGTGGCAGTAGGAAGGCAAGCCGACTTTCTCCTGCCGGTATAGGGTCTTCAGGTATGAGTGCCTAGAAGGAATGCCAAGCAGGTTTGTTTTCCCCGTGCAGCTCAGTCTAGGAGAATGAGGCAGAACTGCATGACATGTGGGACGCCAGAGAACAGTTTTCCTGGAGCTGTTGGAGTGCTGGGGAAAGCTATCTCTCCCAAAGAAGAGTGCCGTGTGTTGCCCTGCCCTCGGCAATCACAGAGTGAGTGGGAAGGGCTTCCGGCCCGGGCAGTTTCTTTGCAGGCCCGGGGAGCCTGCCGGTACTCAGTGTCCTTGCAGGGAATAGGGTGCCCACGCGAGGGTCCTAGGTGTCTTGAAAAGCGTACGAACACGAAAATAAAGCCGAGCTGCGACTAAGGCCTCGTGGAAACTGCTCGAAGCTTCCGCCTCAGCAGGGCTCTTAGAAGGCCTTACCTGGAGGTACGTCCTCACATCGAGCTTCCCTTTAGCCCTAGAGCATGACAGGCGGAGCTCTTACCGGGACTCTGGAAGCACCCTGTTGACTTATAGAAAACTGCTTCTCTTCCACGAGCCCTGACTCCAGCGACTAGGGGCCCGTCCCAAACGGTTTTATGCAGGCAGCTTCGAGGCGGCATGAGTGGTTCTTTAAAAATGAGAATGCAAGGCTTGCGTCATCAGGCCCCCACTTCCAGTCAACACGTTGACTACCGCCTTGTGATTCGTAGCTAGTCAAAAGAGGCTCCAGCTACACACAGGTCCCTTCCCTGAATCCACTTTTCTTCACAGGCTGTTCTGCCTGTAGCTAACTCGCTCATCCAAGGACTGCACTAGGGAGGCTCTCGGGCCTTAGCGTCTTCTGAAAGCTTGCAGTGTAACAGGCAGAACTCTGCTTTAGTGGCAGTAGGAATGCAAGCTGACTTTCTCCTGCAGGTATGGGGTCTTCAGGTATGAGTGCCTAGAAGGAATGCCAAGCAGTTTCGGTTTCCCCGTGCAGCTCACTCGAGGACAATGGGGGCAGAACTGCATGACATGTGGGACGCCAGAGAACAGTTTTCCTGGAGCTGTTGGAGTGCTGGGGAAAGCTATCTCTCCCAAAGAAGAGTGCCGTGTGTTGCCCTGCCCTCGGCAATCAGAGAGTGGGTGGGAAGGGCTTCCGGCCCGGGCAGTTTCTTTGCAGGCCCGGGGAGCCTGCCGGTACTCAGTGTCCTTGCAGGGAATAGGGTGCCCCGCTAGGGTCTTACGTGTCTTGAAAAGCGTACGAACTTGAAAATAAAGCAGAAGTCCGACTAAGGTCTCGTGGAAACTGCTCGAAGCTTCCGCCTCAGCAGGGCTATTGGAAGGCCTTACCTGGAGGTTAAGTCCTCACATCGAGCTTCCCTTTAGCCCTAGAGCATGACAGGATGAGCTCCTAGCGGGGATCTGGAAGCACCCCGTTGATTTAGAGAAAACTGCGTCTCTTCCACGAGCCCTGACTCCAGTGACTAGGGGCCCGTCACAAACGGTGTTATGCAGGTAGCTTCGAGGCAGCATGAATGGAGCTTTCCAACTGGGAATGCAAGGCTTGCGTCATCAGGCCCCCACTTCCAGGGAGCACGTGGCCTACCGCCTTGCGAGTCCTAGCAAGTCAAAAGAGACTCTAGCTACACCCTGGTCCCTTCCCTGAATCCACCTTTCTTCACAGGGTGTTCTGCACGTAGCCAACTGCCTCAGGCAAGGAACGCTCTGGGTACGCTCTCGGTCTTTAGCCTCTCCTAAAAGCCTGCACTGTAAGAGGAAGAACTGTACTTCAGTTGCAGCGGGAACGCAAGCTGACCCTCTCCTGGAGGTATGGAGTCCTCGGGTAGGAGTTCCAAGAAGGAATGCGCAGCAGAGGGTTTTTTCTAAGTGCCTCTCAGACTAGGGCCCTGAGGCAGAGTTCCTTGACAAGTAGGACGTGAGAGAACAACTTCCTCTTAGCTGTTATAGCGGTGAGGAAATCTAGCTCTCCCTAAGGAACTGTGCCGTGCGATGCCCTACACGCGGCCTACACAGAGTCACTGGGAGGGGCTTCCGGGTCTGGAGGCCGCGTAGCAGGCCCGTGGAGCCTGCCGGTACTCGGTGTTCTTGCAGGGAATAGGGTGCAAACGCGAGGGGCCTGGGTGTCCTGGACAGCGTACTACAAATAAACTAAAGCAGTCCTGCAACTAAGGCCTCTTGGAAACTGCTGCATGCCTCTGCTTCAGCAGGGCCAAGAAAGGACTTACCTCGAGGCAAGGGCTGACATTCGGTCTCCAGGTAGCTATAGAGGGTAGCAGCATGAGCACCCAAGCAGGCCTGGGAAGCACCATGTTTTATTAGAGGACACTCATCTTCTTCCCAGAGCCATGCTTACCGTGACTAGAGGCCCGTCAAAAGGTGTGTCTCTGCGTGTGATTCAAGGCCCGAGGAATGGAAGTTTCCAAATGGGAAAGACGGCGTGTGCCATCAGGCCCACGGTTCCAGGTGGACACGCATTATACGTGCCCGTTGATGCAACAAGTCAAAAGACGCACAGCGTACACCCCGGGCCCTTCCCTGAATCAACTTGTTTACGCGGGGTGCTCTGCGTGTAGCGAACTCCCTCAAGCAAGGCAGGCTCTAGTTAGGCCGAGGAGCATTTGCCTCTTCCAAAAGACTGCAGTGTTTCATGAAGAACTGTGCTTTCGTTGCTGCTGGAACACAAGCTGACTTTCTCCTTGAAGAGAGTGACTTTCCAACGGAGGTCCCTGAAGGAATCCTAAGCGGACTATTTTCTCAGGGCAACTCAGAGAATGTCCAAAATGTCGAAAGGTAGGGGTTGAGTGTGCCTGCATGTCTGGGTGTGCACACATCTGTGCAAATATTGGGGTGAGGGTGCCTGCGTGTATGGGTGTGTGAGAGAAGCTGAAAGACGGTCAAAAATGTTCGAAAGTTCCATGGCCCGGTGGACTGGCTAGAAATGCGTTCCTGGTGCCGTTGGAGTGCTGAGGAATTGTAGCAGTCCCAAGGAAGAGTGCTGTGTGTTGTCCACTCGGCGTACACAGAGGGCCTCTGAAGGGCCTACTGGCCTGGGTGTTGCTCAACATGCCCACAGAGGCCAGGCGGCCGGGGCGTACTCAGTGATGTTGTGGGGGAAAGGGGGCACACCCGAGGCGTCTAGGCGTCCTGAAAACCGAACCAGCGTTAAAATAAAGTGCCACACCGGCCAGGACCTCAAAGAGCTGCTGTACGCTCCGTTCCTGCAGGGCTAACTCAAAGACTTTCTCGAGGTGTGTAATCACGTCGACATTGCCTTTGGTCCGACAGCCTGACAGGATGAGCTACCAGCCAGGCTATGGAAGCACCCTGGTTGTTTAGAGGAAAACTCCTTTCCTTCCCAGAGCCCTGCCTCCACCGACCCGAGGCCCGTCACAAACGGTGTTCTTTAGGCAGCTTCAAGGCAGCATGAATGGAGGCTTCAAAATGGGGAAGCGAGGCTTGGGCCTTCAGGTCTCCCCTTGCCTTGAACACGGAGCCTACCTCCCTGTGACTTCTGACAAGTCAGAAGAGGAGGCTCTAGCTACACACAGGTCCGTTCCCTGAATCGCCTTATCTTCCCGGGGTGTTCCGCAGATAGCGAACACGGTCCTCCAAGGAATGCACTAGGGAGGCTATGGGGCCTTAGCCTCTTCTGAAAGCCTGCAGTGTAAGAGGAAGAACTGTGCTTTAGTGGCAGTAGGAAGGCAAGCCGACTTTCTCCTGCCGGTATAGGGTCTTCAGGTATGAGTGCCTAGAAGGAATGCCAAGCAGGTTTGTTTTCCCCGTGCAGCTCAGTCTAGGAGAATGAGGCAGAACTGCATGACATGTGGGACGCCAGAGAACAGTTTTCCTGGAGCTGTTGGAGTGCTGGGGAAAGCTATCTCTCCCAAAGAAGAGTGCCGTGTGTTGCCCTGCCCTCGGCAATCACAGAGTGAGTGGGAAGGGCTTCCGGCCCGGGCAGTTTCTTTGCAGGCCCGGGGAGCCTGCCGGTACTCAGTGTCCTTGCAGGGAATAGGGTGCCCACGCGAGGGTCCTAGGTGTCTTGAAAAGCGTACGAACACGAAAATAAAGCCGAGCTGCGACTAAGGCCTCGTGGAAACTGCTCGAAGCTTCCGCCTCAGCAGGGCTCTTAGAAGGCCTTACCTGGAGGTACGTCCTCACATCGAGCTTCCCTTTAGCCCTAGAGCATGACAGGCGGAGCTCTTACCGGGACTCTGGAAGCACCCTGTTGACTTATAGAAAACTGCTTCTCTTCCACGAGCCCTGACTCCAGCGACTAGGGGCCCGTCCCAAACGGTTTTATGCAGGCAGCTTCGAGGCGGCATGAGTGGTTCTTTAAAAATGAGAATGCAAGGCTTGCGTCATCAGGCCCCCACTTCCAGTCAACACGTTGACTACCGCCTTGTGATTCGTAGCTAGTCAAAAGAGGCTCCAGCTACACACAGGTCCCTTCCCTGAATCCACTTTTCTTCACAGGCTGTTCTGCCTGTAGCTAACTCGCTCATCCAAGGACTGCACTAGGGAGGCTCTCGGGCCTTAGCGTCTTCTGAAAGCTTGCAGTGTAACAGGCAGAACTCTGCTTTAGTGGCAGTAGGAATGCAAGCTGACTTTCTCCTGCAGGTATGGGGTCTTCAGGTATGAGTGCCTAGAAGGAATGCCAAGCAGTTTCGGTTTCCCCGTGCAGCTCACTCGAGGACAATGGGGGCAGAACTGCATGACATGTGGGACGCCAGAGAACAGTTTTCCTGGAGCTGTTGGAGTGCTGGGGAAAGCTATCTCTCCCAAAGAAGAGTGCCGTGTGTTGCCCTGCCCTCGGCAATCAGAGAGTGGGTGGGAAGGGCTTCCGGCCCGGGCAGTTTCTTTGCAGGCCCGGGGAGCCTGCCGGTACTCAGTGTCCTTGCAGGGAATAGGGTGCCCCGCTAGGGTCTTACGTGTCTTGAAAAGCGTACGAACTTGAAAATAAAGCAGAAGTCCGACTAAGGTCTCGTGGAAACTGCTCGAAGCTTCCGCCTCAGCAGGGCTATTGGAAGGCCTTACCTGGAGGTTAAGTCCTCACATCGAGCTTCCCTTTAGCCCTAGAGCATGACAGGATGAGCTCCTAGCGGGGATCTGGAAGCACCCCGTTGATTTAGAGAAAACTGCGTCTCTTCCACGAGCCCTGACTCCAGTGACTAGGGGCCCGTCACAAACGGTGTTATGCAGGTAGCTTCGAGGCAGCATGAATGGAGCTTTCCAACTGGGAATGCAAGGCTTGCGTCATCAGGCCCCCACTTCCAGGGAGCACGTGGCCTACCGCCTTGCGAGTCCTAGCAAGTCAAAAGAGACTCTAGCTACACCCTGGTCCCTTCCCTGAATCCACCTTTCTTCACAGGGTGTTCTGCACGTAGCCAACTGCCTCAGGCAAGGAACGCTCTGGGTACGCTCTCGGTCTTTAGCCTCTCCTAAAAGCCTGCACTGTAAGAGGAAGAACTGTACTTCAGTTGCAGCGGGAACGCAAGCTGACCCTCTCCTGGAGGTATGGAGTCCTCGGGTAGGAGTTCCAAGAAGGAATGCGCAGCAGAGGGTTTTTTCTAAGTGCCTCTCAGACTAGGGCCCTGAGGCAGAGTTCCTTGACAAGTAGGACGTGAGAGAACAACTTCCTCTTAGCTGTTATAGCGGTGAGGAAATCTAGCTCTCCCTAAGGAACTGTGCCGTGCGATGCCCTACACGCGGCCTACACAGAGTCACTGGGAGGGGCTTCCGGGTCTGGAGGCCGCGTAGCAGGCCCGTGGAGCCTGCCGGTACTCGGTGTTCTTGCAGGGAATAGGGTGCAAACGCGAGGGGCCTGGGTGTCCTGGACAGCGTACTACAAATAAACTAAAGCAGTCCTGCAACTAAGGCCTCTTGGAAACTGCTGCATGCCTCTGCTTCAGCAGGGCCAAGAAAGGACTTACCTCGAGGCAAGGGCTGACATTCGGTCTCCAGGTAGCTATAGAGGGTAGCAGCATGAGCACCCAAGCAGGCCTGGGAAGCACCATGTTTTATTAGAGGACACTCATCTTCTTCCCAGAGCCATGCTTACCGTGACTAGAGGCCCGTCAAAAGGTGTGTCTCTGCGTGTGATTCAAGGCCCGAGGAATGGAAGTTTCCAAATGGGAAAGACGGCGTGTGCCATCAGGCCCACGGTTCCAGGTGGACACGCATTATACGTGCCCGTTGATGCAACAAGTCAAAAGACGCACAGCGTACACCCCGGGCCCTTCCCTGAATCAACTTGTTTACGCGGGGTGCTCTGCGTGTAGCGAACTCCCTCAAGCAAGGCAGGCTCTAGTTAGGCCGAGGAGCATTTGCCTCTTCCAAAAGACTGCAGTGTTTCATGAAGAACTGTGCTTTCGTTGCTGCTGGAACACAAGCTGACTTTCTCCTTGAAGAGAGTGACTTTCCAACGGAGGTCCCTGAAGGAATCCTAAGCGGACTATTTTCTCAGGGCAACTCAGAGAATGTCCAAAATGTCGAAAGGTAGGGGTTGAGTGTGCCTGCATGTCTGGGTGTGCACACATCTGTGCAAATATTGGGGTGAGGGTGCCTGCGTGTATGGGTGTGTGAGAGAAGCTGAAAGACGGTCAAAAATGTTCGAAAGTTCCATGGCCCGGTGGACTGGCTAGAAATGCGTTCCTGGTGCCGTTGGAGTGCTGAGGAATTGTAGCAGTCCCAAGGAAGAGTGCTGTGTGTTGTCCACTCGGCGTACACAGAGGGCCTCTGAAGGGCCTACTGGCCTGGGTGTTGCTCAACATGCCCACAGAGGCCAGGCGGCCGGGGCGTACTCAGTGATGTTGTGGGGGAAAGGGGGCACACCCGAGGCGTCTAGGCGTCCTGAAAACCGAACCAGCGTTAAAATAAAGTGCCACACCGGCCAGGACCTCAAAGAGCTGCTGTACGCTCCGTTCCTGCAGGGCTAACTCAAAGACTTTCTCGAGGTGTGTAATCACGTCGACATTGCCTTTGGTCCGACAGCCTGACAGGATGAGCTACCAGCCAGGCTATGGAAGCACCCTGGTTGTTTAGAGGAAAACTCCTTTCCTTCCCAGAGCCCTGCCTCCACCGACCCGAGGCCCGTCACAAACGGTGTTCTTTAGGCAGCTTCAAGGCAGCATGAATGGAGGCTTCAAAATGGGGAAGCGAGGCTTGGGCCTTCAGGTCTCCCCTTGCCTTGAACACGGAGCCTACCTCCCTGTGACTTCTGACAAGTCAGAAGAGGAGGCTCTAGCTACACACAGGTCCGTTCCCTGAATCGCCTTATCTTCCCGGGGTGTTCCGCAGATAGCGAACACGGTCCTCCAAGGAATGCACTAGGGAGGCTATGGGGCCTTAGCCTCTTCTGAAAGCCTGCAGTGTAAGAGGAAGAACTGTGCTTTAGTGGCAGTAGGAAGGCAAGCCGACTTTCTCCTGCCGGTATAGGGTCTTCAGGTATGAGTGCCTAGAAGGAATGCCAAGCAGGTTTGTTTTCCCCGTGCAGCTCAGTCTAGGAGAATGAGGCAGAACTGCATGACATGTGGGACGCCAGAGAACAGTTTTCCTGGAGCTGTTGGAGTGCTGGGGAAAGCTATCTCTCCCAAAGAAGAGTGCCGTGTGTTGCCCTGCCCTCGGCAATCACAGAGTGAGTGGGAAGGGCTTCCGGCCCGGGCAGTTTCTTTGCAGGCCCGGGGAGCCTGCCGGTACTCAGTGTCCTTGCAGGGAATAGGGTGCCCACGCGAGGGTCCTAGGTGTCTTGAAAAGCGTACGAACACGAAAATAAAGCCGAGCTGCGACTAAGGCCTCGTGGAAACTGCTCGAAGCTTCCGCCTCAGCAGGGCTCTTAGAAGGCCTTACCTGGAGGTACGTCCTCACATCGAGCTTCCCTTTAGCCCTAGAGCATGACAGGCGGAGCTCTTACCGGGACTCTGGAAGCACCCTGTTGACTTATAGAAAACTGCTTCTCTTCCACGAGCCCTGACTCCAGCGACTAGGGGCCCGTCCCAAACGGTTTTATGCAGGCAGCTTCGAGGCGGCATGAGTGGTTCTTTAAAAATGAGAATGCAAGGCTTGCGTCATCAGGCCCCCACTTCCAGTCAACACGTTGACTACCGCCTTGTGATTCGTAGCTAGTCAAAAGAGGCTCCAGCTACACACAGGTCCCTTCCCTGAATCCACTTTTCTTCACAGGCTGTTCTGCCTGTAGCTAACTCGCTCATCCAAGGACTGCACTAGGGAGGCTCTCGGGCCTTAGCGTCTTCTGAAAGCTTGCAGTGTAACAGGCAGAACTCTGCTTTAGTGGCAGTAGGAATGCAAGCTGACTTTCTCCTGCAGGTATGGGGTCTTCAGGTATGAGTGCCTAGAAGGAATGCCAAGCAGTTTCGGTTTCCCCGTGCAGCTCACTCGAGGACAATGGGGGCAGAACTGCATGACATGTGGGACGCCAGAGAACAGTTTTCCTGGAGCTGTTGGAGTGCTGGGGAAAGCTATCTCTCCCAAAGAAGAGTGCCGTGTGTTGCCCTGCCCTCGGCAATCAGAGAGTGGGTGGGAAGGGCTTCCGGCCCGGGCAGTTTCTTTGCAGGCCCGGGGAGCCTGCCGGTACTCAGTGTCCTTGCAGGGAATAGGGTGCCCCGCTAGGGTCTTACGTGTCTTGAAAAGCGTACGAACTTGAAAATAAAGCAGAAGTCCGACTAAGGTCTCGTGGAAACTGCTCGAAGCTTCCGCCTCAGCAGGGCTATTGGAAGGCCTTACCTGGAGGTTAAGTCCTCACATCGAGCTTCCCTTTAGCCCTAGAGCATGACAGGATGAGCTCCTAGCGGGGATCTGGAAGCACCCCGTTGATTTAGAGAAAACTGCGTCTCTTCCACGAGCCCTGACTCCAGTGACTAGGGGCCCGTCACAAACGGTGTTATGCAGGTAGCTTCGAGGCAGCATGAATGGAGCTTTCCAACTGGGAATGCAAGGCTTGCGTCATCAGGCCCCCACTTCCAGGGAGCACGTGGCCTACCGCCTTGCGAGTCCTAGCAAGTCAAAAGAGACTCTAGCTACACCCTGGTCCCTTCCCTGAATCCACCTTTCTTCACAGGGTGTTCTGCACGTAGCCAACTGCCTCAGGCAAGGAACGCTCTGGGTACGCTCTCGGTCTTTAGCCTCTCCTAAAAGCCTGCACTGTAAGAGGAAGAACTGTACTTCAGTTGCAGCGGGAACGCAAGCTGACCCTCTCCTGGAGGTATGGAGTCCTCGGGTAGGAGTTCCAAGAAGGAATGCGCAGCAGAGGGTTTTTTCTAAGTGCCTCTCAGACTAGGGCCCTGAGGCAGAGTTCCTTGACAAGTAGGACGTGAGAGAACAACTTCCTCTTAGCTGTTATAGCGGTGAGGAAATCTAGCTCTCCCTAAGGAACTGTGCCGTGCGATGCCCTACACGCGGCCTACACAGAGTCACTGGGAGGGGCTTCCGGGTCTGGAGGCCGCGTAGCAGGCCCGTGGAGCCTGCCGGTACTCGGTGTTCTTGCAGGGAATAGGGTGCAAACGCGAGGGGCCTGGGTGTCCTGGACAGCGTACTACAAATAAACTAAAGCAGTCCTGCAACTAAGGCCTCTTGGAAACTGCTGCATGCCTCTGCTTCAGCAGGGCCAAGAAAGGACTTACCTCGAGGCAAGGGCTGACATTCGGTCTCCAGGTAGCTATAGAGGGTAGCAGCATGAGCACCCAAGCAGGCCTGGGAAGCACCATGTTTTATTAGAGGACACTCATCTTCTTCCCAGAGCCATGCTTACCGTGACTAGAGGCCCGTCAAAAGGTGTGTCTCTGCGTGTGATTCAAGGCCCGAGGAATGGAAGTTTCCAAATGGGAAAGACGGCGTGTGCCATCAGGCCCACGGTTCCAGGTGGACACGCATTATACGTGCCCGTTGATGCAACAAGTCAAAAGACGCACAGCGTACACCCCGGGCCCTTCCCTGAATCAACTTGTTTACGCGGGGTGCTCTGCGTGTAGCGAACTCCCTCAAGCAAGGCAGGCTCTAGTTAGGCCGAGGAGCATTTGCCTCTTCCAAAAGACTGCAGTGTTTCATGAAGAACTGTGCTTTCGTTGCTGCTGGAACACAAGCTGACTTTCTCCTTGAAGAGAGTGACTTTCCAACGGAGGTCCCTGAAGGAATCCTAAGCGTACTATTTTCTCAGGGCAACTCAGAGAATGTCCAAAATGTCGAAAGGTAGGGGTTGAGTGTGCCTGCATGTCTGGGTGTGCACACATCTGTGCAAATATTGGGGTGAGGGTGCCTGCGTGTATGGGTGTGTGAGAGAAGCTGAAAGACGGTCAAAAATGTTCGAAAGTTCCATGGCCCGGTGGACTGGCTAGAAATGCGTTCCTGGTGCCGTTGGAGTGCTGAGGAATTGTAGCAGTCCCAAGGAAGAGTGCTGTGTGTTGTCCACTCGGCGTACACAGAGGGCCTCTGAAGGGCCTACTGGCCTGGGTGTTGCTCAACATGCCCACAGAGGCCAGGCGGCCGGGGCGTACTCAGTGATGTTGTGGGGGAAAGGGGGCACACCCGAGGCGTCTAGGCGTCCTGAAAACCGAACCAGCGTTAAAATAAAGTGCCACACCGGCCAGGACCTCAAAGAGCTGCTGTACGCTCCGTTCCTGCAGGGCTAACTCAAAGACTTTCTCGAGGTGTGTAATCACGTCGACATTGCCTTTGGTCCGACAGCCTGACAGGATGAGCTACCAGCCAGGCTATGGAAGCACCCTGGTTGTTTAGAGGAAAACTCCTTTCCTTCCCAGAGCCCTGCCTCCACCGACCCGAGGCCCGTCACAAACGGTGTTCTTTAGGCAGCTTCAAGGCAGCATGAATGGAGGCTTCAAAATGGGGAAGCGAGGCTTGGGCCTTCAGGTCTCCCCTTGCCTTGAACACGGAGCCTACCTCCCTGTGACTTCTGACAAGTCAGAAGAGGAGGCTCTAGCTACACACAGGTCCGTTCCCTGAATCGCCTTATCTTCCCGGGGTGTTCCGCAGATAGCGAACACGGTCCTCCAAGGAATGCACTAGGGAGGCTATGGGGCCTTAGCCTCTTCTGAAAGCCTGCAGTGTAAGAGGAAGAACTGTGCTTTAGTGGCAGTAGGAAGGCAAGCCGACTTTCTCCTGCCGGTATAGGGTCTTCAGGTATGAGTGCCTAGAAGGAATGCCAAGCAGGTTTGTTTTCCCCGTGCAGCTCAGTCTAGGAGAATGAGGCAGAACTGCATGACATGTGGGACGCCAGAGAACAGTTTTCCTGGAGCTGTTGGAGTGCTGGGGAAAGCTATCTCTCCCAAAGAAGAGTGCCGTGTGTTGCCCTGCCCTCGGCAATCACAGAGTGAGTGGGAAGGGCTTCCGGCCCGGGCAGTTTCTTTGCAGGCCCGGGGAGCCTGCCGGTACTCAGTGTCCTTGCAGGGAATAGGGTGCCCACGCGAGGGTCCTAGGTGTCTTGAAAAGCGTACGAACACGAAAATAAAGCCGAGCTGCGACTAAGGCCTCGTGGAAACTGCTCGAAGCTTCCGCCTCAGCAGGGCTCTTAGAAGGCCTTACCTGGAGGTACGTCCTCACATCGAGCTTCCCTTTAGCCCTAGAGCATGACAGGCGGAGCTCTTACCGGGACTCTGGAAGCACCCTGTTGACTTATAGAAAACTGCTTCTCTTCCACGAGCCCTGACTCCAGCGACTAGGGGCCCGTCCCAAACGGTTTTATGCAGGCAGCTTCGAGGCGGCATGAGTGGTTCTTTAAAAATGAGAATGCAAGGCTTGCGTCATCAGGCCCCCACTTCCAGTCAACACGTTGACTACCGCCTTGTGATTCGTAGCTAGTCAAAAGAGGCTCCAGCTACACACAGGTCCCTTCCCTGAATCCACTTTTCTTCACAGGCTGTTCTGCCTGTAGCTAACTCGCTCATCCAAGGACTGCACTAGGGAGGCTCTCGGGCCTTAGCGTCTTCTGAAAGCTTGCAGTGTAACAGGCAGAACTCTGCTTTAGTGGCAGTAGGAATGCAAGCTGACTTTCTCCTGCAGGTATGGGGTCTTCAGGTATGAGTGCCTAGAAGGAATGCCAAGCAGTTTCGGTTTCCCCGTGCAGCTCACTCGAGGACAATGGGGGCAGAACTGCATGACATGTGGGACGCCAGAGAACAGTTTTCCTGGAGCTGTTGGAGTGCTGGGGAAAGCTATCTCTCCCAAAGAAGAGTGCCGTGTGTTGCCCTGCCCTCGGCAATCAGAGAGTGGGTGGGAAGGGCTTCCGGCCCGGGCAGTTTCTTTGCAGGCCCGGGGAGCCTGCCGGTACTCAGTGTCCTTGCAGGGAATAGGGTGCCCCGCTAGGGTCTTACGTGTCTTGAAAAGCGTACGAACTTGAAAATAAAGCAGAAGTCCGACTAAGGTCTCGTGGAAACTGCTCGAAGCTTCCGCCTCAGCAGGGCTATTGGAAGGCCTTACCTGGAGGTTAAGTCCTCACATCGAGCTTCCCTTTAGCCCTAGAGCATGACAGGATGAGCTCCTAGCGGGGATCTGGAAGCACCCCGTTGATTTAGAGAAAACTGCGTCTCTTCCACGAGCCCTGACTCCAGTGACTAGGGGCCCGTCACAAACGGTGTTATGCAGGTAGCTTCGAGGCAGCATGAATGGAGCTTTCCAACTGGGAATGCAAGGCTTGCGTCATCAGGCCCCCACTTCCAGGGAGCACGTGGCCTACCGCCTTGCGAGTCCTAGCAAGTCAAAAGAGACTCTAGCTACACCCTGGTCCCTTCCCTGAATCCACCTTTCTTCACAGGGTGTTCTGCACGTAGCCAACTGCCTCAGGCAAGGAACGCTCTGGGTACGCTCTCGGTCTTTAGCCTCTCCTAAAAGCCTGCACTGTAAGAGGAAGAACTGTACTTCAGTTGCAGCGGGAACGCAAGCTGACCCTCTCCTGGAGGTATGGAGTCCTCGGGTAGGAGTTCCAAGAAGGAATGCGCAGCAGAGGGTTTTTTCTAAGTGCCTCTCAGACTAGGGCCCTGAGGCAGAGTTCCTTGACAAGTAGGACGTGAGAGAACAACTTCCTCTTAGCTGTTATAGCGGTGAGGAAATCTAGCTCTCCCTAAGGAACTGTGCCGTGCGATGCCCTACACGCGGCCTACACAGAGTCACTGGGAGGGGCTTCCGGGTCTGGAGGCCGCGTAGCAGGCCCGTGGAGCCTGCCGGTACTCGGTGTTCTTGCAGGGAATAGGGTGCAAACGCGAGGGGCCTGGGTGTCCTGGACAGCGTACTACAAATAAACTAAAGCAGTCCTGCAACTAAGGCCTCTTGGAAACTGCTGCATGCCTCTGCTTCAGCAGGGCCAAGAAAGGACTTACCTCGAGGCAAGGGCTGACATTCGGTCTCCAGGTAGCTATAGAGGGTAGCAGCATGAGCACCCAAGCAGGCCTGGGAAGCACCATGTTTTATTAGAGGACACTCATCTTCTTCCCAGAGCCATGCTTACCGTGACTAGAGGCCCGTCAAAAGGTGTGTCTCTGCGTGTGATTCAAGGCCCGAGGAATGGAAGTTTCCAAATGGGAAAGACGGCGTGTGCCATCAGGCCCACGGTTCCAGGTGGACACGCATTATACGTGCCCGTTGATGCAACAAGTCAAAAGACGCACAGCGTACACCCCGGGCCCTTCCCTGAATCAACTTGTTTACGCGGGGTGCTCTGCGTGTAGCGAACTCCCTCAAGCAAGGCAGGCTCTAGTTAGGCCGAGGAGCATTTGCCTCTTCCAAAAGACTGCAGTGTTTCATGAAGAACTGTGCTTTCGTTGCTGCTGGAACACAAGCTGACTTTCTCCTTGAAGAGAGTGACTTTCCAACGGAGGTCCCTGAAGGAATCCTAAGCGGACTATTTTCTCAGGGCAACTCAGAGAATGTCCAAAATGTCGAAAGGTAGGGGTTGAGTGTGCCTGCATGTCTGGGTGTGCACACATCTGTGCAAATATTGGGGTGAGGGTGCCTGCGTGTATGGGTGTGTGAGAGAAGCTGAAAGACGGTCAAAAATGTTCGAAAGTTCCATGGCCCGGTGGACTGGCTAGAAATGCGTTCCTGGTGCCGTTGGAGTGCTGAGGAATTGTAGCAGTCCCAAGGAAGAGTGCTGTGTGTTGTCCACTCGGCGTACACAGAGGGCCTCTGAAGGGCCTACTGGCCTGGGTGTTGCAACATGCCCACAGAGGCCAGGCGGCCGGGGCGTACTCAGTGATGTTGTGGGGGAAAGGGGGCACACCCGAGGCGTCTAGGCGTCCTGAAAACCGAACCAGCGTTAAAATAAAGTGCCACACCGGCCAGGACCTCAAAGAGCTGCTGTACGCTCCGTTCCTGCAGGGCTAACTCAAAGACTTTCTCGAGGTGTGTAATCACGTCGACATTGCCTTTGGTCCGACAGCCTGACAGGATGAGCTACCAGCCAGGCTATGGAAGCACCCTGGTTGTTTAGAGGAAAACTCCTTTCCTTCCCAGAGCCCTGCCTCCACCGACCCGAGGCCCGTCACAAACGGTGTTCTTTAGGCAGCTTCAAGGCAGCATGAATGGAGGCTTCAAAATGGGGAAGCGAGGCTTGGGCCTTCAGGTCTCCCCTTGCCTTGAACACGGAGCCTACCTCCCTGTGACTTCTGACAAGTCAGAAGAGGAGGCTCTAGCTACACACAGGTCCGTTCCCTGAATCGCCTTATCTTCCCGGGGTGTTCCGCAGATAGCGAACACGGTCCTCCAAGGAATGCACTAGGGAGGCTATGGGGCCTTAGCCTCTTCTGAAAGCCTGCAGTGTAAGAGGAAGAACTGTGCTTTAGTGGCAGTAGGAAGGCAAGCCGACTTTCTCCTGCCGGTATAGGGTCTTCAGGTATGAGTGCCTAGAAGGAATGCCAAGCAGGTTTGTTTTCCCCGTGCAGCTCAGTCTAGGAGAATGAGGCAGAACTGCATGACATGTGGGACGCCAGAGAACAGTTTTCCTGGAGCTGTTGGAGTGCTGGGGAAAGCTATCTCTCCCAAAGAAGAGTGCCGTGTGTTGCCCTGCCCTCGGCAATCACAGAGTGAGTGGGAAGGGCTTCCGGCCCGGGCAGTTTCTTTGCAGGCCCGGGGAGCCTGCCGGTACTCAGTGTCCTTGCAGGGAATAGGGTGCCCACGCGAGGGTCCTAGGTGTCTTGAAAAGCGTACGAACACGAAAATAAAGCCGAGCTGCGACTAAGGCCTCGTGGAAACTGCTCGAAGCTTCCGCCTCAGCAGGGCTCTTAGAAGGCCTTACCTGGAGGTACGTCCTCACATCGAGCTTCCCTTTAGCCCTAGAGCATGACAGGCGGAGCTCTTACCGGGACTCTGGAAGCACCCTGTTGACTTATAGAAAACTGCTTCTCTTCCACGAGCCCTGACTCCAGCGACTAGGGGCCCGTCCCAAACGGTTTTATGCAGGCAGCTTCGAGGCGGCATGAGTGGTTCTTTAAAAATGAGAATGCAAGGCTTGCGTCATCAGGCCCCCACTTCCAGTCAACACGTTGACTACCGCCTTGTGATTCGTAGCTAGTCAAAAGAGGCTCCAGCTACACACAGGTCCCTTCCCTGAATCCACTTTTCTTCACAGGCTGTTCTGCCTGTAGCTAACTCGCTCATCCAAGGACTGCACTAGGGAGGCTCTCGGGCCTTAGCGTCTTCTGAAAGCTTGCAGTGTAACAGGCAGAACTCTGCTTTAGTGGCAGTAGGAATGCAAGCTGACTTTCTCCTGCAGGTATGGGGTCTTCAGGTATGAGTGCCTAGAAGGAATGCCAAGCAGTTTCGGTTTCCCCGTGCAGCTCACTCGAGGACAATGGGGGCAGAACTGCATGACATGTGGGACGCCAGAGAACAGTTTTCCTGGAGCTGTTGGAGTGCTGGGGAAAGCTATCTCTCCCAAAGAAGAGTGCCGTGTGTTGCCCTGCCCTCGGCAATCAGAGAGTGAGTGGGAAGGGCTTCCGGCCCGGGCAGTTTCTTTGCAGGCCCGGGGAGCCTGCCGGTACTCAGTGTCCTTGCAGGGAATAGGGTGCCCCGCTAGGGTCTTACGTGTCTTGAAAAGCGTACGAACTTGAAATAAAGCAGAAGTCCGACTAAGGTCTCGTGGAAACTGCTCGAAGCTTCCGCCTCAGCAGGGCTATTGGAAGGCCTTACCTGGAGGTTAAGTCCTCACATCGAGCTTCCCTTTAGCCCTAGAGCATGACAGGATGAGCTCCTAGCGGGGATCTGGAAGCACCCCGTTGATTTAGAGAAAACTGCGTCTCTTCCACGAGCCCTGACTCCAGTGACTAGGGGCCCGTCACAAACGGTGTTATGCAGGTAGCTTCGAGGCAGCATGAATGGAGCTTTCCAACTGGGAATGCAAGGCTTGCGTCATCAGGCCCCCACTTCCAGGGAGCACGTGGCCTACCGCCTTGCGAGTCCTAGCAAGTCAAAAGAGACTCTAGCTACACCCTGGTCCCTTCCCTGAATCCACCTTTCTTCACAGGGTGTTCTGCACGTAGCCAACTGCCTCAGGCAAGGAACGCTCTGGGTACGCTCTCGGTCTTTAGCCTCTCCTAAAAGCCTGCACTGTAAGAGGAAGAACTGTACTTCAGTTGCAGCGGGAACGCAAGCTGACCCTCTCCTGGAGGTATGGAGTCCTCGGGTAGGAGTTCCAAGAAGGAATGCGCAGCAGAGGGTTTTTTCTAAGTGCCTCTCAGACTAGGGCCCTGAGGCAGAGTTCCTTGACAAGTAGGACGTGAGAGAACAACTTCCTCTTAGCTGTTATAGCGGTGAGGAAATCTAGCTCTCCCTAAGGAACTGTGCCGTGCGATGCCCTACACGCGGCCTACACAGAGTCACTGGGAGGGGCTTCCGGGTCTGGAGGCCGCGTAGCAGGCCCGTGGAGCCTGCCGGTACTCGGTGTTCTTGCAGGGAATAGGGTGCAAACGCGAGGGGCCTGGGTGTCCTGGACAGCGTACTACAAATAAACTAAAGCAGTCCTGCAACTAAGGCCTCTTGGAAACTGCTGCATGCCTCTGCTTCAGCAGGGCCAAGAAAGGACTTACCTCGAGGCAAGGGCTGACATTCGGTCTCCAGGTAGCTATAGAGGGTAGCAGCATGAGCACCCAAGCAGGCCTGGGAAGCACCATGTTTTATTAGAGGACACTCATCTTCTTCCCAGAGCCATGCTTACCGTGACTAGAGGCCCGTCAAAAGGTGTGTCTCTGCGTGTGATTCAAGGCCCGAGGAATGGAAGTTTCCAAATGGGAAAGACGGCGTGTGCCATCAGGCCCACGGTTCCAGGTGGACACGCATTATACGTGCCCGTTGATGCAACAAGTCAAAAGACGCACAGCGTACACCCCGGGCCCTTCCCTGAATCAACTTGTTTACGCGGGGTGCTCTGCGTGTAGCGAACTCCCTCAAGCAAGGCAGGCTCTAGTTAGGCCGAGGAGCATTTGCCTCTTCCAAAAGACTGCAGTGTTTCATGAAGAACTGTGCTTTCGTTGCTGCTGGAACACAAGCTGACTTTCTCCTTGAAGAGAGTGACTTTCCAACGGAGGTCCCTGAAGGAATCCTAAGCGGACTATTTTCTCAGGGCAACTCAGAGAATGTCCAAAATGTCGAAAGGTAGGGGTTGAGTGTGCCTGCATGTCTGGGTGTGCACACATCTGTGCAAATATTGGGGTGAGGGTGCCTGCGTGTATGGGTGTGTGAGAGAAGCTGAAAGACGGTCAAAAATGTTCGAAAGTTCCATGGCCCGGTGGACTGGCTAGAAATGCGTTCCTGGTGCCGTTGGAGTGCTGAGGAATTGTAGCAGTCCCAAGGAAGAGTGCTGTGTGTTGTCCACTCGGCGTACACAGAGGGCCTCTGAAGGGCCTACTGGCCTGGGTGTTGCTCAACATGCCCACAGAGGCCAGGCGGCCGGGGCGTACTCAGTGATGTTGTGGGGGAAAGGGGGCACACCCGAGGCGTCTAGGCGTCCTGAAAACCGAACCAGCGTTAAAATAAAGTGCCACACCGGCCAGGACCTCAAAGAGCTGCTGTACGCTCCGTTCCTGCAGGGCTAACTCAAAGACTTTCTCGAGGTGTGTAATCACGTCGACATTGCCTTTGGTCCGACAGCCTGACAGGATGAGCTACCAGCCAGGCTATGGAAGCACCCTGGTTGTTTAGAGGAAAACTCCTTTCCTTCCCAGAGCCCTGCCTCCACCGACCCGAGGCCCGTCACAAACGGTGTTCTTTAGGCAGCTTCAAGGCAGCATGAATGGAGGCTTCAAAATGGGGAAGCGAGGCTTGGGCCTTCAGGTCTCCCCTTGCCTTGAACACGGAGCCTACCTCCCTGTGACTTCTGACAAGTCAGAAGAGGAGGCTCTAGCTACACACAGGTCCGTTCCCTGAATCGCCTTATCTTCCCGGGGTGTTCCGCAGATAGCGAACACGGTCCTCCAAGGAATGCACTAGGGAGGCTATGGGGCCTTAGCCTCTTCTGAAAGCCTGCAGTGTAAGAGGAAGAACTGTGCTTTAGTGGCAGTAGGAAGGCAAGCCGACTTTCTCCTGCCGGTATAGGGTCTTCAGGTATGAGTGCCTAGAAGGAATGCCAAGCAGGTTTGTTTTCCCCGTGCAGCTCAGTCTAGGAGAATGAGGCAGAACTGCATGACATGTGGGACGCCAGAGAACAGTTTTCCTGGAGCTGTTGGAGTGCTGGGGAAAGCTATCTCTCCCAAAGAAGAGTGCCGTGTGTTGCCCTGCCCTCGGCAATCACAGAGTGAGTGGGAAGGGCTTCCGGCCCGGGCAGTTTCTTTGCAGGCCCGGGGAGCCTGCCGGTACTCAGTGTCCTTGCAGGGAATAGGGTGCCCACGCGAGGGTCCTAGGTGTCTTGAAAAGCGTACGAACACGAAAATAAAGCCGAGCTGCGACTAAGGCCTCGTGGAAACTGCTCGAAGCTTCCGCCTCAGCAGGGCTCTTAGAAGGCCTTACCTGGAGGTACGTCCTCACATCGAGCTTCCCTTTAGCCCTAGAGCATGACAGGCGGAGCTCTTACCGGGACTCTGGAAGCACCCTGTTGACTTATAGAAAACTGCTTCTCTTCCACGAGCCCTGACTCCAGCGACTAGGGGCCCGTCCCAAACGGTTTTATGCAGGCAGCTTCGAGGCGGCATGAGTGGTTCTTTAAAAATGAGAATGCAAGGCTTGCGTCATCAGGCCCCCACTTCCAGTCAACACGTTGACTACCGCCTTGTGATTCGTAGCTAGTCAAAAGAGGCTCCAGCTACACACAGGTCCCTTCCCTGAATCCACTTTTCTTCACAGGCTGTTCTGCCTGTAGCTAACTCGCTCATCCAAGGACTGCACTAGGGAGGCTCTCGGGCCTTAGCGTCTTCTGAAAGCTTGCAGTGTAACAGGCAGAACTCTGCTTTAGTGGCAGTAGGAATGCAAGCTGACTTTCTCCTGCAGGTATGGGGTCTTCAGGTATGAGTGCCTAGAAGGAATGCCAAGCAGTTTCGGTTTCCCCGTGCAGCTCACTCGAGGACAATGGGGGCAGAACTGCATGACATGTGGGACGCCAGAGAACAGTTTTCCTGGAGCTGTTGGAGTGCTGGGGAAAGCTATCTCTCCCAAAGAAGAGTGCCGTGTGTTGCCCTGCCCTCGGCAATCAGAGAGTGGGTGGGAAGGGCTTCCGGCCCGGGCAGTTTCTTTGCAGGCCCGGGGAGCCTGCCGGTACTCAGTGTCCTTGCAGGGAATAGGGTGCCCCGCTAGGGTCTTACGTGTCTTGAAAAGCGTACGAACTTGAAAATAAAGCAGAAGTCCGACTAAGGTCTCGTGGAAACTGCTCGAAGCTTCCGCCTCAGCAGGGCTATTGGAAGGCCTTACCTGGAGGTTAAGTCCTCACATCGAGCTTCCCTTTAGCCCTAGAGCATGACAGGATGAGCTCCTAGCGGGGATCTGGAAGCACCCCGTTGATTTAGAGAAAACTGCGTCTCTTCCACGAGCCCTGACTCCAGTGACTAGGGGCCCGTCACAAACGGTGTTATGCAGGTAGCTTCGAGGCAGCATGAATGGAGCTTTCCAAATGGGAATGCAAGGCTTGCGTCATCAGGCCCCCACTTCCAGGGAGCACGTGGCCTACCGCCTTGCGAGTCCTAGCAAGTCAAAAGAGACTCTAGCTACACCCTGGTCCCTTCCCTGAATCCACCTTTCTTCACAGGGTGTTCTGCACGTAGCCAACTGCCTCAGGCAAGGAACGCTCTGGGTACGCTCTCGGTCTTTAGCCTCTCCTAAAAGCCTGCACTGTAAGAGGAAGAACTGTACTTCAGTTGCAGCGGGAACGCAAGCTGACCCTCTCCTGGAGGTATGGAGTCCTCGGGTAGGAGTTCCAAGAAGGAATGCGCAGCAGAGGGTTTTTTCTAAGTGCCTCTCAGACTAGGGCCCTGAGGCAGAGTTCCTTGACAAGTAGGACGTGAGAGAACAACTTCCTCTTAGCTGTTATAGCGGTGAGGAAATCTAGCTCTCCCTAAGGAACTGTGCCGTGCGATGCCCTACACGCGGCCTACACAGAGTCACTGGGAGGGGCTTCCGGGTCTGGAGGCCGCGTAGCAGGCCCGTGGAGCCTGCCGGTACTCGGTGTTCTTGCAGGGAATAGGGTGCAAACGCGAGGGGCCTGGGTGTCCTGGACAGCGTACTACAAATAAACTAAAGCAGTCCTGCAACTAAGGCCTCTTGGAAACTGCTGCATGCCTCTGCTTCAGCAGGGCCAAGAAAGGACTTACCTCGAGGCAAGGGCTGACATTCGGTCTCCAGGTAGCTATAGAGGGTAGCAGCATGAGCACCCAAGCAGGCCTGGGAAGCACCATGTTTTATTAGAGGACACTCATCTTCTTCCCAGAGCCATGCTTACCGTGACTAGAGGCCCGTCAAAAGGTGTGTCTCTGCGTGTGATTCAAGGCCCGAGGAATGGAAGTTTCCAAATGGGAAAGACGGCGTGTGCCATCAGGCCCACGGTTCCAGGTGGACACGCATTATACGTGCCCGTTGATGCAACAAGTCAAAAGACGCACAGCGTACACCCCGGGCCCTTCCCTGAATCAACTTGTTTACGCGGGGTGCTCTGCGTGTAGCGAACTCCCTCAAGCAAGGCAGGCTCTAGTTAGGCCGAGGAGCATTTGCCTCTTCCAAAAGACTGCAGTGTTTCATGAAGAACTGTGCTTTCGTTGCTGCTGGAACACAAGCTGACTTTCTCCTTGAAGAGAGTGACTTTCCAACGGAGGTCCCTGAAGGAATCCTAAGCGGACTATTTTCTCAGGGCAACTCAGAGAATGTCCAAAATGTCGAAAGGTAGGGGTTGAGTGTGCCTGCATGTCTGGGTGTGCACACATCTGTGCAAATATTGGGGTGAGGGTGCCTGCGTGTATGGGTGTGTGAGAGAAGCTGAAAGACGGTCAAAAATGTTCGAAAGTTCCATGGCCCGGTGGACTGGCTAGAAATGCGTTCCTGGTGCCGTTGGAGTGCTGAGGAATTGTAGCAGTCCCAAGGAAGAGTGCTGTGTGTTGTCCACTCGGCGTACACAGAGGGCCTCTGAAGGGCCTACTGGCCTGGGTGTTGCTCAACATGCCCACAGAGGCCAGGCGGCCGGGGCGTACTCAGTGATGTTGTGGGGGAAAGGGGGCACACCCGAGGCGTCTAGGCGTCCTGAAAACCGAACCAGCGTTAAAATAAAGTGCCACACCGGCCAGGACCTCAAAGAGCTGCTGTACGCTCCGTTCCTGCAGGGCTAACTCAAAGACTTTCTCGAGGTGTGTAATCACGTCGACATTGCCTTTGGTCCGACAGCCTGACAGGATGAGCTACCAGCCAGGCTATGGAAGCACCCTGGTTGTTTAGAGGAAAACTCCTTTCCTTCCCAGAGCCCTGCCTCCACCGACCCGAGGCCCGTCACAAACGGTGTTCTTTAGGCAGCTTCAAGGCAGCATGAATGGAGGCTTCAAAATGGGGAAGCGAGGCTTGGGCCTTCAGGTCTCCCCTTGCCTTGAACACGGAGCCTACCTCCCTGTGACTTCTGACAAGTCAGAAGAGGAGGCTCTAGCTACACACAGGTCCGTTCCCTGAATCGCCTTATCTTCCCGGGGTGTTCCGCAGATAGCGAACACGGTCCTCCAAGGAATGCACTAGGGAGGCTATGGGGCCTTAGCCTCTTCTGAAAGCCTGCAGTGTAAGAGGAAGAACTGTGCTTTAGTGGCAGTAGGAAGGCAAGCCGACTTTCTCCTGCCGGTATAGGGTCTTCAGGTATGAGTGCCTAGAAGGAATGCCAAGCAGGTTTGTTTTCCCCGTGCAGCTCAGTCTAGGAGAATGAGGCAGAACTGCATGACATGTGGGACGCCAGAGAACAGTTTTCCTGGAGCTGTTGGAGTGCTGGGGAAAGCTATCTCTCCCAAAGAAGAGTGCCGTGTGTTGCCCTGCCCTCGGCAATCACAGAGTGAGTGGGAAGGGCTTCCGGCCCGGGCAGTTTCTTTGCAGGCCCGGGGAGCCTGCCGGTACTCAGTGTCCTTGCAGGGAATAGGGTGCCCACGCGAGGGTCCTAGGTGTCTTGAAAAGCGTACGAACACGAAAATAAAGCCGAGCTGCGACTAAGGCCTCGTGGAAACTGCTCGAAGCTTCCGCCTCAGCAGGGCTCTTAGAAGGCCTTACCTGGAGGTACGTCCTCACATCGAGCTTCCCTTTAGCCCTAGAGCATGACAGGCGGAGCTCTTACCGGGACTCTGGAAGCACCCTGTTGACTTATAGAAAACTGCTTCTCTTCCACGAGCCCTGACTCCAGCGACTAGGGGCCCGTCCCAAACGGTTTTATGCAGGCAGCTTCGAGGCGGCATGAGTGGTTCTTTAAAAATGAGAATGCAAGGCTTGCGTCATCAGGCCCCCACTTCCAGTCAACACGTTGACTACCGCCTTGTGATTCGTAGCTAGTCAAAAGAGGCTCCAGCTACACACAGGTCCCTTCCCTGAATCCACTTTTCTTCACAGGCTGTTCTGCCTGTAGCTAACTCGCTCATCCAAGGACTGCACTAGGGAGGCTCTCGGGCCTTAGCGTCTTCTGAAAGCTTGCAGTGTAACAGGCAGAACTCTGCTTTAGTGGCAGTAGGAATGCAAGCTGACTTTCTCCTGCAGGTATGGGGTCTTCAGGTATGAGTGCCTAGAAGGAATGCCAAGCAGTTTCGGTTTCCCCGTGCAGCTCACTCGAGGACAATGGGGGCAGAACTGCATGACATGTGGGACGCCAGAGAACAGTTTTCCTGGAGCTGTTGGAGTGCTGGGGAAAGCTATCTCTCCCAAAGAAGAGTGCCGTGTGTTGCCCTGCCCTCGGCAATCAGAGAGTGGGTGGGAAGGGCTTCCGGCCCGGGCAGTTTCTTTGCAGGCCCGGGGAGCCTGCCGGTACTCAGTGTCCTTGCAGGGAATAGGGTGCCCCGCTAGGGTCTTACGTGTCTTGAAAAGCGTACGAACTTGAAAATAAAGCAGAAGTCCGACTAAGGTCTCGTGGAAACTGCTCGAAGCTTCCGCCTCAGCAGGGCTATTGGAAGGCCTTACCTGGAGGTTAAGTCCTCACATCGAGCTTCCCTTTAGCCCTAGAGCATGACAGGATGAGCTCCTAGCGGGGATCTGGAAGCACCCCGTTGATTTAGAGAAAACTGCGTCTCTTCCACGAGCCCTGACTCCAGTGACTAGGGGCCCGTCACAAACGGTGTTATGCAGGTAGCTTCGAGGCAGCATGAATGGAGCTTTCCAACTGGGAATGCAAGGCTTGCGTCATCAGGCCCCCACTTCCAGGGAGCACGTGGCCTACCGCCTTGCGAGTCCTAGCAAGTCAAAAGAGACTCTAGCTACACCCTGGTCCCTTCCCTGAATCCACCTTTCTTCACAGGGTGTTCTGCACGTAGCCAACTGCCTCAGGCAAGGAACGCTCTGGGTACGCTCTCGGTCTTTAGCCTCTCCTAAAAGCCTGCACTGTAAGAGGAAGAACTGTACTTCAGTTGCAGCGGGAACGCAAGCTGACCCTCTCCTGGAGGTATGGAGTCCTCGGGTAGGAGTTCCAAGAAGGAATGCGCAGCAGAGGGTTTTTTCTAAGTGCCTCTCAGACTAGGGCCCTGAGGCAGAGTTCCTTGACAAGTAGGACGTGAGAGAACAACTTCCTCTTAGCTGTTATAGCGGTGAGGAAATCTAGCTCTCCCTAAGGAACTGTGCCGTGCGATGCCCTACACGCGGCCTACACAGAGTCACTGGGAGGGGCTTCCGGGTCTGGAGGCCGCGTAGCAGGCCCGTGGAGCCTGCCGGTACTCGGTGTTCTTGCAGGGAATAGGGTGCAAACGCGAGGGGCCTGGGTGTCCTGGACAGCGTACTACAAATAAACTAAAGCAGTCCTGCAACTAAGGCCTCTTGGAAACTGCTGCATGCCTCTGCTTCAGCAGGGCCAAGAAAGGACTTACCTCGAGGCAAGGGCTGACATTCGGTCTCCAGGTAGCTATAGAGGGTAGCAGCATGAGCACCCAAGCAGGCCTGGGAAGCACCATGTTTTATTAGAGGACACTCATCTTCTTCCCAGAGCCATGCTTACCGTGACTAGAGGCCCGTCAAAAGGTGTGTCTCTGCGTGTGATTCAAGGCCCGAGGAATGGAAGTTTCCAAATGGGAAAGACGGCGTGTGCCATCAGGCCCACGGTTCCAGGTGGACACGCATTATACGTGCCCGTTGATGCAACAAGTCAAAAGACGCACAGCGTACACCCCGGGCCCTTCCCTGAATCAACTTGTTTACGCGGGGTGCTCTGCGTGTAGCGAACTCCCTCAAGCAAGGCAGGCTCTAGTTAGGCCGAGGAGCATTTGCCTCTTCCAAAAGACTGCAGTGTTTCATGAAGAACTGTGCTTTCGTTGCTGCTGGAACACAAGCTGACTTTCTCCTTGAAGAGAGTGACTTTCCAACGGAGGTCCCTGAAGGAATCCTAAGCGGACTATTTTCTCAGGGCAACTCAGAGAATGTCCAAAATGTCGAAAGGTAGGGGTTGAGTGTGCCTGCATGTCTGGGTGTGCACACATCTGTGCAAATATTGGGGTGAGGGTGCCTGCGTGTATGGGTGTGTGAGAGAAGCTGAAAGACGGTCAAAAATGTTCGAAAGTTCCATGGCCCGGTGGACTGGCTAGAAATGCGTTCCTGGTGCCGTTGGAGTGCTGAGGAATTGTAGCAGTCCCAAGGAAGAGTGCTGTGTGTTGTCCACTCGGCGTACACAGAGGGCCTCTGAAGGGCCTACTGGCCTGGGTGTTGCTCAACATGCCCACAGAGGCCAGGCGGCCGGGGCGTACTCAGTGATGTTGTGGGGGAAAGGGGGCACACCCGAGGCGTCTAGGCGTCCTGAAAACCGAACCAGCGTTAAAATAAAGTGCCACACCGGCCAGGACCTCAAAGAGCTGCTGTACGCTCCGTTCCTGCAGGGCTAACTCAAAGACTTTCTCGAGGTGTGTAATCACGTCGACATTGCCTTTGGTCCGACAGCCTGACAGGATGAGCTACCAGCCAGGCTATGGAAGCACCCTGGTTGTTTAGAGGAAAACTCCTTTCCTTCCCAGAGCCCTGCCTCCACCGACCCGAGGCCCGTCACAAACGGTGTTCTTTAGGCAGCTTCAAGGCAGCATGAATGGAGGCTTCAAAATGGGGAAGCGAGGCTTGGGCCTTCAGGTCTCCCCTTGCCTTGAACACGGAGCCTACCTCCCTGTGACTTCTGACAAGTCAGAAGAGGAGGCTCTAGCTACACACAGGTCCGTTCCCTGAATCGCCTTATCTTCCCGGGGTGTTCCGCAGATAGCGAACACGGTCCTCCAAGGAATGCACTAGGGAGGCTATGGGGCCTTAGCCTCTT
Source organism: Hyperoodon ampullatus (assembly GCF_949752795.1). NCBI lineage: Eukaryota > Metazoa > Chordata > Mammalia > Artiodactyla > Ziphiidae > Hyperoodon > Hyperoodon ampullatus. Next base: position 506,359 of record NW_027640584.1, on the reverse strand, counting down.
CTGAAAGCCTGCAGTGTAAGAGGAAGAACTGTGCTTTAGTGGCAGTAGGAAGGCAAGCCGACTTTCTCCTGCCGGTATAGGGTCTTCAGGTATGAGTGCCTAGAAGGAATGCCAAGCAGGTTTGTTTTCCCCGTGCAGCTCAGTCTAGGAGAATGAGGCAGAACTGCATGACATGTGGGACGCCAGAGAACAGTTTTCCTGGAGCTGTTGGAGTGCTGGGGAAAGCTATCTCTCCCAAAGAAGAGTGCCGTGTGTTGCCCTGCCCTCGGCAATCACAGAGTGAGTGGGAAGGGCTTCCGGCCCGGGCAGTTTCTTTGCAGGCCCGGGGAGCCTGCCGGTACTCAGTGTCCTTGCAGGGAATAGGGTGCCCACGCGAGGGTCCTAGGTGTCTTGAAAAGCGTACGAACACGAAAATAAAGCCGAGCTGCGACTAAGGCCTCGTGGAAACTGCTCGAAGCTTCCGCCTCAGCAGGGCTCTTAGAAGGCCTTACCTGGAGGTACGTCCTCACATCGAGCTTCCCTTTAGCCCTAGAGCATGACAGGCGGAGCTCTTACCGGGACTCTGGAAGCACCCTGTTGACTTATAGAAAACTGCTTCTCTTCCACGAGCCCTGACTCCAGCGACTAGGGGCCCGTCCCAAACGGTTTTATGCAGGCAGCTTCGAGGCGGCATGAGTGGTTCTTTAAAAATGAGAATGCAAGGCTTGCGTCATCAGGCCCCCACTTCCAGTCAACACGTTGACTACCGCCTTGTGATTCGTAGCTAGTCAAAAGAGGCTCCAGCTACACACAGGTCCCTTCCCTGAATCCACTTTTCTTCACAGGCTGTTCTGCCTGTAGCTAACTCGCTCATCCAAGGACTGCACTAGGGAGGCTCTCGGGCCTTAGCGTCTTCTGAAAGCTTGCAGTGTAACAGGCAGAACTCTGCTTTAGTGGCAGTAGGAATGCAAGCTGACTTTCTCCTGCAGGTATGGGGTCTTCAGGTATGAGTGCCTAGAAGGAATGCCAAGCAGTTTCGGTTTCCCCGTGCAGCTCACTCGAGGACAATGGGGGCAGAACTGCATGACATGTGGGACGCCAGAGAACAGTTTTCCTGGAGCTGTTGGAGTGCTGGGGAAAGCTATCTCTCCCAAAGAAGAGTGCCGTGTGTTGCCCTGCCCTCGGCAATCAGAGAGTGGGTGGGAAGGGCTTCCGGCCCGGGCAGTTTCTTTGCAGGCCCGGGGAGCCTGCCGGTACTCAGTGTCCTTGCAGGGAATAGGGTGCCCCGCTAGGGTCTTACGTGTCTTGAAAAGCGTACGAACTTGAAAATAAAGCAGAAGTCCGACTAAGGTCTCGTGGAAACTGCTCGAAGCTTCCGCCTCAGCAGGGCTATTGGAAGGCCTTACCTGGAGGTTAAGTCCTCACATCGAGCTTCCCTTTAGCCCTAGAGCATGACAGGATGAGCTCCTAGCGGGGATCTGGAAGCACCCCGTTGATTTAGAGAAAACTGCGTCTCTTCCACGAGCCCTGACTCCAGTGACTAGGGGCCCGTCACAAACGGTGTTATGCAGGTAGCTTCGAGGCAGCATGAATGGAGCTTTCCAACTGGGAATGCAAGGCTTGCGTCATCAGGCCCCCACTTCCAGGGAGCACGTGGCCTACCGCCTTGCGAGTCCTAGCAAGTCAAAAGAGACTCTAGCTACACCCTGGTCCCTTCCCTGAATCCACCTTTCTTCACAGGGTGTTCTGCACGTAGCCAACTGCCTCAGGCAAGGAACGCTCTGGGTACGCTCTCGGTCTTTAGCCTCTCCTAAAAGCCTGCACTGTAAGAGGAAGAACTGTACTTCAGTTGCAGCGGGAACGCAAGCTGACCCTCTCCTGGAGGTATGGAGTCCTCGGGTAGGAGTTCCAAGAAGGAATGCGCAGCAGAGGGTTTTTTCTAAGTGCCTCTCAGACTAGGGCCCTGAGGCAGAGTTCCTTGACAAGTAGGACGTGAGAGAACAACTTCCTCTTAGCTGTTATAGCGGTGAGGAAATCTAGCTCTCCCTAAGGAACTGTGCCGTGCGATGCCCTACACGCGGCCTACACAGAGTCACTGGGAGGGGCTTCCGGGTCTGGAGGCCGCGTAGCAGGCCCGTGGAGCCTGCCGGTACTCGGTGTTCTTGCAGGGAATAGGGTGCAAACGCGAGGGGCCTGGGTGTCCTGGACAGCGTACTACAAATAAACTAAAGCAGTCCTGCAACTAAGGCCTCTTGGAAACTGCTGCATGCCTCTGCTTCAGCAGGGCCAAGAAAGGACTTACCTCGAGGCAAGGGCTGACATTCGGTCTCCAGGTAGCTATAGAGGGTAGCAGCATGAGCACCCAAGCAGGCCTGGGAAGCACCATGTTTTATTAGAGGACACTCATCTTCTTCCCAGAGCCATGCTTACCGTGACTAGAGGCCCGTCAAAAGGTGTGTCTCTGCGTGTGATTCAAGGCCCGAGGAATGGAAGTTTCCAAATGGGAAAGACGGCGTGTGCCATCAGGCCCACGGTTCCAGGTGGACACGCATTATACGTGCCCGTTGATGCAACAAGTCAAAAGACGCACAGCGTACACCCCGGGCCCTTCCCTGAATCAACTTGTTTACGCGGGGTGCTCTGCGTGTAGCGAACTCCCTCAAGCAAGGCAGGCTCTAGTTAGGCCGAGGAGCATTTGCCTCTTCCAAAAGACTGCAGTGTTTCATGAAGAACTGTGCTTTCGTTGCTGCTGGAACACAAGCTGACTTTCTCCTTGAAGAGAGTGACTTTCCAACGGAGGTCCCTGAAGGAATCCTAAGCGGACTATTTTCTCAGGGCAACTCAGAGAATGTCCAAAATGTCGAAAGGTAGGGGTTGAGTGTGCCTGCATGTCTGGGTGTGCACACATCTGTGCAAATATTGGGGTGAGGGTGCCTGCGTGTATGGGTGTGTGAGAGAAGCTGAAAGACGGTCAAAAATGTTCGAAAGTTCCATGGCCCGGTGGACTGGCTAGAAATGCGTTCCTGGTGCCGTTGGAGTGCTGAGGAATTGTAGCAGTCCCAAGGAAGAGTGCTGTGTGTTGTCCACTCGGCGTACACAGAGGGCCTCTGAAGGGCCTACTGGCCTGGGTGTTGCTCAACATGCCCACAGAGGCCAGGCGGCCGGGGCGTACTCAGTGATGTTGTGGGGGAAAGGGGGCACACCCGAGGCGTCTAGGCGTCCTGAAAACCGAACCAGCGTTAAAATAAAGTGCCACACCGGCCAGGACCTCAAAGAGCTGCTGTACGCTCCGTTCCTGCAGGGCTAACTCAAAGACTTTCTCGAGGTGTGTAATCACGTCGACATTGCCTTTGGTCCGACAGCCTGACAGGATGAGCTACCAGCCAGGCTATGGAAGCACCCTGGTTGTTTAGAGGAAAACTCCTTTCCTTCCCAGAGCCCTGCCTCCACCGACCCGAGGCCCGTCACAAACGGTGTTCTTTAGGCAGCTTCAAGGCAGCATGAATGGAGGCTTCAAAATGGGGAAGCGAGGCTTGGGCCTTCAGGTCTCCCCTTGCCTTGAACACGGAGCCTACCTCCCTGTGACTTCTGACAAGTCAGAAGAGGAGGCTCTAGCTACACACAGGTCCGTTCCCTGAATCGCCTTATCTTCCCGGGGTGTTCCGCAGATAGCGAACACGGTCCTCCAAGGAATGCACTAGGGAGGCTATGGGGCCTTAGCCTCTTCTGAAAGCCTGCAGTGTAAGAGGAAGAACTGTGCTTTAGTGGCAGTAGGAAGGCAAGCCGACTTTCTCCTGCCGGTATAGGGTCTTCAGGTATGAGTGCCTAGAAGGAATGCCAAGCAGGTTTGTTTTCCCCGTGCAGCTCAGTCTAGGAGAATGAGGCAGAACTGCATGACATGTGGGACGCCAGAGAACAGTTTTCCTGGAGCTGTTGGAGTGCTGGGGAAAGCTATCTCTCCCAAAGAAGAGTGCCGTGTGTTGCCCTGCCCTCGGCAATCACAGAGTGAGTGGGAAGGGCTTCCGGCCCGGGCAGTTTCTTTGCAGGCCCGGGGAGCCTGCCGGTACTCAGTGTCCTTGCAGGGAATAGGGTGCCCACGCGAGGGTCCTAGGTGTCTTGAAAAGCGTACGAACACGAAAATAAAGCCGAGCTGCGACTAAGGCCTCGTGGAAACTGCTCGAAGCTTCCGCCTCAGCAGGGCTCTTAGAAGGCCTTACCTGGAGGTACGTCCTCACATCGAGCTTCCCTTTAGCCCTAGAGCATGACAGGCGGAGCTCTTACCGGGACTCTGGAAGCACCCTGTTGACTTATAGAAAACTGCTTCTCTTCCACGAGCCCTGACTCCAGCGACTAGGGGCCCGTCCCAAACGGTTTTATGCAGGCAGCTTCGAGGCGGCATGAGTGGTTCTTTAAAAATGAGAATGCAAGGCTTGCGTCATCAGGCCCCCACTTCCAGTCAACACGTTGACTACCGCCTTGTGATTCGTAGCTAGTCAAAAGAGGCTCCAGCTACACACAGGTCCCTTCCCTGAATCCACTTTTCTTCACAGGCTGTTCTGCCTGTAGCTAACTCGCTCATCCAAGGACTGCACTAGGGAGGCTCTCGGGCCTTAGCGTCTTCTGAAAGCTTGCAGTGTAACAGGCAGAACTCTGCTTTAGTGGCAGTAGGAATGCAAGCTGACTTTCTCCTGCAGGTATGGGGTCTTCAGGTATGAGTGCCTAGAAGGAATGCCAAGCAGTTTCGGTTTCCCCGTGCAGCTCACTCGAGGACAATGGGGGCAGAACTGCATGACATGTGGGACGCCAGAGAACAGTTTTCCTGGAGCTGTTGGAGTGCTGGGGAAAGCTATCTCTCCCAAAGAAGAGTGCCGTGTGTTGCCCTGCCCTCGGCAATCAGAGAGTGGGTGGGAAGGGCTTCCGGCCCGGGCAGTTTCTTTGCAGGCCCGGGGAGCCTGCCGGTACTCAGTGTCCTTGCAGGGAATAGGGTGCCCCGCTAGGGTCTTACGTGTCTTGAAAAGCGTACGAACTTGAAAATAAAGCAGAAGTCCGACTAAGGTCTCGTGGAAACTGCTCGAAGCTTCCGCCTCAGCAGGGCTATTGGAAGGCCTTACCTGGAGGTTAAGTCCTCACATCGAGCTTCCCTTTAGCCCTAGAGCATGACAGGATGAGCTCCTAGCGGGGATCTGGAAGCACCCCGTTGATTTAGAGAAAACTGCGTCTCTTCCACGAGCCCTGACTCCAGTGACTAGGGGCCCGTCACAAACGGTGTTATGCAGGTAGCTTCGAGGCAGCATGAATGGAGCTTTCCAAATGGGAATGCAAGGCTTGCGTCATCAGGCCCCCACTTCCAGGGAGCACGTGGCCTACCGCCTTGCGAGTCCTAGCAAGTCAAAAGAGACTCTAGCTACACCCTGGTCCCTTCCCTGAATCCACCTTTCTTCACAGGGTGTTCTGCACGTAGCCAACTGCCTCAGGCAAGGAACGCTCTGGGTACGCTCTCGGTCTTTAGCCTCTCCTAAAAGCCTGCACTGTAAGAGGAAGAACTGTACTTCAGTTGCAGCGGGAACGCAAGCTGACCCTCTCCTGGAGGTATGGAGTCCTCGGGTAGGAGTTCCAAGAAGGAATGCGCAGCAGAGGGTTTTTTCTAAGTGCCTCTCAGACTAGGGCCCTGAGGCAGAGTTCCTTGACAAGTAGGACGTGAGAGAACAACTTCCTCTTAGCTGTTATAGCGGTGAGGAAATCTAGCTCTCCCTAAGGAACTGTGCCGTGCGATGCCCTACACGCGGCCTACACAGAGTCACTGGGAGGGGCTTCCGGGTCTGGAGGCCGCGTAGCAGGCCCGTGGAGCCTGCCGGTACTCGGTGTTCTTGCAGGGAATAGGGTGCAAACGCGAGGGGCCTGGGTGTCCTGGACAGCGTACTACAAATAAACTAAAGCAGTCCTGCAACTAAGGCCTCTTGGAAACTGCTGCATGCCTCTGCTTCAGCAGGGCCAAGAAAGGACTTACCTCGAGGCAAGGGCTGACATTCGGTCTCCAGGTAGCTATAGAGGGTAGCAGCATGAGCACCCAAGCAGGCCTGGGAAGCACCATGTTTTATTAGAGGACACTCATCTTCTTCCCAGAGCCATGCTTACCGTGACTAGAGGCCCGTCAAAAGGTGTGTCTCTGCGTGTGATTCAAGGCCCGAGGAATGGAAGTTTCCAAATGGGAAAGACGGCGTGTGCCATCAGGCCCACGGTTCCAGGTGGACACGCATTATACGTGCCCGTTGATGCAACAAGTCAAAAGACGCACAGCGTACACCCCGGGCCCTTCCCTGAATCAACTTGTTTACGCGGGGTGCTCTGCGTGTAGCGAACTCCCTCAAGCAAGGCAGGCTCTAGTTAGGCCGAGGAGCATTTGCCTCTTCCAAAAGACTGCAGTGTTTCATGAAGAACTGTGCTTTCGTTGCTGCTGGAACACAAGCTGACTTTCTCCTTGAAGAGAGTGACTTTCCAACGGAGGTCCCTGAAGGAATCCTAAGCGGACTATTTTCTCAGGGCAACTCAGAGAATGTCCAAAATGTCGAAAGGTAGGGGTTGAGTGTGCCTGCATGTCTGGGTGTGCACACATCTGTGCAAATATTGGGGTGAGGGTGCCTGCGTGTATGGGTGTGTGAGAGAAGCTGAAAGACGGTCAAAAATGTTCGAAAGTTCCATGGCCCGGTGGACTGGCTAGAAATGCGTTCCTGGTGCCGTTGGAGTGCTGAGGAATTGTAGCAGTCCCAAGGAAGAGTGCTGTGTGTTGTCCACTCGGCGTACACAGAGGGCCTCTGAAGGGCCTACTGGCCTGGGTGTTGCTCAACATGCCCACAGAGGCCAGGCGGCCGGGGCGTACTCAGTGATGTTGTGGGGGAAAGGGGGCACACCCGAGGCGTCTAGGCGTCCTGAAAACCGAACCAGCGTTAAAATAAAGTGCCACACCGGCCAGGACCTCAAAGAGCTGCTGTACGCTCCGTTCCTGCAGGGCTAACTCAAAGACTTTCTCGAGGTGTGTAATCACGTCGACATTGCCTTTGGTCCGACAGCCTGACAGGATGAGCTACCAGCCAGGCTATGGAAGCACCCTGGTTGTTTAGAGGAAAACTCCTTTCCTTCCCAGAGCCCTGCCTCCACCGACCCGAGGCCCGTCACAAACGGTGTTCTTTAGGCAGCTTCAAGGCAGCATGAATGGAGGCTTCAAAATGGGGAAGCGAGGCTTGGGCCTTCAGGTCTCCCCTTGCCTTGAACACGGAGCCTACCTCCCTGTGACTTCTGACAAGTCAGAAGAGGAGGCTCTAGCTACACACAGGTCCGTTCCCTGAATCGCCTTATCTTCCCGGGGTGTTCCGCAGATAGCGAACACGGTCCTCCAAGGAATGCACTAGGGAGGCTATGGGGCCTTAGCCTCTTCTGAAAGCCTGCAGTGTAAGAGGAAGAACTGTGCTTTAGTGGCAGTAGGAAGGCAAGCCGACTTTCTCCTGCCGGTATAGGGTCTTCAGGTATGAGTGCCTAGAAGGAATGCCAAGCAGGTTTGTTTTCCCCGTGCAGCTCAGTCTAGGAGAATGAGGCAGAACTGCATGACATGTGGGACGCCAGAGAACAGTTTTCCTGGAGCTGTTGGAGTGCTGGGGAAAGCTATCTCTCCCAAAGAAGAGTGCCGTGTGTTGCCCTGCCCTCGGCAATCACAGAGTGAGTGGGAAGGGCTTCCGGCCCGGGCAGTTTCTTTGCAGGCCCGGGGAGCCTGCCGGTACTCAGTGTCCTTGCAGGGAATAGGGTGCCCACGCGAGGGTCCTAGGTGTCTTGAAAAGCGTACGAACACGAAAATAAAGCCGAGCTGCGACTAAGGCCTCGTGGAAACTGCTCGAAGCTTCCGCCTCAGCAGGGCTCTTAGAAGGCCTTACCTGGAGGTACGTCCTCACATCGAGCTTCCCTTTAGCCCTAGAGCATGACAGGCGGAGCTCTTACCGGGACTCTGGAAGCACCCTGTTGACTTATAGAAAACTGCTTCTCTTCCACGAGCCCTGACTCCAGCGACTAGGGGCCCGTCCCAAACGGTTTTATGCAGGCAGCTTCGAGGCGGCATGAGTGGTTCTTTAAAAATGAGAATGCAAGGCTTGCGTCATCAGGCCCCCACTTCCAGTCAACACGTTGACTACCGCCTTGTGATTCGTAGCTAGTCAAAAGAGGCTCCAGCTACACACAGGTCCCTTCCCTGAATCCACTTTTCTTCACAGGCTGTTCTGCCTGTAGCTAACTCGCTCATCCAAGGACTGCACTAGGGAGGCTCTCGGGCCTTAGCGTCTTCTGAAAGCTTGCAGTGTAACAGGCAGAACTCTGCTTTAGTGGCAGTAGGAATGCAAGCTGACTTTCTCCTGCAGGTATGGGGTCTTCAGGTATGAGTGCCTAGAAGGAATGCCAAGCAGTTTCGGTTTCCCCGTGCAGCTCACTCGAGGACAATGGGGGCAGAACTGCATGACATGTGGGACGCCAGAGAACAGTTTTCCTGGAGCTGTTGGAGTGCTGGGGAAAGCTATCTCTCCCAAAGAAGAGTGCCGTGTGTTGCCCTGCCCTCGGCAATCAGAGAGTGAGTGGGAAGGGCTTCCGGCCCGGGCAGTTTCTTTGCAGGCCCGGGGAGCCTGCCGGTACTCAGTGTCCTTGCAGGGAATAGGGTGCCCCGCTAGGGTCTTACGTGTCTTGAAAAGCATACGAACTTGAAAATAAAGCAGAAGTCCGACTAAGGTCTCGTGGAAACTGCTCGAAGCTTCCGCCTCAGCAGGGCTATTGGAAGGCCTTACCTGGAGGTTAAGTCCTCACATCGAGCTTCCCTTTAGCCCTAGAGCATGACAGGATGAGCTCCTAGCGGGGATCTGGAAGCACCCCGTTGATTTAGAGAAAACTGCGTCTCTTCCACGAGCCCTGACTCCAGTGACTAGGGGCCCGTCACAAACGGTGTTATGCAGGTAGCTTCGAGGCAGCATGAATGGAGCTTTCCAAATGGGAATGCAAGGCTTGCGTCATCAGGCCCCCACTTCCAGGGAGCACGTGGCCTACCGCCTTGCGAGTCCTAGCAAGTCAAAAGAGACTCTAGCTACACCCTGGTCCCTTCCCTGAATCCACCTTTCTTCACAGGGTGTTCTGCACGTAGCCAACTGCCTCAGGCAAGGAACGCTCTGGGTACGCTCTCGGTCTTTAGCCTCTCCTAAAAGCCTGCACTGTAAGAGGAAGAACTGTACTTCAGTTGCAGCGGGAACGCAAGCTGACCCTCTCCTGGAGGTATGGAGTCCTCGGGTAGGAGTTCCAAGAAGGAATGCGCAGCAGAGGGTTTTTTCTAAGTGCCTCTCAGACTAGGGCCCTGAGGCAGAGTTCCTTGACAAGTAGGACGTGAGAGAACAACTTCCTCTTAGCTGTTATAGCGGTGAGGAAATCTAGCTCTCCCTAAGGAACTGTGCCGTGCGATGCCCTACACGCGGCCTACACAGAGTCACTGGGAGGGGCTTCCGGGTCTGGAGGCCGCGTAGCAGGCCCGTGGAGCCTGCCGGTACTCGGTGTTCTTGCAGGGAATAGGGTGCAAACGCGAGGGGCCTGGGTGTCCTGGACAGCGTACTACAAATAAACTAAAGCAGTCCTGCAACTAAGGCCTCTTGGAAACTGCTGCATGCCTCTGCTTCAGCAGGGCCAAGAAAGGACTTACCTCGAGGCAAGGGCTGACATTCGGTCTCCAGGTAGCTATAGAGGGTAGCAGCATGAGCACCCAAGCAGGCCTGGGAAGCACCATGTTTTATTAGAGGACACTCATCTTCTTCCCAGAGCCATGCTTACCGTGACTAGAGGCCCGTCAAAAGGTGTGTCTCTGCGTGTGATTCAAGGCCCGAGGAATGGAAGTTTCCAAATGGGAAAGACGGCGTGTGCCATCAGGCCCACGGTTCCAGGTGGACACGCATTATACGTGCCCGTTGATGCAACAAGTCAAAAGACGCACAGCGTACACCCCGGGCCCTTCCCTGAATCAACTTGTTTACGCGGGGTGCTCTGCGTGTAGCGAACTCCCTCAAGCAAGGCAGGCTCTAGTTAGGCCGAGGAGCATTTGCCTCTTCCAAAAGACTGCAGTGTTTCATGAAGAACTGTGCTTTCGTTGCTGCTGGAACACAAGCTGACTTTCTCCTTGAAGAGAGTGACTTTCCAACGGAGGTCCCTGAAGGAATCCTAAGCGGACTATTTTCTCAGGGCAACTCAGAGAATGTCCAAAATGTCGAAAGGTAGGGGTTGAGTGTGCCTGCATGTCTGGGTGTGCACACATCTGTGCAAATATTGGGGTGAGGGTGCCTGCGTGTATGGGTGTGTGAGAGAAGCTGAAAGACGGTCAAAAATGTTCGAAAGTTCCATGGCCCGGTGGACTGGCTAGAAATGCGTTCCTGGTGCCGTTGGAGTGCTGAGGAATTGTAGCAGTCCCAAGGAAGAGTGCTGTGTGTTGTCCACTCGGCGTACACAGAGGGCCTCTGAAGGGCCTACTGGCCTGGGTGTTGCTCAACATGCCCACAGAGGCCAGGCGGCCGGGGCGTACTCAGTGATGTTGTGGGGGAAAGGGGGCACACCCGAGGCGTCTAGGCGTCCTGAAAACCGAACCAGCGTTAAAATAAAGTGCCACACCGGCCAGGACCTCAAAGAGCTGCTGTACGCTCCGTTCCTGCAGGGCTAACTCAAAGACTTTCTCGAGGTGTGTAATCACGTCGACATTGCCTTTGGTCCGACAGCCTGACAGGATGAGCTACCAGCCAGGCTATGGAAGCACCCTGGTTGTTTAGAGGAAAACTCCTTTCCTTCCCAGAGCCCTGCCTCCACCGACCCGAGGCCCGTCACAAACGGTGTTCTTTAGGCAGCTTCAAGGCAGCATGAATGGAGGCTTCAAAATGGGGAAGCGAGGCTTGGGCCTTCAGGTCTCCCCTTGCCTTGAACACGGAGCCTACCTCCCTGTGACTTCTGACAAGTCAGAAGAGGAGGCTCTAGCTACACACAGGTCCGTTCCCTGAATCGCCTTATCTTCCCGGGGTGTTCCGCAGATAGCGAACACGGTCCTCCAAGGAATGCACTAGGGAGGCTATGGGGCCTTAGCCTCTTCTGAAAGCCTGCAGTGTAAGAGGAAGAACTGTGCTTTAGTGGCAGTAGGAAGGCAAGCCGACTTTCTCCTGCCGGTATAGGGTCTTCAGGTATGAGTGCCTAGAAGGAATGCCAAGCAGGTTTGTTTTCCCCGTGCAGCTCAGTCTAGGAGAATGAGGCAGAACTGCATGACATGTGGGACGCCAGAGAACAGTTTTCCTGGAGCTGTTGGAGTGCTGGGGAAAGCTATCTCTCCCAAAGAAGAGTGCCGTGTGTTGCCCTGCCCTCGGCAATCACAGAGTGAGTGGGAAGGGCTTCCGGCCCGGGCAGTTTCTTTGCAGGCCCGGGGAGCCTGCCGGTACTCAGTGTCCTTGCAGGGAATAGGGTGCCCACGCGAGGGTCCTAGGTGTCTTGAAAAGCGTACGAACACGAAAATAAAGCCGAGCTGCGACTAAGGCCTCGTGGAAACTGCTCGAAGCTTCCGCCTCAGCAGGGCTCTTAGAAGGCCTTACCTGGAGGTACGTCCTCACATCGAGCTTCCCTTTAGCCCTAGAGCATGACAGGCGGAGCTCTTACCGGGACTCTGGAAGCACCCTGTTGACTTATAGAAAACTGCTTCTCTTCCACGAGCCCTGACTCCAGCGACTAGGGGCCCGTCCCAAACGGTTTTATGCAGGCAGCTTCGAGGCGGCATGAGTGGTTCTTTAAAAATGAGAATGCAAGGCTTGCGTCATCAGGCCCCCACTTCCAGTCAACACGTTGACTACCGCCTTGTGATTCGTAGCTAGTCAAAAGAGGCTCCAGCTACACACAGGTCCCTTCCCTGAATCCACTTTTCTTCACAGGCTGTTCTGCCTGTAGCTAACTCGCTCATCCAAGGACTGCACTAGGGAGGCTCTCGGGCCTTAGCGTCTTCTGAAAGCTTGCAGTGTAACAGGCAGAACTCTGCTTTAGTGGCAGTAGGAATGCAAGCTGACTTTCTCCTGCAGGTATGGGGTCTTCAGGTATGAGTGCCTAGAAGGAATGCCAAGCAGTTTCGGTTTCCCCGTGCAGCTCACTCGAGGACAATGGGGGCAGAACTGCATGACATGTGGGACGCCAGAGAACAGTTTTCCTGGAGCTGTTGGAGTGCTGGGGAAAGCTATCTCTCCCAAAGAAGAGTGCCGTGTGTTGCCCTGCCCTCGGCAATCAGAGAGTGGGTGGGAAGGGCTTCCGGCCCGGGCAGTTTCTTTGCAGGCCCGGGGAGCCTGCCGGTACTCAGTGTCCTTGCAGGGAATAGGGTGCCCCGCTAGGGTCTTACGTGTCTTGAAAAGCGTACGAACTTGAAAATAAAGCAGAAGTCCGACTAAGGTCTCGTGGAAACTGCTCGAAGCTTCCGCCTCAGCAGGGCTATTGGAAGGCCTTACCTGGAGGTTAAGTCCTCACATCGAGCTTCCCTTTAGCCCTAGAGCATGACAGGATGAGCTCCTAGCGGGGATCTGGAAGCACCCCGTTGATTTAGAGAAAACTGCGTCTCTTCCACGAGCCCTGACTCCAGTGACTAGGGGCCCGTCACAAACGGTGTTATGCAGGTAGCTTCGAGGCAGCATGAATGGAGCTTTCCAAATGGGAATGCAAGGCTTGCGTCATCAGGCCCCCACTTCCAGGGAGCACGTGGCCTACCGCCTTGCGAGTCCTAGCAAGTCAAAAGAGACTCTAGCTACACCCTGGTCCCTTCCCTGAATCCACCTTTCTTCACAGGGTGTTCTGCACGTAGCCAACTGCCTCAGGCAAGGAACGCTCTGGGTACGCTCTCGGTCTTTAGCCTCTCCTAAAAGCCTGCACTGTAAGAGGAAGAACTGTACTTCAGTTGCAGCGGGAACGCAAGCTGACCCTCTCCTGGAGGTATGGAGTCCTCGGGTAGGAGTTCCAAGAAGGAATGCGCAGCAGAGGGTTTTTTCTAAGTGCCTCTCAGACTAGGGCCCTGAGGCAGAGTTCCTTGACAAGTAGGACGTGAGAGAACAACTTCCTCTTAGCTGTTATAGCGGTGAGGAAATCTAGCTCTCCCTAAGGAACTGTGCCGTGCGATGCCCTACACGCGGCCTACACAGAGTCACTGGGAGGGGCTTCCGGGTCTGGAGGCCGCGTAGCAGGCCCGTGGAGCCTGCCGGTACTCGGTGTTCTTGCAGGGAATAGGGTGCAAACGCGAGGGGCCTGGGTGTCCTGAACAGCGTACTACAAATAAACTAAAGCAGTCCTGCAACTAAGGCCTCTTGGAAACTGCTGCATGCCTCTGCTTCAGCAGGGCCAAGAAAGGACTTACCTCGAGGCAAGGGCTGACATTCGGTCTCCAGGTAGCTATAGAGGGTAGCAGCATGAGCACCCAAGCAGGCCTGGGAAGCACCATGTTTTATTAGAGGACACTCATCTTCTTCCCAGAGCCATGCTTACCGTGACTAGAGGCCCGTCAAAAGGTGTGTCTCTGCGTGTGATTCAAGGCCCGAGGAATGGAAGTTTCCAAATGGGAAAGACGGCGTGTGCCATCAGGCCCACGGTTCCAGGTGGACACGCATTATACGTGCCCGTTGATGCAACAAGTCAAAAGACGCACAGCGTACACCCCGGGCCCTTCCCTGAATCAACTTGTTTACGCGGGGTGCTCTGCGTGTAGCGAACTCCCTCAAGCAAGGCAGGCTCTAGTTAGGCCGAGGAGCATTTGCCTCTTCCAAAAGACTGCAGTGTTTCATGAAGAACTGTGCTTTCGTTGCTGCTGGAACACAAGCTGACTTTCTCCTTGAAGAGAGTGACTTTCCAACGGAGGTCCCTGAAGGAATCCTAAGCGGACTATTTTCTCAGGGCAACTCAGAGAATGTCCAAAATGTCGAAAGGTAGGGGTTGAGTGTGCCTGCATGTCTGGGTGTGCACACATCTGTGCAAATATTGGGGTGAGGGTGCCTGCGTGTATGGGTGTGTGAGAGAAGCTGAAAGACGGTCAAAAATGTTCGAAAGTTCCATGGCCCGGTGGACTGGCTAGAAATGCGTTCCTGGTGCCGTTGGAGTGCTGAGGAATTGTAGCAGTCCCAAGGAAGAGTGCTGTGTGTTGTCCACTCGGCGTACACAGAGGGCCTCTGAAGGGCCTACTGGCCTGGGTGTTGCTCAACATGCCCACAGAGGCCAGGCGGCCGGGGCGTACTCAGTGATGTTGTGGGGGAAAGGGGGCACACCCGAGGCGTCTAGGCGTCCTGAAAACCGAACCAGCGTTAAAATAAAGTGCCACACTGGCCAGGACGTCAAAGAGCTGCTGTACGCTCCGTTCCTGCAGGGCTAACTCAAAGACTTTCTCGAGGTGTGTAATCACGTCGACATTGCCTTTGGTCCGACAGCCTGACAGGATGAGCTACCAGCCAGGCTATGGAAGCACCCTGGTTGTTTAGAGGAAAACTCCTTTCCTTCCCAGAGCCCTGCCTCCACCGACCCGAGGCCCGTCACAAACGGTGTTCTTTAGGCAGCTTCAAGGCAGCATGAATGGAGGCTTCAAAATGGGGAAGCGAGGCTTGGGCCTTCAGGTCTCCCCTTGCCTTGAACACGGAGCCTACCTCCCTGTGACTTCTGACAAGTCAGAAGAGGAGGCTCTAGCTACACACAGGTCCGTTCCCTGAATCGCCTTATCTTCCCGGGGTGTTCCGCAGATAGCGAACACGGTCCTCCAAGGAATGCACTAGGGAGGCTATGGGGTCTTAGCCTCTTCTGAAAGCCTGCAGTGTAAGAGGAAGAACTGTGCTTTAGTGGCAGTAGGAAGGCAAGCCGACTTTCTCCTGCCGGTATAGGGTCTTCAGGTATGAGTGCCTAGAAGGAATGCCAAGCAGGTTTGTTTTCCCCGTGCAGCTCAGTCTAGGAGAATGAGGCAGAACTGCATGACATGTGGGACGCCAGAGAACAGTTTTCCTGGAGCTGTTGGAGTGCTGGGGAAAGCTATCTCTCCCAAAGAAGAGTGCCGTGTGTTGCCCTGCCCTCGGCAATCACAGAGTGAGTGGGAAGGGCTTCCGGCCCGGGCAGTTTCTTTGCAGGCCCGGGGAGCCTGCCGGTACTCAGTGTCCTTGCAGGGAATAGGGTGCCCACGCGAGGGTCCTAGGTGTCTTGAAAAGCGTACGAACACGAAAATAAAGCCGAGCTGCGACTAAGGCCTCGTGGAAACTGCTCGAAGCTTCCGCCTCAGCAGGGCTCTTAGAAGGCCTTACCTGGAGGTACGTCCTCACATCGAGCTTCCCTTTAGCCCTAGAGCATGACAGGCGGAGCTCTTACCGGGACTCTGGAAGCACCCTGTTGACTTATAGAAAACTGCTTCTCTTCCACGAGCCCTGACTCCAGCGACTAGGGGCCCGTCCCAAACGGTTTTATGCAGGCAGCTTCGAGGCGGCATGAGTGGTTCTTTAAAAATGAGAATGCAAGGCTTGCGTCATCAGGCCCCCACTTCCAGTCAACACGTTGACTACCGCCTTGTGATTCGTAGCTAGTCAAAAGAGGCTCCAGCTACACACAGGTCCCTTCCCTGAATCCACTTTTCTTCACAGGCTGTTCTGCCTGTAGCTAACTCGCTCATCCAAGGACTGCACTAGGGAGGCTCTCGGGCCTTAGCGTCTTCTGAAAGCTTGCAGTGTAACAGGCAGAACTCTGCTTTAGTGGCAGTAGGAATGCAAGCTGACTTTCTCCTGCAGGTATGGGGTCTTCAGGTATGAGTGCCTAGAAGGAATGCCAAGCAGTTTCGGTTTCCCCGTGCAGCTCACTCGAGGACAATGGGGGCAGAACTGCATGACATGTGGGACGCCAGAGAACAGTTTTCCTGGAGCTGTTGGAGTGCTGGGGAAAGCTATCTCTCCCAAAGAAGAGTGCCGTGTGTTGCCCTGCCCTCGGCAATCAGAGAGTGGGTGGGAAGGGCTTCCGGCCCGGGCAGTTTCTTTGCAGGCCCGGGGAGCCTGCCGGTACTCAGTGTCCTTGCAGGGAATAGGGTGCCCCGCTAGGGTCTTACGTGTCTTGAAAAGCGTACGAACTTGAAAATAAAGCAGAAGTCCGACTAAGGTCTCGTGGAAACTGCTCGAAGCTTCCGCCTCAGCAGGGCTATTGGAAGGCCTTACCTGGAGGTTAAGTCCTCACATCGAGCTTCCCTTTAGCCCTAGAGCATGACAGGATGAGCTCCTAGCGGGGATCTGGAAGCACCCCGTTGATTTAGAGAAAACTGCGTCTCTTCCACGAGCCCTGACTCCAGTGACTAGGGGCCCGTCACAAACGGTGTTATGCAGGTAGCTTCGAGGCAGCATGAATGGAGCTTTCCAAATGGGAATGCAAGGCTTGCGTCATCAGGCCCCCACTTCCAGGGAGCACGTGGCCTACCGCCTTGCGAGTCCTAGCAAGTCAAAAGAGACTCTAGCTACACCCTGGTCCCTTCCCTGAATCCACCTTTCTTCACAGGGTGTTCTGCACGTAGCCAACTGCCTCAGGCAAGGAACGCTCTGGGTACGCTCTCGGTCTTTAGCCTCTCCTAAAAGCCTGCACTGTAAGAGGAAGAACTGTACTTCAGTTGCAGCGGGAACGCAAGCTGACCCTCTCCTGGAGGTATGGAGTCCTCGGGTAGGAGTTCCAAGAAGGAATGCGCAGCAGAGGGTTTTTTCTAAGTGCCTCTCAGACTAGGGCCCTGAGGCAGAGTTCCTTGACAAGTAGGACGTGAGAGAACAACTTCCTCTTAGCTGTTATAGCGGTGAGGAAATCTAGCTCTCCCTAAGGAACTGTGCCGTGCGATGCCCTACACGCGGCCTACACAGAGTCACTGGGAGGGGCTTCCGGGTCTGGAGGCCGCGTAGCAGGCCCGTGGAGCCTGCCGGTACTCGGTGTTCTTGCAGGGAATAGGGTGCAAACGCGAGGGGCCTGGGTGTCCTGGACAGCGTACTACAAATAAACTAAAGCAGTCCTGCAACTAAGGCCTCTTGGAAACTGCTGCATGCCTCTGCTTCAGCAGGGCCAAGAAAGGACTTACCTCGAGGCAAGGGCTGACATTCGGTCTCCAGGTAGCTATAGAGGGTAGCAGCATGAGCACCCAAGCAGGCCTGGGAAGCACCATGTTTTATTAGAGGACACTCATCTTCTTCCCAGAGCCATGCTTACCGTGACTAGAGGCCCGTCAAAAGGTGTGTCTCTGCGTGTGATTCAAGGCCCGAGGAATGGAAGTTTCCAAATGGGAAAGACGGCGTGTGCCATCAGGCCCACGGTTCCAGGTGGACACGCATTATACGTGCCCGTTGATGCAACAAGTCAAAAGACGCACAGCGTACACCCCGGGCCCTTCCCTGAATCAACTTGTTTACGCGGGGTGCTCTGCGTGTAGCGAACTCCCTCAAGCAAGGCAGGCTCTAGTTAGGCCGAGGAGCATTTGCCTCTTCCAAAAGACTGCAGTGTTTCATGAAGAACTGTGCTTTCGTTGCTGCTGGAACACAAGCTGACTTTCTCCTTGAAGAGAGTGACTTTCCAACGGAGGTCCCTGAAGGAATCCTAAGCGGACTATTTTCTCAGGGCAACTCAGAGAATGTCCAAAATGTCGAAAGGTAGGGGTTGAGTGTGCCTGCATGTCTGGGTGTGCACACATCTGTGCAAATATTGGGGTGAGGGTGCCTGCGTGTATGGGTGTGTGAGAGAAGCTGAAAGACGGTCAAAAATGTTCGAAAGTTCCATGGCCCGGTGGACTGGCTAGAAATGCGTTCCTGGTGCCGTTGGAGTGCTGAGGAATTGTAGCAGTCCCAAGGAAGAGTGCTGTGTGTTGTCCACTCGGCGTACACAGAGGGCCTCTGAAGGGCCTACTGGCCTGGGTGTTGCTCAACATGCCCACAGAGGCCAGGCGGCCGGGGCGTACTCAGTGATGTTGTGGGGGAAAGGGGGCACACCCGAGGCGTCTAGGCGTCCTGAAAACCGAACCAGCGTTAAAATAAAGTGCCACACCGGCCAGGACCTCAAAGAGCTGCTGTACGCTCCGTTCCTGCAGGGCTAACTCAAAGACTTTCTCGAGGTGTGTAATCACGTCGACATTGCCTTTGGTCCGACAGCCTGACAGGATGAGCTACCAGCCAGGCTATGGAAGCACCCTGGTTGTTTAGAGGAAAACTCCTTTCCTTCCCAGAGCCCTGCCTCCACCGACCCGAGGCCCGTCACAAACGGTGTTCTTTAGGCAGCTTCAAGGCAGCATGAATGGAGGCTTCAAAATGGGGAAGCGAGGCTTGGGCCTTCAGGTCTCCCCTTGCCTTGAACACGGAGCCTACCTCCCTGTGACTTCTGACAAGTCAGAAGAGGAGGCTCTAGCTACACACAGGTCCGTTCCCTGAATCGCCTTATCTTCCCGGGGTGTTCCGCAGATAGCGAACACGGTCCTCCAAGGAATGCACTAGGGAGGCTATGGGGCCTTAGCCTCTTCTGAAAGCCTGCAGTGTAAGAGGAAGAACTGTGCTTTAGTGGCAGTAGGAAGGCAAGCCGACTTTCTCCTGCCGGTATAGGGTCTTCAGGTATGAGTGCCTAGAAGGAATGCCAAGCAGGTTTGTTTTCCCCGTGCAGCTCAGTCTAGGAGAATGAGGCAGAACTGCATGACATGTGGGACGCCAGAGAACAGTTTTCCTGGAGCTGTTGGAGTGCTGGGGAAAGCTATCTCTCCCAAAGAAGAGTGCCGTGTGTTGCCCTGCCCTCGGCAATCACAGAGTGAGTGGGAAGGGCTTCCGGCCCGGGCAGTTTCTTTGCAGGCCCGGGGAGCCTGCCGGTACTCAGTGTCCTTGCAGGGAATAGGGTGCCCACGCGAGGGTCCTAGGTGTCTTGAAAAGCGTACGAACACGAAAATAAAGCCGAGCTGCGACTAAGGCCTCGTGGAAACTGCTCGAAGCTTCCGCCTCAGCAGGGCTCTTAGAAGGCCTTACCTGGAGGTACGTCCTCACATCGAGCTTCCCTTTAGCCCTAGAGCATGACAGGCGGAGCTCTTACCGGGACTCTGGAAGCACCCTGTTGACTTATAGAAAACTGCTTCTCTTCCACGAGCCCTGACTCCAGCGACTAGGGGCCCGTCCCAAACGGTTTTATGCAGGCAGCTTCGAGGCGGCATGAGTGGTTCTTTAAAAATGAGAATGCAAGGCTTGCGTCATCAGGCCCCCACTTCCAGTCAACACGTTGACTACCGCCTTGTGATTCGTAGCTAGTCAAAAGAGGCTCCAGCTACACACAGGTCCCTTCCCTGAATCCACTTTTCTTCACAGGCTGTTCTGCCTGTAGCTAACTCGCTCATCCAAGGACTGCACTAGGGAGGCTCTCGGGCCTTAGCGTCTTCTGAAAGCTTGCAGTGTAACAGGCAGAACTCTGCTTTAGTGGCAGTAGGAATGCAAGCTGACTTTCTCCTGCAGGTATGGGGTCTTCAGGTATGAGTGCCTAGAAGGAATGCCAAGCAGTTTCGGTTTCCCCGTGCAGCTCACTCGAGGACAATGGGGGCAGAACTGCATGACATGTGGGACGCCAGAGAACAGTTTTCCTGGAGCTGTTGGAGTGCTGGGGAAAGCTATCTCTCCCAAAGAAGAGTGCCGTGTGTTGCCCTGCCCTCGGCAATCAGAGAGTGGGTGGGAAGGGCTTCCGGCCCGGGCAGTTTCTTTGCAGGCCCGGGGAGCCTGCCGGTACTCAGTGTCCTTGCAGGGAATAGGGTGCCCCGCTAGGGTCTTACGTGTCTTGAAAAGCGTACGAACTTGAAAATAAAGCAGAAGTCCGACTAAGGTCTCGTGGAAACTGCTCGAAGCTTCCGCCTCAGCAGGGCTATTGGAAGGCCTTACCTGGAGGTTAAGTCCTCACATCGAGCTTCCCTTTAGCCCTAGAGCATGACAGGATGAGCTCCTAGCGGGGATCTGGAAGCACCCCGTTGATTTAGAGAAAACTGCGTCTCTTCCACGAGCCCTGACTCCAGTGACTAGGGGCCCGTCACAAACGGTGTTATGCAGGTAGCTTCGAGGCAGCATGAATGGAGCTTTCCAAATGGGAATGCAAGGCTTGCGTCATCAGGCCCCCACTTCCAGGGAGCACGTGGCCTACCGCCTTGCGAGTCCTAGCAAGTCAAAAGAGACTCTAGCTACACCCTGGTCCCTTCCCTGAATCCACCTTTCTTCACAGGGTGTTCTGCACGTAGCCAACTGCCTCAGGCAAGGAACGCTCTGGGTACGCTCTCGGTCTTTAGCCTCTCCTAAAAGCCTGCACTGTAAGAGGAAGAACTGTACTTCAGTTGCAGCGGGAACGCAAGCTGACCCTCTCCTGGAGGTATGGAGTCCTCGGGTAGGAGTTCCAAGAAGGAATGCGCAGCAGAGGGTTTTTTCTAAGTGCCTCTCAGACTAGGGCCCTGAGGCAGAGTTCCTTGACAAGTAGGACGTGAGAGAACAACTTCCTCTTAGCTGTTATAGCGGTGAGGAAATCTAGCTCTCCCTAAGGAACTGTGCCGTGCGATGCCCTACACGCGGCCTACACAGAGTCACTGGGAGGGGCTTCCGGGTCTGGAGGCCGCGTAGCAGGCCCGTGGAGCCTGCCGGTACTCGGTGTTCTTGCAGGGAATAGGGTGCAAACGCGAGGGGCCTGGGTGTCCTGGACAGCGTACTACAAATAAACTAAAGCAGTCCTGCAACTAAGGCCTCTTGGAAACTGCTGCATGCCTCTGCTTCAGCAGGGCCAAGAAAGGACTTACCTCGAGGCAAGGGCTGACATTCGGTCTCCAGGTAGCTATAGAGGGTAGCAGCATGAGCACCCAAGCAGGCCTGGGAAGCACCATGTTTTATTAGAGGACACTCATCTTCTTCCCAGAGCCATGCTTACCGTGACTAGAGGCCCGTCAAAAGGTGTGTCTCTGCGTGTGATTCAAGGCCCGAGGAATGGAAGTTTCCAAATGGGAAAGACGGCGTGTGCCATCAGGCCCACGGTTCCAGGTGGACACGCATTATACGTGCCCGTTGATGCAACAAGTCAAAAGACGCACAGCGTACACCCCGGGCCCTTCCCTGAATCAACTTGTTTACGCGGGGTGCTCTGCGTGTAGCGAACTCCCTCAAGCAAGGCAGGCTCTAGTTAGGCCGAGGAGCATTTGCCTCTTCCAAAAGACTGCAGTGTTTCATGAAGAACTGTGCTTTCGTTGCTGCTGGAACACAAGCTGACTTTCTCCTTGAAGAGAGTGACTTTCCAACGGAGGTCCCTGAAGGAATCCTAAGCGGACTATTTTCTCAGGGCAACTCAGAGAATGTCCAAAATGTCGAAAGGTAGGGGTTGAGTGTGCCTGCATGTCTGGGTGTGCACACATCTGTGCAAATATTGGGGTGAGGGTGCCTGCGTGTATGGGTGTGTGAGAGAAGCTGAAAGACGGTCAAAAATGTTCGAAAGTTCCATGGCCCGGTGGACTGGCTAGAAATGCGTTCCTGGTGCCGTTGGAGTGCTGAGGAATTGTAGCAGTCCCAAGGAAGAGTGCTGTGTGTTGTCCACTCGGCGTACACAGAGGGCCTCTGAAGGGCCTACTGGCCTGGGTGTTGCTCAACATGCCCACAGAGGCCAGGCGGCCGGGGCGTACTCAGTGATGTTGTGGGGGAAAGGGGGCACACCCGAGGCGTCTAGGCGTCCTGAAAACCGAACCAGCGTTAAAATAAAGTGCCACACCGGCCAGGACCTCAAAGAGCTGCTGTACGCTCCGTTCCTGCAGGGCTAACTCAAAGACTTTCTCGAGGTGTGTAATCACGTCGACATTGCCTTTGGTCCGACAGCCTGACAGGATGAGCTACCAGCCAGGCTATGGAAGCACCCTGGTTGTTTAGAGGAAAACTCCTTTCCTTCCCAGAGCCCTGCCTCCACCGACCCGAGGCCCGTCACAAACGGTGTTCTTTAGGCAGCTTCAAGGCAGCATGAATGGAGGCTTCAAAATGGGGAAGCGAGGCTTGGGCCTTCAGGTCTCCCCTTGCCTTGAACACGGAGCCTACCTCCCTGTGACTTCTGACAAGTCAGAAGAGGAGGCTCTAGCTACACACAGGTCCGTTCCCTGAATCGCCTTATCTTCCCGGGGTGTTCCGCAGATAGCGAACACGGTCCTCCAAGGAATGCACTAGGGAGGCTATGGGGCCTTAGCCTCTTCTGAAAGCCTGCAGTGTAAGAGGAAGAACTGTGCTTTAGTGGCAGTAGGAAGGCAAGCCGACTTTCTCCTGCCGGTATAGGGTCTTCAGGTATGAGTGCCTAGAAGGAATGCCAAGCAGGTTTGTTTTCCCCGTGCAGCTCAGTCTAGGAGAATGAGGCAGAACTGCATGACATGTGGGACGCCAGAGAACAGTTTTCCTGGAGCTGTTGGAGTGCTGGGGAAAGCTATCTCTCCCAAAGAAGAGTGCCGTGTGTTGCCCTGCCCTCGGCAATCACAGAGTGAGTGGGAAGGGCTTCCGGCCCGGGCAGTTTCTTTGCAGGCCCGGGGAGCCTGCCGGTACTCAGTGTCCTTGCAGGGAATAGGGTGCCCACGCGAGGGTCCTAGGTGTCTTGAAAAGCGTACGAACACGAAAATAAAGCCGAGCTGCGACTAAGGCCTCGTGGAAACTGCTCGAAGCTTCCGCCTCAGCAGGGCTCTTAGAAGGCCTTACCTGGAGGTACGTCCTCACATCGAGCTTCCCTTTAGCCCTAGAGCATGACAGGCGGAGCTCTTACCGGGACTCTGGAAGCACCCTGTTGACTTATAGAAAACTGCTTCTCTTCCACGAGCCCTGACTCCAGCGACTAGGGGCCCGTCCCAAACGGTTTTATGCAGGCAGCTTCGAGGCGGCATGAGTGGTTCTTTAAAAATGAGAATGCAAGGCTTGCGTCATCAGGCCCCCACTTCCAGTCAACACGTTGACTACCGCCTTGTGATTCGTAGCTAGTCAAAAGAGGCTCCAGCTACACACAGGTCCCTTCCCTGAATCCACTTTTCTTCACAGGCTGTTCTGCCTGTAGCTAACTCGCTCATCCAAGGACTGCACTAGGGAGGCTCTCGGGCCTTAGCGTCTTCTGAAAGCTTGCAGTGTAACAGGCAGAACTCTGCTTTAGTGGCAGTAGGAATGCAAGCTGACTTTCTCCTGCAGGTATGGGGTCTTCAGGTATGAGTGCCTAGAAGGAATGCCAAGCAGTTTCGGTTTCCCCGTGCAGCTCACTCGAGGACAATGGGGGCAGAACTGCATGACATGTGGGACGCCAGAGAACAGTTTTCCTGGAGCTGTTGGAGTGCTGGGGAAAGCTATCTCTCCCAAAGAAGAGTGCCGTGTGTTGCCCTGCCCTCGGCAATCAGAGAGTGGGTGGGAAGGGCTTCCGGCCCGGGCAGTTTCTTTGCAGGCCCGGGGAGCCTGCCGGTACTCAGTGTCCTTGCAGGGAATAGGGTGCCCCGCTAGGGTCTTACGTGTCTTGAAAAGCGTACGAACTTGAAAATAAAGCAGAAGTCCGACTAAGGTCTCGTGGAAACTGCTCGAAGCTTCCGCCTCAGCAGGGCTATTGGAAGGCCTTACCTGGAGGTTAAGTCCTCACATCGAGCTTCCCTTTAGCCCTAGAGCATGACAGGATGAGCTCCTAGCGGGGATCTGGAAGCACCCCGTTGATTTAGAGAAAACTGCGTCTCTTCCACGAGCCCTGACTCCAGTGACTAGGGGCCCGTCACAAACGGTGTTATGCAGGTAGCTTCGAGGCAGCATGAATGGAGCTTTCCAAATGGGAATGCAAGGCTTGCGTCATCAGGCCCCCACTTCCAGGGAGCACGTGGCCTACCGCCTTGCGAGTCCTAGCAAGTCAAAAGAGACTCTAGCTACACCCTGGTCCCTTCCCTGAATCCACCTTTCTTCACAGGGTGTTCTGCACGTAGCCAACTGCCTCAGGCAAGGAACGCTCTGGGTACGCTCTCGGTCTTTAGCCTCTCCTAAAAGCCTGCACTGTAAGAGGAAGAACTGTACTTCAGTTGCAGCGGGAACGCAAGCTGACCCTCTCCTGGAGGTATGGAGTCCTCGGGTAGGAGTTCCAAGAAGGAATGCGCAGCAGAGGGTTTTTTCTAAGTGCCTCTCAGACTAGGGCCCTGAGGCAGAGTTCCTTGACAAGTAGGACGTGAGAGAACAACTTCCTCTTAGCTGTTATAGCGGTGAGGAAATCTAGCTCTCCCTAAGGAACTGTGCCGTGCGATGCCCTACACGCGGCCTACACAGAGTCACTGGGAGGGGCTTCCGGGTCTGGAGGCCGCGTAGCAGGCCCGTGGAGCCTGCCGGTACTCGGTGTTCTTGCAGGGAATAGGGTGCAAACGCGAGGGGCCTGGGTGTCCTGGACAGCGTACTACAAATAAACTAAAGCAGTCCTGCAACTAAGGCCTCTTGGAAACTGCTGCATGCCTCTGCTTCAGCAGGGCCAAGAAAGGACTTACCTCGAGGCAAGGGCTGACATTCGGTCTCCAGGTAGCTATAGAGGGTAGCAGCATGAGCACCCAAGCAGGCCTGGGAAGCACCATGTTTTATTAGAGGACACTCATCTTCTTCCCAGAGCCATGCTTACCGTGACTAGAGGCCCGTCAAAAGGTGTGTCTCTGCGTGTGATTCAAGGCCCGAGGAATGGAAGTTTCCAAATGGGAAAGACGGCGTGTGCCATCAGGCCCACGGTTCCAGGTGGACACGCATTATACGTGCCCGTTGATGCAACAAGTCAAAAGACGCACAGCGTACACCCCGGGCCCTTCCCTGAATCAACTTGTTTACGCGGGGTGCTCTGCGTGTAGCGAACTCCCTCAAGCAAGGCAGGCTCTAGTTAGGCCGAGGAGCATTTGCCTCTTCCAAAAGACTGCAGTGTTTCATGAAGAACTGTGCTTTCGTTGCTGCTGGAACACAAGCTGACTTTCTCCTTGAAGAGAGTGACTTTCCAACGGAGGTCCCTGAAGGAATCCTAAGCGGACTATTTTCTCAGGGCAACTCAGAGAATGTCCAAAATGTCGAAAGGTAGGGGTTGAGTGTGCCTGCATGTCTGGGTGTGCACACATCTGTGCAAATATTGGGGTGAGGGTGCCTGCGTGTATGGGTGTGTGAGAGAAGCTGAAAGACGGTCAAAAATGTTCGAAAGTTCCATGGCCCGGTGGACTGGCTAGAAATGCGTTCCTGGTGCCGTTGGAGTGCTGAGGAATTGTAGCAGTCCCAAGGAAGAGTGCTGTGTGTTGTCCACTCGGCGTACACAGAGGGCCTCTGAAGGGCCTACTGGCCTGGGTGTTGCTCAACATGCCCACAGAGGCCAGGCGGCCGGGGCGTACTCAGTGATGTTGTGGGGGAAAGGGGGCACACCCGAGGCGTCTAGGCGTCCTGAAAACCGAACCAGCGTTAAAATAAAGTGCCACACCGGCCAGGACCTCAAAGAGCTGCTGTACGCTCCGTTCCTGCAGGGCTAACTCAAAGACTTTCTCGAGGTGTGTAATCACGTCGACATTGCCTTTGGTCCGACAGCCTGACAGGATGAGCTACCAGCCAGGCTATGGAAGCACCCTGGTTGTTTAGAGGAAAACTCCTTTCCTTCCCAGAGCCCTGCCTCCACCGACCCGAGGCCCGTCACAAACGGTGTTCTTTAGGCAGCTTCAAGGCAGCATGAATGGAGGCTTCAAAATGGGGAAGCGAGGCTTGGGCCTTCAGGTCTCCCCTTGCCTTGAACACGGAGCCTACCTCCCTGTGACTTCTGACAAGTCAGAAGAGGAGGCTCTAGCTACACACAGGTCCGTTCCCTGAATCGCCTTATCTTCCCGGGGTGTTCCGCAGATAGCGAACACGGTCCTCCAAGGAATGCACTAGGGAGGCTATGGGGCCTTAGCCTCTTCTGAAAGCCTGCAGTGTAAGAGGAAGAACTGTGCTTTAGTGGCAGTAGGAAGGCAAGCCGACTTTCTCCTGCCGGTATAGGGTCTTCAGGTATGAGTGCCTAGAAGGAATGCCAAGCAGGTTTGTTTTCCCCGTGCAGCTCAGTCTAGGAGAATGAGGCAGAACTGCATGACATGTGGGACGCCAGAGAACAGTTTTCCTGGAGCTGTTGGAGTGCTGGGGAAAGCTATCTCTCCCAAAGAAGAGTGCCGTGTGTTGCCCTGCCCTCGGCAATCACAGAGTGAGTGGGAAGGGCTTCCGGCCCGGGCAGTTTCTTTGCAGGCCCGGGGAGCCTGCCGGTACTCAGTGTCCTTGCAGGGAATAGGGTGCCCACGCGAGGGTCCTAGGTGTCTTGAAAAGCGTACGAACACGAAAATAAAGCCGAGCTGCGACTAAGGCCTCGTGGAAACTGCTCGAAGCTTCCGCCTCAGCAGGGCTCTTAGAAGGCCTTACCTGGAGGTACGTCCTCACATCGAGCTTCCCTTTAGCCCTAGAGCATGACAGGCGGAGCTCTTACCGGGACTCTGGAAGCACCCTGTTGACTTATAGAAAACTGCTTCTCTTCCACGAGCCCTGACTCCAGCGACTAGGGGCCCGTCCCAAACGGTTTTATGCAGGCAGCTTCGAGGCGGCATGAGTGGTTCTTTAAAAATGAGAATGCAAGGCTTGCGTCATCAGGCCCCCACTTCCAGTCAACACGTTGACTACCGCCTTGTGATTCGTAGCTAGTCAAAAGAGGCTCCAGCTACACACAGGTCCCTTCCCTGAATCCACTTTTCTTCACAGGCTGTTCTGCCTGTAGCTAACTCGCTCATCCAAGGACTGCACTAGGGAGGCTCTCGGGCCTTAGCGTCTTCTGAAAGCTTGCAGTGTAACAGGCAGAACTCTGCTTTAGTGGCAGTAGGAATGCAAGCTGACTTTCTCCTGCAGGTATGGGGTCTTCAGGTATGAGTGCCTAGAAGGAATGCCAAGCAGTTTCGGTTTCCCCGTGCAGCTCACTCGAGGACAATGGGGGCAGAACTGCATGACATGTGGGACGCCAGAGAACAGTTTTCCTGGAGCTGTTGGAGTGCTGGGGAAAGCTATCTCTCCCAAAGAAGAGTGCCGTGTGTTGCCCTGCCCTCGGCAATCAGAGAGTGGGTGGGAAGGGCTTCCGGCCCGGGCAGTTTCTTTGCAGGCCCGGGGAGCCTGCCGGTACTCAGTGTCCTTGCAGGGAATAGGGTGCCCCGCTAGGGTCTTACGTGTCTTGAAAAGCGTACGAACTTGAAAATAAAGCAGAAGTCCGACTAAGGTCTCGTGGAAACTGCTCGAAGCTTCCGCCTCAGCAGGGCTATTGGAAGGCCTTACCTGGAGGTTAAGTCCTCACATCGAGCTTCCCTTTAGCCCTAGAGCATGACAGGATGAGCTCCTAGCGGGGATCTGGAAGCACCCCGTTGATTTAGAGAAAACTGCGTCTCTTCCACGAGCCCTGACTCCAGTGACTAGGGGCCCGTCACAAACGGTGTTATGCAGGTAGCTTCGAGGCAGCATGAATGGAGCTTTCCAACTGGGAATGCAAGGCTTGCGTCATCAGGCCCCCACTTCCAGGGAGCACGTGGCCTACCGCCTTGCGAGTCCTAGCAAGTCAAAAGAGACTCTAGCTACACCCTGGTCCCTTCCCTGAATCCACCTTTCTTCACAGGGTGTTCTGCACGTAGCCAACTGCCTCAGGCAAGGAACGCTCTGGGTACGCTCTCGGTCTTTAGCCTCTCCTAAAAGCCTGCACTGTAAGAGGAAGAACTGTACTTCAGTTGCAGCGGGAACGCAAGCTGACCCTCTCCTGGAGGTATGGAGTCCTCGGGTAGGAGTTCCAAGAAGGAATGCGCAGCAGAGGGTTTTTTCTAAGTGCCTCTCAGACTAGGGCCCTGAGGCAGAGTTCCTTGACAAGTAGGACGTGAGAGAACAACTTCCTCTTAGCTGTTATAGCGGTGAGGAAATCTAGCTCTCCCTAAGGAACTGTGCCGTGCGATGCCCTACACGCGGCCTACACAGAGTCACTGGGAGGGGCTTCCGGGTCTGGAGGCCGCGTAGCAGGCCCGTGGAGCCTGCCGGTACTCGGTGTTCTTGCAGGGAATAGGGTGCAAACGCGAGGGGCCTGGGTGTCCTGGACAGCGTACTACAAATAAACTAAAGCAGTCCTGCAACTAAGGCCTCTTGGAAACTGCTGCATGCCTCTGCTTCAGCAGGGCCAAGAAAGGACTTACCTCGAGGCAAGGGCTGACATTCGGTCTCCAGGTAGCTATAGAGGGTAGCAGCATGAGCACCCAAGCAGGCCTGGGAAGCACCATGTTTTATTAGAGGACACTCATCTTCTTCCCAGAGCCATGCTTACCGTGACTAGAGGCCCGTCAAAAGGTGTGTCTCTGCGTGTGATTCAAGGCCCGAGGAATGGAAGTTTCCAAATGGGAAAGACGGCGTGTGCCATCAGGCCCACGGTTCCAGGTGGACACGCATTATACGTGCCCGTTGATGCAACAAGTCAAAAGACGCACAGCGTACACCCCGGGCCCTTCCCTGAATCAACTTGTTTACGCGGGGTGCTCTGCGTGTAGCGAACTCCCTCAAGCAAGGCAGGCTCTAGTTAGGCCGAGGAGCATTTGCCTCTTCCAAAAGACTGCAGTGTTTCATGAAGAACTGTGCTTTCGTTGCTGCTGGAACACAAGCTGACTTTCTCCTTGAAGAGAGTGACTTTCCAACGGAGGTCCCTGAAGGAATCCTAAGCGGACTATTTTCTCAGGGCAACTCAGAGAATGTCCAAAATGTCGAAAGGTAGGGGTTGAGTGTGCCTGCATGTCTGGGTGTGCACACATCTGTGCAAATATTGGGGTGAGGGTGCCTGCGTGTATGGGTGTGTGAGAGAAGCTGAAAGACGGTCAAAAATGTTCGAAAGTTCCATGGCCCGGTGGACTGGCTAGAAATGCGTTCCTGGTGCCGTTGGAGTGCTGAGGAATTGTAGCAGTCCCAAGGAAGAGTGCTGTGTGTTGTCCACTCGGCGTACACAGAGGGCCTCTGAAGGGCCTACTGGCCTGGGTGTTGCTCAACATGCCCACAGAGGCCAGGCGGCCGGGGCGTACTCAGTGATGTTGTGGGGGAAAGGGGGCACACCCGAGGCGTCTAGGCGTCCTGAAAACCGAACCAGCGTTAAAATAAAGTGCCACACCGGCCAGGACCTCAAAGAGCTGCTGTACGCTCCGTTCCTGCAGGGCTAACTCAAAGACTTTCTCGAGGTGTGTAATCACGTCGACATTGCCTTTGGTCCGACAGCCTGACAGGATGAGCTACCAGCCAGGCTATGGAAGCACCCTGGTTGTTTAGAGGAAAACTCCTTTCCTTCCCAGAGCCCTGCCTCCACCGACCCGAGGCCCGTCACAAACGGTGTTCTTTAGGCAGCTTCAAGGCAGCATGAATGGAGGCTTCAAAATGGGGAAGCGAGGCTTGGGCCTTCAGGTCTCCCCTTGCCTTGAACACGGAGCCTACCTCCCTGTGACTTCTGACAAGTCAGAAGAGGAGGCTCTAGCTACACACAGGTCCGTTCCCTGAATCGCCTTATCTTCCCGGGGTGTTCCGCAGATAGCGAACACGGTCCTCCAAGGAATGCACTAGGGAGGCTATGGGGCCTTAGCCTCTTCTGAAAGCCTGCAGTGTAAGAGGAAGAACTGTGCTTTAGTGGCAGTAGGAAGGCAAGCCGACTTTCTCCTGCCGGTATAGGGTCTTCAGGTATGAGTGCCTAGAAGGAATGCCAAGCAGGTTTGTTTTCCCCGTGCAGCTCAGTCTAGGAGAATGAGGCAGAACTGCATGACATGTGGGACGCCAGAGAACAGTTTTCCTGGAGCTGTTGGAGTGCTGGGGAAAGCTATCTCTCCCAAAGAAGAGTGCCGTGTGTTGCCCTGCCCTCGGCAATCACAGAGTGAGTGGGAAGGGCTTCCGGCCCGGGCAGTTTCTTTGCAGGCCCGGGGAGCCTGCCGGTACTCAGTGTCCTTGCAGGGAATAGGGTGCCCACGCGAGGGTCCTAGGTGTCTTGAAAAGCGTACGAACACGAAAATAAAGCCGAGCTGCGACTAAGGCCTCGTGGAAACTGCTCGAAGCTTCCGCCTCAGCAGGGCTCTTAGAAGGCCTTACCTGGAGGTACGTCCTCACATCGAGCTTCCCTTTAGCCCTAGAGCATGACAGGCGGAGCTCTTACCGGGACTCTGGAAGCACCCTGTTGACTTATAGAAAACTGCTTCTCTTCCACGAGCCCTGACTCCAGCGACTAGGGGCCCGTCCCAAACGGTTTTATGCAGGCAGCTTCGAGGCGGCATGAGTGGTTCTTTAAAAATGAGAATGCAAGGCTTGCGTCATCAGGCCCCCACTTCCAGTCAACACGTTGACTACCGCCTTGTGATTCGTAGCTAGTCAAAAGAGGCTCCAGCTACACACAGGTCCCTTCCCTGAATCCACTTTTCTTCACAGGCTGTTCTGCCTGTAGCTAACTCGCTCATCCAAGGACTGCACTAGGGAGGCTCTCGGGCCTTAGCGTCTTCTGAAAGCTTGCAGTGTAACAGGCAGAACTCTGCTTTAGTGGCAGTAGGAATGCAAGCTGACTTTCTCCTGCAGGTATGGGGTCTTCAGGTATGAGTGCCTAGAAGGAATGCCAAGCAGTTTCGGTTTCCCCGTGCAGCTCACTCGAGGACAATGGGGGCAGAACTGCATGACATGTGGGACGCCAGAGAACAGTTTTCCTGGAGCTGTTGGAGTGCTGGGGAAAGCTATCTCTCCCAAAGAAGAGTGCCGTGTGTTGCCCTGCCCTCGGCAATCAGAGAGTGGGTGGGAAGGGCTTCCGGCCCGGGCAGTTTCTTTGCAGGCCCGGGGAGCCTGCCGGTACTCAGTGTCCTTGCAGGGAATAGGGTGCCCCGCTAGGGTCTTACGTGTCTTGAAAAGCGTACGAACTTGAAAATAAAGCAGAAGTCCGACTAAGGTCTCGTGGAAACTGCTCGAAGCTTCCGCCTCAGCAGGGCTATTGGAAGGCCTTACCTGGAGGTTAAGTCCTCACATCGAGCTTCCCTTTAGCCCTAGAGCATGACAGGATGAGCTCCTAGCGGGGATCTGGAAGCACCCCGTTGATTTAGAGAAAACTGCGTCTCTTCCACGAGCCCTGACTCCAGTGACTAGGGGCCCGTCACAAACGGTGTTATGCAGGTAGCTTCGAGGCAGCATGAATGGAGCTTTCCAACTGGGAATGCAAGGCTTGCGTCATCAGGCCCCCACTTCCAGGGAGCACGTGGCCTACCGCCTTGCGAGTCCTAGCAAGTCAAAAGAGACTCTAGCTACACCCTGGTCCCTTCCCTGAATCCACCTTTCTTCACAGGGTGTTCTGCACGTAGCCAACTGCCTCAGGCAAGGAACGCTCTGGGTACGCTCTCGGTCTTTAGCCTCTCCTAAAAGCCTGCACTGTAAGAGGAAGAACTGTACTTCAGTTGCAGCGGGAACGCAAGCTGACCCTCTCCTGGAGGTATGGAGTCCTCGGGTAGGAGTTCCAAGAAGGAATGCGCAGCAGAGGGTTTTTTCTAAGTGCCTCTCAGACTAGGGCCCTGAGGCAGAGTTCCTTGACAAGTAGGACGTGAGAGAACAACTTCCTCTTAGCTGTTATAGCGGTGAGGAAATCTAGCTCTCCCTAAGGAACTGTGCCGTGCGATGCCCTACACGCGGCCTACACAGAGTCACTGGGAGGGGCTTCCGGGTCTGGAGGCCGCGTAGCAGGCCCGTGGAGCCTGCCGGTACTCGGTGTTCTTGCAGGGAATAGGGTGCAAACGCGAGGGGCCTGGGTGTCCTGGACAGCGTACTACAAATAAACTAAAGCAGTCCTGCAACTAAGGCCTCTTGGAAACTGCTGCATGCCTCTGCTTCAGCAGGGCCAAGAAAGGACTTACCTCGAGGCAAGGGCTGACATTCGGTCTCCAGGTAGCTATAGAGGGTAGCAGCATGAGCACCCAAGCAGGCCTGGGAAGCACCATGTTTTATTAGAGGACACTCATCTTCTTCCCAGAGCCATGCTTACCGTGACTAGAGGCCCGTCAAAAGGTGTGTCTCTGCGTGTGATTCAAGGCCCGAGGAATGGAAGTTTCCAAATGGGAAAGACGGCGTGTGCCATCAGGCCCACGGTTCCAGGTGGACACGCATTATACGTGCCCGTTGATGCAACAAGTCAAAAGACGCACAGCGTACACCCCGGGCCCTTCCCTGAATCAACTTGTTTACGCGGGGTGCTCTGCGTGTAGCGAACTCCCTCAAGCAAGGCAGGCTCTAGTTAGGCCGAGGAGCATTTGCCTCTTCCAAAAGACTGCAGTGTTTCATGAAGAACTGTGCTTTCGTTGCTGCTGGAACACAAGCTGACTTTCTCCTTGAAGAGAGTGACTTTCCAACGGAGGTCCCTGAAGGAATCCTAAGCGGACTATTTTCTCAGGGCAACTCAGAGAATGTCCAAAATGTCGAAAGGTAGGGGTTGAGTGTGCCTGCATGTCTGGGTGTGCACACATCTGTGCAAATATTGGGGTGAGGGTGCCTGCGTGTATGGGTGTGTGAGAGAAGCTGAAAGACGGTCAAAAATGTTCGAAAGTTCCATGGCCCGGTGGACTGGCTAGAAATGCGTTCCTGGTGCCGTTGGAGTGCTGAGGAATTGTAGCAGTCCCAAGGAAGAGTGCTGTGTGTTGTCCACTCGGCGTACACAGAGGGCCTCTGAAGGGCCTACTGGCCTGGGTGTTGCTCAACATGCCCACAGAGGCCAGGCGGCCGGGGCGTACTCAGTGATGTTGTGGGGGAAAGGGGGCACACCCGAGGCGTCTAGGCGTCCTGAAAACCGAACCAGCGTTAAAATAAAGTGCCACACCGGCCAGGACCTCAAAGAGCTGCTGTACGCTCCGTTCCTGCAGGGCTAACTCAAAGACTTTCTCGAGGTGTGTAATCACGTCGACATTGCCTTTGGTCCGACAGCCTGACAGGATGAGCTACCAGCCAGGCTATGGAAGCACCCTGGTTGTTTAGAGGAAAACTCCTTTCCTTCCCAGAGCCCTGCCTCCACCGACCCGAGGCCCGTCACAAACGGTGTTCTTTAGGCAGCTTCAAGGCAGCATGAATGGAGGCTTCAAAATGGGGAAGCGAGGCTTGGGCCTTCAGGTCTCCCCTTGCCTTGAACACGGAGCCTACCTCCCTGTGACTTCTGACAAGTCAGAAGAGGAGGCTCTAGCTACACACAGGTCCGTTCCCTGAATCGCCTTATCTTCCCGGGGTGTTCCGCAGATAGCGAACACGGTCCTCCAAGGAATGCACTAGGGAGGCTATGGGGCCTTAGCCTCTTCTGAAAGCCTGCAGTGTAAGAGGAAGAACTGTGCTTTAGTGGCAGTAGGAAGGCAAGCCGACTTTCTCCTGCCGGTATAGGGTCTTCAGGTATGAGTGCCTAGAAGGAATGCCAAGCAGGTTTGTTTTCCCCGTGCAGCTCAGTCTAGGAGAATGAGGCAGAACTGCATGACATGTGGGACGCCAGAGAACAGTTTTCCTGGAGCTGTTGGAGTGCTGGGGAAAGCTATCTCTCCCAAAGAAGAGTGCCGTGTGTTGCCCTGCCCTCGGCAATCACAGAGTGAGTGGGAAGGGCTTCCGGCCCGGGCAGTTTCTTTGCAGGCCCGGGGAGCCTGCCGGTACTCAGTGTCCTTGCAGGGAATAGGGTGCCCACGCGAGGGTCCTAGGTGTCTTGAAAAGCGTACGAACACGAAAATAAAGCCGAGCTGCGACTAAGGCCTCGTGGAAACTGCTCGAAGCTTCCGCCTCAGCAGGGCTCTTAGAAGGCCTTACCTGGAGGTACGTCCTCACATCGAGCTTCCCTTTAGCCCTAGAGCATGACAGGCGGAGCTCTTACCGGGACTCTGGAAGCACCCTGTTGACTTATAGAAAACTGCTTCTCTTCCACGAGCCCTGACTCCAGCGACTAGGGGCCCGTCCCAAACGGTTTTATGCAGGCAGCTTCGAGGCGGCATGAGTGGTTCTTTAAAAATGAGAATGCAAGGCTTGCGTCATCAGGCCCCCACTTCCAGTCAACACGTTGACTACCGCCTTGTGATTCGTAGCTAGTCAAAAGAGGCTCCAGCTACACACAGGTCCCTTCCCTGAATCCACTTTTCTTCACAGGCTGTTCTGCCTGTAGCTAACTCGCTCATCCAAGGACTGCACTAGGGAGGCTCTCGGGCCTTAGCGTCTTCTGAAAGCTTGCAGTGTAACAGGCAGAACTCTGCTTTAGTGGCAGTAGGAATGCAAGCTGACTTTCTCCTGCAGGTATGGGGTCTTCAGGTATGAGTGCCTAGAAGGAATGCCAAGCAGTTTCGGTTTCCCCGTGCAGCTCACTCGAGGACAATGGGGGCAGAACTGCATGACATGTGGGACGCCAGAGAACAGTTTTCCTGGAGCTGTTGGAGTGCTGGGGAAAGCTATCTCTCCCAAAGAAGAGTGCCGTGTGTTGCCCTGCCCTCGGCAATCAGAGAGTGGGTGGGAAGGGCTTCCGGCCCGGGCAGTTTCTTTGCAGGCCCGGGGAGCCTGCCGGTACTCAGTGTCCTTGCAGGGAATAGGGTGCCCCGCTAGGGTCTTACGTGTCTTGAAAAGCGTACGAACTTGAAAATAAAGCAGAAGTCCGACTAAGGTCTCGTGGAAACTGCTCGAAGCTTCCGCCTCAGCAGGGCTATTGGAAGGCCTTACCTGGAGGTTAAGTCCTCACATCGAGCTTCCCTTTAGCCCTAGAGCATGACAGGATGAGCTCCTAGCGGGGATCTGGAAGCACCCCGTTGATTTAGAGAAAACTGCGTCTCTTCCACGAGCCCTGACTCCAGTGACTAGGGGCCCGTCACAAACGGTGTTATGCAGGTAGCTTCGAGGCAGCATGAATGGAGCTTTCCAACTGGGAATGCAAGGCTTGCGTCATCAGGCCCCCACTTCCAGGGAGCACGTGGCCTACCGCCTTGCGAGTCCTAGCAAGTCAAAAGAGACTCTAGCTACACCCTGGTCCCTTCCCTGAATCCACCTTTCTTCACAGGGTGTTCTGCACGTAGCCAACTGCCTCAGGCAAGGAACGCTCTGGGTACGCTCTCGGTCTTTAGCCTCTCCTAAAAGCCTGCACTGTAAGAGGAAGAACTGTACTTCAGTTGCAGCGGGAACGCAAGCTGACCCTCTCCTGGAGGTATGGAGTCCTCGGGTAGGAGTTCCAAGAAGGAATGCGCAGCAGAGGGTTTTTTCTAAGTGCCTCTCAGACTAGGGCCCTGAGGCAGAGTTCCTTGACAAGTAGGACGTGAGAGAACAACTTCCTCTTAGCTGTTATAGCGGTGAGGAAATCTAGCTCTCCCTAAGGAACTGTGCCGTGCGATGCCCTACACGCGGCCTACACAGAGTCACTGGGAGGGGCTTCCGGGTCTGGAGGCCGCGTAGCAGGCCCGTGGAGCCTGCCGGTACTCGGTGTTCTTGCAGGGAATAGGGTGCAAACGCGAGGGGCCTGGGTGTCCTGGACAGCGTACTACAAATAAACTAAAGCAGTCCTGCAACTAAGGCCTCTTGGAAACTGCTGCATGCCTCTGCTTCAGCAGGGCCAAGAAAGGACTTACCTCGAGGCAAGGGCTGACATTCGGTCTCCAGGTAGCTATAGAGGGTAGCAGCATGAGCACCCAAGCAGGCCTGGGAAGCACCATGTTTTATTAGAGGACACTCATCTTCTTCCCAGAGCCATGCTTACCGTGACTAGAGGCCCGTCAAAAGGTGTGTCTCTGCGTGTGATTCAAGGCCCGAGGAATGGAAGTTTCCAAATGGGAAAGACGGCGTGTGCCATCAGGCCCACGGTTCCAGGTGGACACGCATTATACGTGCCCGTTGATGCAACAAGTCAAAAGACGCACAGCGTACACCCCGGGCCCTTCCCTGAATCAACTTGTTTACGCGGGGTGCTCTGCGTGTAGCGAACTCCCTCAAGCAAGGCAGGCTCTAGTTAGGCCGAGGAGCATTTGCCTCTTCCAAAAGACTGCAGTGTTTCATGAAGAACTGTGCTTTCGTTGCTGCTGGAACACAAGCTGACTTTCTCCTTGAAGAGAGTGACTTTCCAACGGAGGTCCCTGAAGGAATCCTAAGCGGACTATTTTCTCAGGGCAACTCAGAGAATGTCCAAAATGTCGAAAGGTAGGGGTTGAGTGTGCCTGCATGTCTGGGTGTGCACACATCTGTGCAAATATTGGGGTGAGGGTGCCTGCGTGTATGGGTGTGTGAGAGAAGCTGAAAGACGGTCAAAAATGTTCGAAAGTTCCATGGCCCGGTGGACTGGCTAGAAATGCGTTCCTGGTGCCGTTGGAGTGCTGAGGAATTGTAGCAGTCCCAAGGAAGAGTGCTGTGTGTTGTCCACTCGGCGTACACAGAGGGCCTCTGAAGGGCCTACTGGCCTGGGTGTTGCTCAACATGCCCACAGAGGCCAGGCGGCCGGGGCGTACTCAGTGATGTTGTGGGGGAAAGGGGGCACACCCGAGGCGTCTAGGCGTCCTGAAAACCGAACCAGCGTTAAAATAAAGTGCCACACCGGCCAGGACCTCAAAGAGCTGCTGTACGCTCCGTTCCTGCAGGGCTAACTCAAAGACTTTCTCGAGGTGTGTAATCACGTCGACATTGCCTTTGGTCCGACAGCCTGACAGGATGAGCTACCAGCCAGGCTATGGAAGCACCCTGGTTGTTTAGAGGAAAACTCCTTTCCTTCCCAGAGCCCTGCCTCCACCGACCCGAGGCCCGTCACAAACGGTGTTCTTTAGGCAGCTTCAAGGCAGCATGAATGGAGGCTTCAAAATGGGGAAGCGAGGCTTGGGCCTTCAGGTCTCCCCTTGCCTTGAACACGGAGCCTACCTCCCTGTGACTTCTGACAAGTCAGAAGAGGAGGCTCTAGCTACACACAGGTCCGTTCCCTGAATCGCCTTATCTTCCCGGGGTGTTCCGCAGATAGCGAACACGGTCCTCCAAGGAATGCACTAGGGAGGCTATGGGGCCTTAGCCTCTTCTGAAAGCCTGCAGTGTAAGAGGAAGAACTGTGCTTTAGTGGCAGTAGGAAGGCAAGCCGACTTTCTCCTGCCGGTATAGGGTCTTCAGGTATGAGTGCCTAGAAGGAATGCCAAGCAGGTTTGTTTTCCCCGTGCAGCTCAGTCTAGGAGAATGAGGCAGAACTGCATGACATGTGGGACGCCAGAGAACAGTTTTCCTGGAGCTGTTGGAGTGCTGGGGAAAGCTATCTCTCCCAAAGAAGAGTGCCGTGTGTTGCCCTGCCCTCGGCAATCACAGAGTGAGTGGGAAGGGCTTCCGGCCCGGGCAGTTTCTTTGCAGGCCCGGGGAGCCTGCCGGTACTCAGTGTCCTTGCAGGGAATAGGGTGCCCACGCGAGGGTCCTAGGTGTCTTGAAAAGCGTACGAACACGAAAATAAAGCCGAGCTGCGACTAAGGCCTCGTGGAAACTGCTCGAAGCTTCCGCCTCAGCAGGGCTCTTAGAAGGCCTTACCTGGAGGTACGTCCTCACATCGAGCTTCCCTTTAGCCCTAGAGCATGACAGGCGGAGCTCTTACCGGGACTCTGGAAGCACCCTGTTGACTTATAGAAAACTGCTTCTCTTCCACGAGCCCTGACTCCAGCGACTAGGGGCCCGTCCCAAACGGTTTTATGCAGGCAGCTTCGAGGCGGCATGAGTGGTTCTTTAAAAATGAGAATGCAAGGCTTGCGTCATCAGGCCCCCACTTCCAGTCAACACGTTGACTACCGCCTTGTGATTCGTAGCTAGTCAAAAGAGGCTCCAGCTACACACAGGTCCCTTCCCTGAATCCACTTTTCTTCACAGGCTGTTCTGCCTGTAGCTAACTCGCTCATCCAAGGACTGCACTAGGGAGGCTCTCGGGCCTTAGCGTCTTCTGAAAGCTTGCAGTGTAACAGGCAGAACTCTGCTTTAGTGGCAGTAGGAATGCAAGCTGACTTTCTCCTGCAGGTATGGGGTCTTCAGGTATGAGTGCCTAGAAGGAATGCCAAGCAGTTTCGGTTTCCCCGTGCAGCTCACTCGAGGACAATGGGGGCAGAACTGCATGACATGTGGGACGCCAGAGAACAGTTTTCCTGGAGCTGTTGGAGTGCTGGGGAAAGCTATCTCTCCCAAAGAAGAGTGCCGTGTGTTGCCCTGCCCTCGGCAATCAGAGAGTGAGTGGGAAGGGCTTCCGGCCCGGGCAGTTTCTTTGCAGGCCCGGGGAGCCTGCCGGTACTCAGTGTCCTTGCAGGGAATAGGGTGCCCCGCTAGGGTCTTACGTGTCTTGAAAAGCGTACGAACTTGAAAATAAAGCAGAAGTCCGACTAAGGTCTCGTGGAAACTGCTCGAAGCTTCCGCCTCAGCAGGGCTATTGGAAGGCCTTACCTGGAGGTTAAGTCCTCACATCGAGCTTCCCTTTAGCCCTAGAGCATGACAGGATGAGCTCCTAGCGGGGATCTGGAAGCACCCCGTTGATTTAGAGAAAACTGCGTCTCTTCCACGAGCCCTGACTCCAGTGACTAGGGGCCCGTCACAAACGGTGTTATGCAGGTAGCTTCGAGGCAGCATGAATGGAGCTTTCCAACTGGGAATGCAAGGCTTGCGTCATCAGGCCCCCACTTCCAGGGAGCACGTGGCCTACCGCCTTGCGAGTCCTAGCAAGTCAAAAGAGACTCTAGCTACACCCTGGTCCCTTCCCTGAATCCACCTTTCTTCACAGGGTGTTCTGCACGTAGCCAACTGCCTCAGGCAAGGAACGCTCTGGGTACGCTCTCGGTCTTTAGCCTCTCCTAAAAGCCTGCACTGTAAGAGGAAGAACTGTACTTCAGTTGCAGCGGGAACGCAAGCTGACCCTCTCCTGGAGGTATGGAGTCCTCGGGTAGGAGTTCCAAGAAGGAATGCGCAGCAGAGGGTTTTTTCTAAGTGCCTCTCAGACTAGGGCCCTGAGGCAGAGTTCCTTGACAAGTAGGACGTGAGAGAACAACTTCCTCTTAGCTGTTATAGCGGTGAGGAAATCTAGCTCTCCCTAAGGAACTGTGCCGTGCGATGCCCTACACGCGGCCTACACAGAGTCACTGGGAGGGGCTTCCGGGTCTGGAGGCCGCGTAGCAGGCCCGTGGAGCCTGCCGGTACTCGGTGTTCTTGCAGGGAATAGGGTGCAAACGCGAGGGGCCTGGGTGTCCTGGACAGCGTACTACAAATAAACTAAAGCAGTCCTGCAACTAAGGCCTCTTGGAAACTGCTGCATGCCTCTGCTTCAGCAGGGCCAAGAAAGGACTTACCTCGAGGCAAGGGCTGACATTCGGTCTCCAGGTAGCTATAGAGGGTAGCAGCATGAGCACCCAAGCAGGCCTGGGAAGCACCATGTTTTATTAGAGGACACTCATCTTCTTCCCAGAGCCATGCTTACCGTGACTAGAGGCCCGTCAAAAGGTGTGTCTCTGCGTGTGATTCAAGGCCCGAGGAATGGAAGTTTCCAAATGGGAAAGACGGCGTGTGCCATCAGGCCCACGGTTCCAGGTGGACACGCATTATACGTGCCCGTTGATGCAACAAGTCAAAAGACGCACAGCGTACACCCCGGGCCCTTCCCTGAATCAACTTGTTTACGCGGGGTGCTCTGCGTGTAGCGAACTCCCTCAAGCAAGGCAGGCTCTAGTTAGGCCGAGGAGCATTTGCCTCTTCCAAAAGACTGCAGTGTTTCATGAAGAACTGTGCTTTCGTTGCTGCTGGAACACAAGCTGACTTTCTCCTTGAAGAGAGTGACTTTCCAACGGAGGTCCCTGAAGGAATCCTAAGCGGACTATTTTCTCAGGGCAACTCAGAGAATGTCCAAAATGTCGAAAGGTAGGGGTTGAGTGTGCCTGCATGTCTGGGTGTGCACACATCTGTGCAAATATTGGGGTGAGGGTGCCTGCGTGTATGGGTGTGTGAGAGAAGCTGAAAGACGGTCAAAAATGTTCGAAAGTTCCATGGCCCGGTGGACTGGCTAGAAATGCGTTCCTGGTGCCGTTGGAGTGCTGAGGAATTGTAGCAGTCCCAAGGAAGAGTGCTGTGTGTTGTCCACTCGGCGTACACAGAGGGCCTCTGAAGGGCCTACTGGCCTGGGTGTTGCTCAACATGCCCACAGAGGCCAGGCGGCCGGGGCGTACTCAGTGATGTTGTGGGGGAAAGGGGGCACACCCGAGGCGTCTAGGCGTCCTGAAAACCGAACCAGCGTTAAAATAAAGTGCCACACCGGCCAGGACCTCAAAGAGCTGCTGTACGCTCCGTTCCTGCAGGGCTAACTCAAAGACTTTCTCGAGGTGTGTAATCACGTCGACATTGCCTTTGGTCCGACAGCCTGACAGGATGAGCTACCAGCCAGGCTATGGAAGCACCCTGGTTGTTTAGAGGAAAACTCCTTTCCTTCCCAGAGCCCTGCCTCCACCGACCCGAGGCCCGTCACAAACGGTGTTCTTTAGGCAGCTTCAAGGCAGCATGAATGGAGGCTTCAAAATGGGGAAGCGAGGCTTGGGCCTTCAGGTCTCCCCTTGCCTTGAACACGGAGCCTACCTCCCTGTGACTTCTGACAAGTCAGAAGAGGAGGCTCTAGCTACACACAGGTCCGTTCCCTGAATCGCCTTATCTTCCCGGGGTGTTCCGCAGATAGCGAACACGGTCCTCCAAGGAATGCACTAGGGAGGCTATGGGGCCTTAGCCTCTTCTGAAAGCCTGCAGTGTAAGAGGAAGAACTGTGCTTTAGTGGCAGTAGGAAGGCAAGCCGACTTTCTCCTGCCGGTATAGGGTCTTCAGGTATGAGTGCCTAGAAGGAATGCCAAGCAGGTTTGTTTTCCCCGTGCAGCTCAGTCTAGGAGAATGAGGCAGAACTGCATGACATGTGGGACGCCAGAGAACAGTTTTCCTGGAGCTGTTGGAGTGCTGGGGAAAGCTATCTCTCCCAAAGAAGAGTGCCGTGTGTTGCCCTGCCCTCGGCAATCACAGAGTGAGTGGGAAGGGCTTCCGGCCCGGGCAGTTTCTTTGCAGGCCCGGGGAGCCTGCCGGTACTCAGTGTCCTTGCAGGGAATAGGGTGCCCACGCGAGGGTCCTAGGTGTCTTGAAAAGCGTACGAACACGAAAATAAAGCCGAGCTGCGACTAAGGCCTCGTGGAAACTGCTCGAAGCTTCCGCCTCAGCAGGGCTCTTAGAAGGCCTTACCTGGAGGTACGTCCTCACATCGAGCTTCCCTTTAGCCCTAGAGCATGACAGGCGGAGCTCTTACCGGGACTCTGGAAGCACCCTGTTGACTTATAGAAAACTGCTTCTCTTCCACGAGCCCTGACTCCAGCGACTAGGGGCCCGTCCCAAACGGTTTTATGCAGGCAGCTTCGAGGCGGCATGAGTGGTTCTTTAAAAATGAGAATGCAAGGCTTGCGTCATCAGGCCCCCACTTCCAGTCAACACGTTGACTACCGCCTTGTGATTCGTAGCTAGTCAAAAGAGGCTCCAGCTACACACAGGTCCCTTCCCTGAATCCACTTTTCTTCACAGGCTGTTCTGCCTGTAGCTAACTCGCTCATCCAAGGACTGCACTAGGGAGGCTCTCGGGCCTTAGCGTCTTCTGAAAGCTTGCAGTGTAACAGGCAGAACTCTGCTTTAGTGGCAGTAGGAATGCAAGCTGACTTTCTCCTGCAGGTATGGGGTCTTCAGGTATGAGTGCCTAGAAGGAATGCCAAGCAGTTTCGGTTTCCCCGTGCAGCTCACTCGAGGACAATGGGGGCAGAACTGCATGACATGTGGGACGCCAGAGAACAGTTTTCCTGGAGCTGTTGGAGTGCTGGGGAAAGCTATCTCTCCCAAAGAAGAGTGCCGTGTGTTGCCCTGCCCTCGGCAATCAGAGAGTGGGTGGGAAGGGCTTCCGGCCCGGGCAGTTTCTTTGCAGGCCCGGGGAGCCTGCCGGTACTCAGTGTCCTTGCAGGGAATAGGGTGCCCCGCTAGGGTCTTACGTGTCTTGAAAAGCGTACGAACTTGAAAATAAAGCAGAAGTCCGACTAAGGTCTCGTGGAAACTGCTCGAAGCTTCCGCCTCAGCAGGGCTATTGGAAGGCCTTACCTGGAGGTTAAGTCCTCACATCGAGCTTCCCTTTAGCCCTAGAGCATGACAGGATGAGCTCCTAGCGGGGATCTGGAAGCACCCCGTTGATTTAGAGAAAACTGCGTCTCTTCCACGAGCCCTGACTCCAGTGACTAGGGGCCCGTCACAAACGGTGTTATGCAGGTAGCTTCGAGGCAGCATGAATGGAGCTTTCCAACTGGGAATGCAAGGCTTGCGTCATCAGGCCCCCACTTCCAGGGAGCACGTGGCCTACCGCCTTGCGAGTCCTAGCAAGTCAAAAGAGACTCTAGCTACACCCTGGTCCCTTCCCTGAATCCACCTTTCTTCACAGGGTGTTCTGCACGTAGCCAACTGCCTCAGGCAAGGAACGCTCTGGGTACGCTCTCGGTCTTTAGCCTCTCCTAAAAGCCTGCACTGTAAGAGGAAGAACTGTACTTCAGTTGCAGCGGGAACGCAAGCTGACCCTCTCCTGGAGGTATGGAGTCCTCGGGTAGGAGTTCCAAGAAGGAATGCGCAGCAGAGGGTTTTTTCTAAGTGCCTCTCAGACTAGGGCCCTGAGGCAGAGTTCCTTGACAAGTAGGACGTGAGAGAACAACTTCCTCTTAGCTGTTATAGCGGTGAGGAAATCTAGCTCTCCCTAAGGAACTGTGCCGTGCGATGCCCTACACGCGGCCTACACAGAGTCACTGGGAGGGGCTTCCGGGTCTGGAGGCCGCGTAGCAGGCCCGTGGAGCCTGCCGGTACTCGGTGTTCTTGCAGGGAATAGGGTGCAAACGCGAGGGGCCTGGGTGTCCTGGACAGCGTACTACAAATAAACTAAAGCAGTCCTGCAACTAAGGCCTCTTGGAAACTGCTGCATGCCTCTGCTTCAGCAGGGCCAAGAAAGGACTTACCTCGAGGCAAGGGCTGACATTCGGTCTCCAGGTAGCTATAGAGGGTAGCAGCATGAGCACCCAAGCAGGCCTGGGAAGCACCATGTTTTATTAGAGGACACTCATCTTCTTCC
The DNA here is from genome assembly GCF_949752795.1 of Hyperoodon ampullatus. Classification (NCBI taxonomy): domain Eukaryota; kingdom Metazoa; phylum Chordata; class Mammalia; order Artiodactyla; family Ziphiidae; genus Hyperoodon; species Hyperoodon ampullatus. The sequence continues at coordinate 463,210 of NW_027640584.1, read as the reverse complement.
CAGAGCCATGCTTACCGTGACTAGAGGCCCGTCAAAAGGTGTGTCTCTGCGTGTGATTCAAGGCCCGAGGAATGGAAGTTTCCAAATGGGAAAGACGGCGTGTGCCATCAGGCCCACGGTTCCAGGTGGACACGCATTATACGTGCCCGTTGATGCAACAAGTCAAAAGACGCACAGCGTACACCCCGGGCCCTTCCCTGAATCAACTTGTTTACGCGGGGTGCTCTGCGTGTAGCGAACTCCCTCAAGCAAGGCAGGCTCTAGTTAGGCCGAGGAGCATTTGCCTCTTCCAAAAGACTGCAGTGTTTCATGAAGAACTGTGCTTTCGTTGCTGCTGGAACACAAGCTGACTTTCTCCTTGAAGAGAGTGACTTTCCAACGGAGGTCCCTGAAGGAATCCTAAGCGGACTATTTTCTCAGGGCAACTCAGAGAATGTCCAAAATGTCGAAAGGTAGGGGTTGAGTGTGCCTGCATGTCTGGGTGTGCACACATCTGTGCAAATATTGGGGTGAGGGTGCCTGCGTGTATGGGTGTGTGAGAGAAGCTGAAAGACGGTCAAAAATGTTCGAAAGTTCCATGGCCCGGTGGACTGGCTAGAAATGCGTTCCTGGTGCCGTTGGAGTGCTGAGGAATTGTAGCAGTCCCAAGGAAGAGTGCTGTGTGTTGTCCACTCGGCGTACACAGAGGGCCTCTGAAGGGCCTACTGGCCTGGGTGTTGCTCAACATGCCCACAGAGGCCAGGCGGCCGGGGCGTACTCAGTGATGTTGTGGGGGAAAGGGGGCACACCCGAGGCGTCTAGGCGTCCTGAAAACCGAACCAGCGTTAAAATAAAGTGCCACACCGGCCAGGACCTCAAAGAGCTGCTGTACGCTCCGTTCCTGCAGGGCTAACTCAAAGACTTTCTCGAGGTGTGTAATCACGTCGACATTGCCTTTGGTCCGACAGCCTGACAGGATGAGCTACCAGCCAGGCTATGGAAGCACCCTGGTTGTTTAGAGGAAAACTCCTTTCCTTCCCAGAGCCCTGCCTCCACCGACCCGAGGCCCGTCACAAACGGTGTTCTTTAGGCAGCTTCAAGGCAGCATGAATGGAGGCTTCAAAATGGGGAAGCGAGGCTTGGGCCTTCAGGTCTCCCCTTGCCTTGAACACGGAGCCTACCTCCCTGTGACTTCTGACAAGTCAGAAGAGGAGGCTCTAGCTACACACAGGTCCGTTCCCTGAATCGCCTTATCTTCCCGGGGTGTTCCGCAGATAGCGAACACGGTCCTCCAAGGAATGCACTAGGGAGGCTATGGGGCCTTAGCCTCTTCTGAAAGCCTGCAGTGTAAGAGGAAGAACTGTGCTTTAGTGGCAGTAGGAAGGCAAGCCGACTTTCTCCTGCCGGTATAGGGTCTTCAGGTATGAGTGCCTAGAAGGAATGCCAAGCAGGTTTGTTTTCCCCGTGCAGCTCAGTCTAGGAGAATGAGGCAGAACTGCATGACATGTGGGACGCCAGAGAACAGTTTTCCTGGAGCTGTTGGAGTGCTGGGGAAAGCTATCTCTCCCAAAGAAGAGTGCCGTGTGTTGCCCTGCCCTCGGCAATCACAGAGTGAGTGGGAAGGGCTTCCGGCCCGGGCAGTTTCTTTGCAGGCCCGGGGAGCCTGCCGGTACTCAGTGTCCTTGCAGGGAATAGGGTGCCCACGCGAGGGTCCTAGGTGTCTTGAAAAGCGTACGAACACGAAAATAAAGCCGAGCTGCGACTAAGGCCTCGTGGAAACTGCTCGAAGCTTCCGCCTCAGCAGGGCTCTTAGAAGGCCTTACCTGGAGGTACGTCCTCACATCGAGCTTCCCTTTAGCCCTAGAGCATGACAGGCGGAGCTCTTACCGGGACTCTGGAAGCACCCTGTTGACTTATAGAAAACTGCTTCTCTTCCACGAGCCCTGACTCCAGCGACTAGGGGCCCGTCCCAAACGGTTTTATGCAGGCAGCTTCGAGGCGGCATGAGTGGTTCTTTAAAAATGAGAATGCAAGGCTTGCGTCATCAGGCCCCCACTTCCAGTCAACACGTTGACTACCGCCTTGTGATTCGTAGCTAGTCAAAAGAGGCTCCAGCTACACACAGGTCCCTTCCCTGAATCCACTTTTCTTCACAGGCTGTTCTGCCTGTAGCTAACTCGCTCATCCAAGGACTGCACTAGGGAGGCTCTCGGGCCTTAGCGTCTTCTGAAAGCTTGCAGTGTAACAGGCAGAACTCTGCTTTAGTGGCAGTAGGAATGCAAGCTGACTTTCTCCTGCAGGTATGGGGTCTTCAGGTATGAGTGCCTAGAAGGAATGCCAAGCAGTTTCGGTTTCCCCGTGCAGCTCACTCGAGGACAATGGGGGCAGAACGAACTGCATGACATGTGGGACGCCAGAGAACAGTTTTCCTGGAGCTGTTGGAGTGCTGGGGAAAGCTATCTCTCCCAAAGAAGAGTGCCGTGTGTTGCCCTGCCCTCGGCAATCAGAGAGTGGGTGGGAAGGGCTTCCGGCCCGGGCAGTTTCTTTGCAGGCCCGGGGAGCCTGCCGGTACTCAGTGTCCTTGCAGGGAATAGGGTGCCCCGCTAGGGTCTTACGTGTCTTGAAAAGCGTACGAACTTGAAAATAAAGCAGAAGTCCGACTAAGGTCTCGTGGAAACTGCTCGAAGCTTCCGCCTCAGCAGGGCTATTGGAAGGCCTTACCTGGAGGTTAAGTCCTCACATCGAGCTTCCCTTTAGCCCTAGAGCATGACAGGATGAGCTCCTAGCGGGGATCTGGAAGCACCCCGTTGATTTAGAGAAAACTGCGTCTCTTCCACGAGCCCTGACTCCAGTGACTAGGGGCCCGTCACAAACGGTGTTATGCAGGTAGCTTCGAGGCAGCATGAATGGAGCTTTCCAACTGGGAATGCAAGGCTTGCGTCATCAGGCCCCCACTTCCAGGGAGCACGTGGCCTACCGCCTTGCGAGTCCTAGCAAGTCAAAAGAGACTCTAGCTACACCCTGGTCCCTTCCCTGAATCCACCTTTCTTCACAGGGTGTTCTGCACGTAGCCAACTGCCTCAGGCAAGGAACGCTCTGGGTACGCTCTCGGTCTTTAGCCTCTCCTAAAAGCCTGCACTGTAAGAGGAAGAACTGTACTTCAGTTGCAGCGGGAACGCAAGCTGACCCTCTCCTGGAGGTATGGAGTCCTCGGGTAGGAGTTCCAAGAAGGAATGCGCAGCAGAGGGTTTTTTCTAAGTGCCTCTCAGACTAGGGCCCTGAGGCAGAGTTCCTTGACAAGTAGGACGTGAGAGAACAACTTCCTCTTAGCTGTTATAGCGGTGAGGAAATCTAGCTCTCCCTAAGGAACTGTGCCGTGCGATGCCCTACACGCGGCCTACACAGAGTCACTGGGAGGGGCTTCCGGGTCTGGAGGCCGCGTAGCAGGCCCGTGGAGCCTGCCGGTACTCGGTGTTCTTGCAGGGAATAGGGTGCAAACGCGAGGGGCCTGGGTGTCCTGGACAGCGTACTACAAATAAACTAAAGCAGTCCTGCAACTAAGGCCTCTTGGAAACTGCTGCATGCCTCTGCTTCAGCAGGGCCAAGAAAGGACTTACCTCGAGGCAAGGGCTGACATTCGGTCTCCAGGTAGCTATAGAGGGTAGCAGCATGAGCACCCAAGCAGGCCTGGGAAGCACCATGTTTTATTAGAGGACACTCATCTTCTTCCCAGAGCCATGCTTACCGTGACTAGAGGCCCGTCAAAAGGTGTGTCTCTGCGTGTGATTCAAGGCCCGAGGAATGGAAGTTTCCAAATGGGAAAGACGGCGTGTGCCATCAGGCCCACGGTTCCAGGTGGACACGCATTATACGTGCCCGTTGATGCAACAAGTCAAAAGACGCACAGCGTACACCCCGGGCCCTTCCCTGAATCAACTTGTTTACGCGGGGTGCTCTGCGTGTAGCGAACTCCCTCAAGCAAGGCAGGCTCTAGTTAGGCCGAGGAGCATTTGCCTCTTCCAAAAGACTGCAGTGTTTCATGAAGAACTGTGCTTTCGTTGCTGCTGGAACACAAGCTGACTTTCTCCTTGAAGAGAGTGACTTTCCAACGGAGGTCCCTGAAGGAATCCTAAGCGGACTATTTTCTCAGGGCAACTCAGAGAATGTCCAAAATGTCGAAAGGTAGGGGTTGAGTGTGCCTGCATGTCTGGGTGTGCACACATCTGTGCAAATATTGGGGTGAGGGTGCCTGCGTGTATGGGTGTGTGAGAGAAGCTGAAAGACGGTCAAAAATGTTCGAAAGTTCCATGGCCCGGTGGACTGGCTAGAAATGCGTTCCTGGTGCCGTTGGAGTGCTGAGGAATTGTAGCAGTCCCAAGGAAGAGTGCTGTGTGTTGTCCACTCGGCGTACACAGAGGGCCTCTGAAGGGCCTACTGGCCTGGGTGTTGCTCAACATGCCCACAGAGGCCAGGCGGCCGGGGCGTACTCAGTGATGTTGTGGGGGAAAGGGGGCACACCCGAGGCGTCTAGGCGTCCTGAAAACCGAACCAGCGTTAAAATAAAGTGCCACACCGGCCAGGACCTCAAAGAGCTGCTGTACGCTCCGTTCCTGCAGGGCTAACTCAAAGACTTTCTCGAGGTGTGTAATCACGTCGACATTGCCTTTGGTCCGACAGCCTGACAGGATGAGCTACCAGCCAGGCTATGGAAGCACCCTGGTTGTTTAGAGGAAAACTCCTTTCCTTCCCAGAGCCCTGCCTCCACCGACCCGAGGCCCGTCACAAACGGTGTTCTTTAGGCAGCTTCAAGGCAGCATGAATGGAGGCTTCAAAATGGGGAAGCGAGGCTTGGGCCTTCAGGTCTCCCCTTGCCTTGAACACGGAGCCTACCTCCCTGTGACTTCTGACAAGTCAGAAGAGGAGGCTCTAGCTACACACAGGTCCGTTCCCTGAATCGCCTTATCTTCCCGGGGTGTTCCGCAGATAGCGAACACGGTCCTCCAAGGAATGCACTAGGGAGGCTATGGGGCCTTAGCCTCTTCTGAAAGCCTGCAGTGTAAGAGGAAGAACTGTGCTTTAGTGGCAGTAGGAAGGCAAGCCGACTTTCTCCTGCCGGTATAGGGTCTTCAGGTATGAGTGCCTAGAAGGAATGCCAAGCAGGTTTGTTTTCCCCGTGCAGCTCAGTCTAGGAGAATGAGGCAGAACTGCATGACATGTGGGACGCCAGAGAACAGTTTTCCTGGAGCTGTTGGAGTGCTGGGGAAAGCTATCTCTCCCAAAGAAGAGTGCCGTGTGTTGCCCTGCCCTCGGCAATCACAGAGTGAGTGGGAAGGGCTTCCGGCCCGGGCAGTTTCTTTGCAGGCCCGGGGAGCCTGCCGGTACTCAGTGTCCTTGCAGGGAATAGGGTGCCCACGCGAGGGTCCTAGGTGTCTTGAAAAGCGTACGAACACGAAAATAAAGCCGAGCTGCGACTAAGGCCTCGTGGAAACTGCTCGAAGCTTCCGCCTCAGCAGGGCTCTTAGAAGGCCTTACCTGGAGGTACGTCCTCACATCGAGCTTCCCTTTAGCCCTAGAGCATGACAGGCGGAGCTCTTACCGGGACTCTGGAAGCACCCTGTTGACTTATAGAAAACTGCCTCTCTTCCACGAGCCCTGACTCCAGCGACTAGGGGCCCGTCCCAAACGGTTTTATGCAGGCAGCTTCGAGGCGGCATGAGTGGTTCTTTAAAAATGAGAATGCAAGGCTTGCGTCATCAGGCCCCCACTTCCAGTCAACACGTTGACTACCGCCTTGTGATTCGTAGCTAGTCAAAAGAGGCTCCAGCTACACACAGGTCCCTTCCCTGAATCCACTTTTCTTCACAGGCTGTTCTGCCTGTAGCTAACTCGCTCATCCAAGGACTGCACTAGGGAGGCTCTCGGGCCTTAGCGTCTTCTGAAAGCTTGCAGTGTAACAGGCAGAACTCTGCTTTAGTGGCAGTAGGAATGCAAGCTGACTTTCTCCTGCAGGTATGGGGTCTTCAGGTATGAGTGCCTAGAAGGAATGCCAAGCAGTTTCGGTTTCCCCGTGCAGCTCACTCGAGGACAATGGGGGCAGAACTGCATGACATGTGGGACGCCAGAGAACAGTTTTCCTGGAGCTGTTGGAGTGCTGGGGAAAGCTATCTCTCCCAAAGAAGAGTGCCGTGTGTTGCCCTGCCCTCGGCAATCAGAGAGTGGGTGGGAAGGGCTTCCGGCCCGGGCAGTTTCTTTGCAGGCCCGGGGAGCCTGCCGGTACTCAGTGTCCTTGCAGGGAATAGGGTGCCCCGCTAGGGTCTTACGTGTCTTGAAAAGCGTACGAACTTGAAAATAAAGCAGAAGTCCGACTAAGGTCTCGTGGAAACTGCTCGAAGCTTCCGCCTCAGCAGGGCTATTGGAAGGCCTTACCTGGAGGTTAAGTCCTCACATCGAGCTTCCCTTTAGCCCTAGAGCATGACAGGATGAGCTCCTAGCGGGGATCTGGAAGCACCCCGTTGATTTAGAGAAAACTGCGTCTCTTCCACGAGCCCTGACTCCAGTGACTAGGGGCCCGTCACAAACGGTGTTATGCAGGTAGCTTCGAGGCAGCATGAATGGAGCTTTCCAACTGGGAATGCAAGGCTTGCGTCATCAGGCCCCCACTTCCAGGGAGCACGTGGCCTACCGCCTTGCGAGTCCTAGCAAGTCAAAAGAGACTCTAGCTACACCCTGGTCCCTTCCCTGAATCCACCTTTCTTCACAGGGTGTTCTGCACGTAGCCAACTGCCTCAGGCAAGGAACGCTCTGGGTACGCTCTCGGTCTTTAGCCTCTCCTAAAAGCCTGCACTGTAAGAGGAAGAACTGTACTTCAGTTGCAGCGGGAACGCAAGCTGACCCTCTCCTGGAGGTATGGAGTCCTCGGGTAGGAGTTCCAAGAAGGAATGCGCAGCAGAGGGTTTTTTCTAAGTGCCTCTCAGACTAGGGCCCTGAGGCAGAGTTCCTTGACAAGTAGGACGTGAGAGAACAACTTCCTCTTAGCTGTTATAGCGGTGAGGAAATCTAGCTCTCCCTAAGGAACTGTGCCGTGCGATGCCCTACACGCGGCCTACACAGAGTCACTGGGAGGGGCTTCCGGGTCTGGAGGCCGCGTAGCAGGCCCGTGGAGCCTGCCGGTACTCGGTGTTCTTGCAGGGAATAGGGTGCAAACGCGAGGGGCCTGGGTGTCCTGGACAGCGTACTACAAATAAACTAAAGCAGTCCTGCAACTAAGGCCTCTTGGAAACTGCTGCATGCCTCTGCTTCAGCAGGGCCAAGAAAGGACTTACCTCGAGGCAAGGGCTGACATTCGGTCTCCAGGTAGCTATAGAGGGTAGCAGCATGAGCACCCAAGCAGGCCTGGGAAGCACCATGTTTTATTAGAGGACACTCATCTTCTTCCCAGAGCCATGCTTACCGTGACTAGAGGCCCGTCAAAAGGTGTGTCTCTGCGTGTGATTCAAGGCCCGAGGAATGGAAGTTTCCAAATGGGAAAGACGGCGTGTGCCATCAGGCCCACGGTTCCAGGTGGACACGCATTATACGTGCCCGTTGATGCAACAAGTCAAAAGACGCACAGCGTACACCCCGGGCCCTTCCCTGAATCAACTTGTTTACGCGGGGTGCTCTGCGTGTAGCGAACTCCCTCAAGCAAGGCAGGCTCTAGTTAGGCCGAGGAGCATTTGCCTCTTCCAAAAGACTGCAGTGTTTCATGAAGAACTGTGCTTTCGTTGCTGCTGGAACACAAGCTGACTTTCTCCTTGAAGAGAGTGACTTTCCAACGGAGGTCCCTGAAGGAATCCTAAGCGGACTATTTTCTCAGGGCAACTCAGAGAATGTCCAAAATGTCGAAAGGTAGGGGTTGAGTGTGCCTGCATGTCTGGGTGTGCACACATCTGTGCAAATATTGGGGTGAGGGTGCCTGCGTGTATGGGTGTGTGAGAGAAGCTGAAAGACGGTCAAAAATGTTCGAAAGTTCCATGGCCCGGTGGACTGGCTAGAAATGCGTTCCTGGTGCCGTTGGAGTGCTGAGGAATTGTAGCAGTCCCAAGGAAGAGTGCTGTGTGTTGTCCACTCGGCGTACACAGAGGGCCTCTGAAGGGCCTACTGGCCTGGGTGTTGCTCAACATGCCCACAGAGGCCAGGCGGCCGGGGCGTACTCAGTGATGTTGTGGGGGAAAGGGGGCACACCCGAGGCGTCTAGGCGTCCTGAAAACCGAACCAGCGTTAAAATAAAGTGCCACACCGGCCAGGACCTCAAAGAGCTGCTGTACGCTCCGTTCCTGCAGGGCTAACTCAAAGACTTTCTCGAGGTGTGTAATCACGTCGACATTGCCTTTGGTCCGACAGCCTGACAGGATGAGCTACCAGCCAGGCTATGGAAGCACCCTGGTTGTTTAGAGGAAAACTCCTTTCCTTCCCAGAGCCCTGCCTCCACCGACCCGAGGCCCGTCACAAACGGTGTTCTTTAGGCAGCTTCAAGGCAGCATGAATGGAGGCTTCAAAATGGGGAAGCGAGGCTTGGGCCTTCAGGTCTCCCCTTGCCTTGAACACGGAGCCTACCTCCCTGTGACTTCTGACAAGTCAGAAGAGGAGGCTCTAGCTACACACAGGTCCGTTCCCTGAATCGCCTTATCTTCCCGGGGTGTTCCGCAGATAGCGAACACGGTCCTCCAAGGAATGCACTAGGGAGGCTATGGGGCCTTAGCCTCTTCTGAAAGCCTGCAGTGTAAGAGGAAGAACTGTGCTTTAGTGGCAGTAGGAAGGCAAGCCGACTTTCTCCTGCCGGTATAGGGTCTTCAGGTATGAGTGCCTAGAAGGAATGCCAAGCAGGTTTGTTTTCCCCGTGCAGCTCAGTCTAGGAGAATGAGGCAGAACTGCATGACATGTGGGACGCCAGAGAACAGTTTTCCTGGAGCTGTTGGAGTGCTGGGGAAAGCTATCTCTCCCAAAGAAGAGTGCCGTGTGTTGCCCTGCCCTCGGCAATCACAGAGTGAGTGGGAAGGGCTTCCGGCCCGGGCAGTTTCTTTGCAGGCCCGGGGAGCCTGCCGGTACTCAGTGTCCTTGCAGGGAATAGGGTGCCCACGCGAGGGTCCTAGGTGTCTTGAAAAGCGTACGAACACGAAAATAAAGCCGAGCTGCGACTAAGGCCTCGTGGAAACTGCTCGAAGCTTCCGCCTCAGCAGGGCTCTTAGAAGGCCTTACCTGGAGGTACGTCCTCACATCGAGCTTCCCTTTAGCCCTAGAGCATGACAGGCGGAGCTCTTACCGGGACTCTGGAAGCACCCTGTTGACTTATAGAAAACTGCTTCTCTTCCACGAGCCCTGACTCCAGCGACTAGGGGCCCGTCCCAAACGGTTTTAGGCAGGCAGCTTCGAGGCGGCATGAGTGGTTCTTTAAAAATGAGAATGCAAGGCTTGCGTCATCAGGCCCCCACTTCCAGTCAACACGTTGACTACCGCCTTGTGATTCGTAGCTAGTCAAAAGAGGCTCCAGCTACACACAGGTCCCTTCCCTGAATCCACTTTTCTTCACAGGCTGTTCTGCCTGTAGCTAACTCGCTCATCCAAGGACTGCACTAGGGAGGCTCTCGGGCCTTAGCGTCTTCTGAAAGCTTGCAGTGTAACAGGCAGAACTCTGCTTTAGTGGCAGTAGGAATGCAAGCTGACTTTCTCCTGCAGGTATGGGGTCTTCAGGTATGAGTGCCTAGAAGGAATGCCAAGCAGTTTCGGTTTCCCCGTGCAGCTCACTCGAGGACAATGGGGGCAGAACTGCATGACATGTGGGACGCCAGAGAACAGTTTTCCTGGAGCTGTTGGAGTGCTGGGGAAAGCTATCTCTCCCAAAGAAGAGTGCCGTGTGTTGCCCTGCCCTCGGCAATCAGAGAGTGGGTGGGAAGGGCTTCCGGCCCGGGCAGTTTCTTTGCAGGCCCGGGGAGCCTGCCGGTACTCAGTGTCCTTGCAGGGAATAGGGTGCCCCGCTAGGGTCTTACGTGTCTTGAAAAGCGTACGAACTTGAAAATAAAGCAGAAGTCCGACTAAGGTCTCGTGGAAACTGCTCGAAGCTTCCGCCTCAGCAGGGCTATTGGAAGGCCTTACCTGGAGGTTAAGTCCTCACATCGAGCTTCCCTTTAGCCCTAGAGCATGACAGGATGAGCTCCTAGCGGGGATCTGGAAGCACCCCGTTGATTTAGAGAAAACTGCGTCTCTTCCACGAGCCCTGACTCCAGTGACTAGGGGCCCGTCACAAACGGTGTTATGCAGGTAGCTTCGAGGCAGCATGAATGGAGCTTTCCAACTGGGAATGCAAGGCTTGCGTCATCAGGCCCCCACTTCCAGGGAGCACGTGGCCTACCGCCTTGCGAGTCCTAGCAAGTCAAAAGAGACTCTAGCTACACCCTGGTCCCTTCCCTGAATCCACCTTTCTTCACAGGGTGTTCTGCACGTAGCCAACTGCCTCAGGCAAGGAACGCTCTGGGTACGCTCTCGGTCTTTAGCCTCTCCTAAAAGCCTGCACTGTAAGAGGAAGAACTGTACTTCAGTTGCAGCGGGAACGCAAGCTGACCCTCTCCTGGAGGTATGGAGTCCTCGGGTAGGAGTTCCAAGAAGGAATGCGCAGCAGAGGGTTTTTTCTAAGTGCCTCTCAGACTAGGGCCCTGAGGCAGAGTTCCTTGACAAGTAGGACGTGAGAGAACAACTTCCTCTTAGCTGTTATAGCGGTGAGGAAATCTAGCTCTCCCTAAGGAACTGTGCCGTGCGATGCCCTACACGCGGCCTACACAGAGTCACTGGGAGGGGCTTCCGGGTCTGGAGGCCGCGTAGCAGGCCCGTGGAGCCTGCCGGTACTCGGTGTTCTTGCAGGGAATAGGGTGCAAACGCGAGGGGCCTGGGTGTCCTGGACAGCGTACTACAAATAAACTAAAGCAGTCCTGCAACTAAGGCCTCTTGGAAACTGCTGCATGCCTCTGCTTCAGCAGGGCCAAGAAAGGACTTACCTCGAGGCAAGGGCTGACATTCGGTCTCCAGGTAGCTATAGAGGGTAGCAGCATGAGCACCCAAGCAGGCCTGGGAAGCACCATGTTTTATTAGAGGACACTCATCTTCTTCCCAGAGCCATGCTTACCGTGACTAGAGGCCCGTCAAAAGGTGTGTCTCTGCGTGTGATTCAAGGCCCGAGGAATGGAAGTTTCCAAATGGGAAAGACGGCGTGTGCCATCAGGCCCACGGTTCCAGGTGGACACGCATTATACGTGCCCGTTGATGCAACAAGTCAAAAGACGCACAGCGTACACCCCGGGCCCTTCCCTGAATCAACTTGTTTACGCGGGGTGCTCTGCGTGTAGCGAACTCCCTCAAGCAAGGCAGGCTCTAGTTAGGCCGAGGAGCATTTGCCTCTTCCAAAAGACTGCAGTGTTTCATGAAGAACTGTGCTTTCGTTGCTGCTGGAACACAAGCTGACTTTCTCCTTGAAGAGAGTGACTTTCCAACGGAGGTCCCTGAAGGAATCCTAAGCGGACTATTTTCTCAGGGCAACTCAGAGAATGTCCAAAATGTCGAAAGGTAGGGGTTGAGTGTGCCTGCATGTCTGGGTGTGCACACATCTGTGCAAATATTGGGGTGAGGGTGCCTGCGTGTATGGGTGTGTGAGAGAAGCTGAAAGACGGTCAAAAATGTTCGAAAGTTCCATGGCCCGGTGGACTGGCTAGAAATGCGTTCCTGGTGCCGTTGGAGTGCTGAGGAATTGTAGCAGTCCCAAGGAAGAGTGCTGTGTGTTGTCCACTCGGCGTACACAGAGGGCCTCTGAAGGGCCTACTGGCCTGGGTGTTGCTCAACATGCCCACAGAGGCCAGGCGGCCGGGGCGTACTCAGTGATGTTGTGGGGGAAAGGGGGCACACCCGAGGCGTCTAGGCGTCCTGAAAACCGAACCAGCGTTAAAATAAAGTGCCACACCGGCCAGGACCTCAAAGAGCTGCTGTACGCTCCGTTCCTGCAGGGCTAACTCAAAGACTTTCTCGAGGTGTGTAATCACGTCGACATTGCCTTTGGTCCGACAGCCTGACAGGATGAGCTACCAGCCAGGCTATGGAAGCACCCTGGTTGTTTAGAGGAAAACTCCTTTCCTTCCCAGAGCCCTGCCTCCACCGACCCGAGGCCCGTCACAAACGGTGTTCTTTAGGCAGCTTCAAGGCAGCATGAATGGAGGCTTCAAAATGGGGAAGCGAGGCTTGGGCCTTCAGGTCTCCCCTTGCCTTGAACACGGAGCCTACCTCCCTGTGACTTCTGACAAGTCAGAAGAGGAGGCTCTAGCTACACACAGGTCCGTTCCCTGAATCGCCTTATCTTCCCGGGGTGTTCCGCAGATAGCGAACACGGTCCTCCAAGGAATGCACTAGGGAGGCTATGGGGCCTTAGCCTCTTCTGAAAGCCTGCAGTGTAAGAGGAAGAACTGTGCTTTAGTGGCAGTAGGAAGGCAAGCCGACTTTCTCCTGCCGGTATAGGGTCTTCAGGTATGAGTGCCTAGAAGGAATGCCAAGCAGGTTTGTTTTCCCCGTGCAGCTCAGTCTAGGAGAATGAGGCAGAACTGCATGACATGTGGGACGCCAGAGAACAGTTTTCCTGGAGCTGTTGGAGTGCTGGGGAAAGCTATCTCTCCCAAAGAAGAGTGCCGTGTGTTGCCCTGCCCTCGGCAATCACAGAGTGAGTGGGAAGGGCTTCCGGCCCGGGCAGTTTCTTTGCAGGCCCGGGGAGCCTGCCGGTACTCAGTGTCCTTGCAGGGAATAGGGTGCCCACGCGAGGGTCCTAGGTGTCTTGAAAAGCGTACGAACACGAAAATAAAGCCGAGCTGCGACTAAGGCCTCGTGGAAACTGCTCGAAGCTTCCGCCTCAGCAGGGCTCTTAGAAGGCCTTACCTGGAGGTACGTCCTCACATCGAGCTTCCCTTTAGCCCTAGAGCATGACAGGCGGAGCTCTTACCGGGACTCTGGAAGCACCCTGTTGACTTATAGAAAACTGCTTCTCTTCCACGAGCCCTGACTCCAGCGACTAGGGGCCCGTCCCAAACGGTTTTATGCAGGCAGCTTCGAGGCGGCATGAGTGGTTCTTTAAAAATGAGAATGCAAGGCTTGCGTCATCAGGCCCCCACTTCCAGTCAACACGTTGACTACCGCCTTGTGATTCGTAGCTAGTCAAAAGAGGCTCCAGCTACACACAGGTCCCTTCCCTGAATCCACTTTTCTTCACAGGCTGTTCTGCCTGTAGCTAACTCGCTCATCCAAGGACTGCACTAGGGAGGCTCTCGGGCCTTAGCGTCTTCTGAAAGCTTGCAGTGTAACAGGCAGAACTCTGCTTTAGTGGCAGTAGGAATGCAAGCTGACTTTCTCCTGCAGGTATGGGGTCTTCAGGTATGAGTGCCTAGAAGGAATGCCAAGCAGTTTCGGTTTCCCCGTGCAGCTCACTCGAGGACAATGGGGGCAGAACTGCATGACATGTGGGACGCCAGAGAACAGTTTTCCTGGAGCTGTTGGAGTGCTGGGGAAAGCTATCTCTCCCAAAGAAGAGTGCCGTGTGTTGCCCTGCCCTCGGCAATCAGAGAGTGGGTGGGAAGGGCTTCCGGCCCGGGCAGTTTCTTTGCAGGCCCGGGGAGCCTGCCGGTACTCAGTGTCCTTGCAGGGAATAGGGTGCCCCGCTAGGGTCTTACGTGTCTTGAAAAGCGTACGAACTTGAAAATAAAGCAGAAGTCCGACTAAGGTCTCGTGGAAACTGCTCGAAGCTTCCGCCTCAGCAGGGCTATTGGAAGGCCTTACCTGGAGGTTAAGTCCTCACATCGAGCTTCCCTTTAGCCCTAGAGCATGACAGGATGAGCTCCTAGCGGGGATCTGGAAGCACCCCGTTGATTTAGAGAAAACTGCGTCTCTTCCACGAGCCCTGACTCCAGTGACTAGGGGCCCGTCACAAACGGTGTTATGCAGGTAGCTTCGAGGCAGCATGAATGGAGCTTTCCAAATGGGAATGCAAGGCTTGCGTCATCAGGCCCCCACTTCCAGGGAGCACGTGGCCTACCGCCTTGCGAGTCCTAGCAAGTCAAAAGAGACTCTAGCTACACCCTGGTCCCTTCCCTGAATCCACCTTTCTTCACAGGGTGTTCTGCACGTAGCCAACTGCCTCAGGCAAGGAACGCTCTGGGTACGCTCTCGGTCTTTAGCCTCTCCTAAAAGCCTGCACTGTAAGAGGAAGAACTGTACTTCAGTTGCAGCGGGAACGCAAGCTGACCCTCTCCTGGAGGTATGGAGTCCTCGGGTAGGAGTTCCAAGAAGGAATGCGCAGCAGAGGGTTTTTTCTAAGTGCCTCTCAGACTAGGGCCCTGAGGCAGAGTTCCTTGACAAGTAGGACGTGAGAGAACAACTTCCTCTTAGCTGTTATAGCGGTGAGGAAATCTAGCTCTCCCTAAGGAACTGTGCCGTGCGATGCCCTACACGCGGCCTACACAGAGTCACTGGGAGGGGCTTCCGGGTCTGGAGGCCGCGTAGCAGGCCCGTGGAGCCTGCCGGTACTCGGTGTTCTTGCAGGGAATAGGGTGCAAACGCGAGGGGCCTGGGTGTCCTGGACAGCGTACTACAAATAAACTAAAGCAGTCCTGCAACTAAGGCCTCTTGGAAACTGCTGCATGCCTCTGCTTCAGCAGGGCCAAGAAAGGACTTACCTCGAGGCAAGGGCTGACATTCGGTCTCCAGGTAGCTATAGAGGGTAGCAGCATGAGCACCCAAGCAGGCCTGGGAAGCACCATGTTTTATTAGAGGACACTCATCTTCTTCCCAGAGCCATGCTTACCGTGACTAGAGGCCCGTCAAAAGGTGTGTCTCTGCGTGTGATTCAAGGCCCGAGGAATGGAAGTTTCCAAATGGGAAAGACGGCGTGTGCCATCAGGCCCACGGTTCCAGGTGGACACGCATTATACGTGCCCGTTGATGCAACAAGTCAAAAGACGCACAGCGTACACCCCGGGCCCTTCCCTGAATCAACTTGTTTACGCGGGGTGCTCTGCGTGTAGCGAACTCCCTCAAGCAAGGCAGGCTCTAGTTAGGCCGAGGAGCATTTGCCTCTTCCAAAAGACTGCAGTGTTTCATGAAGAACTGTGCTTTCGTTGCTGCTGGAACACAAGCTGACTTTCTCCTTGAAGAGAGTGACTTTCCAACGGAGGTCCCTGAAGGAATCCTAAGCGGACTATTTTCTCAGGGCAACTCAGAGAATGTCCAAAATGTCGAAAGGTAGGGGTTGAGTGTGCCTGCATGTCTGGGTGTGCACACATCTGTGCAAATATTGGGGTGAGGGTGCCTGCGTGTATGGGTGTGTGAGAGAAGCTGAAAGACGGTCAAAAATGTTCGAAAGTTCCATGGCCCGGTGGACTGGCTAGAAATGCGTTCCTGGTGCCGTTGGAGTGCTGAGGAATTGTAGCAGTCCCAAGGAAGAGTGCTGTGTGTTGTCCACTCGGCGTACACAGAGGGCCTCTGAAGGGCCTACTGGCCTGGGTGTTGCTCAACATGCCCACAGAGGCCAGGCGGCCGGGGCGTACTCAGTGATGTTGTGGGGGAAAGGGGGCACACCCGAGGCGTCTAGGCGTCCTGAAAACCGAACCAGCGTTAAAATAAAGTGCCACACCGGCCAGGACCTCAAAGAGCTGCTGTACGCTCCGTTCCTGCAGGGCTAACTCAAAGACTTTCTCGAGGTGTGTAATCACGTCGACATTGCCTTTGGTCCGACAGCCTGACAGGATGAGCTACCAGCCAGGCTATGGAAGCACCCTGGTTGTTTAGAGGAAAACTCCTTTCCTTCCCAGAGCCCTGCCTCCACCGACCCGAGGCCCGTCACAAACGGTGTTCTTTAGGCAGCTTCAAGGCAGCATGAATGGAGGCTTCAAAATGGGGAAGCGAGGCTTGGGCCTTCAGGTCTCCCCTTGCCTTGAACACGGAGCCTACCTCCCTGTGACTTCTGACAAGTCAGAAGAGGAGGCTCTAGCTACACACAGGTCCGTTCCCTGAATCGCCTTATCTTCCCGGGGTGTTCCGCAGATAGCGAACACGGTCCTCCAAGGAATGCACTAGGGAGGCTATGGGGCCTTAGCCTCTTCTGAAAGCCTGCAGTGTAAGAGGAAGAACTGTGCTTTAGTGGCAGTAGGAAGGCAAGCCGACTTTCTCCTGCCGGTATAGGGTCTTCAGGTATGAGTGCCTAGAAGGAATGCCAAGCAGGTTTGTTTTCCCCGTGCAGCTCAGTCTAGGAGAATGAGGCAGAACTGCATGACATGTGGGACGCCAGAGAACAGTTTTCCTGGAGCTGTTGGAGTGCTGGGGAAAGCTATCTCTCCCAAAGAAGAGTGCCGTGTGTTGCCCTGCCCTCGGCAATCACAGAGTGAGTGGGAAGGGCTTCCGGCCCGGGCAGTTTCTTTGCAGGCCCGGGGAGCCTGCCGGTACTCAGTGTCCTTGCAGGGAATAGGGTGCCCACGCGAGGGTCCTAGGTGTCTTGAAAAGCGTACGAACACGAAAATAAAGCCGAGCTGCGACTAAGGCCTCGTGGAAACTGCTCGAAGCTTCCGCCTCAGCAGGGCTCTTAGAAGGCCTTACCTGGAGGTACGTCCTCACATCGAGCTTCCCTTTAGCCCTAGAGCATGACAGGCGGAGCTCTTACCGGGACTCTGGAAGCACCCTGTTGACTTATAGAAAACTGCTTCTCTTCCACGAGCCCTGACTCCAGCGACTAGGGGCCCGTCCCAAACGGTTTTATGCAGGCAGCTTCGAGGCGGCATGAGTGGTTCTTTAAAAATGAGAATGCAAGGCTTGCGTCATCAGGCCCCCACTTCCAGTCAACACGTTGACTACCGCCTTGTGATTCGTAGCTAGTCAAAAGAGGCTCCAGCTACACACAGGTCCCTTCCCTGAATCCACTTTTCTTCACAGGCTGTTCTGCCTGTAGCTAACTCGCTCATCCAAGGACTGCACTAGGGAGGCTCTCGGGCCTTAGCGTCTTCTGAAAGCTTGCAGTGTAACAGGCAGAACTCTGCTTTAGTGGCAGTAGGAATGCAAGCTGACTTTCTCCTGCAGGTATGGGGTCTTCAGGTATGAGTGCCTAGAAGGAATGCCAAGCAGTTTCGGTTTCCCCGTGCAGCTCACTCGAGGACAATGGGGGCAGAACTGCATGACATGTGGGACGCCAGAGAACAGTTTTCCTGGAGCTGTTGGAGTGCTGGGGAAAGCTATCTCTCCCAAAGAAGAGTGCCGTGTGTTGCCCTGCCCTCGGCAATCAGAGAGTGGGTGGGAAGGGCTTCCGGCCCGGGCAGTTTCTTTGCAGGCCCGGGGAGCCTGCCGGTACTCAGTGTCCTTGCAGGGAATAGGGTGCCCCGCTAGGGTCTTACGTGTCTTGAAAAGCGTACGAACTTGAAAATAAAGCAGAAGTCCGACTAAGGTCTCGTGGAAACTGCTCGAAGCTTCCGCCTCAGCAGGGCTATTGGAAGGCCTTACCTGGAGGTTAAGTCCTCACATCGAGCTTCCCTTTAGCCCTAGAGCATGACAGGATGAGCTCCTAGCGGGGATCTGGAAGCACCCCGTTGATTTAGAGAAAACTGCGTCTCTTCCACGAGCCCTGACTCCAGTGACTAGGGGCCCGTCACAAACGGTGTTATGCAGGTAGCTTCGAGGCAGCATGAATGGAGCTTTCCAAATGGGAATGCAAGGCTTGCGTCATCAGGCCCCCACTTCCAGGGAGCACGTGGCCTACCGCCTTGCGAGTCCTAGCAAGTCAAAAGAGACTCTAGCTACACCCTGGTCCCTTCCCTGAATCCACCTTTCTTCACAGGGTGTTCTGCACGTAGCCAACTGCCTCAGGCAAGGAACGCTCTGGGTACGCTCTCGGTCTTTAGCCTCTCCTAAAAGCCTGCACTGTAAGAGGAAGAACTGTACTTCAGTTGCAGCGGGAACGCAAGCTGACCCTCTCCTGGAGGTATGGAGTCCTCGGGTAGGAGTTCCAAGAAGGAATGCGCAGCAGAGGGTTTTTTCTAAGTGCCTCTCAGACTAGGGCCCTGAGGCAGAGTTCCTTGACAAGTAGGACGTGAGAGAACAACTTCCTCTTAGCTGTTATAGCGGTGAGGAAATCTAGCTCTCCCTAAGGAACTGTGCCGTGCGATGCCCTACACGCGGCCTACACAGAGTCACTGGGAGGGGCTTCCGGGTCTGGAGGCCGCGTAGCAGGCCCGTGGAGCCTGCCGGTACTCGGTGTTCTTGCAGGGAATAGGGTGCAAACGCGAGGGGCCTGGGTGTCCTGAACAGCGTACTACAAATAAACTAAAGCAGTCCTGCAACTAAGGCCTCTTGGAAACTGCTGCATGCCTCTGCTTCAGCAGGGCCAAGAAAGGACTTACCTCGAGGCAAGGGCTGACATTCGGTCTCCAGGTAGCTATAGAGGGTAGCAGCATGAGCACCCAAGCAGGCCTGGGAAGCACCATGTTTTATTAGAGGACACTCATCTTCTTCCCAGAGCCATGCTTACCGTGACTAGAGGCCCGTCAAAAGGTGTGTCTCTGCGTGTGATTCAAGGCCCGAGGAATGGAAGTTTCCAAATGGGAAAGACGGCGTGTGCCATCAGGCCCACGGTTCCAGGTGGACACGCATTATACGTGCCCGTTGATGCAACAAGTCAAAAGACGCACAGCGTACACCCCGGGCCCTTCCCTGAATCAACTTGTTTACGCGGGGTGCTCTGCGTGTAGCGAACTCCCTCAAGCAAGGCAGGCTCTAGTTAGGCCGAGGAGCATTTGCCTCTTCCAAAAGACTGCAGTGTTTCATGAAGAACTGTGCTTTCGTTGCTGCTGGAACACAAGCTGACTTTCTCCTTGAAGAGAGTGACTTTCCAACGGAGGTCCCTGAAGGAATCCTAAGCGGACTATTTTCTCAGGGCAACTCAGAGAATGTCCAAAATGTCGAAAGGTAGGGGTTGAGTGTGCCTGCATGTCTGGGTGTGCACACATCTGTGCAAATATTGGGGTGAGGGTGCCTGCGTGTATGGGTGTGTGAGAGAAGCTGAAAGACGGTCAAAAATGTTCGAAAGTTCCATGGCCCGGTGGACTGGCTAGAAATGCGTTCCTGGTGCCGTTGGAGTGCTGAGGAATTGTAGCAGTCCCAAGGAAGAGTGCTGTGTGTTGTCCACTCGGCGTACACAGAGGGCCTCTGAAGGGCCTACTGGCCTGGGTGTTGCTCAACATGCCCACAGAGGCCAGGCGGCCGGGGCGTACTCAGTGATGTTGTGGGGGAAAGGGGGCACACCCGAGGCGTCTAGGCGTCCTGAAAACCGAACCAGCGTTAAAATAAAGTGCCACACCGGCCAGGACCTCAAAGAGCTGCTGTACGCTCCGTTCCTGCAGGGCTAACTCAAAGACTTTCTCGAGGTGTGTAATCACGTCGACATTGCCTTTGGTCCGACAGCCTGACAGGATGAGCTACCAGCCAGGCTATGGAAGCACCCTGGTTGTTTAGAGGAAAACTCCTTTCCTTCCCAGAGCCCTGCCTCCACCGACCCGAGGCCCGTCACAAACGGTGTTCTTTAGGCAGCTTCAAGGCAGCATGAATGGAGGCTTCAAAATGGGGAAGCGAGGCTTGGGCCTTCAGGTCTCCCCTTGCCTTGAACACGGAGCCTACCTCCCTGTGACTTCTGACAAGTCAGAAGAGGAGGCTCTAGCTACACACAGGTCCGTTCCCTGAATCGCCTTATCTTCCCGGGGTGTTCCGCAGATAGCGAACACGGTCCTCCAAGGAATGCACTAGGGAGGCTATGGGGCCTTAGCCTCTTCTGAAAGCCTGCAGTGTAAGAGGAAGAACTGTGCTTTAGTGGCAGTAGGAAGGCAAGCCGACTTTCTCCTGCCGGTATAGGGTCTTCAGGTATGAGTGCCTAGAAGGAATGCCAAGCAGGTTTGTTTTCCCCGTGCAGCTCAGTCTAGGAGAATGAGGCAGAACTGCATGACATGTGGGACGCCAGAGAACAGTTTTCCTGGAGCTGTTGGAGTGCTGGGGAAAGCTATCTCTCCCAAAGAAGAGTGCCGTGTGTTGCCCTGCCCTCGGCAATCACAGAGTGAGTGGGAAGGGCTTCCGGCCCGGGCAGTTTCTTTGCAGGCCCGGGGAGCCTGCCGGTACTCAGTGTCCTTGCAGGGAATAGGGTGCCCACGCGAGGGTCCTAGGTGTCTTGAAAAGCGTACGAACACGAAAATAAAGCCGAGCTGCGACTAAGGCCTCGTGGAAACTGCTCGAAGCTTCCGCCTCAGCAGGGCTCTTAGAAGGCCTTACCTGGAGGTACGTCCTCACATCGAGCTTCCCTTTAGCCCTAGAGCATGACAGGCGGAGCTCTTACCGGGACTCTGGAAGCACCCTGTTGACTTATAGAAAACTGCTTCTCTTCCACGAGCCCTGACTCCAGCGACTAGGGGCCCGTCCCAAACGGTTTTATGCAGGCAGCTTCGAGGCGGCATGAGTGGTTCTTTAAAAATGAGAATGCAAGGCTTGCGTCATCAGGCCCCCACTTCCAGTCAACACGTTGACTACCGCCTTGTGATTCGTAGCTAGTCAAAAGAGGCTCCAGCTACACACAGGTCCCTTCCCTGAATCCACTTTTCTTCACAGGCTGTTCTGCCTGTAGCTAACTCGCTCATCCAAGGACTGCACTAGGGAGGCTCTCGGGCCTTAGCGTCTTCTGAAAGCTTGCAGTGTAACAGGCAGAACTCTGCTTTAGTGGCAGTAGGAATGCAAGCTGACTTTCTCCTGCAGGTATGGGGTCTTCAGGTATGAGTGCCTAGAAGGAATGCCAAGCAGTTTCGGTTTCCCCGTGCAGCTCACTCGAGGACAATGGGGGCAGAACTGCATGACATGTGGGACGCCAGAGAACAGTTTTCCTGGAGCTGTTGGAGTGCTGGGGAAAGCTATCTCTCCCAAAGAAGAGTGCCGTGTGTTGCCCTGCCCTCGGCAATCAGAGAGTGGGTGGGAAGGGCTTCCGGCCCGGGCAGTTTCTTTGCAGGCCCGGGGAGCCTGCCGGTACTCAGTGTCCTTGCAGGGAATAGGGTGCCCCGCTAGGGTCTTACGTGTCTTGAAAAGCGTACGAACTTGAAAATAAAGCAGAAGTCCGACTAAGGTCTCGTGGAAACTGCTCGAAGCTTCCGCCTCAGCAGGGCTATTGGAAGGCCTTACCTGGAGGTTAAGTCCTCACATCGAGCTTCCCTTTAGCCCTAGAGCATGACAGGATGAGCTCCTAGCGGGGATCTGGAAGCACCCCGTTGATTTAGAGAAAACTGCGTCTCTTCCACGAGCCCTGACTCCAGTGACTAGGGGCCCGTCACAAACGGTGTTATGCAGGTAGCTTCGAGGCAGCATGAATGGAGCTTTCCAACTGGGAATGCAAGGCTTGCGTCATCAGGCCCCCACTTCCAGGGAGCACGTGGCCTACCGCCTTGCGAGTCCTAGCAAGTCAAAAGAGACTCTAGCTACACCCTGGTCCCTTCCCTGAATCCACCTTTCTTCACAGGGTGTTCTGCACGTAGCCAACTGCCTCAGGCAAGGAACGCTCTGGGTACGCTCTCGGTCTTTAGCCTCTCCTAAAAGCCTGCACTGTAAGAGGAAGAACTGTACTTCAGTTGCAGCGGGAACGCAAGCTGACCCTCTCCTGGAGGTATGGAGTCCTCGGGTAGGAGTTCCAAGAAGGAATGCGCAGCAGAGGGTTTTTTCTAAGTGCCTCTCAGACTAGGGCCCTGAGGCAGAGTTCCTTGACAAGTAGGACGTGAGAGAACAACTTCCTCTTAGCTGTTATAGCGGTGAGGAAATCTAGCTCTCCCTAAGGAACTGTGCCGTGCGATGCCCTACACGCGGCCTACACAGAGTCACTGGGAGGGGCTTCCGGGTCTGGAGGCCGCGTAGCAGGCCCGTGGAGCCTGCCGGTACTCGGTGTTCTTGCAGGGAATAGGGTGCAAACGCGAGGGGCCTGGGTGTCCTGGACAGCGTACTACAAATAAACTAAAGCAGTCCTGCAACTAAGGCCTCTTGGAAACTGCTGCATGCCTCTGCTTCAGCAGGGCCAAGAAAGGACTTACCTCGAGGCAAGGGCTGACATTCGGTCTCCAGGTAGCTATAGAGGGTAGCAGCATGAGCACCCAAGCAGGCCTGGGAAGCACCATGTTTTATTAGAGGACACTCATCTTCTTCCCAGAGCCATGCTTACCGTGACTAGAGGCCCGTCAAAAGGTGTGTCTCTGCGTGTGATTCAAGGCCCGAGGAATGGAAGTTTCCAAATGGGAAAGACGGCGTGTGCCATCAGGCCCACGGTTCCAGGTGGACACGCATTATACGTGCCCGTTGATGCAACAAGTCAAAAGACGCACAGCGTACACCCCGGGCCCTTCCCTGAATCAACTTGTTTACGCGGGGTGCTCTGCGTGTAGCGAACTCCCTCAAGCAAGGCAGGCTCTAGTTAGGCCGAGGAGCATTTGCCTCTTCCAAAAGACTGCAGTGTTTCATGAAGAACTGTGCTTTCGTTGCTGCTGGAACACAAGCTGACTTTCTCCTTGAAGAGAGTGACTTTCCAACGGAGGTCCCTGAAGGAATCCTAAGCGGACTATTTTCTCAGGGCAACTCAGAGAATGTCCAAAATGTCGAAAGGTAGGGGTTGAGTGTGCCTGCATGTCTGGGTGTGCACACATCTGTGCAAATATTGGGGTGAGGGTGCCTGCGTGTATGGGTGTGTGAGAGAAGCTGAAAGACGGTCAAAAATGTTCGAAAGTTCCATGGCCCGGTGGACTGGCTAGAAATGCGTTCCTGGTGCCGTTGGAGTGCTGAGGAATTGTAGCAGTCCCAAGGAAGAGTGCTGTGTGTTGTCCACTCGGCGTACACAGAGGGCCTCTGAAGGGCCTACTGGCCTGGGTGTTGCTCAACATGCCCACAGAGGCCAGGCGGCCGGGGCGTACTCAGTGATGTTGTGGGGGAAAGGGGGCACACCCGAGGCGTCTAGGCGTCCTGAAAACCGAACCAGCGTTAAAATAAAGTGCCACACCGGCCAGGACCTCAAAGAGCTGCTGTACGCTCCGTTCCTGCAGGGCTAACTCAAAGACTTTCTCGAGGTGTGTAATCACGTCGACATTGCCTTTGGTCCGACAGCCTGACAGGATGAGCTACCAGCCAGGCTATGGAAGCACCCTGGTTGTTTAGAGGAAAACTCCTTTCCTTCCCAGAGCCCTGCCTCCACCGACCCGAGGCCCGTCACAAACGGTGTTCTTTAGGCAGCTTCAAGGCAGCATGAATGGAGGCTTCAAAATGGGGAAGCGAGGCTTGGGCCTTCAGGTCTCCCCTTGCCTTGAACACGGAGCCTACCTCCCTGTGACTTCTGACAAGTCAGAAGAGGAGGCTCTAGCTACACACAGGTCCGTTCCCTGAATCGCCTTATCTTCCCGGGGTGTTCCGCAGATAGCGAACACGGTCCTCCAAGGAATGCACTAGGGAGGCTATGGGGCCTTAGCCTCTTCTGAAAGCCTGCAGTGTAAGAGGAAGAACTGTGCTTTAGTGGCAGTAGGAAGGCAAGCCGACTTTCTCCTGCCGGTATAGGGTCTTCAGGTATGAGTGCCTAGAAGGAATGCCAAGCAGGTTTGTTTTCCCCGTGCAGCTCAGTCTAGGAGAATGAGGCAGAACTGCATGACATGTGGGACGCCAGAGAACAGTTTTCCTGGAGCTGTTGGAGTGCTGGGGAAAGCTATCTCTCCCAAAGAAGAGTGCCGTGTGTTGCCCTGCCCTCGGCAATCACAGAGTGAGTGGGAAGGGCTTCCGGCCCGGGCAGTTTCTTTGCAGGCCCGGGGAGCCTGCCGGTACTCAGTGTCCTTGCAGGGAATAGGGTGCCCACGCGAGGGTCCTAGGTGTCTTGAAAAGCGTACGAACACGAAAATAAAGCCGAGCTGCGACTAAGGCCTCGTGGAAACTGCTCGAAGCTTCCGCCTCAGCAGGGCTCTTAGAAGGCCTTACCTGGAGGTACGTCCTCACATCGAGCTTCCCTTTAGCCCTAGAGCATGACAGGCGGAGCTCTTACCGGGACTCTGGAAGCACCCTGTTGACTTATAGAAAACTGCTTCTCTTCCACGAGCCCTGACTCCAGCGACTAGGGGCCCGTCCCAAACGGTTTTATGCAGGCAGCTTCGAGGCGGCATGAGTGGTTCTTTAAAAATGAGAATGCAAGGCTTGCGTCATCAGGCCCCCACTTCCAGTCAACACGTTGACTACCGCCTTGTGATTCGTAGCTAGTCAAAAGAGGCTCCAGCTACACACAGGTCCCTTCCCTGAATCCACTTTTCTTCACAGGCTGTTCTGCCTGTAGCTAACTCGCTCATCCAAGGACTGCACTAGGGAGGCTCTCGGGCCTTAGCGTCTTCTGAAAGCTTGCAGTGTAACAGGCAGAACTCTGCTTTAGTGGCAGTAGGAATGCAAGCTGACTTTCTCCTGCAGGTATGGGGTCTTCAGGTATGAGTGCCTAGAAGGAATGCCAAGCAGTTTCGGTTTCCCCGTGCAGCTCACTCGAGGACAATGGGGGCAGAACGAACTGCATGACATGTGGGACGCCAGAGAACAGTTTTCCTGGAGCTGTTGGAGTGCTGGGGAAAGCTATCTCTCCCAAAGAAGAGTGCCGTGTGTTGCCCTGCCCTCGGCAATCAGAGAGTGGGTGGGAAGGGCTTCCGGCCCGGGCAGTTTCTTTGCAGGCCCGGGGAGCCTGCCGGTACTCAGTGTCCTTGCAGGGAATAGGGTGCCCCGCTAGGGTCTTACGTGTCTTGAAAAGCGTACGAACTTGAAAATAAAGCAGAAGTCCGACTAAGGTCTCGTGGAAACTGCTCGAAGCTTCCGCCTCAGCAGGGCTATTGGAAGGCCTTACCTGGAGGTTAAGTCCTCACATCGAGCTTCCCTTTAGCCCTAGAGCATGACAGGATGAGCTCCTAGCGGGGATCTGGAAGCACCCCGTTGATTTAGAGAAAACTGCGTCTCTTCCACGAGCCCTGACTCCAGTGACTAGGGGCCCGTCACAAACGGTGTTATGCAGGTAGCTTCGAGGCAGCATGAATGGAGCTTTCCAACTGGGAATGCAAGGCTTGCGTCATCAGGCCCCCACTTCCAGGGAGCACGTGGCCTACCGCCTTGCGAGTCCTAGCAAGTCAAAAGAGACTCTAGCTACACCCTGGTCCCTTCCCTGAATCCACCTTTCTTCACAGGGTGTTCTGCACGTAGCCAACTGCCTCAGGCAAGGAACGCTCTGGGTACGCTCTCGGTCTTTAGCCTCTCCTAAAAGCCTGCACTGTAAGAGGAAGAACTGTACTTCAGTTGCAGCGGGAACGCAAGCTGACCCTCTCCTGGAGGTATGGAGTCCTCGGGTAGGAGTTCCAAGAAGGAATGCGCAGCAGAGGGTTTTTTCTAAGTGCCTCTCAGACTAGGGCCCTGAGGCAGAGTTCCTTGACAAGTAGGACGTGAGAGAACAACTTCCTCTTAGCTGTTATAGCGGTGAGGAAATCTAGCTCTCCCTAAGGAACTGTGCCGTGCGATGCCCTACACGCGGCCTACACAGAGTCACTGGGAGGGGCTTCCGGGTCTGGAGGCCGCGTAGCAGGCCCGTGGAGCCTGCCGGTACTCGGTGTTCTTGCAGGGAATAGGGTGCAAACGCGAGGGGCCTGGGTGTCCTGGACAGCGTACTACAAATAAACTAAAGCAGTCCTGCAACTAAGGCCTCTTGGAAACTGCTGCATGCCTCTGCTTCAGCAGGGCCAAGAAAGGACTTACCTCGAGGCAAGGGCTGACATTCGGTCTCCAGGTAGCTATAGAGGGTAGCAGCATGAGCACCCAAGCAGGCCTGGGAAGCACCATGTTTTATTAGAGGACACTCATCTTCTTCCCAGAGCCATGCTTACCGTGACTAGAGGCCCGTCAAAAGGTGTGTCTCTGCGTGTGATTCAAGGCCCGAGGAATGGAAGTTTCCAAATGGGAAAGACGGCGTGTGCCATCAGGCCCACGGTTCCAGGTGGACACGCATTATACGTGCCCGTTGATGCAACAAGTCAAAAGACGCACAGCGTACACCCCGGGCCCTTCCCTGAATCAACTTGTTTACGCGGGGTGCTCTGCGTGTAGCGAACTCCCTCAAGCAAGGCAGGCTCTAGTTAGGCCGAGGAGCATTTGCCTCTTCCAAAAGACTGCAGTGTTTCATGAAGAACTGTGCTTTCGTTGCTGCTGGAACACAAGCTGACTTTCTCCTTGAAGAGAGTGACTTTCCAACGGAGGTCCCTGAAGGAATCCTAAGCGGACTATTTTCTCAGGGCAACTCAGAGAATGTCCAAAATGTCGAAAGGTAGGGGTTGAGTGTGCCTGCATGTCTGGGTGTGCACACATCTGTGCAAATATTGGGGTGAGGGTGCCTGCGTGTATGGGTGTGTGAGAGAAGCTGAAAGACGGTCAAAAATGTTCGAAAGTTCCATGGCCCGGTGGACTGGCTAGAAATGCGTTCCTGGTGCCGTTGGAGTGCTGAGGAATTGTAGCAGTCCCAAGGAAGAGTGCTGTGTGTTGTCCACTCGGCGTACACAGAGGGCCTCTGAAGGGCCTACTGGCCTGGGTGTTGCTCAACATGCCCACAGAGGCCAGGCGGCCGGGGCGTACTCAGTGATGTTGTGGGGGAAAGGGGGCACACCCGAGGCGTCTAGGCGTCCTGAAAACCGAACCAGCGTTAAAATAAAGTGCCACACCGGCCAGGACCTCAAAGAGCTGCTGTACGCTCCGTTCCTGCAGGGCTAACTCAAAGACTTTCTCGAGGTGTGTAATCACGTCGACATTGCCTTTGGTCCGACAGCCTGACAGGATGAGCTACCAGCCAGGCTATGGAAGCACCCTGGTTGTTTAGAGGAAAACTCCTTTCCTTCCCAGAGCCCTGCCTCCACCGACCCGAGGCCCGTCACAAACGGTGTTCTTTAGGCAGCTTCAAGGCAGCATGAATGGAGGCTTCAAAATGGGGAAGCGAGGCTTGGGCCTTCAGGTCTCCCCTTGCCTTGAACACGGAGCCTACCTCCCTGTGACTTCTGACAAGTCAGAAGAGGAGGCTCTAGCTACACACAGGTCCGTTCCCTGAATCGCCTTATCTTCCCGGGGTGTTCCGCAGATAGCGAACACGGTCCTCCAAGGAATGCACTAGGGAGGCTATGGGGCCTTAGCCTCTTCTGAAAGCCTGCAGTGTAAGAGGAAGAACTGTGCTTTAGTGGCAGTAGGAAGGCAAGCCGACTTTCTCCTGCCGGTATAGGGTCTTCAGGTATGAGTGCCTAGAAGGAATGCCAAGCAGGTTTGTTTTCCCCGTGCAGCTCAGTCTAGGAGAATGAGGCAGAACTGCATGACATGTGGGACGCCAGAGAACAGTTTTCCTGGAGCTGTTGGAGTGCTGGGGAAAGCTATCTCTCCCAAAGAAGAGTGCCGTGTGTTGCCCTGCCCTCGGCAATCACAGAGTGAGTGGGAAGGGCTTCCGGCCCGGGCAGTTTCTTTGCAGGCCCGGGGAGCCTGCCGGTACTCAGTGTCCTTGCAGGGAATAGGGTGCCCACGCGAGGGTCCTAGGTGTCTTGAAAAGCGTACGAACACGAAAATAAAGCCGAGCTGCGACTAAGGCCTCGTGGAAACTGCTCGAAGCTTCCGCCTCAGCAGGGCTCTTAGAAGGCCTTACCTGGAGGTACGTCCTCACATCGAGCTTCCCTTTAGCCCTAGAGCATGACAGGCGGAGCTCTTACCGGGACTCTGGAAGCACCCTGTTGACTTATAGAAAACTGCCTCTCTTCCACGAGCCCTGACTCCAGCGACTAGGGGCCCGTCCCAAACGGTTTTATGCAGGCAGCTTCGAGGCGGCATGAGTGGTTCTTTAAAAATGAGAATGCAAGGCTTGCGTCATCAGGCCCCCACTTCCAGTCAACACGTTGACTACCGCCTTGTGATTCGTAGCTAGTCAAAAGAGGCTCCAGCTACACACAGGTCCCTTCCCTGAATCCACTTTTCTTCACAGGCTGTTCTGCCTGTAGCTAACTCGCTCATCCAAGGACTGCACTAGGGAGGCTCTCGGGCCTTAGCGTCTTCTGAAAGCTTGCAGTGTAACAGGCAGAACTCTGCTTTAGTGGCAGTAGGAATGCAAGCTGACTTTCTCCTGCAGGTATGGGGTCTTCAGGTATGAGTGCCTAGAAGGAATGCCAAGCAGTTTCGGTTTCCCCGTGCAGCTCACTCGAGGACAATGGGGGCAGAACTGCATGACATGTGGGACGCCAGAGAACAGTTTTCCTGGAGCTGTTGGAGTGCTGGGGAAAGCTATCTCTCCCAAAGAAGAGTGCCGTGTGTTGCCCTGCCCTCGGCAATCAGAGAGTGGGTGGGAAGGGCTTCCGGCCCGGGCAGTTTCTTTGCAGGCCCGGGGAGCCTGCCGGTACTCAGTGTCCTTGCAGGGAATAGGGTGCCCCGCTAGGGTCTTACGTGTCTTGAAAAGCGTACGAACTTGAAAATAAAGCAGAAGTCCGACTAAGGTCTCGTGGAAACTGCTCGAAGCTTCCGCCTCAGCAGGGCTATTGGAAGGCCTTACCTGGAGGTTAAGTCCTCACATCGAGCTTCCCTTTAGCCCTAGAGCATGACAGGATGAGCTCCTAGCGGGGATCTGGAAGCACCCCGTTGATTTAGAGAAAACTGCGTCTCTTCCACGAGCCCTGACTCCAGTGACTAGGGGCCCGTCACAAACGGTGTTATGCAGGTAGCTTCGAGGCAGCATGAATGGAGCTTTCCAAATGGGAATGCAAGGCTTGCGTCATCAGGCCCCCACTTCCAGGGAGCACGTGGCCTACCGCCTTGCGAGTCCTAGCAAGTCAAAAGAGACTCTAGCTACACCCTGGTCCCTTCCCTGAATCCACCTTTCTTCACAGGGTGTTCTGCACGTAGCCAACTGCCTCAGGCAAGGAACGCTCTGGGTACGCTCTCGGTCTTTAGCCTCTCCTAAAAGCCTGCACTGTAAGAGGAAGAACTGTACTTCAGTTGCAGCGGGAACGCAAGCTGACCCTCTCCTGGAGGTATGGAGTCCTCGGGTAGGAGTTCCAAGAAGGAATGCGCAGCAGAGGGTTTTTTCTAAGTGCCTCTCAGACTAGGGCCCTGAGGCAGAGTTCCTTGACAAGTAGGACGTGAGAGAACAACTTCCTCTTAGCTGTTATAGCGGTGAGGAAATCTAGCTCTCCCTAAGGAACTGTGCCGTGCGATGCCCTACACGCGGCCTACACAGAGTCACTGGGAGGGGCTTCCGGGTCTGGAGGCCGCGTAGCAGGCCCGTGGAGCCTGCCGGTACTCGGTGTTCTTGCAGGGAATAGGGTGCAAACGCGAGGGGCCTGGGTGTCCTGGACAGCGTACTACAAATAAACTAAAGCAGTCCTGCAACTAAGGCCTCTTGGAAACTGCTGCATGCCTCTGCTTCAGCAGGGCCAAGAAAGGACTTACCTCGAGGCAAGGGCTGACATTCGGTCTCCAGGTAGCTATAGAGGGTAGCAGCATGAGCACCCAAGCAGGCCTGGGAAGCACCATGTTTTATTAGAGGACACTCATCTTCTTCCCAGAGCCATGCTTACCGTGACTAGAGGCCCGTCAAAAGGTGTGTCTCTGCGTGTGATTCAAGGCCCGAGGAATGGAAGTTTCCAAATGGGAAAGACGGCGTGTGCCATCAGGCCCACGGTTCCAGGTGGACACGCATTATACGTGCCCGTTGATGCAACAAGTCAAAAGACGCACAGCGTACACCCCGGGCCCTTCCCTGAATCAACTTGTTTACGCGGGGTGCTCTGCGTGTAGCGAACTCCCTCAAGCAAGGCAGGCTCTAGTTAGGCCGAGGAGCATTTGCCTCTTCCAAAAGACTGCAGTGTTTCATGAAGAACTGTGCTTTCGTTGCTGCTGGAACACAAGCTGACTTTCTCCTTGAAGAGAGTGACTTTCCAACGGAGGTCCCTGAAGGAATCCTAAGCGGACTATTTTCTCAGGGCAACTCAGAGAATGTCCAAAATGTCGAAAGGTAGGGGTTGAGTGTGCCTGCATGTCTGGGTGTGCACACATCTGTGCAAATATTGGGGTGAGGGTGCCTGCGTGTATGGGTGTGTGAGAGAAGCTGAAAGACGGTCAAAA
Organism: Hyperoodon ampullatus; assembly: GCF_949752795.1. NCBI lineage: Eukaryota > Metazoa > Chordata > Mammalia > Artiodactyla > Ziphiidae > Hyperoodon > Hyperoodon ampullatus. The sequence goes on along the minus strand of NW_027640584.1, from coordinate 433,000 downwards.
ATGTTCGAAAGTTCCATGGCCCGGTGGACTGGCTAGAAATGCGTTCCTGGTGCCGTTGGAGTGCTGAGGAATTGTAGCAGTCCCAAGGAAGAGTGCTGTGTGTTGTCCACTCGGCGTACACAGAGGGCCTCTGAAGGGCCTACTGGCCTGGGTGTTGCTCAACATGCCCACAGAGGCCAGGCGGCCGGGGCGTACTCAGTGATGTTGTGGGGGAAAGGGGGCACACCCGAGGCGTCTAGGCGTCCTGAAAACCGAACCAGCGTTAAAATAAAGTGCCACACCGGCCAGGACCTCAAAGAGCTGCTGTACGCTCCGTTCCTGCAGGGCTAACTCAAAGACTTTCTCGAGGTGTGTAATCACGTCGACATTGCCTTTGGTCCGACAGCCTGACAGGATGAGCTACCAGCCAGGCTATGGAAGCACCCTGGTTGTTTAGAGGAAAACTCCTTTCCTTCCCAGAGCCCTGCCTCCACCGACCCGAGGCCCGTCACAAACGGTGTTCTTTAGGCAGCTTCAAGGCAGCATGAATGGAGGCTTCAAAATGGGGAAGCGAGGCTTGGGCCTTCAGGTCTCCCCTTGCCTTGAACACGGAGCCTACCTCCCTGTGACTTCTGACAAGTCAGAAGAGGAGGCTCTAGCTACACACAGGTCCGTTCCCTGAATCGCCTTATCTTCCCGGGGTGTTCCGCAGATAGCGAACACGGTCCTCCAAGGAATGCACTAGGGAGGCTATGGGGCCTTAGCCTCTTCTGAAAGCCTGCAGTGTAAGAGGAAGAACTGTGCTTTAGTGGCAGTAGGAAGGCAAGCCGACTTTCTCCTGCCGGTATAGGGTCTTCAGGTATGAGTGCCTAGAAGGAATGCCAAGCAGGTTTGTTTTCCCCGTGCAGCTCAGTCTAGGAGAATGAGGCAGAACTGCATGACATGTGGGACGCCAGAGAACAGTTTTCCTGGAGCTGTTGGAGTGCTGGGGAAAGCTATCTCTCCCAAAGAAGAGTGCCGTGTGTTGCCCTGCCCTCGGCAATCACAGAGTGAGTGGGAAGGGCTTCCGGCCCGGGCAGTTTCTTTGCAGGCCCGGGGAGCCTGCCGGTACTCAGTGTCCTTGCAGGGAATAGGGTGCCCACGCGAGGGTCCTAGGTGTCTTGAAAAGCGTACGAACACGAAAATAAAGCCGAGCTGCGACTAAGGCCTCGTGGAAACTGCTCGAAGCTTCCGCCTCAGCAGGGCTCTTAGAAGGCCTTACCTGGAGGTACGTCCTCACATCGAGCTTCCCTTTAGCCCTAGAGCATGACAGGCGGAGCTCTTACCGGGACTCTGGAAGCACCCTGTTGACTTATAGAAAACTGCTTCTCTTCCACGAGCCCTGACTCCAGCGACTAGGGGCCCGTCCCAAACGGTTTTAGGCAGGCAGCTTCGAGGCGGCATGAGTGGTTCTTTAAAAATGAGAATGCAAGGCTTGCGTCATCAGGCCCCCACTTCCAGTCAACACGTTGACTACCGCCTTGTGATTCGTAGCTAGTCAAAAGAGGCTCCAGCTACACACAGGTCCCTTCCCTGAATCCACTTTTCTTCACAGGCTGTTCTGCCTGTAGCTAACTCGCTCATCCAAGGACTGCACTAGGGAGGCTCTCGGGCCTTAGCGTCTTCTGAAAGCTTGCAGTGTAACAGGCAGAACTCTGCTTTAGTGGCAGTAGGAATGCAAGCTGACTTTCTCCTGCAGGTATGGGGTCTTCAGGTATGAGTGCCTAGAAGGAATGCCAAGCAGTTTCGGTTTCCCCGTGCAGCTCACTCGAGGACAATGGGGGCAGAACTGCATGACATGTGGGACGCCAGAGAACAGTTTTCCTGGAGCTGTTGGAGTGCTGGGGAAAGCTATCTCTCCCAAAGAAGAGTGCCGTGTGTTGCCCTGCCCTCGGCAATCAGAGAGTGGGTGGGAAGGGCTTCCGGCCCGGGCAGTTTCTTTGCAGGCCCGGGGAGCCTGCCGGTACTCAGTGTCCTTGCAGGGAATAGGGTGCCCCGCTAGGGTCTTACGTGTCTTGAAAAGCGTACGAACTTGAAAATAAAGCAGAAGTCCGACTAAGGTCTCGTGGAAACTGCTCGAAGCTTCCGCCTCAGCAGGGCTATTGGAAGGCCTTACCTGGAGGTTAAGTCCTCACATCGAGCTTCCCTTTAGCCCTAGAGCATGACAGGATGAGCTCCTAGCGGGGATCTGGAAGCACCCCGTTGATTTAGAGAAAACTGCGTCTCTTCCACGAGCCCTGACTCCAGTGACTAGGGGCCCGTCACAAACGGTGTTATGCAGGTAGCTTCGAGGCAGCATGAATGGAGCTTTCCAACTGGGAATGCAAGGCTTGCGTCATCAGGCCCCCACTTCCAGGGAGCACGTGGCCTACCGCCTTGCGAGTCCTAGCAAGTCAAAAGAGACTCTAGCTACACCCTGGTCCCTTCCCTGAATCCACCTTTCTTCACAGGGTGTTCTGCACGTAGCCAACTGCCTCAGGCAAGGAACGCTCTGGGTACGCTCTCGGTCTTTAGCCTCTCCTAAAAGCCTGCACTGTAAGAGGAAGAACTGTACTTCAGTTGCAGCGGGAACGCAAGCTGACCCTCTCCTGGAGGTATGGAGTCCTCGGGTAGGAGTTCCAAGAAGGAATGCGCAGCAGAGGGTTTTTTCTAAGTGCCTCTCAGACTAGGGCCCTGAGGCAGAGTTCCTTGACAAGTAGGACGTGAGAGAACAACTTCCTCTTAGCTGTTATAGCGGTGAGGAAATCTAGCTCTCCCTAAGGAACTGTGCCGTGCGATGCCCTACACGCGGCCTACACAGAGTCACTGGGAGGGGCTTCCGGGTCTGGAGGCCGCGTAGCAGGCCCGTGGAGCCTGCCGGTACTCGGTGTTCTTGCAGGGAATAGGGTGCAAACGCGAGGGGCCTGGGTGTCCTGGACAGCGTACTACAAATAAACTAAAGCAGTCCTGCAACTAAGGCCTCTTGGAAACTGCTGCATGCCTCTGCTTCAGCAGGGCCAAGAAAGGACTTACCTCGAGGCAAGGGCTGACATTCGGTCTCCAGGTAGCTATAGAGGGTAGCAGCATGAGCACCCAAGCAGGCCTGGGAAGCACCATGTTTTATTAGAGGACACTCATCTTCTTCCCAGAGCCATGCTTACCGTGACTAGAGGCCCGTCAAAAGGTGTGTCTCTGCGTGTGATTCAAGGCCCGAGGAATGGAAGTTTCCAAATGGGAAAGACGGCGTGTGCCATCAGGCCCACGGTTCCAGGTGGACACGCATTATACGTGCCCGTTGATGCAACAAGTCAAAAGACGCACAGCGTACACCCCGGGCCCTTCCCTGAATCAACTTGTTTACGCGGGGTGCTCTGCGTGTAGCGAACTCCCTCAAGCAAGGCAGGCTCTAGTTAGGCCGAGGAGCATTTGCCTCTTCCAAAAGACTGCAGTGTTTCATGAAGAACTGTGCTTTCGTTGCTGCTGGAACACAAGCTGACTTTCTCCTTGAAGAGAGTGACTTTCCAACGGAGGTCCCTGAAGGAATCCTAAGCGGACTATTTTCTCAGGGCAACTCAGAGAATGTCCAAAATGTCGAAAGGTAGGGGTTGAGTGTGCCTGCATGTCTGGGTGTGCACACATCTGTGCAAATATTGGGGTGAGGGTGCCTGCGTGTATGGGTGTGTGAGAGAAGCTGAAAGACGGTCAAAAATGTTCGAAAGTTCCATGGCCCGGTGGACTGGCTAGAAATGCGTTCCTGGTGCCGTTGGAGTGCTGAGGAATTGTAGCAGTCCCAAGGAAGAGTGCTGTGTGTTGTCCACTCGGCGTACACAGAGGGCCTCTGAAGGGCCTACTGGCCTGGGTGTTGCTCAACATGCCCACAGAGGCCAGGCGGCCGGGGCGTACTCAGTGATGTTGTGGGGGAAAGGGGGCACACCCGAGGCGTCTAGGCGTCCTGAAAACCGAACCAGCGTTAAAATAAAGTGCCACACCGGCCAGGACCTCAAAGAGCTGCTGTACGCTCCGTTCCTGCAGGGCTAACTCAAAGACTTTCTCGAGGTGTGTAATCACGTCGACATTGCCTTTGGTCCGACAGCCTGACAGGATGAGCTACCAGCCAGGCTATGGAAGCACCCTGGTTGTTTAGAGGAAAACTCCTTTCCTTCCCAGAGCCCTGCCTCCACCGACCCGAGGCCCGTCACAAACGGTGTTCTTTAGGCAGCTTCAAGGCAGCATGAATGGAGGCTTCAAAATGGGGAAGCGAGGCTTGGGCCTTCAGGTCTCCCCTTGCCTTGAACACGGAGCCTACCTCCCTGTGACTTCTGACAAGTCAGAAGAGGAGGCTCTAGCTACACACAGGTCCGTTCCCTGAATCGCCTTATCTTCCCGGGGTGTTCCGCAGATAGCGAACACGGTCCTCCAAGGAATGCACTAGGGAGGCTATGGGGCCTTAGCCTCTTCTGAAAGCCTGCAGTGTAAGAGGAAGAACTGTGCTTTAGTGGCAGTAGGAAGGCAAGCCGACTTTCTCCTGCCGGTATAGGGTCTTCAGGTATGAGTGCCTAGAAGGAATGCCAAGCAGGTTTGTTTTCCCCGTGCAGCTCAGTCTAGGAGAATGAGGCAGAACTGCATGACATGTGGGACGCCAGAGAACAGTTTTCCTGGAGCTGTTGGAGTGCTGGGGAAAGCTATCTCTCCCAAAGAAGAGTGCCGTGTGTTGCCCTGCCCTCGGCAATCACAGAGTGAGTGGGAAGGGCTTCCGGCCCGGGCAGTTTCTTTGCAGGCCCGGGGAGCCTGCCGGTACTCAGTGTCCTTGCAGGGAATAGGGTGCCCACGCGAGGGTCCTAGGTGTCTTGAAAAGCGTACGAACACGGAAATAAAGCCGAGCTGCGACTAAGGCCTCGTGGAAACTGCTCGAAGCTTCCGCCTCAGCAGGGCTCTTAGAAGGCCTTACCTGGAGGTACGTCCTCACATCGAGCTTCCCTTTAGCCCTAGAGCATGACAGGCGGAGCTCTTACCGGGACTCTGGAAGCACCCTGTTGACTTATAGAAAACTGCTTCTCTTCCACGAGCCCTGACTCCAGCGACTAGGGGCCCGTCCCAAACGGTTTTATGCAGGCAGCTTCGAGGCGGCATGAGTGGTTCTTTAAAAATGAGAATGCAAGGCTTGCGTCATCAGGCCCCCACTTCCAGTCAACACGTTGACTACCGCCTTGTGATTCGTAGCTAGTCAAAAGAGGCTCCAGCTACACACAGGTCCCTTCCCTGAATCCACTTTTCTTCACAGGCTGTTCTGCCTGTAGCTAACTCGCTCATCCAAGGACTGCACTAGGGAGGCTCTCGGGCCTTAGCGTCTTCTGAAAGCTTGCAGTGTAACAGGCAGAACTCTGCTTTAGTGGCAGTAGGAATGCAAGCTGACTTTCTCCTGCAGGTATGGGGTCTTCAGGTATGAGTGCCTAGAAGGAATGCCAAGCAGTTTCGGTTTCCCCGTGCAGCTCACTCGAGGACAATGGGGGCAGAACTGCATGACATGTGGGACGCCAGAGAACAGTTTTCCTGGAGCTGTTGGAGTGCTGGGGAAAGCTATCTCTCCCAAAGAAGAGTGCCGTGTGTTGCCCTGCCCTCGGCAATCAGAGAGTGGGTGGGAAGGGCTTCCGGCCCGGGCAGTTTCTTTGCAGGCCCGGGGAGCCTGCCGGTACTCAGTGTCCTTGCAGGGAATAGGGTGCCCCGCTAGGGTCTTACGTGTCTTGAAAAGCGTACGAACTTGAAAATAAAGCAGAAGTCCGACTAAGGTCTCGTGGAAACTGCTCGAAGCTTCCGCCTCAGCAGGGCTATTGGAAGGCCTTACCTGGAGGTTAAGTCCTCACATCGAGCTTCCCTTTAGCCCTAGAGCATGACAGGATGAGCTCCTAGCGGGGATCTGGAAGCACCCCGTTGATTTAGAGAAAACTGCGTCTCTTCCACGAGCCCTGACTCCAGTGACTAGGGGCCCGTCACAAACGGTGTTATGCAGGTAGCTTCGAGGCAGCATGAATGGAGCTTTCCAAATGGGAATGCAAGGCTTGCGTCATCAGGCCCCCACTTCCAGGGAGCACGTGGCCTACCGCCTTGCGAGTCCTAGCAAGTCAAAAGAGACTCTAGCTACACCCTGGTCCCTTCCCTGAATCCACCTTTCTTCACAGGGTGTTCTGCACGTAGCCAACTGCCTCAGGCAAGGAACGCTCTGGGTACGCTCTCGGTCTTTAGCCTCTCCTAAAAGCCTGCACTGTAAGAGGAAGAACTGTACTTCAGTTGCAGCGGGAACGCAAGCTGACCCTCTCCTGGAGGTATGGAGTCCTCGGGTAGGAGTTCCAAGAAGGAATGCGCAGCAGAGGGTTTTTTCTAAGTGCCTCTCAGACTAGGGCCCTGAGGCAGAGTTCCTTGACAAGTAGGACGTGAGAGAACAACTTCCTCTTAGCTGTTATAGCGGTGAGGAAATCTAGCTCTCCCTAAGGAACTGTGCCGTGCGATGCCCTACACGCGGCCTACACAGAGTCACTGGGAGGGGCTTCCGGGTCTGGAGGCCGCGTAGCAGGCCCGTGGAGCCTGCCGGTACTCGGTGTTCTTGCAGGGAATAGGGTGCAAACGCGAGGGGCCTGGGTGTCCTGGACAGCGTACTACAAATAAACTAAAGCAGTCCTGCAACTAAGGCCTCTTGGAAACTGCTGCATGCCTCTGCTTCAGCAGGGCCAAGAAAGGACTTACCTCGAGGCAAGGGCTGACATTCGGTCTCCAGGTAGCTATAGAGGGTAGCAGCATGAGCACCCAAGCAGGCCTGGGAAGCACCATGTTTTATTAGAGGACACTCATCTTCTTCCCAGAGCCATGCTTACCGTGACTAGAGGCCCGTCAAAAGGTGTGTCTCTGCGTGTGATTCAAGGCCCGAGGAATGGAAGTTTCCAAATGGGAAAGACGGCGTGTGCCATCAGGCCCACGGTTCCAGGTGGACACGCATTATACGTGCCCGTTGATGCAACAAGTCAAAAGACGCACAGCGTACACCCCGGGCCCTTCCCTGAATCAACTTGTTTACGCGGGGTGCTCTGCGTGTAGCGAACTCCCTCAAGCAAGGCAGGCTCTAGTTAGGCCGAGGAGCATTTGCCTCTTCCAAAAGACTGCAGTGTTTCATGAAGAACTGTGCTTTCGTTGCTGCTGGAACACAAGCTGACTTTCTCCTTGAAGAGAGTGACTTTCCAACGGAGGTCCCTGAAGGAATCCTAAGCGGACTATTTTCTCAGGGCAACTCAGAGAATGTCCAAAATGTCGAAAGGTAGGGGTTGAGTGTGCCTGCATGTCTGGGTGTGCACACATCTGTGCAAATATTGGGGTGAGGGTGCCTGCGTGTATGGGTGTGTGAGAGAAGCTGAAAGACGGTCAAAAATGTTCGAAAGTTCCATGGCCCGGTGGACTGGCTAGAAATGCGTTCCTGGTGCCGTTGGAGTGCTGAGGAATTGTAGCAGTCCCAAGGAAGAGTGCTGTGTGTTGTCCACTCGGCGTACACAGAGGGCCTCTGAAGGGCCTACTGGCCTGGGTGTTGCTCAACATGCCCACAGAGGCCAGGCGGCCGGGGCGTACTCAGTGATGTTGTGGGGGAAAGGGGGCACACCCGAGGCGTCTAGGCGTCCTGAAAACCGAACCAGCGTTAAAATAAAGTGCCACACCGGCCAGGACCTCAAAGAGCTGCTGTACGCTCCGTTCCTGCAGGGCTAACTCAAAGACTTTCTCGAGGTGTGTAATCACGTCGACATTGCCTTTGGTCCGACAGCCTGACAGGATGAGCTACCAGCCAGGCTATGGAAGCACCCTGGTTGTTTAGAGGAAAACTCCTTTCCTTCCCAGAGCCCTGCCTCCACCGACCCGAGGCCCGTCACAAACGGTGTTCTTTAGGCAGCTTCAAGGCAGCATGAATGGAGGCTTCAAAATGGGGAAGCGAGGCTTGGGCCTTCAGGTCTCCCCTTGCCTTGAACACGGAGCCTACCTCCCTGTGACTTCTGACAAGTCAGAAGAGGAGGCTCTAGCTACACACAGGTCCGTTCCCTGAATCGCCTTATCTTCCCGGGGTGTTCCGCAGATAGCGAACACGGTCCTCCAAGGAATGCACTAGGGAGGCTATGGGGCCTTAGCCTCTTCTGAAAGCCTGCAGTGTAAGAGGAAGAACTGTGCTTTAGTGGCAGTAGGAAGGCAAGCCGACTTTCTCCTGCCGGTATAGGGTCTTCAGGTATGAGTGCCTAGAAGGAATGCCAAGCAGGTTTGTTTTCCCCGTGCAGCTCAGTCTAGGAGAATGAGGCAGAACTGCATGACATGTGGGACGCCAGAGAACAGTTTTCCTGGAGCTGTTGGAGTGCTGGGGAAAGCTATCTCTCCCAAAGAAGAGTGCCGTGTGTTGCCCTGCCCTCGGCAATCACAGAGTGAGTGGGAAGGGCTTCCGGCCCGGGCAGTTTCTTTGCAGGCCCGGGGAGCCTGCCGGTACTCAGTGTCCTTGCAGGGAATAGGGTGCCCACGCGAGGGTCCTAGGTGTCTTGAAAAGCGTACGAACACGAAAATAAAGCCGAGCTGCGACTAAGGCCTCGTGGAAACTGCTCGAAGCTTCCGCCTCAGCAGGGCTCTTAGAAGGCCTTACCTGGAGGTACGTCCTCACATCGAGCTTCCCTTTAGCCCTAGAGCATGACAGGCGGAGCTCTTACCGGGACTCTGGAAGCACCCTGTTGACTTATAGAAAACTGCTTCTCTTCCACGAGCCCTGACTCCAGCGACTAGGGGCCCGTCCCAAACGGTTTTATGCAGGCAGCTTCGAGGCGGCATGAGTGGTTCTTTAAAAATGAGAATGCAAGGCTTGCGTCATCAGGCCCCCACTTCCAGTCAACACGTTGACTACCGCCTTGTGATTCGTAGCTAGTCAAAAGAGGCTCCAGCTACACACAGGTCCCTTCCCTGAATCCACTTTTCTTCACAGGCTGTTCTGCCTGTAGCTAACTCGCTCATCCAAGGACTGCACTAGGGAGGCTCTCGGGCCTTAGCGTCTTCTGAAAGCTTGCAGTGTAACAGGCAGAACTCTGCTTTAGTGGCAGTAGGAATGCAAGCTGACTTTCTCCTGCAGGTATGGGGTCTTCAGGTATGAGTGCCTAGAAGGAATGCCAAGCAGTTTCGGTTTCCCCGTGCAGCTCACTCGAGGACAATGGGGGCAGAACTGCATGACATGTGGGACGCCAGAGAACAGTTTTCCTGGAGCTGTTGGAGTGCTGGGGAAAGCTATCTCTCCCAAAGAAGAGTGCCGTGTGTTGCCCTGCCCTCGGCAATCAGAGAGTGGGTGGGAAGGGCTTCCGGCCCGGGCAGTTTCTTTGCAGGCCCGGGGAGCCTGCCGGTACTCAGTGTCCTTGCAGGGAATAGGGTGCCCCGCTAGGGTCTTACGTGTCTTGAAAAGCGTACGAACTTGAAAATAAAGCAGAAGTCCGACTAAGGTCTCGTGGAAACTGCTCGAAGCTTCCGCCTCAGCAGGGCTATTGGAAGGCCTTACCTGGAGGTTAAGTCCTCACATCGAGCTTCCCTTTAGCCCTAGAGCATGACAGGATGAGCTCCTAGCGGGGATCTGGAAGCACCCCGTTGATTTAGAGAAAACTGCGTCTCTTCCACGAGCCCTGACTCCAGTGACTAGGGGCCCGTCACAAACGGTGTTATGCAGGTAGCTTCGAGGCAGCATGAATGGAGCTTTCCAAATGGGAATGCAAGGCTTGCGTCATCAGGCCCCCACTTCCAGGGAGCACGTGGCCTACCGCCTTGCGAGTCCTAGCAAGTCAAAAGAGACTCTAGCTACACCCTGGTCCCTTCCCTGAATCCACCTTTCTTCACAGGGTGTTCTGCACGTAGCCAACTGCCTCAGGCAAGGAACGCTCTGGGTACGCTCTCGGTCTTTAGCCTCTCCTAAAAGCCTGCACTGTAAGAGGAAGAACTGTACTTCAGTTGCAGCGGGAACGCAAGCTGACCCTCTCCTGGAGGTATGGAGTCCTCGGGTAGGAGTTCCAAGAAGGAATGCGCAGCAGAGGGTTTTTTCTAAGTGCCTCTCAGACTAGGGCCCTGAGGCAGAGTTCCTTGACAAGTAGGACGTGAGAGAACAACTTCCTCTTAGCTGTTATAGCGGTGAGGAAATCTAGCTCTCCCTAAGGAACTGTGCCGTGCGATGCCCTACACGCGGCCTACACAGAGTCACTGGGAGGGGCTTCCGGGTCTGGAGGCCGCGTAGCAGGCCCGTGGAGCCTGCCGGTACTCGGTGTTCTTGCAGGGAATAGGGTGCAAACGCGAGGGGCCTGGGTGTCCTGGACAGCGTACTACAAATAAACTAAAGCAGTCCTGCAACTAAGGCCTCTTGGAAACTGCTGCATGCCTCTGCTTCAGCAGGGCCAAGAAAGGACTTACCTCGAGGCAAGGGCTGACATTCGGTCTCCAGGTAGCTATAGAGGGTAGCAGCATGAGCACCCAAGCAGGCCTGGGAAGCACCATGTTTTATTAGAGGACACTCATCTTCTTCCCAGAGCCATGCTTACCGTGACTAGAGGCCCGTCAAAAGGTGTGTCTCTGCGTGTGATTCAAGGCCCGAGGAATGGAAGTTTCCAAATGGGAAAGACGGCGTGTGCCATCAGGCCCACGGTTCCAGGTGGACACGCATTATACGTGCCCGTTGATGCAACAAGTCAAAAGACGCACAGCGTACACCCCGGGCCCTTCCCTGAATCAACTTGTTTACGCGGGGTGCTCTGCGTGTAGCGAACTCCCTCAAGCAAGGCAGGCTCTAGTTAGGCCGAGGAGCATTTGCCTCTTCCAAAAGACTGCAGTGTTTCATGAAGAACTGTGCTTTCGTTGCTGCTGGAACACAAGCTGACTTTCTCCTTGAAGAGAGTGACTTTCCAACGGAGGTCCCTGAAGGAATCCTAAGCGGACTATTTTCTCAGGGCAACTCAGAGAATGTCCAAAATGTCGAAAGGTAGGGGTTGAGTGTGCCTGCATGTCTGGGTGTGCACACATCTGTGCAAATATTGGGGTGAGGGTGCCTGCGTGTATGGGTGTGTGAGAGAAGCTGAAAGACGGTCAAAAATGTTCGAAAGTTCCATGGCCCGGTGGACTGGCTAGAAATGCGTTCCTGGTGCCGTTGGAGTGCTGAGGAATTGTAGCAGTCCCAAGGAAGAGTGCTGTGTGTTGTCCACTCGGCGTACACAGAGGGCCTCTGAAGGGCCTACTGGCCTGGGTGTTGCTCAACATGCCCACAGAGGCCAGGCGGCCGGGGCGTACTCAGTGATGTTGTGGGGGAAAGGGGGCACACCCGAGGCGTCTAGGCGTCCTGAAAACCGAACCAGCGTTAAAATAAAGTGCCACACCGGCCAGGACCTCAAAGAGCTGCTGTACGCTCCGTTCCTGCAGGGCTAACTCAAAGACTTTCTCGAGGTGTGTAATCACGTCGACATTGCCTTTGGTCCGACAGCCTGACAGGATGAGCTACCAGCCAGGCTATGGAAGCACCCTGGTTGTTTAGAGGAAAACTCCTTTCCTTCCCAGAGCCCTGCCTCCACCGACCCGAGGCCCGTCACAAACGGTGTTCTTTAGGCAGCTTCAAGGCAGCATGAATGGAGGCTTCAAAATGGGGAAGCGAGGCTTGGGCCTTCAGGTCTCCCCTTGCCTTGAACACGGAGCCTACCTCCCTGTGACTTCTGACAAGTCAGAAGAGGAGGCTCTAGCTACACACAGGTCCGTTCCCTGAATCGCCTTATCTTCCCGGGGTGTTCCGCAGATAGCGAACACGGTCCTCCAAGGAATGCACTAGGGAGGCTATGGGGCCTTAGCCTCTTCTGAAAGCCTGCAGTGTAAGAGGAAGAACTGTGCTTTAGTGGCAGTAGGAAGGCAAGCCGACTTTCTCCTGCCGGTATAGGGTCTTCAGGTATGAGTGCCTAGAAGGAATGCCAAGCAGGTTTGTTTTCCCCGTGCAGCTCAGTCTAGGAGAATGAGGCAGAACTGCATGACATGTGGGACGCCAGAGAACAGTTTTCCTGGAGCTGTTGGAGTGCTGGGGAAAGCTATCTCTCCCAAAGAAGAGTGCCGTGTGTTGCCCTGCCCTCGGCAATCACAGAGTGAGTGGGAAGGGCTTCCGGCCCGGGCAGTTTCTTTGCAGGCCCGGGGAGCCTGCCGGTACTCAGTGTCCTTGCAGGGAATAGGGTGCCCACGCGAGGGTCCTAGGTGTCTTGAAAAGCGTACGAACACGAAAATAAAGCCGAGCTGCGACTAAGGCCTCGTGGAAACTGCTCGAAGCTTCCGCCTCAGCAGGGCTCTTAGAAGGCCTTACCTGGAGGTACGTCCTCACATCGAGCTTCCCTTTAGCCCTAGAGCATGACAGGCGGAGCTCTTACCGGGACTCTGGAAGCACCCTGTTGACTTATAGAAAACTGCTTCTCTTCCACGAGCCCTGACTCCAGCGACTAGGGGCCCGTCCCAAACGGTTTTATGCAGGCAGCTTCGAGGCGGCATGAGTGGTTCTTTAAAAATGAGAATGCAAGGCTTGCGTCATCAGGCCCCCACTTCCAGTCAACACGTTGACTACCGCCTTGTGATTCGTAGCTAGTCAAAAGAGGCTCCAGCTACACACAGGTCCCTTCCCTGAATCCACTTTTCTTCACAGGCTGTTCTGCCTGTAGCTAACTCGCTCATCCAAGGACTGCACTAGGGAGGCTCTCGGGCCTTAGCGTCTTCTGAAAGCTTGCAGTGTAACAGGCAGAACTCTGCTTTAGTGGCAGTAGGAATGCAAGCTGACTTTCTCCTGCAGGTATGGGGTCTTCAGGTATGAGTGCCTAGAAGGAATGCCAAGCAGTTTCGGTTTCCCCGTGCAGCTCACTCGAGGACAATGGGGGCAGAACTGCATGACATGTGGGACGCCAGAGAACAGTTTTCCTGGAGCTGTTGGAGTGCTGGGGAAAGCTATCTCTCCCAAAGAAGAGTGCCGTGTGTTGCCCTGCCCTCGGCAATCAGAGAGTGGGTGGGAAGGGCTTCCGGCCCGGGCAGTTTCTTTGCAGGCCCGGGGAGCCTGCCGGTACTCAGTGTCCTTGCAGGGAATAGGGTGCCCCGCTAGGGTCTTACGTGTCTTGAAAAGCGTACGAACTTGAAAATAAAGCAGAAGTCCGACTAAGGTCTCGTGGAAACTGCTCGAAGCTTCCGCCTCAGCAGGGCTATTGGAAGGCCTTACCTGGAGGTTAAGTCCTCACATCGAGCTTCCCTTTAGCCCTAGAGCATGACAGGATGAGCTCCTAGCGGGGATCTGGAAGCACCCCGTTGATTTAGAGAAAACTGCGTCTCTTCCACGAGCCCTGACTCCAGTGACTAGGGGCCCGTCACAAACGGTGTTATGCAGGTAGCTTCGAGGCAGCATGAATGGAGCTTTCCAACTGGGAATGCAAGGCTTGCGTCATCAGGCCCCCACTTCCAGGGAGCACGTGGCCTACCGCCTTGCGAGTCCTAGCAAGTCAAAAGAGACTCTAGCTACACCCTGGTCCCTTCCCTGAATCCACCTTTCTTCACAGGGTGTTCTGCACGTAGCCAACTGCCTCAGGCAAGGAACGCTCTGGGTACGCTCTCGGTCTTTAGCCTCTCCTAAAAGCCTGCACTGTAAGAGGAAGAACTGTACTTCAGTTGCAGCGGGAACGCAAGCTGACCCTCTCCTGGAGGTATGGAGTCCTCGGGTAGGAGTTCCAAGAAGGAATGCGCAGCAGAGGGTTTTTTCTAAGTGCCTCTCAGACTAGGGCCCTGAGGCAGAGTTCCTTGACAAGTAGGACGTGAGAGAACAACTTCCTCTTAGCTGTTATAGCGGTGAGGAAATCTAGCTCTCCCTAAGGAACTGTGCCGTGCGATGCCCTACACGCGGCCTACACAGAGTCACTGGGAGGGGCTTCCGGGTCTGGAGGCCGCGTAGCAGGCCCGTGGAGCCTGCCGGTACTCGGTGTTCTTGCAGGGAATAGGGTGCAAACGCGAGGGGCCTGGGTGTCCTGGACAGCGTACTACAAATAAACTAAAGCAGTCCTGCAACTAAGGCCTCTTGGAAACTGCTGCATGCCTCTGCTTCAGCAGGGCCAAGAAAGGACTTACCTCGAGGCAAGGGCTGACATTCGGTCTCCAGGTAGCTATAGAGGGTAGCAGCATGAGCACCCAAGCAGGCCTGGGAAGCACCATGTTTTATTAGAGGACACTCATCTTCTTCCCAGAGCCATGCTTACCGTGACTAGAGGCCCGTCAAAAGGTGTGTCTCTGCGTGTGATTCAAGGCCCGAGGAATGGAAGTTTCCAAATGGGAAAGACGGCGTGTGCCATCAGGCCCACGCTTCCAGGTGGACACGCATTATACGTGCCCGTTGATGCAACAAGTCAAAAGACGCACAGCGTACACCCCGGGCCCTTCCCTGAATCAACTTGTTTACGCGGGGTGCTCTGCGTGTAGCGAACTCCCTCAAGCAAGGCAGGCTCTAGTTAGGCCGAGGAGCATTTGCCTCTTCCAAAAGACTGCAGTGTTTCATGAAGAACTGTGCTTTCGTTGCTGCTGGAACACAAGCTGACTTTCTCCTTGAAGAGAGTGACTTTCCAACGGAGGTCCCTGAAGGAATCCTAAGCGGACTATTTTCTCAGGGCAACTCAGAGAATGTCCAAAATGTCGAAAGGTAGGGGTTGAGTGTGCCTGCATGTCTGGGTGTGCACACATCTGTGCAAATATTGGGGTGAGGGTGCCTGCGTGTATGGGTGTGTGAGAGAAGCTGAAAGACGGTCAAAAATGTTCGAAAGTTCCATGGCCCGGTGGACTGGCTAGAAATGCGTTCCTGGTGCCGTTGGAGTGCTGAGGAATTGTAGCAGTCCCAAGGAAGAGTGCTGTGTGTTGTCCACTCGGCGTACACAGAGGGCCTCTGAAGGGCCTACTGGCCTGGGTGTTGCTCAACATGCCCACAGAGGCCAGGCGGCCGGGGCGTACTCAGTGATGTTGTGGGGGAAAGGGGGCACACCCGAGGCGTCTAGGCGTCCTGAAAACCGAACCAGCGTTAAAATAAAGTGCCACACCGGCCAGGACCTCAAAGAGCTGCTGTACGCTCCGTTCCTGCAGGGCTAACTCAAAGACTTTCTCGAGGTGTGTAATCACGTCGACATTGCCTTTGGTCCGACAGCCTGACAGGATGAGCTACCAGCCAGGCTATGGAAGCACCCTGGTTGTTTAGAGGAAAACTCCTTTCCTTCCCAGAGCCCTGCCTCCACCGACCCGAGGCCCGTCACAAACGGTGTTCTTTAGGCAGCTTCAAGGCAGCATGAATGGAGGCTTCAAAATGGGGAAGCGAGGCTTGGGCCTTCAGGTCTCCCCTTGCCTTGAACACGGAGCCTACCTCCCTGTGACTTCTGACAAGTCAGAAGAGGAGGCTCTAGCTACACACAGGTCCGTTCCCTGAATCGCCTTATCTTCCCGGGGTGTTCCGCAGATAGCGAACACGGTCCTCCAAGGAATGCACTAGGGAGGCTATGGGGCCTTAGCCTCTTCTGAAAGCCTGCAGTGTAAGAGGAAGAACTGTGCTTTAGTGGCAGTAGGAAGGCAAGCCGACTTTCTCCTGCCGGTATAGGGTCTTCAGGTATGAGTGCCTAGAAGGAATGCCAAGCAGGTTTGTTTTCCCCGTGCAGCTCAGTCTAGGAGAATGAGGCAGAACTGCATGACATGTGGGACGCCAGAGAACAGTTTTCCTGGAGCTGTTGGAGTGCTGGGGAAAGCTATCTCTCCCAAAGAAGAGTGCCGTGTGTTGCCCTGCCCTCGGCAATCACAGAGTGAGTGGGAAGGGCTTCCGGCCCGGGCAGTTTCTTTGCAGGCCCGGGGAGCCTGCCGGTACTCAGTGTCCTTGCAGGGAATAGGGTGCCCACGCGAGGGTCCTAGGTGTCTTGAAAAGCGTACGAACACGAAAATAAAGCCGAGCTGCGACTAAGGCCTCGTGGAAACTGCTCGAAGCTTCCGCCTCAGCAGGGCTCTTAGAAGGCCTTACCTGGAGGTACGTCCTCACATCGAGCTTCCCTTTAGCCCTAGAGCATGACAGGCGGAGCTCTTACCGGGACTCTGGAAGCACCCTGTTGACTTATAGAAAACTGCTTCTCTTCCACGAGCCCTGACTCCAGCGACTAGGGGCCCGTCCCAAACGGTTTTATGCAGGCAGCTTCGAGGCGGCATGAGTGGTTCTTTAAAAATGAGAATGCAAGGCTTGCGTCATCAGGCCCCCACTTCCAGTCAACACGTTGACTACCGCCTTGTGATTCGTAGCTAGTCAAAAGAGGCTCCAGCTACACACAGGTCCCTTCCCTGAATCCACTTTTCTTCACAGGCTGTTCTGCCTGTAGCTAACTCGCTCATCCAAGGACTGCACTAGGGAGGCTCTCGGGCCTTAGCGTCTTCTGAAAGCTTGCAGTGTAACAGGCAGAACTCTGCTTTAGTGGCAGTAGGAATGCAAGCTGACTTTCTCCTGCAGGTATGGGGTCTTCAGGTATGAGTGCCTAGAAGGAATGCCAAGCAGTTTCGGTTTCCCCGTGCAGCTCACTCGAGGACAATGGGGGCAGAACGAACTGCATGACATGTGGGACGCCAGAGAACAGTTTTCCTGGAGCTGTTGGAGTGCTGGGGAAAGCTATCTCTCCCAAAGAAGAGTGCCGTGTGTTGCCCTGCCCTCGGCAATCAGAGAGTGGGTGGGAAGGGCTTCCGGCCCGGGCAGTTTCTTTGCAGGCCCGGGGAGCCTGCCGGTACTCAGTGTCCTTGCAGGGAATAGGGTGCCCCGCTAGGGTCTTACGTGTCTTGAAAAGCGTACGAACTTGAAAATAAAGCAGAAGTCCGACTAAGGTCTCGTGGAAACTGCTCGAAGCTTCCGCCTCAGCAGGGCTATTGGAAGGCCTTACCTGGAGGTTAAGTCCTCACATCGAGCTTCCCTTTAGCCCTAGAGCATGACAGGATGAGCTCCTAGCGGGGATCTGGAAGCACCCCGTTGATTTAGAGAAAACTGCGTCTCTTCCACGAGCCCTGACTCCAGTGACTAGGGGCCCGTCACAAACGGTGTTATGCAGGTAGCTTCGAGGCAGCATGAATGGAGCTTTCCAAATGGGAATGCAAGGCTTGCGTCATCAGGCCCCCACTTCCAGGGAGCACGTGGCCTACCGCCTTGTGAGTCCTAGCAAGTCAAAAGAGACTCTAGCTACACCCTGGTCCCTTCCCTGAATCCACCTTTCTTCACAGGGTGTTCTGCACGTAGCCAACTGCCTCAGGCAAGGAACGCTCTGGGTACGCTCTCGGTCTTTAGCCTCTCCTAAAAGCCTGCACTGTAAGAGGAAGAACTGTACTTCAGTTGCAGCGGGAACGCAAGCTGACCCTCTCCTGGAGGTATGGAGTCCTCGGGTAGGAGTTCCAAGAAGGAATGCGCAGCAGAGGGTTTTTTCTAAGTGCCTCTCAGACTAGGGCCCTGAGGCAGAGTTCCTTGACAAGTAGGACGTGAGAGAACAACTTCCTCTTAGCTGTTATAGCGGTGAGGAAATCTAGCTCTCCCTAAGGAACTGTGCCGTGCGATGCCCTACACGCGGCCTACACAGAGTCACTGGGAGGGGCTTCCGGGTCTGGAGGCCGCGTAGCAGGCCCGTGGAGCCTGCCGGTACTCGGTGTTCTTGCAGGGAATAGGGTGCAAACGCGAGGGGCCTGGGTGTCCTGGACAGCGTACTACAAATAAACTAAAGCAGTCCTGCAACTAAGGCCTCTTGGAAACTGCTGCATGCCTCTGCTTCAGCAGGGCCAAGAAAGGACTTACCTCGAGGCAAGGGCTGACATTCGGTCTCCAGGTAGCTATAGAGGGTAGCAGCATGAGCACCCAAGCAGGCCTGGGAAGCACCATGTTTTATTAGAGGACACTCATCTTCTTCCCAGAGCCATGCTTACCGTGACTAGAGGCCCGTCAAAAGGTGTGTCTCTGCGTGTGATTCAAGGCCCGAGGAATGGAAGTTTCCAAATGGGAAAGACGGCGTGTGCCATCAGGCCCACGGTTCCAGGTGGACACGCATTATACGTGCCCGTTGATGCAACAAGTCAAAAGACGCACAGCGTACACCCCGGGCCCTTCCCTGAATCAACTTGTTTACGCGGGGTGCTCTGCGTGTAGCGAACTCCCTCAAGCAAGGCAGGCTCTAGTTAGGCCGAGGAGCATTTGCCTCTTCCAAAAGACTGCAGTGTTTCATGAAGAACTGTGCTTTCGTTGCTGCTGGAACACAAGCTGACTTTCTCCTTGAAGAGAGTGACTTTCCAACGGAGGTCCCTGAAGGAATCCTAAGCGGACTATTTTCTCAGGGCAACTCAGAGAATGTCCAAAATGTCGAAAGGTAGGGGTTGAGTGTGCCTGCATGTCTGGGTGTGCACACATCTGTGCAAATATTGGGGTGAGGGTGCCTGCGTGTATGGGTGTGTGAGAGAAGCTGAAAGACGGTCAAAAATGTTCGAAAGTTCCATGGCCCGGTGGACTGGCTAGAAATGCGTTCCTGGTGCCGTTGGAGTGCTGAGGAATTGTAGCAGTCCCAAGGAAGAGTGCTGTGTGTTGTCCACTCGGCGTACACAGAGGGCCTCTGAAGGGCCTACTGGCCTGGGTGTTGCTCAACATGCCCACAGAGGCCAGGCGGCCGGGGCGTACTCAGTGATGTTGTGGGGGAAAGGGGGCACACCCGAGGCGTCTAGGCGTCCTGAAAACCGAACCAGCGTTAAAATAAAGTGCCACACCGGCCAGGACCTCAAAGAGCTGCTGTACGCTCCGTTCCTGCAGGGCTAACTCAAAGACTTTCTCGAGGTGTGTAATCACGTCGACATTGCCTTTGGTCCGACAGCCTGACAGGATGAGCTACCAGCCAGGCTATGGAAGCACCCTGGTTGTTTAGAGGAAAACTCCTTTCCTTCCCAGAGCCCTGCCTCCACCGACCCGAGGCCCGTCACAAACGGTGTTCTTTAGGCAGCTTCAAGGCAGCATGAATGGAGGCTTCAAAATGGGGAAGCGAGGCTTGGGCCTTCAGGTCTCCCCTTGCCTTGAACACGGAGCCTACCTCCCTGTGACTTCTGACAAGTCAGAAGAGGAGGCTCTAGCTACACACAGGTCCGTTCCCTGAATCGCCTTATCTTCCCGGGGTGTTCCGCAGATAGCGAACACGGTCCTCCAAGGAATGCACTAGGGAGGCTATGGGGCCTTAGCCTCTTCTGAAAGCCTGCAGTGTAAGAGGAAGAACTGTGCTTTAGTGGCAGTAGGAAGGCAAGCCGACTTTCTCCTGCCGGTATAGGGTCTTCAGGTATGAGTGCCTAGAAGGAATGCCAAGCAGGTTTGTTTTCCCCGTGCAGCTCAGTCTAGGAGAATGAGGCAGAACTGCATGACATGTGGGACGCCAGAGAACAGTTTTCCTGGAGCTGTTGGAGTGCTGGGGAAAGCTATCTCTCCCAAAGAAGAGTGCCGTGTGTTGCCCTGCCCTCGGCAATCACAGAGTGAGTGGGAAGGGCTTCCGGCCCGGGCAGTTTCTTTGCAGGCCCGGGGAGCCTGCCGGTACTCAGTGTCCTTGCAGGGAATAGGGTGCCCACGCGAGGGTCCTAGGTGTCTTGAAAAGCGTACGAACACGAAAATAAAGCCGAGCTGCGACTAAGGCCTCGTGGAAACTGCTCGAAGCTTCCGCCTCAGCAGGGCTCTTAGAAGGCCTTACCTGGAGGTACGTCCTCACATCGAGCTTCCCTTTAGCCCTAGAGCATGACAGGCGGAGCTCTTACCGGGACTCTGGAAGCACCCTGTTGACTTATAGAAAACTGCTTCTCTTCCACGAGCCCTGACTCCAGCGACTAGGGGCCCGTCCCAAACGGTTTTATGCAGGCAGCTTCGAGGCGGCATGAGTGGTTCTTTAAAAATGAGAATGCAAGGCTTGCGTCATCAGGCCCCCACTTCCAGTCAACACGTTGACTACCGCCTTGTGATTCGTAGCTAGTCAAAAGAGGCTCCAGCTACACACAGGTCCCTTCCCTGAATCCACTTTTCTTCACAGGCTGTTCTGCCTGTAGCTAACTCGCTCATCCAAGGACTGCACTAGGGAGGCTCTCGGGCCTTAGCGTCTTCTGAAAGCTTGCAGTGTAACAGGCAGAACTCTGCTTTAGTGGCAGTAGGAATGCAAGCTGACTTTCTCCTGCAGGTATGGGGTCTTCAGGTATGAGTGCCTAGAAGGAATGCCAAGCAGTTTCGGTTTCCCCGTGCAGCTCACTCGAGGACAATGGGGGCAGAACTGCATGACATGTGGGACGCCAGAGAACAGTTTTCCTGGAGCTGTTGGAGTGCTGGGGAAAGCTATCTCTCCCAAAGAAGAGTGCCGTGTGTTGCCCTGCCCTCGGCAATCAGAGAGTGGGTGGGAAGGGCTTCCGGCCCGGGCAGTTTCTTTGCAGGCCCGGGGAGCCTGCCGGTACTCAGTGTCCTTGCAGGGAATAGGGTGCCCCGCTAGGGTCTTACGTGTCTTGAAAAGCGTACGAACTTGAAAATAAAGCAGAAGTCCGACTAAGGTCTCGTGGAAACTGCTCGAAGCTTCCGCCTCAGCAGGGCTATTGGAAGGCCTTACCTGGAGGTTAAGTCCTCACATCGAGCTTCCCTTTAGCCCTAGAGCATGACAGGATGAGCTCCTAGCGGGGATCTGGAAGCACCCCGTTGATTTAGAGAAAACTGCGTCTCTTCCACGAGCCCTGACTCCAGTGACTAGGGGCCCGTCACAAACGGTGTTATGCAGGTAGCTTCGAGGCAGCATGAATGGAGCTTTCCAAATGGGAATGCAAGGCTTGCGTCATCAGGCCCCCACTTCCAGGGAGCACGTGGCCTACCGCCTTGCGAGTCCTAGCAAGTCAAAAGAGACTCTAGCTACACCCTGGTCCCTTCCCTGAATCCACCTTTCTTCACAGGGTGTTCTGCACGTAGCCAACTGCCTCAGGCAAGGAACGCTCTGGGTACGCTCTCGGTCTTTAGCCTCTCCTAAAAGCCTGCACTGTAAGAGGAAGAACTGTACTTCAGTTGCAGCGGGAACGCAAGCTGACCCTCTCCTGGAGGTATGGAGTCCTCGGGTAGGAGTTCCAAGAAGGAATGCGCAGCAGAGGGTTTTTTCTAAGTGCCTCTCAGACTAGGGCCCTGAGGCAGAGTTCCTTGACAAGTAGGACGTGAGAGAACAACTTCCTCTTAGCTGTTATAGCGGTGAGGAAATCTAGCTCTCCCTAAGGAACTGTGCCGTGCGATGCCCTACACGCGGCCTACACAGAGTCACTGGGAGGGGCTTCCGGGTCTGGAGGCCGCGTAGCAGGCCCGTGGAGCCTGCCGGTACTCGGTGTTCTTGCAGGGAATAGGGTGCAAACGCGAGGGGCCTGGGTGTCCTGGACAGCGTACTACAAATAAACTAAAGCAGTCCTGCAACTAAGGCCTCTTGGAAACTGCTGCATGCCTCTGCTTCAGCAGGGCCAAGAAAGGACTTACCTCGAGGCAAGGGCTGACATTCGGTCTCCAGGTAGCTATAGAGGGTAGCAGCATGAGCACCCAAGCAGGCCTGGGAAGCACCATGTTTTATTAGAGGACACTCATCTTCTTCCCAGAGCCATGCTTACCGTGACTAGAGGCCCGTCAAAAGGTGTGTCTCTGCGTGTGATTCAAGGCCCGAGGAATGGAAGTTTCCAAATGGGAAAGACGGCGTGTGCCATCAGGCCCACGGTTCCAGGTGGACACGCATTATACGTGCCCGTTGATGCAACAAGTCAAAAGACGCACAGCGTACACCCCGGGCCCTTCCCTGAATCAACTTGTTTACGCGGGGTGCTCTGCGTGTAGCGAACTCCCTCAAGCAAGGCAGGCTCTAGTTAGGCCGAGGAGCATTTGCCTCTTCCAAAAGACTGCAGTGTTTCATGAAGAACTGTGCTTTCGTTGCTGCTGGAACACAAGCTGACTTTCTCCTTGAAGAGAGTGACTTTCCAACGGAGGTCCCTGAAGGAATCCTAAGCGGACTATTTTCTCAGGGCAACTCAGAGAATGTCCAAAATGTCGAAAGGTAGGGGTTGAGTGTGCCTGCATGTCTGGGTGTGCACACATCTGTGCAAATATTGGGGTGAGGGTGCCTGCGTGTATGGGTGTGTGAGAGAAGCTGAAAGACGGTCAAAAATGTTCGAAAGTTCCATGGCCCGGTGGACTGGCTAGAAATGCGTTCCTGGTGCCGTTGGAGTGCTGAGGAATTGTAGCAGTCCCAAGGAAGAGTGCTGTGTGTTGTCCACTCGGCGTACACAGAGGGCCTCTGAAGGGCCTACTGGCCTGGGTGTTGCTCAACATGCCCACAGAGGCCAGGCGGCCGGGGCGTACTCAGTGATGTTGTGGGGGAAAGGGGGCACACCCGAGGCGTCTAGGCGTCCTGAAAACCGAACCAGCGTTAAAATAAAGTGCCACACCGGCCAGGACCTCAAAGAGCTGCTGTACGCTCCGTTCCTGCAGGGCTAACTCAAAGACTTTCTCGAGGTGTGTAATCACGTCGACATTGCCTTTGGTCCGACAGCCTGACAGGATGAGCTACCAGCCAGGCTATGGAAGCACCCTGGTTGTTTAGAGGAAAACTCCTTTCCTTCCCAGAGCCCTGCCTCCACCGACCCGAGGCCCGTCACAAACGGTGTTCTTTAGGCAGCTTCAAGGCAGCATGAATGGAGGCTTCAAAATGGGGAAGCGAGGCTTGGGCCTTCAGGTCTCCCCTTGCCTTGAACACGGAGCCTACCTCCCTGTGACTTCTGACAAGTCAGAAGAGGAGGCTCTAGCTACACACAGGTCCGTTCCCTGAATCGCCTTATCTTCCCGGGGTGTTCCGCAGATAGCGAACACGGTCCTCCAAGGAATGCACTAGGGAGGCTATGGGGCCTTAGCCTCTTCTGAAAGCCTGCAGTGTAAGAGGAAGAACTGTGCTTTAGTGGCAGTAGGAAGGCAAGCCGACTTTCTCCTGCCGGTATAGGGTCTTCAGGTATGAGTGCCTAGAAGGAATGCCAAGCAGGTTTGTTTTCCCCGTGCAGCTCAGTCTAGGAGAATGAGGCAGAACTGCATGACATGTGGGACGCCAGAGAACAGTTTTCCTGGAGCTGTTGGAGTGCTGGGGAAAGCTATCTCTCCCAAAGAAGAGTGCCGTGTGTTGCCCTGCCCTCGGCAATCACAGAGTGAGTGGGAAGGGCTTCCGGCCCGGGCAGTTTCTTTGCAGGCCCGGGGAGCCTGCCGGTACTCAGTGTCCTTGCAGGGAATAGGGTGCCCACGCGAGGGTCCTAGGTGTCTTGAAAAGCGTACGAACACGAAAATAAAGCCGAGCTGCGACTAAGGCCTCGTGGAAACTGCTCGAAGCTTCCGCCTCAGCAGGGCTCTTAGAAGGCCTTACCTGGAGGTACGTCCTCACATCGAGCTTCCCTTTAGCCCTAGAGCATGACAGGCGGAGCTCTTACCGGGACTCTGGAAGCACCCTGTTGACTTATAGAAAACTGCTTCTCTTCCACGAGCCCTGACTCCAGCGACTAGGGGCCCGTCCCAAACGGTTTTAGGCAGGCAGCTTCGAGGCGGCATGAGTGGTTCTTTAAAAATGAGAATGCAAGGCTTGCGTCATCAGGCCCCCACTTCCAGTCAACACGTTGACTACCGCCTTGTGATTCGTAGCTAGTCAAAAGAGGCTCCAGCTACACACAGGTCCCTTCCCTGAATCCACTTTTCTTCACAGGCTGTTCTGCCTGTAGCTAACTCGCTCATCCAAGGACTGCACTAGGGAGGCTCTCGGGCCTTAGCGTCTTCTGAAAGCTTGCAGTGTAACAGGCAGAACTCTGCTTTAGTGGCAGTAGGAATGCAAGCTGACTTTCTCCTGCAGGTATGGGGTCTTCAGGTATGAGTGCCTAGAAGGAATGCCAAGCAGTTTCGGTTTCCCCGTGCAGCTCACTCGAGGACAATGGGGGCAGAACTGCATGACATGTGGGACGCCAGAGAACAGTTTTCCTGGAGCTGTTGGAGTGCTGGGGAAAGCTATCTCTCCCAAAGAAGAGTGCCGTGTGTTGCCCTGCCCTCGGCAATCAGAGAGTGGGTGGGAAGGGCTTCCGGCCCGGGCAGTTTCTTTGCAGGCCCGGGGAGCCTGCCGGTACTCAGTGTCCTTGCAGGGAATAGGGTGCCCCGCTAGGGTCTTACGTGTCTTGAAAAGCGTACG
Source organism: Hyperoodon ampullatus (assembly GCF_949752795.1). Lineage (NCBI taxonomy): Eukaryota > Metazoa > Chordata > Mammalia > Artiodactyla > Ziphiidae > Hyperoodon > Hyperoodon ampullatus. Next base: position 408,719 of record NW_027640584.1, on the reverse strand, counting down.
AACTTGAAAATAAAGCAGAAGTCCGACTAAGGTCTCGTGGAAACTGCTCGAAGCTTCCGCCTCAGCAGGGCTATTGGAAGGCCTTACCTGGAGGTTAAGTCCTCACATCGAGCTTCCCTTTAGCCCTAGAGCATGACAGGATGAGCTCCTAGCGGGGATCTGGAAGCACCCCGTTGATTTAGAGAAAACTGCGTCTCTTCCACGAGCCCTGACTCCAGTGACTAGGGGCCCGTCACAAACGGTGTTATGCAGGTAGCTTCGAGGCAGCATGAATGGAGCTTTCCAAATGGGAATGCAAGGCTTGCGTCATCAGGCCCCCACTTCCAGGGAGCACGTGGCCTACCGCCTTGCGAGTCCTAGCAAGTCAAAAGAGACTCTAGCTACACCCTGGTCCCTTCCCTGAATCCACCTTTCTTCACAGGGTGTTCTGCACGTAGCCAACTGCCTCAGGCAAGGAACGCTCTGGGTACGCTCTCGGTCTTTAGCCTCTCCTAAAAGCCTGCACTGTAAGAGGAAGAACTGTACTTCAGTTGCAGCGGGAACGCAAGCTGACCCTCTCCTGGAGGTATGGAGTCCTCGGGTAGGAGTTCCAAGAAGGAATGCGCAGCAGAGGGTTTTTTCTAAGTGCCTCTCAGACTAGGGCCCTGAGGCAGAGTTCCTTGACAAGTAGGACGTGAGAGAACAACTTCCTCTTAGCTGTTATAGCGGTGAGGAAATCTAGCTCTCCCTAAGGAACTGTGCCGTGCGATGCCCTACACGCGGCCTACACAGAGTCACTGGGAGGGGCTTCCGGGTCTGGAGGCCGCGTAGCAGGCCCGTGGAGCCTGCCGGTACTCGGTGTTCTTGCAGGGAATAGGGTGCAAACGCGAGGGGCCTGGGTGTCCTGGACAGCGTACTACAAATAAACTAAAGCAGTCCTGCAACTAAGGCCTCTTGGAAACTGCTGCATGCCTCTGCTTCAGCAGGGCCAAGAAAGGACTTACCTCGAGGCAAGGGCTGACATTCGGTCTCCAGGTAGCTATAGAGGGTAGCAGCATGAGCACCCAAGCAGGCCTGGGAAGCACCATGTTTTATTAGAGGACACTCATCTTCTTCCCAGAGCCATGCTTACCGTGACTAGAGGCCCGTCAAAAGGTGTGTCTCTGCGTGTGATTCAAGGCCCGAGGAATGGAAGTTTCCAAATGGGAAAGACGGCGTGTGCCATCAGGCCCACGGTTCCAGGTGGACACGCATTATACGTGCCCGTTGATGCAACAAGTCAAAAGACGCACAGCGTACACCCCGGGCCCTTCCCTGAATCAACTTGTTTACGCGGGGTGCTCTGCGTGTAGCGAACTCCCTCAAGCAAGGCAGGCTCTAGTTAGGCCGAGGAGCATTTGCCTCTTCCAAAAGACTGCAGTGTTTCATGAAGAACTGTGCTTTCGTTGCTGCTGGAACACAAGCTGACTTTCTCCTTGAAGAGAGTGACTTTCCAACGGAGGTCCCTGAAGGAATCCTAAGCGGACTATTTTCTCAGGGCAACTCAGAGAATGTCCAAAATGTCGAAAGGTAGGGGTTGAGTGTGCCTGCATGTCTGGGTGTGCACACATCTGTGCAAATATTGGGGTGAGGGTGCCTGCGTGTATGGGTGTGTGAGAGAAGCTGAAAGACGGTCAAAAATGTTCGAAAGTTCCATGGCCCGGTGGACTGGCTAGAAATGCGTTCCTGGTGCCGTTGGAGTGCTGAGGAATTGTAGCAGTCCCAAGGAAGAGTGCTGTGTGTTGTCCACTCGGCGTACACAGAGGGCCTCTGAAGGGCCTACTGGCCTGGGTGTTGCTCAACATGCCCACAGAGGCCAGGCGGCCGGGGCGTACTCAGTGATGTTGTGGGGGAAAGGGGGCACACCCGAGGCGTCTAGGCGTCCTGAAAACCGAACCAGCGTTAAAATAAAGTGCCACACCGGCCAGGACCTCAAAGAGCTGCTGTACGCTCCGTTCCTGCAGGGCTAACTCAAAGACTTTCTCGAGGTGTGTAATCACGTCGACATTGCCTTTGGTCCGACAGCCTGACAGGATGAGCTACCAGCCAGGCTATGGAAGCACCCTGGTTGTTTAGAGGAAAACTCCTTTCCTTCCCAGAGCCCTGCCTCCACCGACCCGAGGCCCGTCACAAACGGTGTTCTTTAGGCAGCTTCAAGGCAGCATGAATGGAGGCTTCAAAATGGGGAAGCGAGGCTTGGGCCTTCAGGTCTCCCCTTGCCTTGAACACGGAGCCTACCTCCCTGTGACTTCTGACAAGTCAGAAGAGGAGGCTCTAGCTACACACAGGTCCGTTCCCTGAATCGCCTTATCTTCCCGGGGTGTTCCGCAGATAGCGAACACGGTCCTCCAAGGAATGCACTAGGGAGGCTATGGGGCCTTAGCCTCTTCTGAAAGCCTGCAGTGTAAGAGGAAGAACTGTGCTTTAGTGGCAGTAGGAAGGCAAGCCGACTTTCTCCTGCCGGTATAGGGTCTTCAGGTATGAGTGCCTAGAAGGAATGCCAAGCAGGTTTGTTTTCCCCGTGCAGCTCAGTCTAGGAGAATGAGGCAGAACTGCATGACATGTGGGACGCCAGAGAACAGTTTTCCTGGAGCTGTTGGAGTGCTGGGGAAAGCTATCTCTCCCAAAGAAGAGTGCCGTGTGTTGCCCTGCCCTCGGCAATCACAGAGTGAGTGGGAAGGGCTTCCGGCCCGGGCAGTTTCTTTGCAGGCCCGGGGAGCCTGCCGGTACTCAGTGTCCTTGCAGGGAATAGGGTGCCCACGCGAGGGTCCTAGGTGTCTTGAAAAGCGTACGAACACGGAAATAAAGCCGAGCTGCGACTAAGGCCTCGTGGAAACTGCTCGAAGCTTCCGCCTCAGCAGGGCTCTTAGAAGGCCTTACCTGGAGGTACGTCCTCACATCGAGCTTCCCTTTAGCCCTAGAGCATGACAGGCGGAGCTCTTACCGGGACTCTGGAAGCACCCTGTTGACTTATAGAAAACTGCTTCTCTTCCACGAGCCCTGACTCCAGCGACTAGGGGCCCGTCCCAAACGGTTTTATGCAGGCAGCTTCGAGGCGGCATGAGTGGTTCTTTAAAAATGAGAATGCAAGGCTTGCGTCATCAGGCCCCCACTTCCAGTCAACACGTTGACTACCGCCTTGTGATTCGTAGCTAGTCAAAAGAGGCTCCAGCTACACACAGGTCCCTTCCCTGAATCCACTTTTCTTCACAGGCTGTTCTGCCTGTAGCTAACTCGCTCATCCAAGGACTGCACTAGGGAGGCTCTCGGGCCTTAGCGTCTTCTGAAAGCTTGCAGTGTAACAGGCAGAACTCTGCTTTAGTGGCAGTAGGAATGCAAGCTGACTTTCTCCTGCAGGTATGGGGTCTTCAGGTATGAGTGCCTAGAAGGAATGCCAAGCAGTTTCGGTTTCCCCGTGCAGCTCACTCGAGGACAATGGGGGCAGAACTGCATGACATGTGGGACGCCAGAGAACAGTTTTCCTGGAGCTGTTGGAGTGCTGGGGAAAGCTATCTCTCCCAAAGAAGAGTGCCGTGTGTTGCCCTGCCCTCGGCAATCAGAGAGTGGGTGGGAAGGGCTTCCGGCCCGGGCAGTTTCTTTGCAGGCCCGGGGAGCCTGCCGGTACTCAGTGTCCTTGCAGGGAATAGGGTGCCCCGCTAGGGTCTTACGTGTCTTGAAAAGCGTACGAACTTGAAAATAAAGCAGAAGTCCGACTAAGGTCTCGTGGAAACTGCTCGAAGCTTCCGCCTCAGCAGGGCTATTGGAAGGCCTTACCTGGAGGTTAAGTCCTCACATCGAGCTTCCCTTTAGCCCTAGAGCATGACAGGATGAGCTCCTAGCGGGGATCTGGAAGCACCCCGTTGATTTAGAGAAAACTGCGTCTCTTCCACGAGCCCTGACTCCAGTGACTAGGGGCCCGTCACAAACGGTGTTATGCAGGTAGCTTCGAGGCAGCATGAATGGAGCTTTCCAAATGGGAATGCAAGGCTTGCGTCATCAGGCCCCCACTTCCAGGGAGCACGTGGCCTACCGCCTTGCGAGTCCTAGCAAGTCAAAAGAGACTCTAGCTACACCCTGGTCCCTTCCCTGAATCCACCTTTCTTCACAGGGTGTTCTGCACGTAGCCAACTGCCTCAGGCAAGGAACGCTCTGGGTACGCTCTCGGTCTTTAGCCTCTCCTAAAAGCCTGCACTGTAAGAGGAAGAACTGTACTTCAGTTGCAGCGGGAACGCAAGCTGACCCTCTCCTGGAGGTATGGAGTCCTCGGGTAGGAGTTCCAAGAAGGAATGCGCAGCAGAGGGTTTTTTCTAAGTGCCTCTCAGACTAGGGCCCTGAGGCAGAGTTCCTTGACAAGTAGGACGTGAGAGAACAACTTCCTCTTAGCTGTTATAGCGGTGAGGAAATCTAGCTCTCCCTAAGGAACTGTGCCGTGCGATGCCCTACACGCGGCCTACACAGAGTCACTGGGAGGGGCTTCCGGGTCTGGAGGCCGCGTAGCAGGCCCGTGGAGCCTGCCGGTACTCGGTGTTCTTGCAGGGAATAGGGTGCAAACGCGAGGGGCCTGGGTGTCCTGGACAGCGTACTACAAATAAACTAAAGCAGTCCTGCAACTAAGGCCTCTTGGAAACTGCTGCATGCCTCTGCTTCAGCAGGGCCAAGAAAGGACTTACCTCGAGGCAAGGGCTGACATTCGGTCTCCAGGTAGCTATAGAGGGTAGCAGCATGAGCACCCAAGCAGGCCTGGGAAGCACCATGTTTTATTAGAGGACACTCATCTTCTTCCCAGAGCCATGCTTACCGTGACTAGAGGCCCGTCAAAAGGTGTGTCTCTGCGTGTGATTCAAGGCCCGAGGAATGGAAGTTTCCAAATGGGAAAGACGGCGTGTGCCATCAGGCCCACGGTTCCAGGTGGACACGCATTATACGTGCCCGTTGATGCAACAAGTCAAAAGACGCACAGCGTACACCCCGGGCCCTTCCCTGAATCAACTTGTTTACGCGGGGTGCTCTGCGTGTAGCGAACTCCCTCAAGCAAGGCAGGCTCTAGTTAGGCCGAGGAGCATTTGCCTCTTCCAAAAGACTGCAGTGTTTCATGAAGAACTGTGCTTTCGTTGCTGCTGGAACACAAGCTGACTTTCTCCTTGAAGAGAGTGACTTTCCAACGGAGGTCCCTGAAGGAATCCTAAGCGGACTATTTTCTCAGGGCAACTCAGAGAATGTCCAAAATGTCGAAAGGTAGGGGTTGAGTGTGCCTGCATGTCTGGGTGTGCACACATCTGTGCAAATATTGGGGTGAGGGTGCCTGCGTGTATGGGTGTGTGAGAGAAGCTGAAAGACGGTCAAAAATGTTCGAAAGTTCCATGGCCCGGTGGACTGGCTAGAAATGCGTTCCTGGTGCCGTTGGAGTGCTGAGGAATTGTAGCAGTCCCAAGGAAGAGTGCTGTGTGTTGTCCACTCGGCGTACACAGAGGGCCTCTGAAGGGCCTACTGGCCTGGGTGTTGCTCAACATGCCCACAGAGGCCAGGCGGCCGGGGCGTACTCAGTGATGTTGTGGGGGAAAGGGGGCACACCCGAGGCGTCTAGGCGTCCTGAAAACCGAACCAGCGTTAAAATAAAGTGCCACACCGGCCAGGACCTCAAAGAGCTGCTGTACGCTCCGTTCCTGCAGGGCTAACTCAAAGACTTTCTCGAGGTGTGTAATCACGTCGACATTGCCTTTGGTCCGACAGCCTGACAGGATGAGCTACCAGCCAGGCTATGGAAGCACCCTGGTTGTTTAGAGGAAAACTCCTTTCCTTCCCAGAGCCCTGCCTCCACCGACCCGAGGCCCGTCACAAACGGTGTTCTTTAGGCAGCTTCAAGGCAGCATGAATGGAGGCTTCAAAATGGGGAAGCGAGGCTTGGGCCTTCAGGTCTCCCCTTGCCTTGAACACGGAGCCTACCTCCCTGTGACTTCTGACAAGTCAGAAGAGGAGGCTCTAGCTACACACAGGTCCGTTCCCTGAATCGCCTTATCTTCCCGGGGTGTTCCGCAGATAGCGAACACGGTCCTCCAAGGAATGCACTAGGGAGGCTATGGGGCCTTAGCCTCTTCTGAAAGCCTGCAGTGTAAGAGGAAGAACTGTGCTTTAGTGGCAGTAGGAAGGCAAGCCGACTTTCTCCTGCCGGTATAGGGTCTTCAGGTATGAGTGCCTAGAAGGAATGCCAAGCAGGTTTGTTTTCCCCGTGCAGCTCAGTCTAGGAGAATGAGGCAGAACTGCATGACATGTGGGACGCCAGAGAACAGTTTTCCTGGAGCTGTTGGAGTGCTGGGGAAAGCTATCTCTCCCAAAGAAGAGTGCCGTGTGTTGCCCTGCCCTCGGCAATCACAGAGTGAGTGGGAAGGGCTTCCGGCCCGGGCAGTTTCTTTGCAGGCCCGGGGAGCCTGCCGGTACTCAGTGTCCTTGCAGGGAATAGGGTGCCCACGCGAGGGTCCTAGGTGTCTTGAAAAGCGTACGAACACGAAAATAAAGCCGAGCTGCGACTAAGGCCTCGTGGAAACTGCTCGAAGCTTCCGCCTCAGCAGGGCTCTTAGAAGGCCTTACCTGGAGGTACGTCCTCACATCGAGCTTCCCTTTAGCCCTAGAGCATGACAGGCGGAGCTCTTACCGGGACTCTGGAAGCACCCTGTTGACTTATAGAAAACTGCTTCTCTTCCACGAGCCCTGACTCCAGCGACTAGGGGCCCGTCCCAAACGGTTTTATGCAGGCAGCTTCGAGGCGGCATGAGTGGTTCTTTAAAAATGAGAATGCAAGGCTTGCGTCATCAGGCCCCCACTTCCAGTCAACACGTTGACTACCGCCTTGTGATTCGTAGCTAGTCAAAAGAGGCTCCAGCTACACACAGGTCCCTTCCCTGAATCCACTTTTCTTCACAGGCTGTTCTGCCTGTAGCTAACTCGCTCATCCAAGGACTGCACTAGGGAGGCTCTCGGGCCTTAGCGTCTTCTGAAAGCTTGCAGTGTAACAGGCAGAACTCTGCTTTAGTGGCAGTAGGAATGCAAGCTGACTTTCTCCTGCAGGTATGGGGTCTTCAGGTATGAGTGCCTAGAAGGAATGCCAAGCAGTTTCGGTTTCCCCGTGCAGCTCACTCGAGGACAATGGGGGCAGAACTGCATGACATGTGGGACGCCAGAGAACAGTTTTCCTGGAGCTGTTGGAGTGCTGGGGAAAGCTATCTCTCCCAAAGAAGAGTGCCGTGTGTTGCCCTGCCCTCGGCAATCAGAGAGTGGGTGGGAAGGGCTTCCGGCCCGGGCAGTTTCTTTGCAGGCCCGGGGAGCCTGCCGGTACTCAGTGTCCTTGCAGGGAATAGGGTGCCCCGCTAGGGTCTTACGTGTCTTGAAAAGCGTACGAACTTGAAAATAAAGCAGAAGTCCGACTAAGGTCTCGTGGAAACTGCTCGAAGCTTCCGCCTCAGCAGGGCTATTGGAAGGCCTTACCTGGAGGTTAAGTCCTCACATCGAGCTTCCCTTTAGCCCTAGAGCATGACAGGATGAGCTCCTAGCGGGGATCTGGAAGCACCCCGTTGATTTAGAGAAAACTGCGTCTCTTCCACGAGCCCTGACTCCAGTGACTAGGGGCCCGTCACAAACGGTGTTATGCAGGTAGCTTCGAGGCAGCATGAATGGAGCTTTCCAAATGGGAATGCAAGGCTTGCGTCATCAGGCCCCCACTTCCAGGGAGCACGTGGCCTACCGCCTTGCGAGTCCTAGCAAGTCAAAAGAGACTCTAGCTACACCCTGGTCCCTTCCCTGAATCCACCTTTCTTCACAGGGTGTTCTGCACGTAGCCAACTGCCTCAGGCAAGGAACGCTCTGGGTACGCTCTCGGTCTTTAGCCTCTCCTAAAAGCCTGCACTGTAAGAGGAAGAACTGTACTTCAGTTGCAGCGGGAACGCAAGCTGACCCTCTCCTGGAGGTATGGAGTCCTCGGGTAGGAGTTCCAAGAAGGAATGCGCAGCAGAGGGTTTTTTCTAAGTGCCTCTCAGACTAGGGCCCTGAGGCAGAGTTCCTTGACAAGTAGGACGTGAGAGAACAACTTCCTCTTAGCTGTTATAGCGGTGAGGAAATCTAGCTCTCCCTAAGGAACTGTGCCGTGCGATGCCCTACACGCGGCCTACACAGAGTCACTGGGAGGGGCTTCCGGGTCTGGAGGCCGCGTAGCAGGCCCGTGGAGCCTGCCGGTACTCGGTGTTCTTGCAGGGAATAGGGTGCAAACGCGAGGGGCCTGGGTGTCCTGAACAGCGTACTACAAATAAACTAAAGCAGTCCTGCAACTAAGGCCTCTTGGAAACTGCTGCATGCCTCTGCTTCAGCAGGGCCAAGAAAGGACTTACCTCGAGGCAAGGGCTGACATTCGGTCTCCAGGTAGCTATAGAGGGTAGCAGCATGAGCACCCAAGCAGGCCTGGGAAGCACCATGTTTTATTAGAGGACACTCATCTTCTTCCCAGAGCCATGCTTACCGTGACTAGAGGCCCGTCAAAAGGTGTGTCTCTGCGTGTGATTCAAGGCCCGAGGAATGGAAGTTTCCAAATGGGAAAGACGGCGTGTGCCATCAGGCCCACGGTTCCAGGTGGACACGCATTATACGTGCCCGTTGATGCAACAAGTCAAAAGACGCACAGCGTACACCCCGGGCCCTTCCCTGAATCAACTTGTTTACGCGGGGTGCTCTGCGTGTAGCGAACTCCCTCAAGCAAGGCAGGCTCTAGTTAGGCCGAGGAGCATTTGCCTCTTCCAAAAGACTGCAGTGTTTCATGAAGAACTGTGCTTTCGTTGCTGCTGGAACACAAGCTGACTTTCTCCTTGAAGAGAGTGACTTTCCAACGGAGGTCCCTGAAGGAATCCTAAGCGGACTATTTTCTCAGGGCAACTCAGAGAATGTCCAAAATGTCGAAAGGTAGGGGTTGAGTGTGCCTGCATGTCTGGGTGTGCACACATCTGTGCAAATATTGGGGTGAGGGTGCCTGCGTGTATGGGTGTGTGAGAGAAGCTGAAAGACGGTCAAAAATGTTCGAAAGTTCCATGGCCCGGTGGACTGGCTAGAAATGCGTTCCTGGTGCCGTTGGAGTGCTGAGGAATTGTAGCAGTCCCAAGGAAGAGTGCTGTGTGTTGTCCACTCGGCGTACACAGAGGGCCTCTGAAGGGCCTACTGGCCTGGGTGTTGCTCAACATGCCCACAGAGGCCAGGCGGCCGGGGCGTACTCAGTGATGTTGTGGGGGAAAGGGGGCACACCCGAGGCGTCTAGGCGTCCTGAAAACCGAACCAGCGTTAAAATAAAGTGCCACACCGGCCAGGACCTCAAAGAGCTGCTGTACGCTCCGTTCCTGCAGGGCTAACTCAAAGACTTTCTCGAGGTGTGTAATCACGTCGACATTGCCTTTGGTCCGACAGCCTGACAGGATGAGCTACCAGCCAGGCTATGGAAGCACCCTGGTTGTTTAGAGGAAAACTCCTTTCCTTCCCAGAGCCCTGCCTCCACCGACCCGAGGCCCGTCACAAACGGTGTTCTTTAGGCAGCTTCAAGGCAGCATGAATGGAGGCTTCAAAATGGGGAAGCGAGGCTTGAGCCTTCAGGTCTCCCCTTGCCTTGAACACGGAGCCTACCTCCCTGTGACTTCTGACAAGTCAGAAGAGGAGGCTCTAGCTACACACAGGTCCGTTCCCTGAATCGCCTTATCTTCCCGGGGTGTTCCGCAGATAGCGAACACGGTCCTCCAAGGAATGCACTAGGGAGGCTATGGGGCCTTAGCCTCTTCTGAAAGCCTGCAGTGTAAGAGGAAGAACTGTGCTTTAGTGGCAGTAGGAAGGCAAGCCGACTTTCTCCTGCCGGTATAGGGTCTTCAGGTATGAGTGCCTAGAAGGAATGCCAAGCAGGTTTGTTTTCCCCGTGCAGCTCAGTCTAGGAGAATGAGGCAGAACTGCATGACATGTGGGACGCCAGAGAACAGTTTTCCTGGAGCTGTTGGAGTGCTGGGGAAAGCTATCTCTCCCAAAGAAGAGTGCCGTGTGTTGCCCTGCCCTCGGCAATCACAGAGTGAGTGGGAAGGGCTTCCGGCCCGGGCAGTTTCTTTGCAGGCCCGGGGAGCCTGCCGGTACTCAGTGTCCTTGCAGGGAATAGGGTGCCCACGCGAGGGTCCTAGGTGTCTTGAAAAGCGTACGAACACGAAAATAAAGCCGAGCTGCGACTAAGGCCTCGTGGAAACTGCTCGAAGCTTCCGCCTCAGCAGGGCTCTTAGAAGGCCTTACCTGGAGGTACGTCCTCACATCGAGCTTCCCTTTAGCCCTAGAGCATGACAGGCGGAGCTCTTACCGGGACTCTGGAAGCACCCTGTTGACTTATAGAAAACTGCTTCTCTTCCACGAGCCCTGACTCCAGCGACTAGGGGCCCGTCCCAAACGGTTTTATGCAGGCAGCTTCGAGGCGGCATGAGTGGTTCTTTAAAAATGAGAATGCAAGGCTTGCGTCATCAGGCCCCCACTTCCAGTCAACACGTTGACTACCGCCTTGTGATTCGTAGCTAGTCAAAAGAGGCTCCAGCTACACACAGGTCCCTTCCCTGAATCCACTTTTCTTCACAGGCTGTTCTGCCTGTAGCTAACTCGCTCATCCAAGGACTGCACTAGGGAGGCTCTCGGGCCTTAGCGTCTTCTGAAAGCTTGCAGTGTAACAGGCAGAACTCTGCTTTAGTGGCAGTAGGAATGCAAGCTGACTTTCTCCTGCAGGTATGGGGTCTTCAGGTATGAGTGCCTAGAAGGAATGCCAAGCAGTTTCGGTTTCCCCGTGCAGCTCACTCGAGGACAATGGGGGCAGAACTGCATGACATGTGGGACGCCAGAGAACAGTTTTCCTGGAGCTGTTGGAGTGCTGGGGAAAGCTATCTCTCCCAAAGAAGAGTGCCGTGTGTTGCCCTGCCCTCGGCAATCAGAGAGTGAGTGGGAAGGGCTTCCGGCCCGGGCAGTTTCTTTGCAGGCCCGGGGAGCCTGCCGGTACTCAGTGTCCTTGCAGGGAATAGGGTGCCCCGCTAGGGTCTTACGTGTCTTGAAAAGCGTACGAACTTGAAAATAAAGCAGAAGTCCGACTAAGGTCTCGTGGAAACTGCTCGAAGCTTCCGCCTCAGCAGGGCTATTGGAAGGCCTTACCTGGAGGTTAAGTCCTCACATCGAGCTTCCCTTTAGCCCTAGAGCATGACAGGATGAGCTCCTAGCGGGGATCTGGAAGCACCCCGTTGATTTAGAGAAAACTGCGTCTCTTCCACGAGCCCTGACTCCAGTGACTAGGGGCCCGTCACAAACGGTGTTATGCAGGTAGCTTCGAGGCAGCATGAATGGAGCTTTCCAAATGGGAATGCAAGGCTTGCGTCATCAGGCCCCCACTTCCAGGGAGCACGTGGCCTACCGCCTTGCGAGTCCTAGCAAGTCAAAAGAGACTCTAGCTACACCCTGGTCCCTTCCCTGAATCCACCTTTCTTCACAGGGTGTTCTGCACGTAGCCAACTGCCTCAGGCAAGGAACGCTCTGGGTACGCTCTCGGTCTTTAGCCTCTCCTAAAAGCCTGCACTGTAAGAGGAAGAACTGTACTTCAGTTGCAGCAGGAACGCAAGCTGACCCTCTCCTGGAGGTATGGAGTCCTCGGGTAGGAGTTCCAAGAAGGAATGCGCAGCAGAGGGTTTTTTCTAAGTGCCTCTCAGACTAGGGCCCTGAGGCAGAGTTCCTTGACAAGTAGGACGTGAGAGAACAACTTCCTCTTAGCTGTTATAGCGGTGAGGAAATCTAGCTCTCCCTAAGGAACTGTGCCGTGCGATGCCCTACACGCGGCCTACACAGAGTCACTGGGAGGGGCTTCCGGGTCTGGAGGCCGCGTAGCAGGCCCGTGGAGCCTGCCGGTACTCGGTGTTCTTGCAGGGAATAGGGTGCAAACGCGAGGGGCCTGGGTGTCCTGAACAGCGTACTACAAATAAACTAAAGCAGTCCTGCAACTAAGGCCTCTTGGAAACTGCTGCATGCCTCTGCTTCAGCAGGGCCAAGAAAGGACTTACCTCGAGGCAAGGGCTGACATTCGGTCTCCAGGTAGCTATAGAGGGTAGCAGCATGAGCACCCAAGCAGGCCTGGGAAGCACCATGTTTTATTAGAGGACACTCATCTTCTTCCCAGAGCCATGCTTACCGTGACTAGAGGCCCGTCAAAAGGTGTGTCTCTGCGTGTGATTCAAGGCCCGAGGAATGGAAGTTTCCAAATGGGAAAGACGGCGTGTGCCATCAGGCCCACGGTTCCAGGTGGACACGCATTATACGTGCCCGTTGATGCAACAAGTCAAAAGACGCACAGCGTACACCCCGGGCCCTTCCCTGAATCAACTTGTTTACGCGGGGTGCTCTGCGTGTAGCGAACTCCCTCAAGCAAGGCAGGCTCTAGTTAGGCCGAGGAGCATTTGCCTCTTCCAAAAGACTGCAGTGTTTCATGAAGAACTGTGCTTTCGTTGCTGCTGGAACACAAGCTGACTTTCTCCTTGAAGAGAGTGACTTTCCAACGGAGGTCCCTGAAGGAATCCTAAGCGGACTATTTTCTCAGGGCAACTCAGAGAATGTCCAAAATGTCGAAAGGTAGGGGTTGAGTGTGCCTGCATGTCTGGGTGTGCACACATCTGTGCAAATATTGGGGTGAGGGTGCCTGCGTGTATGGGTGTGTGAGAGAAGCTGAAAGACGGTCAAAAATGTTCGAAAGTTCCATGGCCCGGTGGACTGGCTAGAAATGCGTTCCTGGTGCCGTTGGAGTGCTGAGGAATTGTAGCAGTCCCAAGGAAGAGTGCTGTGTGTTGTCCACTCGGCGTACACAGAGGGCCTCTGAAGGGCCTACTGGCCTGGGTGTTGCTCAACATGCCCACAGAGGCCAGGCGGCCGGGGCGTACTCAGTGATGTTGTGGGGGAAAGGGGGCACACCCGAGGCGTCTAGGCGTCCTGAAAACCGAACCAGCGTTAAAATAAAGTGCCACACCGGCCAGGACCTCAAAGAGCTGCTGTACGCTCCGTTCCTGCAGGGCTAACTCAAAGACTTTCTCGAGGTGTGTAATCACGTCGACATTGCCTTTGGTCCGACAGCCTGACAGGATGAGCTACCAGCCAGGCTATGGAAGCACCCTGGTTGTTTAGAGGAAAACTCCTTTCCTTCCCAGAGCCCTGCCTCCACCGACCCGAGGCCCGTCACAAACGGTGTTCTTTAGGCAGCTTCAAGGCAGCATGAATGGAGGCTTCAAAATGGGGAAGCGAGGCTTGGGCCTTCAGGTCTCCCCTTGCCTTGAACACGGAGCCTACCTCCCTGTGACTTCTGACAAGTCAGAAGAGGAGGCTCTAGCTACACACAGGTCCGTTCCCTGAATCGCCTTATCTTCCCGGGGTGTTCCGCAGATAGCGAACACGGTCCTCCAAGGAATGCACTAGGGAGGCTATGGGGCCTTAGCCTCTTCTGAAAGCCTGCAGTGTAAGAGGAAGAACTGTGCTTTAGTGGCAGTAGGAAGGCAAGCCGACTTTCTCCTGCCGGTATAGGGTCTTCAGGTATGAGTGCCTAGAAGGAATGCCAAGCAGGTTTGTTTTCCCCGTGCAGCTCAGTCTAGGAGAATGAGGCAGAACTGCATGACATGTGGGACGCCAGAGAACAGTTTTCCTGGAGCTGTTGGAGTGCTGGGGAAAGCTATCTCTCCCAAAGAAGAGTGCCGTGTGTTGCCCTGCCCTCGGCAATCACAGAGTGAGTGGGAAGGGCTTCCGGCCCGGGCAGTTTCTTTGCAGGCCCGGGGAGCCTGCCGGTACTCAGTGTCCTTGCAGGGAATAGGGTGCCCACGCGAGGGTCCTAGGTGTCTTGAAAAGCGTACGAACACGAAAATAAAGCCGAGCTGCGACTAAGGCCTCGTGGAAACTGCTCGAAGCTTCCGCCTCAGCAGGGCTCTTAGAAGGCCTTACCTGGAGGTACGTCCTCACATCGAGCTTCCCTTTAGCCCTAGAGCATGACAGGCGGAGCTCTTACCGGGACTCTGGAAGCACCCTGTTGACTTATAGAAAACTGCTTCTCTTCCACGAGCCCTGACTCCAGCGACTAGGGGCCCGTCCCAAACGGTTTTATGCAGGCAGCTTCGAGGCAGCATGAGTGGTTCTTTAAAAATGAGAATGCAAGGCTTGCGTCATCAGGCCCCCACTTCCAGTCAACACGTTGACTACCGCCTTGTGATTCGTAGCTAGTCAAAAGAGGCTCCAGCTACACACAGGTCCCTTCCCTGAATCCACTTTTCTTCACAGGCTGTTCTGCCTGTAGCTAACTCGCTCATCCAAGGACTGCACTAGGGAGGCTCTCGGGCCTTAGCGTCTTCTGAAAGCTTGCAGTGTAACAGGCAGAACTCTGCTTTAGTGGCAGTAGGAATGCAAGCTGACTTTCTCCTGCAGGTATGGGGTCTTCAGGTATGAGTGCCTAGAAGGAATGCCAAGCAGTTTCGGTTTCCCCGTGCAGCTCACTCGAGGACAATGGGGGCAGAACGAACTGCATGACATGTGGGACGCCAGAGAACAGTTTTCCTGGAGCTGTTGGAGTGCTGGGGAAAGCTATCTCTCCCAAAGAAGAGTGCCGTGTGTTGCCCTGCCCTCGGCAATCAGAGAGTGGGTGGGAAGGGCTTCCGGCCCGGGCAGTTTCTTTGCAGGCCCGGGGAGCCTGCCGGTACTCAGTGTCCTTGCAGGGAATAGGGTGCCCCGCTAGGGTCTTACGTGTCTTGAAAAGCGTACGAACTTGAAAATAAAGCAGAAGTCCGACTAAGGTCTCGTGGAAACTGCTCGAAGCTTCCGCCTCAGCAGGGCTATTGGAAGGCCTTACCTGGAGGTTAAGTCCTCACATCGAGCTTCCCTTTAGCCCTAGAGCATGACAGGATGAGCTCCTAGCGGGGATCTGGAAGCACCCCGTTGATTTAGAGAAAACTGCGTCTCTTCCACGAGCCCTGACTCCAGTGACTAGGGGCCCGTCACAAACGGTGTTATGCAGGTAGCTTCGAGGCAGCATGAATGGAGCTTTCCAAATGGGAATGCAAGGCTTGCGTCATCAGGCCCCCACTTCCAGGGAGCACGTGGCCTACCGCCTTGCGAGTCCTAGCAAGTCAAAAGAGACTCTAGCTACACCCTGGTCCCTTCCCTGAATCCACCTTTCTTCACAGGGTGTTCTGCACGTAGCCAACTGCCTCAGGCAAGGAACGCTCTGGGTACGCTCTCGGTCTTTAGCCTCTCCTAAAAGCCTGCACTGTAAGAGGAAGAACTGTACTTCAGTTGCAGCGGGAACGCAAGCTGACCCTCTCCTGGAGGTATGGAGTCCTCGGGTAGGAGTTCCAAGAAGGAATGCGCAGCAGAGGGTTTTTTCTAAGTGCCTCTCAGACTAGGGCCCTGAGGCAGAGTTCCTTGACAAGTAGGACGTGAGAGAACAACTTCCTCTTAGCTGTTATAGCGGTGAGGAAATCTAGCTCTCCCTAAGGAACTGTGCCGTGCGATGCCCTACACGCGGCCTACACAGAGTCACTGGGAGGGGCTTCCGGGTCTGGAGGCCGCGTAGCAGGCCCGTGGAGCCTGCCGGTACTCGGTGTTCTTGCAGGGAATAGGGTGCAAACGCGAGGGGCCTGGGTGTCCTGGACAGCGTACTACAAATAAACTAAAGCAGTCCTGCAACTAAGGCCTCTTGGAAACTGCTGCATGCCTCTGCTTCAGCAGGGCCAAGAAAGGACTTACCTCGAGGCAAGGGCTGACATTCGGTCTCCAGGTAGCTATAGAGGGTAGCAGCATGAGCACCCAAGCAGGCCTGGGAAGCACCATGTTTTATTAGAGGACACTCATCTTCTTCCCAGAGCCATGCTTACCGTGACTAGAGGCCCGTCAAAAGGTGTGTCTCTGCGTGTGATTCAAGGCCCGAGGAATGGAAGTTTCCAAATGGGAAAGACGGCGTGTGCCATCAGGCCCACGGTTCCAGGTGGACACGCATTATACGTGCCCGTTGATGCAACAAGTCAAAAGACGCACAGCGTACACCCCGGGCCCTTCCCTGAATCAACTTGTTTACGCGGGGTGCTCTGCGTGTAGCGAACTCCCTCAAGCAAGGCAGGCTCTAGTTAGGCCGAGGAGCATTTGCCTCTTCCAAAAGACTGCAGTGTTTCATGAAGAACTGTGCTTTCGTTGCTGCTGGAACACAAGCTGACTTTCTCCTTGAAGAGAGTGACTTTCCAACGGAGGTCCCTGAAGGAATCCTAAGCGGACTATTTTCTCAGGGCAACTCAGAGAATGTCCAAAATGTCGAAAGGTAGGGGTTGAGTGTGCCTGCATGTCTGGGTGTGCACACATCTGTGCAAATATTGGGGTGAGGGTGCCTGCGTGTATGGGTGTGTGAGAGAAGCTGAAAGACGGTCAAAAATGTTCGAAAGTTCCATGGCCCGGTGGACTGGCTAGAAATGCGTTCCTGGTGCCGTTGGAGTGCTGAGGAATTGTAGCAGTCCCAAGGAAGAGTGCTGTGTGTTGTCCACTCGGCGTACACAGAGGGCCTCTGAAGGGCCTACTGGCCTGGGTGTTGCTCAACATGCCCACAGAGGCCAGGCGGCCGGGGCGTACTCAGTGATGTTGTGGGGGAAAGGGGGCACACCCGAGGCGTCTAGGCGTCCTGAAAACCGAACCAGCGTTAAAATAAAGTGCCACACCGGCCAGGACCTCAAAGAGCTGCTGTACGCTCCGTTCCTGCAGGGCTAACTCAAAGACTTTCTCGAGGTGTGTAATCACGTCGACATTGCCTTTGGTCCGACAGCCTGACAGGATGAGCTACCAGCCAGGCTATGGAAGCACCCTGGTTGTTTAGAGGAAAACTCCTTTCCTTCCCAGAGCCCTGCCTCCACCGACCCGAGGCCCGTCACAAACGGTGTTCTTTAGGCAGCTTCAAGGCAGCATGAATGGAGGCTTCAAAATGGGGAAGCGAGGCTTGGGCCTTCAGGTCTCCCCTTGCCTTGAACACGGAGCCTACCTCCCT
The DNA here is from genome assembly GCF_949752795.1 of Hyperoodon ampullatus. Taxonomy (NCBI): domain Eukaryota; kingdom Metazoa; phylum Chordata; class Mammalia; order Artiodactyla; family Ziphiidae; genus Hyperoodon; species Hyperoodon ampullatus. The sequence continues at coordinate 391,633 of NW_027640584.1, read as the reverse complement.
GTGACTTCTGACAAGTCAGAAGAGGAGGCTCTAGCTACACACAGGTCCGTTCCCTGAATCGCCTTATCTTCCCGGGGTGTTCCGCAGATAGCGAACACGGTCCTCCAAGGAATGCACTAGGGAGGCTATGGGGCCTTAGCCTCTTCTGAAAGCCTGCAGTGTAAGAGGAAGGACTGTGCTTTAGTGGCAGTAGGAAGGCAAGCCGACTTTCTCCTGCCGGTATAGGGTCTTCAGGTATGAGTGCCTAGAAGGAATGCCAAGCAGGTTTGTTTTCCCCGTGCAGCTCAGTCTAGGAGAATGAGGCAGAACTGCATGACATGTGGGACGCCAGAGAACAGTTTTCCTGGAGCTGTTGGAGTGCTGGGGAAAGCTATCTCTCCCAAAGAAGAGTGCCGTGTGTTGCCCTGCCCTCGGCAATCACAGAGTGAGTGGGAAGGGCTTCCGGCCCGGGCAGTTTCTTTGCAGGCCCGGGGAGCCTGCCGGTACTCAGTGTCCTTGCAGGGAATAGGGTGCCCACGCGAGGGTCCTAGGTGTCTTGAAAAGCGTACGAACACGAAAATAAAGCCGAGCTGCGACTAAGGCCTCGTGGAAACTGCTCGAAGCTTCCGCCTCAGCAGGGCTCTTAGAAGGCCTTACCTGGAGGTACGTCCTCACATCGAGCTTCCCTTTAGCCCTAGAGCATGACAGGCGGAGCTCTTACCGGGACTCTGGAAGCACCCTGTTGACTTATAGAAAACTGCCTCTCTTCCACGAGCCCTGACTCCAGCGACTAGGGGCCCGTCCCAAACGGTTTTATGCAGGCAGCTTCGAGGCGGCATGAGTGGTTCTTTAAAAATGAGAATGCAAGGCTTGCGTCATCAGGCCCCCACTTCCAGTCAACACGTTGACTACCGCCTTGTGATTCGTAGCTAGTCAAAAGAGGCTCCAGCTACACACAGGTCCCTTCCCTGAATCCACTTTTCTTCACAGGCTGTTCTGCCTGTAGCTAACTCGCTCATCCAAGGACTGCACTAGGGAGGCTCTCGGGCCTTAGCGTCTTCTGAAAGCTTGCAGTGTAACAGGCAGAACTCTGCTTTAGTGGCAGTAGGAATGCAAGCTGACTTTCTCCTGCAGGTATGGGGTCTTCAGGTATGAGTGCCTAGAAGGAATGCCAAGCAGTTTCGGTTTCCCCGTGCAGCTCACTCGAGGACAATGGGGGCAGAACTGCATGACATGTGGGACGCCAGAGAACAGTTTTCCTGGAGCTGTTGGAGTGCTGGGGAAAGCTATCTCTCCCAAAGAAGAGTGCCGTGTGTTGCCCTGCCCTCGGCAATCAGAGAGTGAGTGGGAAGGGCTTCCGGCCCGGGCAGTTTCTTTGCAGGCCCGGGGAGCCTGCCGGTACTCAGTGTCCTTGCAGGGAATAGGGTGCCCCGCTAGGGTCTTACGTGTCTTGAAAAGCGTACGAACTTGAAAATAAAGCAGAAGTCCGACTAAGGTCTCGTGGAAACTGCTCGAAGCTTCCGCCTCAGCAGGGCTATTGGAAGGCCTTACCTGGAGGTTAAGTCCTCACATCGAGCTTCCCTTTAGCCCTAGAGCATGACAGGATGAGCTCCTAGCGGGGATCTGGAAGCACCCCGTTGATTTAGAGAAAACTGCGTCTCTTCCACGAGCCCTGACTCCAGTGACTAGGGGCCCGTCACAAACGGTGTTATGCAGGTAGCTTCGAGGCAGCATGAATGGAGCTTTCCAAATGGGAATGCAAGGCTTGCGTCATCAGGCCCCCACTTCCAGGGAGCACGTGGCCTACCGCCTTGCGAGTCCTAGCAAGTCAAAAGAGACTCTAGCTACACCCTGGTCCCTTCCCTGAATCCACCTTTCTTCACAGGGTGTTCTGCACGTAGCCAACTGCCTCAGGCAAGGAACGCTCTGGGTACGCTCTCGGTCTTTAGCCTCTCCTAAAAGCCTGCACTGTAAGAGGAAGAACTGTACTTCAGTTGCAGCGGGAACGCAAGCTGACCCTCTCCTGGAGGTATGGAGTCCTCGGGTAGGAGTTCCAAGAAGGAATGCGCAGCAGAGGGTTTTTTCTAAGTGCCTCTCAGACTAGGGCCCTGAGGCAGAGTTCCTTGACAAGTAGGACGTGAGAGAACAACTTCCTCTTAGCTGTTATAGCGGTGAGGAAATCTAGCTCTCCCTAAGGAACTGTGCCGTGCGATGCCCTACACGCGGCCTACACAGAGTCACTGGGAGGGGCTTCCGGGTCTGGAGGCCGCGTAGCAGGCCCGTGGAGCCTGCCGGTACTCGGTGTTCTTGCAGGGAATAGGGTGCAAACGCGAGGGGCCTGGGTGTCCTGGACAGCGTACTACAAATAAACTAAAGCAGTCCTGCAACTAAGGCCTCTTGGAAACTGCTGCATGCCTCTGCTTCAGCAGGGCCAAGAAAGGACTTACCTCGAGGCAAGGGCTGACATTCGGTCTCCAGGTAGCTATAGAGGGTAGCAGCATGAGCACCCAAGCAGGCCTGGGAAGCACCATGTTTTATTAGAGGACACTCATCTTCTTCCCAGAGCCATGCTTACCGTGACTAGAGGCCCGTCAAAAGGTGTGTCTCTGCGTGTGATTCAAGGCCCGAGGAATGGAAGTTTCCAAATGGGAAAGACGGCGTGTGCCATCAGGCCCACGGTTCCAGGTGGACACGCATTATACGTGCCCGTTGATGCAACAAGTCAAAAGACGCACAGCGTACACCCCGGGCCCTTCCCTGAATCAACTTGTTTACGCGGGGTGCTCTGCGTGTAGCGAACTCCCTCAAGCAAGGCAGGCTCTAGTTAGGCCGAGGAGCATTTGCCTCTTCCAAAAGACTGCAGTGTTTCATGAAGAACTGTGCTTTCGTTGCTGCTGGAACACAAGCTGACTTTCTCCTTGAAGAGAGTGACTTTCCAACGGAGGTCCCTGAAGGAATCCTAAGCGGACTATTTTCTCAGGGCAACTCAGAGAATGTCCAAAATGTCGAAAGGTAGGGGTTGAGTGTGCCTGCATGTCTGGGTGTGCACACATCTGTGCAAATATTGGGGTGAGGGTGCCTGCGTGTATGGGTGTGTGAGAGAAGCTGAAAGACGGTCAAAAATGTTCGAAAGTTCCATGGCCCGGTGGACTGGCTAGAAATGCGTTCCTGGTGCCGTTGGAGTGCTGAGGAATTGTAGCAGTCCCAAGGAAGAGTGCTGTGTGTTGTCCACTCGGCGTACACAGAGGGCCTCTGAAGGGCCTACTGGCCTGGGTGTTGCTCAACATGCCCACAGAGGCCAGGCGGCCGGGGCGTACTCAGTGATGTTGTGGGGGAAAGGGGGCACACCCGAGGCGTCTAGGCGTCCTGAAAACCGAACCAGCGTTAAAATAAAGTGCCACACCGGCCAGGACGTCAAAGAGCTGCTGTACGCTCCGTTCCTGCAGGGCTAACTCAAAGACTTTCTCGAGGTGTGTAATCACGTCGACATTGCCTTTGGTCCGACAGCCTGACAGGATGAGCTACCAGCCAGGCTATGGAAGCACCCTGGTTGTTTAGAGGAAAACTCCTTTCCTTCCCAGAGCCCTGCCTCCACCGACCCGAGGCCCGTCACAAACGGTGTTCTTTAGGCAGCTTCAAGGCAGCATGAATGGAGGCTTCAAAATGGGGAAGCGAGGCTTGGGCCTTCAGGTCTCCCCTTGCCTTGAACACGGAGCCTACCTCCCTGTGACTTCTGACAAGTCAGAAGAGGAGGCTCTAGCTACACACAGGTCCGTTCCCTGAATCGCCTTATCTTCCCGGGGTGTTCCGCAGATAGCGAACACGGTCCTCCAAGGAATGCACTAGGGAGGCTATGGGGCCTTAGCCTCTTCTGAAAGCCTGCAGTGTAAGAGGAAGAACTGTGCTTTAGTGGCAGTAGGAAGGCAAGCCGACTTTCTCCTGCCGGTATAGGGTCTTCAGGTATGAGTGCCTAGAAGGAATGCCAAGCAGGTTTGTTTTCCCCGTGCAGCTCAGTCTAGGAGAATGAGGCAGAACTGCATGACATGTGGGACGCCAGAGAACAGTTTTCCTGGAGCTGTTGGAGTGCTGGGGAAAGCTATCTCTCCCAAAGAAGAGTGCCGTGTGTTGCCCTGCCCTCGGCAATCACAGAGTGAGTGGGAAGGGCTTCCGGCCCGGGCAGTTTCTTTGCAGGCCCGGGGAGCCTGCCGGTACTCAGTGTCCTTGCAGGGAATAGGGTGCCCACGCGAGGGTCCTAGGTGTCTTGAAAAGCGTACGAACACGAAAATAAAGCCGAGCTGCGACTAAGGCCTCGTGGAAACTGCTCGAAGCTTCCGCCTCAGCAGGGCTCTTAGAAGGCCTTACCTGGAGGTACGTCCTCACATCGAGCTTCCCTTTAGCCCTAGAGCATGACAGGCGGAGCTCTTACCGGGACTCTGGAAGCACCCTGTTGACTTATAGAAAACTGCTTCTCTTCCACGAGCCCTGACTCCAGCGACTAGGGGCCCGTCCCAAACGGTTTTAGGCAGGCAGCTTCGAGGCGGCATGAGTGGTTCTTTAAAAATGAGAATGCAAGGCTTGCGTCATCAGGCCCCCACTTCCAGTCAACACGTTGACTACCGCCTTGTGATTCGTAGCTAGTCAAAAGAGGCTCCAGCTACACACAGGTCCCTTCCCTGAATCCACTTTTCTTCACAGGCTGTTCTGCCTGTAGCTAACTCGCTCATCCAAGGACTGCACTAGGGAGGCTCTCGGGCCTTAGCGTCTTCTGAAAGCTTGCAGTGTAACAGGCAGAACTCTGCTTTAGTGGCAGTAGGAATGCAAGCTGACTTTCTCCTGCAGGTATGGGGTCTTCAGGTATGAGTGCCTAGAAGGAATGCCAAGCAGTTTCGGTTTCCCCGTGCAGCTCACTCGAGGACAATGGGGGCAGAACTGCATGACATGTGGGACGCCAGAGAACAGTTTTCCTGGAGCTGTTGGAGTGCTGGGGAAAGCTATCTCTCCCAAAGAAGAGTGCCGTGTGTTGCCCTGCCCTCGGCAATCAGAGAGTGGGTGGGAAGGGCTTCCGGCCCGGGCAGTTTCTTTGCAGGCCCGGGGAGCCTGCCGGTACTCAGTGTCCTTGCAGGGAATAGGGTGCCCCGCTAGGGTCTTACGTGTCTTGAAAAGCGTACGAACTTGAAAATAAAGCAGAAGTCCGACTAAGGTCTCGTGGAAACTGCTCGAAGCTTCCGCCTCAGCAGGGCTATTGGAAGGCCTTACCTGGAGGTTAAGTCCTCACATCGAGCTTCCCTTTAGCCCTAGAGCATGACAGGATGAGCTCCTAGCGGGGATCTGGAAGCACCCCGTTGATTTAGAGAAAACTGCGTCTCTTCCACGAGCCCTGACTCCAGTGACTAGGGGCCCGTCACAAACGGTGTTATGCAGGTAGCTTCGAGGCAGCATGAATGGAGCTTTCCAAATGGGAATGCAAGGCTTGCGTCATCAGGCCCCCACTTCCAGGGAGCACGTGGCCTACCGCCTTGCGAGTCCTAGCAAGTCAAAAGAGACTCTAGCTACACCCTGGTCCCTTCCCTGAATCCACCTTTCTTCACAGGGTGTTCTGCACGTAGCCAACTGCCTCAGGCAAGGAACGCTCTGGGTACGCTCTCGGTCTTTAGCCTCTCCTAAAAGCCTGCACTGTAAGAGGAAGAACTGTACTTCAGTTGCAGCGGGAACGCAAGCTGACCCTCTCCTGGAGGTATGGAGTCCTCGGGTAGGAGTTCCAAGAAGGAATGCGCAGCAGAGGGTTTTTTCTAAGTGCCTCTCAGACTAGGGCCCTGAGGCAGAGTTCCTTGACAAGTAGGACGTGAGAGAACAACTTCCTCTTAGCTGTTATAGCGGTGAGGAAATCTAGCTCTCCCTAAGGAACTGTGCCGTGCGATGCCCTACACGCGGCCTACACAGAGTCACTGGGAGGGGCTTCCGGGTCTGGAGGCCGCGTAGCAGGCCCGTGGAGCCTGCCGGTACTCGGTGTTCTTGCAGGGAATAGGGTGCAAACGCGAGGGGCCTGGGTGTCCTGAACAGCGTACTACAAATAAACTAAAGCAGTCCTGCAACTAAGGCCTCTTGGAAACTGCTGCATGCCTCTGCTTCAGCAGGGCCAAGAAAGGACTTACCTCGAGGCAAGGGCTGACATTCGGTCTCCAGGTAGCTATAGAGGGTAGCAGCATGAGCACCCAAGCAGGCCTGGGAAGCACCATGTTTTATTAGAGGACACTCATCTTCTTCCCAGAGCCATGCTTACCGTGACTAGAGGCCCGTCAAAAGGTGTGTCTCTGCGTGTGATTCAAGGCCCGAGGAATGGAAGTTTCCAAATGGGAAAGACGGCGTGTGCCATCAGGCCCACGGTTCCAGGTGGACACGCATTATACGTGCCCGTTGATGCAACAAGTCAAAAGACGCACAGCGTACACCCCGGGCCCTTCCCTGAATCAACTTGTTTACGCGGGGTGCTCTGCGTGTAGCGAACTCCCTCAAGCAAGGCAGGCTCTAGTTAGGCCGAGGAGCATTTGCCTCTTCCAAAAGACTGCAGTGTTTCATGAAGAACTGTGCTTTCGTTGCTGCTGGAACACAAGCTGACTTTCTCCTTGAAGAGAGTGACTTTCCAACGGAGGTCCCTGAAGGAATCCTAAGCGGACTATTTTCTCAGGGCAACTCAGAGAATGTCCAAAATGTCGAAAGGTAGGGGTTGAGTGTGCCTGCATGTCTGGGTGTGCACACATCTGTGCAAATATTGGGGTGAGGGTGCCTGCGTGTATGGGTGTGTGAGAGAAGCTGAAAGACGGTCAAAAATGTTCGAAAGTTCCATGGCCCGGTGGACTGGCTAGAAATGCGTTCCTGGTGCCGTTGGAGTGCTGAGGAATTGTAGCAGTCCCAAGGAAGAGTGCTGTGTGTTGTCCACTCGGCGTACACAGAGGGCCTCTGAAGGGCCTACTGGCCTGGGTGTTGCTCAACATGCCCACAGAGGCCAGGCGGCCGGGGCGTACTCAGTGATGTTGTGGGGGAAAGGGGGCACACCCGAGGCGTCTAGGCGTCCTGAAAACCGAACCAGCGTTAAAATAAAGTGCCACACCGGCCAGGACCTCAAAGAGCTGCTGTACGCTCCGTTCCTGCAGGGCTAACTCAAAGACTTTCTCGAGGTGTGTAATCACGTCGACATTGCCTTTGGTCCGACAGCCTGACAGGATGAGCTACCAGCCAGGCTATGGAAGCACCCTGGTTGTTTAGAGGAAAACTCCTTTCCTTCCCAGAGCCCTGCCTCCACCGACCCGAGGCCCGTCACAAACGGTGTTCTTTAGGCAGCTTCAAGGCAGCATGAATGGAGGCTTCAAAATGGGGAAGCGAGGCTTGGGCCTTCAGGTCTCCCCTTGCCTTGAACACGGAGCCTACCTCCCTGTGACTTCTGACAAGTCAGAAGAGGAGGCTCTAGCTACACACAGGTCCGTTCCCTGAATCGCCTTATCTTCCCGGGGTGTTCCGCAGATAGCGAACACGGTCCTCCAAGGAATGCACTAGGGAGGCTATGGGGCCTTAGCCTCTTCTGAAAGCCTGCAGTGTAAGAGGAAGAACTGTGCTTTAGTGGCAGTAGGAAGGCAAGCCGACTTTCTCCTGCCGGTATAGGGTCTTCAGGTATGAGTGCCTAGAAGGAATGCCAAGCAGGTTTGTTTTCCCCGTGCAGCTCAGTCTAGGAGAATGAGGCAGAACTGCATGACATGTGGGACGCCAGAGAACAGTTTTCCTGGAGCTGTTGGAGTGCTGGGGAAAGCTATCTCTCCCAAAGAAGAGTGCCGTGTGTTGCCCTGCCCTCGGCAATCACAGAGTGAGTGGGAAGGGCTTCCGGCCCGGGCAGTTTCTTTGCAGGCCCGGGGAGCCTGCCGGTACTCAGTGTCCTTGCAGGGAATAGGGTGCCCACGCGAGGGTCCTAGGTGTCTTGAAAAGCGTACGAACACGAAAATAAAGCCGAGCTGCGACTAAGGCCTCGTGGAAACTGCTCGAAGCTTCCGCCTCAGCAGGGCTCTTAGAAGGCCTTACCTGGAGGTACGTCCTCACATCGAGCTTCCCTTTAGCCCTAGAGCATGACAGGCGGAGCTCTTACCGGGACTCTGGAAGCACCCTGTTGACTTATAGAAAACTGCTTCTCTTCCACGAGCCCTGACTCCAGCGACTAGGGGCCCGTCCCAAACGGTTTTATGCAGGCAGCTTCGAGGCGGCATGAGTGGTTCTTTAAAAATGAGAATGCAAGGCTTGCGTCATCAGGCCCCCACTTCCAGTCAACACGTTGACTACCGCCTTGTGATTCGTAGCTAGTCAAAAGAGGCTCCAGCTACACACAGGTCCCTTCCCTGAATCCACTTTTCTTCACAGGCTGTTCTGCCTGTAGCTAACTCGCTCATCCAAGGACTGCACTAGGGAGGCTCTCGGGCCTTAGCGTCTTCTGAAAGCTTGCAGTGTAACAGGCAGAACTCTGCTTTAGTGGCAGTAGGAATGCAAGCTGACTTTCTCCTGCAGGTATGGGGTCTTCAGGTATGAGTGCCTAGAAGGAATGCCAAGCAGTTTCGGTTTCCCCGTGCAGCTCACTCGAGGACAATGGGGGCAGAACTGCATGACATGTGGGACGCCAGAGAACAGTTTTCCTGGAGCTGTTGGAGTGCTGGGGAAAGCTATCTCTCCCAAAGAAGAGTGCCGTGTGTTGCCCTGCCCTCGGCAATCAGAGAGTGGGTGGGAAGGGCTTCCGGCCCGGGCAGTTTCTTTGCAGGCCCGGGGAGCCTGCCGGTACTCAGTGTCCTTGCAGGGAATAGGGTGCCCCGCTAGGGTCTTACGTGTCTTGAAAAGCGTACGAACTTGAAAATAAAGCAGAAGTCCGACTAAGGTCTCGTGGAAACTGCTCGAAGCTTCCGCCTCAGCAGGGCTATTGGAAGGCCTTACCTGGAGGTTAAGTCCTCACATCGAGCTTCCCTTTAGCCCTAGAGCATGACAGGATGAGCTCCTAGCGGGGATCTGGAAGCACCCCGTTGATTTAGAGAAAACTGCGTCTCTTCCACGAGCCCTGACTCCAGTGACTAGGGGCCCGTCACAAACGGTGTTATGCAGGTAGCTTCGAGGCAGCATGAATGGAGCTTTCCAAATGGGAATGCAAGGCTTGCGTCATCAGGCCCCCACTTCCAGGGAGCACGTGGCCTACCGCCTTGCGAGTCCTAGCAAGTCAAAAGAGACTCTAGCTACACCCTGGTCCCTTCCCTGAATCCACCTTTCTTCACAGGGTGTTCTGCACGTAGCCAACTGCCTCAGGCAAGGAACGCTCTGGGTACGCTCTCGGTCTTTAGCCTCTCCTAAAAGCCTGCACTGTAAGAGGAAGAACTGTACTTCAGTTGCAGCGGGAACGCAAGCTGACCCTCTCCTGGAGGTATGGAGTCCTCGGGTAGGAGTTCCAAGAAGGAATGCGCAGCAGAGGGTTTTTTCTAAGTGCCTCTCAGACTAGGGCCCTGAGGCAGAGTTCCTTGACAAGTAGGACGTGAGAGAACAACTTCCTCTTAGCTGTTATAGCGGTGAGGAAATCTAGCTCTCCCTAAGGAACTGTGCCGTGCGATGCCCTACACGCGGCCTACACAGAGTCACTGGGAGGGGCTTCCGGGTCTGGAGGCCGCGTAGCAGGCCCGTGGAGCCTGCCGGTACTCGGTGTTCTTGCAGGGAATAGGGTGCAAACGCGAGGGGCCTGGGTGTCCTGGACAGCGTACTACAAATAAACTAAAGCAGTCCTGCAACTAAGGCCTCTTGGAAACTGCTGCATGCCTCTGCTTCAGCAGGGCCAAGAAAGGACTTACCTCGAGGCAAGGGCTGACATTCGGTCTCCAGGTAGCTATAGAGGGTAGCAGCATGAGCACCCAAGCAGGCCTGGGAAGCACCATGTTTTATTAGAGGACACTCATCTTCTTCCCAGAGCCATGCTTACCGTGACTAGAGGCCCGTCAAAAGGTGTGTCTCTGCGTGTGATTCAAGGCCCGAGGAATGGAAGTTTCCAAATGGGAAAGACGGCGTGTGCCATCAGGCCCACGGTTCCAGGTGGACACGCATTATACGTGCCCGTTGATGCAACAAGTCAAAAGACGCACAGCGTACACCCCGGGCCCTTCCCTGAATCAACTTGTTTACGCGGGGTGCTCTGCGTGTAGCGAACTCCCTCAAGCAAGGCAGGCTCTAGTTAGGCCGAGGAGCATTTGCCTCTTCCAAAAGACTGCAGTGTTTCATGAAGAACTGTGCTTTCGTTGCTGCTGGAACACAAGCTGACTTTCTCCTTGAAGAGAGTGACTTTCCAACGGAGGTCCCTGAAGGAATCCTAAGCGGACTATTTTCTCAGGGCAACTCAGAGAATGTCCAAAATGTCGAAAGGTAGGGGTTGAGTGTGCCTGCATGTCTGGGTGTGCACACATCTGTGCAAATATTGGGGTGAGGGTGCCTGCGTGTATGGGTGTGTGAGAGAAGCTGAAAGACGGTCAAAAATGTTCGAAAGTTCCATGGCCCGGTGGACTGGCTAGAAATGCGTTCCTGGTGCCGTTGGAGTGCTGAGGAATTGTAGCAGTCCCAAGGAAGAGTGCTGTGTGTTGTCCACTCGGCGTACACAGAGGGCCTCTGAAGGGCCTACTGGCCTGGGTGTTGCTCAACATGCCCACAGAGGCCAGGCGGCCGGGGCGTACTCAGTGATGTTGTGGGGGAAAGGGGGCACACCCGAGGCGTCTAGGCGTCCTGAAAACCGAACCAGCGTTAAAATAAAGTGCCACACCGGCCAGGACGTCAAAGAGCTGCTGTACGCTCCGTTCCTGCAGGGCTAACTCAAAGACTTTCTCGAGGTGTGTAATCACGTCGACATTGCCTTTGGTCCGACAGCCTGACAGGATGAGCTACCAGCCAGGCTATGGAAGCACCCTGGTTGTTTAGAGGAAAACTCCTTTCCTTCCCAGAGCCCTGCCTCCACCGACCCGAGGCCCGTCACAAACGGTGTTCTTTAGGCAGCTTCAAGGCAGCATGAATGGAGGCTTCAAAATGGGGAAGCGAGGCTTGGGCCTTCAGGTCTCCCCTTGCCTTGAACACGGAGCCTACCTCCCTGTGACTTCTGACAAGTCAGAAGAGGAGGCTCTAGCTACACACAGGTCCGTTCCCTGAATCGCCTTATCTTCCCGGGGTGTTCCGCAGATAGCGAACACGGTCCTCCAAGGAATGCACTAGGGAGGCTATGGGGCCTTAGCCTCTTCTGAAAGCCTGCAGTGTAAGAGGAAGAACTGTGCTTTAGTGGCAGTAGGAAGGCAAGCCGACTTTCTCCTGCCGGTATAGGGTCTTCAGGTATGAGTGCCTAGAAGGAATGCCAAGCAGGTTTGTTTTCCCCGTGCAGCTCAGTCTAGGAGAATGAGGCAGAACTGCATGACATGTGGGACGCCAGAGAACAGTTTTCCTGGAGCTGTTGGAGTGCTGGGGAAAGCTATCTCTCCCAAAGAAGAGTGCCGTGTGTTGCCCTGCCCTCGGCAATCACAGAGTGAGTGGGAAGGGCTTCCGGCCCGGGCAGTTTCTTTGCAGGCCCGGGGAGCCTGCCGGTACTCAGTGTCCTTGCAGGGAATAGGGTGCCCACGCGAGGGTCCTAGGTGTCTTGAAAAGCGTACGAACACGAAAATAAAGCCGAGCTGCGACTAAGGCCTCGTGGAAACTGCTCGAAGCTTCCGCCTCAGCAGGGCTCTTAGAAGGCCTTACCTGGAGGTACGTCCTCACATCGAGCTTCCCTTTAGCCCTAGAGCATGACAGGCGGAGCTCTTACCGGGACTCTGGAAGCACCCTGTTGACTTATAGAAAACTGCTTCTCTTCCACGAGCCCTGACTCCAGCGACTAGGGGCCCGTCCCAAACGGTTTTATGCAGGCAGCTTCGAGGCGGCATGAGTGGTTCTTTAAAAATGAGAATGCAAGGCTTGCGTCATCAGGCCCCCACTTCCAGTCAACACGTTGACTACCGCCTTGTGATTCGTAGCTAGTCAAAAGAGGCTCCAGCTACACACAGGTCCCTTCCCTGAATCCACTTTTCTTCACAGGCTGTTCTGCCTGTAGCTAACTCGCTCATCCAAGGACTGCACTAGGGAGGCTCTCGGGCCTTAGCGTCTTCTGAAAGCTTGCAGTGTAACAGGCAGAACTCTGCTTTAGTGGCAGTAGGAATGCAAGCTGACTTTCTCCTGCAGGTATGGGGTCTTCAGGTATGAGTGCCTAGAAGGAATGCCAAGCAGTTTCGGTTTCCCCGTGCAGCTCACTCGAGGACAATGGGGGCAGAACTGCATGACATGTGGGACGCCAGAGAACAGTTTTCCTGGAGCTGTTGGAGTGCTGGGGAAAGCTATCTCTCCCAAAGAAGAGTGCCGTGTGTTGCCCTGCCCTCGGCAATCAGAGAGTGGGTGGGAAGGGCTTCCGGCCCGGGCAGTTTCTTTGCAGGCCCGGGGAGCCTGCCGGTACTCAGTGTCCTTGCAGGGAATAGGGTGCCCCGCTAGGGTCTTACGTGTCTTGAAAAGCGTACGAACTTGAAAATAAAGCAGAAGTCCGACTAAGGTCTCGTGGAAACTGCTCGAAGCTTCCGCCTCAGCAGGGCTATTGGAAGGCCTTACCTGGAGGTTAAGTCCTCACATCGAGCTTCCCTTTAGCCCTAGAGCATGACAGGATGAGCTCCTAGCGGGGATCTGGAAGCACCCCGTTGATTTAGAGAAAACTGCGTCTCTTCCACGAGCCCTGACTCCAGTGACTAGGGGCCCGTCACAAACGGTGTTATGCAGGTAGCTTCGAGGCAGCATGAATGGAGCTTTCCAAATGGGAATGCAAGGCTTGCGTCATCAGGCCCCCACTTCCAGGGAGCACGTGGCCTACCGCCTTGCGAGTCCTAGCAAGTCAAAAGAGACTCTAGCTACACCCTGGTCCCTTCCCTGAATCCACCTTTCTTCACAGGGTGTTCTGCACGTAGCCAACTGCCTCAGGCAAGGAACGCTCTGGGTACGCTCTCGGTCTTTAGCCTCTCCTAAAAGCCTGCACTGTAAGAGGAAGAACTGTACTTCAGTTGCAGCGGGAACGCAAGCTGACCCTCTCCTGGAGGTATGGAGTCCTCGGGTAGGAGTTCCAAGAAGGAATGCGCAGCAGAGGGTTTTTTCTAAGTGCCTCTCAGACTAGGGCCCTGAGGCAGAGTTCCTTGACAAGTAGGACGTGAGAGAACAACTTCCTCTTAGCTGTTATAGCGGTGAGGAAATCTAGCTCTCCCTAAGGAACTGTGCCGTGCGATGCCCTACACGCGGCCTACACAGAGTCACTGGGAGGGGCTTCCGGGTCTGGAGGCCGCGTAGCAGGCCCGTGGAGCCTGCCGGTACTCGGTGTTCTTGCAGGGAATAGGGTGCAAACGCGAGGGGCCTGGGTGTCCTGGACAGCGTACTACAAATAAACTAAAGCAGTCCTGCAACTAAGGCCTCTTGGAAACTGCTGCATGCCTCTGCTTCAGCAGGGCCAAGAAAGGACTTACCTCGAGGCAAGGGCTGACATTCGGTCTCCAGGTAGCTATAGAGGGTAGCAGCATGAGCACCCAAGCAGGCCTGGGAAGCACCATGTTTTATTAGAGGACACTCATCTTCTTCCCAGAGCCATGCTTACCGTGACTAGAGGCCCGTCAAAAGGTGTGTCTCTGCGTGTGATTCAAGGCCCGAGGAATGGAAGTTTCCAAATGGGAAAGACGGCGTGTGCCATCAGGCCCACGGTTCCAGGTGGACACGCATTATACGTGCCCGTTGATGCAACAAGTCAAAAGACGCACAGCGTACACCCCGGGCCCTTCCCTGAATCAACTTGTTTACGCGGGGTGCTCTGCGTGTAGCGAACTCCCTCAAGCAAGGCAGGCTCTAGTTAGGCCGAGGAGCATTTGCCTCTTCCAAAAGACTGCAGTGTTTCATGAAGAACTGTGCTTTCGTTGCTGCTGGAACACAAGCTGACTTTCTCCTTGAAGAGAGTGACTTTCCAACGGAGGTCCCTGAAGGAATCCTAAGCGGACTATTTTCTCAGGGCAACTCAGAGAATGTCCAAAATGTCGAAAGGTAGGGGTTGAGTGTGCCTGCATGTCTGGGTGTGCACACATCTGTGCAAATATTGGGGTGAGGGTGCCTGCGTGTATGGGTGTGTGAGAGAAGCTGAAAGACGGTCAAAAATGTTCGAAAGTTCCATGGCCCGGTGGACTGGCTAGAAATGCGTTCCTGGTGCCGTTGGAGTGCTGAGGAATTGTAGCAGTCCCAAGGAAGAGTGCTGTGTGTTGTCCACTCGGCGTACACAGAGGGCCTCTGAAGGGCCTACTGGCCTGGGTGTTGCTCAACATGCCCACAGAGGCCAGGCGGCCGGGGCGTACTCAGTGATGTTGTGGGGGAAAGGGGGCACACCCGAGGCGTCTAGGCGTCCTGAAAACCGAACCAGCGTTAAAATAAAGTGCCACACCGGCCAGGACGTCAAAGAGCTGCTGTACGCTCCGTTCCTGCAGGGCTAACTCAAAGACTTTCTCGAGGTGTGTAATCACGTCGACATTGCCTTTGGTCCGACAGCCTGACAGGATGAGCTACCAGCCAGGCTATGGAAGCACCCTGGTTGTTTAGAGGAAAACTCCTTTCCTTCCCAGAGCCCTGCCTCCACCGACCCGAGGCCCGTCACAAACGGTGTTCTTTAGGCAGCTTCAAGGCAGCATGAATGGAGGCTTCAAAATGGGGAAGCGAGGCTTGGGCCTTCAGGTCTCCCCTTGCCTTGAACACGGAGCCTACCTCCCTGTGACTTCTGACAAGTCAGAAGAGGAGGCTCTAGCTACACACAGGTCCGTTCCCTGAATCGCCTTATCTTCCCGGGGTGTTCCGCAGATAGCGAACACGGTCCTCCAAGGAATGCACTAGGGAGGCTATGGGGCCTTAGCCTCTTCTGAAAGCCTGCAGTGTAAGAGGAAGAACTGTGCTTTAGTGGCAGTAGGAAGGCAAGCCGACTTTCTCCTGCCGGTATAGGGTCTTCAGGTATGAGTGCCTAGAAGGAATGCCAAGCAGGTTTGTTTTCCCCGTGCAGCTCAGTCTAGGAGAATGAGGCAGAACTGCATGACATGTGGGACGCCAGAGAACAGTTTTCCTGGAGCTGTTGGAGTGCTGGGGAAAGCTATCTCTCCCAAAGAAGAGTGCCGTGTGTTGCCCTGCCCTCGGCAATCACAGAGTGAGTGGGAAGGGCTTCCGGCCCGGGCAGTTTCTTTGCAGGCCCGGGGAGCCTGCCGGTACTCAGTGTCCTTGCAGGGAATAGGGTGCCCACGCGAGGGTCCTAGGTGTCTTGAAAAGCGTACGAACACGAAAATAAAGCCGAGCTGCGACTAAGGCCTCGTGGAAACTGCTCGAAGCTTCCGCCTCAGCAGGGCTCTTAGAAGGCCTTACCTGGAGGTACGTCCTCACATCGAGCTTCCCTTTAGCCCTAGAGCATGACAGGCGGAGCTCTTACCGGGACTCTGGAAGCACCCTGTTGACTTATAGAAAACTGCTTCTCTTCCACGAGCCCTGACTCCAGCGACTAGGGGCCCGTCCCAAACGGTTTTATGCAGGCAGCTTCGAGGCGGCATGAGTGGTTCTTTAAAAATGAGAATGCAAGGCTTGCGTCATCAGGCCCCCACTTCCAGTCAACACGTTGACTACCGCCTTGTGATTCGTAGCTAGTCAAAAGAGGCTCCAGCTACACACAGGTCCCTTCCCTGAATCCACTTTTCTTCACAGGCTGTTCTGCCTGTAGCTAACTCGCTCATCCAAGGACTGCACTAGGGAGGCTCTCGGGCCTTAGCGTCTTCTGAAAGCTTGCAGTGTAACAGGCAGAACTCTGCTTTAGTGGCAGTAGGAATGCAAGCTGACTTTCTCCTGCAGGTATGGGGTCTTCAGGTATGAGTGCCTAGAAGGAATGCCAAGCAGTTTCGGTTTCCCCGTGCAGCTCACTCGAGGACAATGGGGGCAGAACTGCATGACATGTGGGACGCCAGAGAACAGTTTTCCTGGAGCTGTTGGAGTGCTGGGGAAAGCTATCTCTCCCAAAGAAGAGTGCCGTGTGTTGCCCTGCCCTCGGCAATCAGAGAGTGGGTGGGAAGGGCTTCCGGCCCGGGCAGTTTCTTTGCAGGCCCGGGGAGCCTGCCGGTACTCAGTGTCCTTGCAGGGAATAGGGTGCCCCGCTAGGGTCTTACGTGTCTTGAAAAGCGTACGAACTTGAAAATAAAGCAGAAGTCCGACTAAGGTCTCGTGGAAACTGCTCGAAGCTTCCGCCTCAGCAGGGCTATTGGAAGGCCTTACCTGGAGGTTAAGTCCTCACATCGAGCTTCCCTTTAGCCCTAGAGCATGACAGGATGAGCTCCTAGCGGGGATCTGGAAGCACCCCGTTGATTTAGAGAAAACTGCGTCTCTTCCACGAGCCCTGACTCCAGTGACTAGGGGCCCGTCACAAACGGTGTTATGCAGGTAGCTTCGAGGCAGCATGAATGGAGCTTTCCAAATGGGAATGCAAGGCTTGCGTCATCAGGCCCCCACTTCCAGGGAGCACGTGGCCTACCGCCTTGCGAGTCCTAGCAAGTCAAAAGAGACTCTAGCTACACCCTGGTCCCTTCCCTGAATCCACCTTTCTTCACAGGGTGTTCTGCACGTAGCCAACTGCCTCAGGCAAGGAACGCTCTGGGTACGCTCTCGGTCTTTAGCCTCTCCTAAAAGCCTGCACTGTAAGAGGAAGAACTGTACTTCAGTTGCAGCGGGAACGCAAGCTGACCCTCTCCTGGAGGTATGGAGTCCTCGGGTAGGAGTTCCAAGAAGGAATGCGCAGCAGAGGGTTTTTTCTAAGTGCCTCTCAGACTAGGGCCCTGAGGCAGAGTTCCTTGACAAGTAGGACGTGAGAGAACAACTTCCTCTTAGCTGTTATAGCGGTGAGGAAATCTAGCTCTCCCTAAGGAACTGTGCCGTGCGATGCCCTACACGCGGCCTACACAGAGTCACTGGGAGGGGCTTCCGGGTCTGGAGGCCGCGTAGCAGGCCCGTGGAGCCTGCCGGTACTCGGTGTTCTTGCAGGGAATAGGGTGCAAACGCGAGGGGCCTGGGTGTCCTGGACAGCGTACTACAAATAAACTAAAGCAGTCCTGCAACTAAGGCCTCTTGGAAACTGCTGCATGCCTCTGCTTCAGCAGGGCCAAGAAAGGACTTACCTCGAGGCAAGGGCTGACATTCGGTCTCCAGGTAGCTATAGAGGGTAGCAGCATGAGCACCCAAGCAGGCCTGGGAAGCACCATGTTTTATTAGAGGACACTCATCTTCTTCCCAGAGCCATGCTTACCGTGACTAGAGGCCCGTCAAAAGGTGTGTCTCTGCGTGTGATTCAAGGCCCGAGGAATGGAAGTTTCCAAATGGGAAAGACGGCGTGTGCCATCAGGCCCACGGTTCCAGGTGGACACGCATTATACGTGCCCGTTGATGCAACAAGTCAAAAGACGCACAGCGTACACCCCGGGCCCTTCCCTGAATCAACTTGTTTACGCGGGGTGCTCTGCGTGTAGCGAACTCCCTCAAGCAAGGCAGGCTCTAGTTAGGCCGAGGAGCATTTGCCTCTTCCAAAAGACTGCAGTGTTTCATGAAGAACTGTGCTTTCGTTGCTGCTGGAACACAAGCTGACTTTCTCCTTGAAGAGAGTGACTTTCCAACGGAGGTCCCTGAAGGAATCCTAAGCGGACTATTTTCTCAGGGCAACTCAGAGAATGTCCAAAATGTCGAAAGGTAGGGGTTGAGTGTGCCTGCATGTCTGGGTGTGCACACATCTGTGCAAATATTGGGGTGAGGGTGCCTGCGTGTATGGGTGTGTGAGAGAAGCTGAAAGACGGTCAAAAATGTTCGAAAGTTCCATGGCCCGGTGGACTGGCTAGAAATGCGTTCCTGGTGCCGTTGGAGTGCTGAGGAATTGTAGCAGTCCCAAGGAAGAGTGCTGTGTGTTGTCCACTCGGCGTACACAGAGGGCCTCTGAAGGGCCTACTGGCCTGGGTGTTGCTCAACATGCCCACAGAGGCCAGGCGGCCGGGGCGTACTCAGTGATGTTGTGGGGGAAAGGGGGCACACCCGAGGCGTCTAGGCGTCCTGAAAACCGAACCAGCGTTAAAATAAAGTGCCACACCGGCCAGGACCTCAAAGAGCTGCTGTACGCTCCGTTCCTGCAGGGCTAACTCAAAGACTTTCTCGAGGTGTGTAATCACGTCGACATTGCCTTTGGTCCGACAGCCTGACAGGATGAGCTACCAGCCAGGCTATGGAAGCACCCTGGTTGTTTAGAGGAAAACTCCTTTCCTTCCCAGAGCCCTGCCTCCACCGACCCGAGGCCCGTCACAAACGGTGTTCTTTAGGCAGCTTCAAGGCAGCATGAATGGAGGCTTCAAAATGGGGAAGCGAGGCTTGGGCCTTCAGGTCTCCCCTTGCCTTGAACACGGAGCCTACCTCCCTGTGACTTCTGACAAGTCAGAAGAGGAGGCTCTAGCTACACACAGGTCCGTTCCCTGAATCGCCTTATCTTCCCGGGGTGTTCCGCAGATAGCGAACACGGTCCTCCAAGGAATGCACTAGGGAGGCTATGGGGCCTTAGCCTCTTCTGAAAGCCTGCAGTGTAAGAGGAAGAACTGTGCTTTAGTGGCAGTAGGAAGGCAAGCCGACTTTCTCCTGCCGGTATAGGGTCTTCAGGTATGAGTGCCTAGAAGGAATGCCAAGCAGGTTTGTTTTCCCCGTGCAGCTCAGTCTAGGAGAATGAGGCAGAACTGCATGACATGTGGGACGCCAGAGAACAGTTTTCCTGGAGCTGTTGGAGTGCTGGGGAAAGCTATCTCTCCCAAAGAAGAGTGCCGTGTGTTGCCCTGCCCTCGGCAATCACAGAGTGAGTGGGAAGGGCTTCCGGCCCGGGCAGTTTCTTTGCAGGCCCGGGGAGCCTGCCGGTACTCAGTGTCCTTGCAGGGAATAGGGTGCCCACGCGAGGGTCCTAGGTGTCTTGAAAAGCGTACGAACACGAAAATAAAGCCGAGCTGCGACTAAGGCCTCGTGGAAACTGCTCGAAGCTTCCGCCTCAGCAGGGCTCTTAGAAGGCCTTACCTGGAGGTACGTCCTCACATCGAGCTTCCCTTTAGCCCTAGAGCATGACAGGCGGAGCTCTTACCGGGACTCTGGAAGCACCCTGTTGACTTATAGAAAACTGCTTCTCTTCCACGAGCCCTGACTCCAGCGACTAGGGGCCCGTCCCAAACGGTTTTATGCAGGCAGCTTCGAGGCGGCATGAGTGGTTCTTTAAAAATGAGAATGCAAGGCTTGCGTCATCAGGCCCCCACTTCCAGTCAACACGTTGACTACCGCCTTGTGATTCGTAGCTAGTCAAAAGAGGCTCCAGCTACACACAGGTCCCTTCCCTGAATCCACTTTTCTTCACAGGCTGTTCTGCCTGTAGCTAACTCGCTCATCCAAGGACTGCACTAGGGAGGCTCTCGGGCCTTAGCGTCTTCTGAAAGCTTGCAGTGTAACAGGCAGAACTCTGCTTTAGTGGCAGTAGGAATGCAAGCTGACTTTCTCCTGCAGGTATGGGGTCTTCAGGTATGAGTGCCTAGAAGGAATGCCAAGCAGTTTCGGTTTCCCCGTGCAGCTCACTCGAGGACAATGGGGGCAGAACGAACTGCATGACATGTGGGACGCCAGAGAACAGTTTTCCTGGAGCTGTTGGAGTGCTGGGGAAAGCTATCTCTCCCAAAGAAGAGTGCCGTGTGTTGCCCTGCCCTCGGCAATCAGAGAGTGGGTGGGAAGGGCTTCCGGCCCGGGCAGTTTCTTTGCAGGCCCGGGGAGCCTGCCGGTACTCAGTGTCCTTGCAGGGAATAGGGTGCCCCGCTAGGGTCTTACGTGTCTTGAAAAGCGTACGAACTTGAAAATAAAGCAGAAGTCCGACTAAGGTCTCGTGGAAACTGCTCGAAGCTTCCGCCTCAGCAGGGCTATTGGAAGGCCTTACCTGGAGGTTAAGTCCTCACATCGAGCTTCCCTTTAGCCCTAGAGCATGACAGGATGAGCTCCTAGCGGGGATCTGGAAGCACCCCGTTGATTTAGAGAAAACTGCGTCTCTTCCACGAGCCCTGACTCCAGTGACTAGGGGCCCGTCACAAACGGTGTTATGCAGGTAGCTTCGAGGCAGCATGAATGGAGCTTTCCAAATGGGAATGCAAGGCTTGCGTCATCAGGCCCCCACTTCCAGGGAGCACGTGGCCTACCGCCTTGCGAGTCCTAGCAAGTCAAAAGAGACTCTAGCTACACCCTGGTCCCTTCCCTGAATCCACCTTTCTTCACAGGGTGTTCTGCACGTAGCCAACTGCCTCAGGCAAGGAACGCTCTGGGTACGCTCTCGGTCTTTAGCCTCTCCTAAAAGCCTGCACTGTAAGAGGAAGAACTGTACTTCAGTTGCAGCGGGAACGCAAGCTGACCCTCTCCTGGAGGTATGGAGTCCTCGGGTAGGAGTTCCAAGAAGGAATGCGCAGCAGAGGGTTTTTTCTAAGTGCCTCTCAGACTAGGGCCCTGAGGCAGAGTTCCTTGACAAGTAGGACGTGAGAGAACAACTTCCTCTTAGCTGTTATAGCGGTGAGGAAATCTAGCTCTAAGGAACTGTGCCGTGCGATGCCCTACACGCGGCCTACACAGAGTCACTGGGAGGGGCTTCCGGGTCTGGAGGCCGCGTAGCAGGCCCGTGGAGCCTGCCGGTACTCGGTGTTCTTGCAGGGAATAGGGTGCAAACGCGAGGGGCCTGGGTGTCCTGGACAGCGTACTACAAATAAACTAAAGCAGTCCTGCAACTAAGGCCTCTTGGAAACTGCTGCATGCCTCTGCTTCAGCAGGGCCAAGAAAGGACTTACCTCGAGGCAAGGGCTGACATTCGGTCTCCAGGTAGCTATAGAGGGTAGCAGCATGAGCACCCAAGCAGGCCTGGGAAGCACCATGTTTTATTAGAGGACACTCATCTTCTTCCCAGAGCCATGCTTACCGTGACTAGAGGCCCGTCAAAAGGTGTGTCTCTGCGTGTGATTCAAGGCCCGAGGAATGGAAGTTTCCAAATGGGAAAGACGGCGTGTGCCATCAGGCCCACGGTTCCAGGTGGACACGCATTATACGTGCCCGTTGATGCAACAAGTCAAAAGACGCACAGCGTACACCCCGGGCCCTTCCCTGAATCAACTTGTTTACGCGGGGTGCTCTGCGTGTAGCGAACTCCCTCAAGCAAGGCAGGCTCTAGTTAGGCCGAGGAGCATTTGCCTCTTCCAAAAGACTGCAGTGTTTCATGAAGAACTGTGCTTTCGTTGCTGCTGGAACACAAGCTGACTTTCTCCTTGAAGAGAGTGACTTTCCAACGGAGGTCCCTGAAGGAATCCTAAGCGGACTATTTTCTCAGGGCAACTCAGAGAATGTCCAAAATGTCGAAAGGTAGGGGTTGAGTGTGCCTGCATGTCTGGGTGTGCACACATCTGTGCAAATATTGGGGTGAGGGTGCCTGCGTGTATGGGTGTGTGAGAGAAGCTGAAAGACGGTCAAAAATGTTCGAAAGTTCCATGGCCCGGTGGACTGGCTAGAAATGCGTTCCTGGTGCCGTTGGAGTGCTGAGGAATTGTAGCAGTCCCAAGGAAGAGTGCTGTGTGTTGTCCACTCGGCGTACACAGAGGGCCTCTGAAGGGCCTACTGGCCTGGGTGTTGCTCAACATGCCCACAGAGGCCAGGCGGCCGGGGCGTACTCAGTGATGTTGTGGGGGAAAGGGGGCACACCCGAGGCGTCTAGGCGTCCTGAAAACCGAACCAGCGTTAAAACAAAGTGCCACACCGGCCAGGACCTCAAAGAGCTGCTGTACGCTCCGTTCCTGCAGGGCTAACTCAAAGACTTTCTCGAGGTGTGTAATCACGTCGACATTGCCTTTGGTCCGACAGCCTGACAGGATGAGCTACCAGCCAGGCTATGGAAGCACCCTGGTTGTTTAGAGGAAAACTCCTTTCCTTCCCAGAGCCCTGCCTCCACCGACCCGAGGCCCGTCACAAACGGTGTTCTTTAGGCAGCTTCAAGGCAGCATGAATGGAGGCTTCAAAATGGGGAAGCGAGGCTTGGGCCCTCAGGTCTCCCCTTGCCTTGAACACGGAGCCTACCTCCCTGTGACTTCTGACAAGTCAGAAGAGGAGGCTCTAGCTACACACAGGTCCGTTCCCTGAATCGCCTTATCTTCCCGGGGTGTTCCGCAGATAGCGAACACGGTCCTCCAAGGAATGCACTAGGGAGGCTATGGGGCCTTAGCCTCTTCTGAAAGCCTGCAGTGTAAGAGGAAGAACTGTGCTTTAGTGGCAGTAGGAAGGCAAGCCGACTTTCTCCTGCCGGTATAGGGTCTTCAGGTATGAGTGCCTAGAAGGAATGCCAAGCAGGTTTGTTTTCCCCGTGCAGCTCAGTCTAGGAGAATGAGGCAGAACTGCATGACATGTGGGACGCCAGAGAACAGTTTTCCTGGAGCTGTTGGAGTGCTGGGGAAAGCTATCTCTCCCAAAGAAGAGTGCCGTGTGTTGCCCTGCCCTCGGCAATCACAGAGTGAGTGGGAAGGGCTTCCGGCCCGGGCAGTTTCTTTGCAGGCCCGGGGAGCCTGCCGGTACTCAGTGTCCTTGCAGGGAATAGGGTGCCCACGCGAGGGTCCTAGGTGTCTTGAAAAGCGTACGAACACGAAAATAAAGCCGAGCTGCGACTAAGGCCTCGTGGAAACTGCTCGAAGCTTCCGCCTCAGCAGGGCTCTTAGAAGGCCTTACCTGGAGGTACGTCCTCACATCGAGCTTCCCTTTAGCCCTAGAGCATGACAGGCGGAGCTCTTACCGGGACTCTGGAAGCACCCTGTTGACTTATAGAAAACTGCTTCTCTTCCACGAGCCCTGACTCCAGCGACTAGGGGCCCGTCCCAAACGGTTTTATGCAGGCAGCTTCGAGGCAGCATGAGTGGTTCTTTAAAAATGAGAATGCAAGGCTTGCGTCATCAGGCCCCCACTTCCAGTCAACACGTTGACTACCGCCTTGTGATTCGTAGCTAGTCAAAAGAGGCTCCAGCTACACACAGGTCCCTTCCCTGAATCCACTTTTCTTCACAGGCTGTTCTGCCTGTAGCTAACTCGCTCATCCAAGGACTGCACTAGGGAGGCTCTCGGGCCTTAGCGTCTTCTGAAAGCTTGCAGTGTAACAGGCAGAACTCTGCTTTAGTGGCAGTAGGAATGCAAGCTGACTTTCTCCTGCAGGTATGGGGTCTTCAGGTATGAGTGCCTAGAAGGAATGCCAAGCAGTTTCGGTTTCCCCGTGCAGCTCACTCGAGGACAATGGGGGCAGAACTGCATGACATGTGGGACGCCAGAGAACAGTTTTCCTGGAGCTGTTGGAGTGCTGGGGAAAGCTATCTCTCCCAAAGAAGAGTGCCGTGTGTTGCCCTGCCCTCGGCAATCAGAGAGTGAGTGGGAAGGGCTTCCGGCCCGGGCAGTTTCTTTGCAGGCCCGGGGAGCCTGCCGGTACTCAGTGTCCTTGCAGGGAATAGGGTGCCCCGCTAGGGTCTTACGTGTCTTGAAAAGCGTACGAACTTGAAAATAAAGCAGAAGTCCGACTAAGGTCTCGTGGAAACTGCTCGAAGCTTCCGCCTCAGCAGGGCTATTGGAAGGCCTTACCTGGAGGTTAAGTCCTCACATCGAGCTTCCCTTTAGCCCTAGAGCATGACAGGATGAGCTCCTAGCGGGGATCTGGAAGCACCCCGTTGATTTAGAGAAAACTGCGTCTCTTCCACGAGCCCTGACTCCAGTGACTAGGGGCCCGTCACAAACGGTGTTATGCAGGTAGCTTCGAGGCAGCATGAATGGAGCTTTCCAAATGGGAATGCAAGGCTTGCGTCATCAGGCCCCCACTTCCAGGGAGCACGTGGCCTACCGCCTTGCGAGTCCTAGCAAGTCAAAAGAGACTCTAGCTACACCCTGGTCCCTTCCCTGAATCCACCTTTCTTCACAGGGTGTTCTGCACGTAGCCAACTGCCTCAGGCAAGGAACGCTCTGGGTACGCTCTCGGTCTTTAGCCTCTCCTAAAAGCCTGCACTGTAAGAGGAAGAACTGTACTTCAGTTGCAGCGGGAACGCAAGCTGACCCTCTCCTGGAGGTATGGAGTCCTCGGGTAGGAGTTCCAAGAAGGAATGCGCAGCAGAGGGTTTTTTCTAAGTGCCTCTCAGACTAGGGCCCTGAGGCAGAGTTCCTTGACAAGTAGGACGTGAGAGAACAACTTCCTCTTAGCTGTTATAGCGGTGAGGAAATCTAGCTCTCCCTAAGGAACTGTGCCGTGCGATGCCCTACACGCGGCCTACACAGAGTCACTGGGAGGGGCTTCCGGGTCTGGAGGCCGCGTAGCAGGCCCGTGGAGCCTGCCGGTACTCGGTGTTCTTGCAGGGAATAGGGTGCAAACGCGAGGGGCCTGGGTGTCCTGGACAGCGTACTACAAATAAACTAAAGCAGTCCTGCAACTAAGGCCTCTTGGAAACTGCTGCATGCCTCTGCTTCAGCAGGGCCAAGAAAGGACTTACCTCGAGGCAAGGGCTGACATTCGGTCTCCAGGTAGCTATAGAGGGTAGCAGCATGAGCACCCAAGCAGGCCTGGGAAGCACCATGTTTTATTAGAGGACACTCATCTTCTTCCCAGAGCCATGCTTACCGTGACTAGAGGCCCGTCAAAAGGTGTGTCTCTGCGTGTGATTCAAGGCCCGAGGAATGGAAGTTTCCAAATGGGAAAGACGGCGTGTGCCATCAGGCCCACGGTTCCAGGTGGACACGCATTATACGTGCCCGTTGATGCAACAAGTCAAAAGACGCACAGCGTACACCCCGGGCCCTTCCCTGAATCAACTTGTTTACGCGGGGTGCTCTGCGTGTAGCGAACTCCCTCAAGCAAGGCAGGCTCTAGTTAGGCCGAGGAGCATTTGCCTCTTCCAAAAGACTGCAGTGTTTCATGAAGAACTGTGCTTTCGTTGCTGCTGGAACACAAGCTGACTTTCTCCTTGAAGAGAGTGACTTTCCAACGGAGGTCCCTGAAGGAATCCTAAGCGGACTATTTTCTCAGGGCAACTCAGAGAATGTCCAAAATGTCGAAAGGTAGGGGTTGAGTGTGCCTGCATGTCTGGGTGTGCACACATCTGTGCAAATATTGGGGTGAGGGTGCCTGCGTGTATGGGTGTGTGAGAGAAGCTGAAAGACGGTCAAAAATGTTCGAAAGTTCCATGGCCCGGTGGACTGGCTAGAAATGCGTTCCTGGTGCCGTTGGAGTGCTGAGGAATTGTAGCAGTCCCAAGGAAGAGTGCTGTGTGTTGTCCACTCGGCGTACACAGAGGGCCTCTGAAGGGCCTACTGGCCTGGGTGTTGCTCAACATGCCCACAGAGGCCAGGCGGCCGGGGCGTACTCAGTGATGTTGTGGGGGAAAGGGGGCACACCCGAGGCGTCTAGGCGTCCTGAAAACCGAACCAGCGTTAAAACAAAGTGCCACACCGGCCAGGACCTCAAAGAGCTGCTGTACGCTCCGTTCCTGCAGGGCTAACTCAAAGACTTTCTCGAGGTGTGTAATCACGTCGACATTGCCTTTGGTCCGACAGCCTGACAGGATGAGCTACCAGCCAGGCTATGGAAGCACCCTGGTTGTTTAGAGGAAAACTCCTTTCCTTCCCAGAGCCCTGCCTCCACCGACCCGAGGCCCGTCACAAACGGTGTTCTTTAGGCAGCTTCAAGGCAGCATGAATGGAGGCTTCAAAATGGGGAAGCGAGGCTTGGGCCCTCAGGTCTCCCCTTGCCTTGAACACGGAGCCTACCTCCCTGTGACTTCTGACAAGTCAGAAGAGGAGGCTCTAGCTACACACAGGTCCGTTCCCTGAATCGCCTTATCTTCCCGGGGTGTTCCGCAGATAGCGAACACGGTCCTCCAAGGAATGCACTAGGGAGGCTATGGGGCCTTAGCCTCTTCTGAAAGCCTGCAGTGTAAGAGGAAGAACTGTGCTTTAGTGGCAGTAGGAAGGCAAGCCGACTTTCTCCTGCCGGTATAGGGTCTTCAGGTATGAGTGCCTAGAAGGAATGCCAAGCAGGTTTGTTTTCCCCGTGCAGCTCAGTCTAGGAGAATGAGGCAGAACTGCATGACATGTGGGACGCCAGAGAACAGTTTTCCTGGAGCTGTTGGAGTGCTGGGGAAAGCTATCTCTCCCAAAGAAGAGTGCCGTGTGTTGCCCTGCCCTCGGCAATCACAGAGTGAGTGGGAAGGGCTTCCGGCCCGGGCAGTTTCTTTGCAGGCCCGGGGAGCCTGCCGGTACTCAGTGTCCTTGCAGGGAATAGGGTGCCCACGCGAGGGTCCTAGGTGTCTTGAAAAGCGTACGAACACGAAAATAAAGCCGAGCTGCGACTAAGGCCTCGTGGAAACTGCTCGAAGCTTCCGCCTCAGCAGGGCTCTTAGAAGGCCTTACCTGGAGGTACGTCCTCACATCGAGCTTCCCTTTAGCCCTAGAGCATGACAGGCGGAGCTCTTACCGGGACTCTGGAAGCACCCTGTTGACTTATAGAAAACTGCTTCTCTTCCACGAGCCCTGACTCCAGCGACTAGGGGCCCGTCCCAAACGGTTTTATGCAGGCAGCTTCGAGGCAGCATGAGTGGTTCTTTAAAAATGAGAATGCAAGGCTTGCGTCATCAGGCCCCCACTTCCAGTCAACACGTTGACTACCGCCTTGTGATTCGTAGCTAGTCAAAAGAGGCTCCAGCTACACACAGGTCCCTTCCCTGAATCCACTTTTCTTCACAGGCTGTTCTGCCTGTAGCTAACTCGCTCATCCAAGGACTGCACTAGGGAGGCTCTCGGGCCTTAGCGTCTTCTGAAAGCTTGCAGTGTAACAGGCAGAACTCTGCTTTAGTGGCAGTAGGAATGCAAGCTGACTTTCTCCTGCAGGTATGGGGTCTTCAGGTATGAGTGCCTAGAAGGAATGCCAAGCAGTTTCGGTTTCCCCGTGCAGCTCACTCGAGGACAATGGGGGCAGAACTGCATGACATGTGGGACGCCAGAGAACAGTTTTCCTGGAGCTGTTGGAGTGCTGGGGAAAGCTATCTCTCCCAAAGAAGAGTGCCGTGTGTTGCCCTGCCCTCGGCAATCAGAGAGTGAGTGGGAAGGGCTTCCGGCCCGGGCAGTTTCTTTGCAGGCCCGGGGAGCCTGCCGGTACTCAGTGTCCTTGCAGGGAATAGGGTGCCCCGCTAGGGTCTTACGTGTCTTGAAAAGCGTACGAACTTGAAAATAAAGCAGAAGTCCGACTAAGGTCTCGTGGAAACTGCTCGAAGCTTCCGCCTCAGCAGGGCTATTGGAAGGCCTTACCTGGAGGTTAAGTCCTCACATCGAGCTTCCCTTTAGCCCTAGAGCATGACAGGATGAGCTCCTAGCGGGGATCTGGAAGCACCCCGTTGATTTAGAGAAAACTGCGTCTCTTCCACGAGCCCTGACTCCAGTGACTAGGGGCCCGTCACAAACGGTGTTATGCAGGTAGCTTCGAGGCAGCATGAATGGAGCTTTCCAAATGGGAATGCAAGGCTTGCGTCATCAGGCCCCCACTTCCAGGGAGCACGTGGCCTACCGCCTTGCGAGTCCTAGCAAGTCAAAAGAGACTCTAGCTACACCCTGGTCCCTTCCCTGAATCCACCTTTCTTCACAGGGTGTTCTGCACGTAGCCAACTGCCTCAGGCAAGGAACGCTCTGGGTACGCTCTCGGTCTTTAGCCTCTCCTAAAAGCCTGCACTGTAAGAGGAAGAACTGTACTTCAGTTGCAGCGGGAACGCAAGCTGACCCTCTCCTGGAGGTATGGAGTCCTCGGGTAGGAGTTCCAAGAAGGAATGCGCAGCAGAGGGTTTTTTCTAAGTGCCTCTCAGACTAGGGCCCTGAGGCAGAGTTCCTTGACAAGTAGGACGTGAGAGAACAACTTCCTCTTAGCTGTTATAGCGGTGAGGAAATCTAGCTCTCCCTAAGGAACTGTGCCGTGCGATGCCCTACACGCGGCCTACACAGAGTCACTGGGAGGGGCTTCCGGGTCTGGAGGCCGCGTAGCAGGCCCGTGGAGCCTGCCGGTACTCGGTGTTCTTGCAGGGAATAGGGTGCAAACGCGAGGGGCCTGGGTGTCCTGGACAGCGTACTACAAATAAACTAAAGCAGTCCTGCAACTAAGGCCTCTTGGAAACTGCTGCATGCCTCTGCTTCAGCAGGGCCAAGAAAGGACTTACCTCGAGGCAAGGGCTGACATTCGGTCTCCAGGTAGCTATAGAGGGTAGCAGCATGAGCACCCAAGCAGGCCTGGGAAGCACCATGTTTTATTAGAGGACACTCATCTTCTTCCCAGAGCCATGCTTACCGTGACTAGAGGCCCGTCAAAAGGTGTGTCTCTGCGTGTGATTCAAGGCCCGAGGAATGGAAGTTTCCAAATGGGAAAGACGGCGTGTGCCATCAGGCCCACGGTTCCAGGTGGACACGCATTATACGTGCCCGTTGATGCAACAAGTCAAAAGACGCACAGCGTACACCCCGGGCCCTTCCCTGAATCAACTTGTTTACGCGGGGTGCTCTGCGTGTAGCGAACTCCCTCAAGCAAGGCAGGCTCTAGTTAGGCCGAGGAGCATTTGCCTCTTCCAAAAGACTGCAGTGTTTCATGAAGAACTGTGCTTTCGTTGCTGCTGGAACACAAGCTGACTTTCTCCTTGAAGAGAGTGACTTTCCAACGGAGGTCCCTGAAGGAATCCTAAGCGGACTATTTTCTCAGGGCAACTCAGAGAATGTCCAAAATGTCGAAAGGTAGGGGTTGAGTGTGCCTGCATGTCTGGGTGTGCACACATCTGTGCAAATATTGGGGTGAGGGTGCCTGCGTGTATGGGTGTGTGAGAGAAGCTGAAAGACGGTCAAAAATGTTCGAAAGTTCCATGGCCCGGTGGACTGGCTAGAAATGCGTTCCTGGTGCCGTTGGAGTGCTGAGGAATTGTAGCAGTCCCAAGGAAGAGTGCTGTGTGTTGTCCACTCGGCGTACACAGAGGGCCTCTGAAGGGCCTACTGGCCTGGGTGTTGCTCAACATGCCCACAGAGGCCAGGCGGCCGGGGCGTACTCAGTGATGTTGTGGGGGAAAGGGGGCACACCCGAGGCGTCTAGGCGTCCTGAAAACCGAACCAGCGTTAAAACAAAGTGCCACACCGGCCAGGACCTCAAAGAGCTGCTGTACGCTCCGTTCCTGCAGGGCTAACTCAAAGACTTTCTCGAGGTGTGTAATCACGTCGACATTGCCTTTGGTCCGACAGCCTGACAGGATGAGCTACCAGCCAGGCTATGGAAGCACCCTGGTTGTTTAGAGGAAAACTCCTTTCCTTCCCAGAGCCCTGCCTCCACCGACCCGAGGCCCGTCACAAACGGTGTTCTTTAGGCAGCTTCAAGGCAGCATGAATGGAGGCTTCAAAATGGGGAAGCGAGGCTTGGGCCCTCAGGTCTCCCCTTGCCTTGAACACGGAGCCTACCTCCCTGTGACTTCTGACAAGTCAGAAGAGGAGGCTCTAGCTACACACAGGTCCGTTCCCTGAATCGCCTTATCTTCCCGGGGTGTTCCGCAGATAGCGAACACGGTCCTCCAAGGAATGCACTAGGGAGGCTATGGGGCCTTAGCCTCTTCTGAAAGCCTGCAGTGTAAGAGGAAGAACTGTGCTTTAGTGGCAGTAGGAAGGCAAGCCGACTTTCTCCTGCCGGTATAGGGTCTTCAGGTATGAGTGCCTAGAAGGAATGCCAAGCAGGTTTGTTTTCCCCGTGCAGCTCAGTCTAGGAGAATGAGGCAGAACTGCATGACATGTGGGACGCCAGAGAACAGTTTTCCTGGAGCTGTTGGAGTGCTGGGGAAAGCTATCTCTCCCAAAGAAGAGTGCCGTGTGTTGCCCTGCCCTCGGCAATCACAGAGTGAGTGGGAAGGGCTTCCGGCCCGGGCAGTTTCTTTGCAGGCCCGGGGAGCCTGCCGGTACTCAGTGTCCTTGCAGGGAATAGGGTGCCCACGCGAGGGTCCTAGGTGTCTTGAAAAGCGTACGAACACGAAAATAAAGCCGAGCTGCGACTAAGGCCTCGTGGAAACTGCTCGAAGCTTCCGCCTCAGCAGGGCTCTTAGAAGGCCTTACCTGGAGGTACGTCCTCACATCGAGCTTCCCTTTAGCCCTAGAGCATGACAGGCGGAGCTCTTACCGGGACTCTGGAAGCACCCTGTTGACTTATAGAAAACTGCTTCTCTTCCACGAGCCCTGACTCCAGCGACTAGGGGCCCGTCCCAAACGGTTTTATGCAGGCAGCTTCGAGGCGGCATGAGTGGTTCTTTAAAAATGAGAATGCAAGGCTTGCGTCATCAGGCCCCCACTTCCAGTCAACACGTTGACTACCGCCTTGTGATTCGTAGCTAGTCAAAAGAGGCTCCAGCTACACACAGGTCCCTTCCCTGAATCCACTTTTCTTCACAGGCTGTTCTGCCTGTAGCTAACTCGCTCATCCAAGGACTGCACTAGGGAGGCTCTCGGGCCTTAGCGTCTTCTGAAAGCTTGCAGTGTAACAGGCAGAACTCTGCTTTAGTGGCAGTAGGAATGCAAGCTGACTTTCTCCTGCAGGTATGGGGTCTTCAGGTATGAGTGCCTAGAAGGAATGCCAAGCAGTTTCGGTTTCCCCGTGCAGCTCACTCGAGGACAATGGGGGCAGAACTGCATGACATGTGGGACGCCAGAGAACAGTTTTCCTGGAGCTGTTGGAGTGCTGGGGAAAGCTATCTCTCCCAAAGAAGAGTGCCGTGTGTTGCCCTGCCCTCGGCAATCAGAGAGTGAGTGGGAAGGGCTTCCGGCCCGGGCAGTTTCTTTGCAGGCCCGGGGAGCCTGCCGGTACTCAGTGTCCTTGCAGGGAATAGGGTGCCCCGCTAGGGTCTTACGTGTCTTGAAAAGCGTACGAACTTGAAAATAAAGCAGAAGTCCGACTAAGGTCTCGTGGAAACTGCTCGAAGCTTCCGCCTCAGCAGGGCTATTGGAAGGCCTTACCTGGAGGTTAAGTCCTCACATCGAGCTTCCCTTTAGCCCTAGAGCATGACAGGATGAGCTCCTAGCGGGGATCTGGAAGCACCCCGTTGATTTAGAGAAAACTGCGTCTCTTCCACGAGCCCTGACTCCAGTGACTAGGGGCCCGTCACAAACGGTGTTATGCAGGTAGCTTCGAGGCAGCATGAATGGAGCTTTCCAAATGGGAATGCAAGGCTTGCGTCATCAGGCCCCCACTTCCAGGGAGCACGTGGCCTACCGCCTTGCGAGTCCTAGCAAGTCAAAAGAGACTCTAGCTACACCCTGGTCCCTTCCCTGAATCCACCTTTCTTCACAGGGTGTTCTGCACGTAGCCAACTGCCTCAGGCAAGGAACGCTCTGGGTACGCTCTCGGTCTTTAGCCTCTCCTAAAAGCCTGCACTGTAAGAGGAAGAACTGTACTTCAGTTGCAGCGGGAACGCAAGCTGACCCTCTCCTGGAGGTATGGAGTCCTCGGGTAGGAGTTCCAAGAAGGAATGCGCAGCAGAGGGTTTTTTCTAAGTGCCTCTCAGACTAGGGCCCTGAGGCAGAGTTCCTTGACAAGTAGGACGTGAGAGAACAACTTCCTCTTAGCTGTTATAGCGGTGAGGAAATCTAGCTCTCCCTAAGGAACTGTGCCGTGCGATGCCCTACACGCGGCCTACACAGAGTCACTGGGAGGGGCTTCCGGGTCTGGAGGCCGCGTAGCAGGCCCGTGGAGCCTGCCGGTACTCGGTGTTCTTGCAGGGAATAGGGTGCAAACGCGAGGGGCCTGGGTGTCCTGGACAGCGTACTACAAATAAACTAAAGCAGTCCTGCAACTAAGGCCTCTTGGAAACTGCTGCATGCCTCTGCTTCAGCAGGGCCAAGAAAGGACTTACCTCGAGGCAAGGGCTGACATTCGGTCTCCAGGTAGCTATAGAGGGTAGCAGCATGAGCACCCAAGCAGGCCTGGGAAGCACCATGTTTTATTAGAGGACACTCATCTTCTTCCCAGAGCCATGCTTACCGTGACTAGAGGCCCGTCAAAAGGTGTGTCTCTGCGTGTGATTCAAGGCCCGAGGAATGGAAGTTTCCAAATGGGAAAGACGGCGTGTGCCATCAGGCCCACGGTTCCAGGTGGACACGCATTATACGTGCCCGTTGATGCAACAAGTCAAAAGACGCACAGCGTACACCCCGGGCCCTTCCCTGAATCAACTTGTTTACGCGGGGTGCTCTGCGTGTAGCGAACTCCCTCAAGCAAGGCAGGCTCTAGTTAGGCCGAGGAGCATTTGCCTCTTCCAAAAGACTGCAGTGTTTCATGAAGAACTGTGCTTTCGTTGCTGCTGGAACACAAGCTGACTTTCTCCTTGAAGAGAGTGACTTTCCAACGGAGGTCCCTGAAGGAATCCTAAGCGGACTATTTTCTCAGGGCAACTCAGAGAATGTCCAAAATGTCGAAAGGTAGGGGTTGAGTGTGCCTGCATGTCTGGGTGTGCACACATCTGTGCAAATATTGGGGTGAGGGTGCCTGCGTGTATGGGTGTGTGAGAGAAGCTGAAAGACGGTCAAAAATGTTCGAAAGTTCCATGGCCCGGTGGACTGGCTAGAAATGCGTTCCTGGTGCCGTTGGAGTGCTGAGGAATTGTAGCAGTCCCAAGGAAGAGTGCTGTGTGTTGTCCACTCGGCGTACACAGAGGGCCTCTGAAGGGCCTACTGGCCTGGGTGTTGCTCAACATGCCCACAGAGGCCAGGCGGCCGGGGCGTACTCAGTGATGTTGTGGGGGAAAGGGGGCACACCCGAGGCGTCCAGGCGTCCTGAAAACCGAACCAGCGTTAAAATAAAGTGCCACACCGACCAGGACGTCAAAGAGCTGCTGTACGCTCCGTTCCTGCAGGGCTAACTCAAAGACTTTCTCGAGGTGTGTAATCACGTCGACATTGCCTTTGGTCCGACAGCCTGACAGGATGAGCTACCAGCCAGGCTATGGAAGCACCCTGGTTGTTTAGAGGAAAACTCCTTTCCTTCCCAGAGCCCTGCCTCCACCGACCCGAGGCCCGTCACAAACGGTGTTCTTTAGGCAGCTTCAAGGCAGCATGAATGGAGGCTTCAAAATGGGGAAGCGAGGCTTGGGCCTTCAGGTCTCCCCTTGCCTTGAACACGGAGCCTACCTCCCTGTGACTTCTGACAAGTCAGAAGAGGAGGCTCTAGCTACACACAGGTCCGTTCCCTGAATCGCCTTATCTTCCCGGGGTGTTCCGCAGATAGCGAACACGGTCCTCCAAGGAATGCACTAGGGAGGCTATGGGGCCTTAGCCTCTTCTGAAAGCCTGCAGTGTAAGAGGAAGAACTGTGCTTTAGTGGCAGTAGGAAGGCAAGCCGACTTTCTCCTGCCGGTATAGGGTCTTCAGGTATGAGTGCCTAGAAGGAATGCCAAGCAGGTTTGTTTTCCCCGTGCAGCTCAGTCTAGGAGAATGAGGCAGAACTGCATGACATGTGGGACGCCAGAGAACAGTTTTCCTGGAGCTGTTGGAGTGCTGGGGAAAGCTATCTCTCCCAAAGAAGAGTGCCGTGTGTTGCCCTGCCCTCGGCAATCACAGAGTGAGTGGGAAGGGCTTCCGGCCCGGGCAGTTTCTTTGCAGGCCCGGGGAGCCTGCCGGTACTCAGTGTCCTTGCAGGGAATAGGGTGCCCACGCGAGGGTCCTAGGTGTCTTGAAAAGCGTACGAACACGAAAATAAAGCCGAGCTGCGACTAAGGCCTCGTGGAAACTGCTCGAAGCTTCCGCCTCAGCAGGGCTCTTAGAAGGCCTTACCTGGAGGTACGTCCTCACATCGAGCTTCCCTTTAGCCCTAGAGCATGACAGGCGGAGCTCTTACCGGGACTCTGGAAGCACCCTGTTGACTTATAGAAAACTGCTTCTCTTCCACGAGCCCTGACTCCAGCGACTAGGGGCCCGTCCCAAACGGTTTTATGCAGGCAGCTTCGAGGCGGCATGAGTGGTTCTTTAAAAATGAGAATGCAAGGCTTGCGTCATCAGGCCCCCACTTCCAGTCAACACGTTGACTACCGCCTTGTGATTCGTAGCTAGTCAAAAGAGGCTCCAGCTACACACAGGTCCCTTCCCTGAATCCACTTTTCTTCACAGGCTGTTCTGCCTGTAGCTAACTCGCTCATCCAAGGACTGCACTAGGGAGGCTCTCGGGCCTTAGCGTCTTCTGAAAGCTTGCAGTGTAACAGGCAGAACTCTGCTTTAGTGGCAGTAGGAATGCAAGCTGACTTTCTCCTGCAGGTATGGGGTCTTCAGGTATGAGTGCCTAGAAGGAATGCCAAGCAGTTTCGGTTTCCCCGTGCAGCTCACTCGAGGACAATGGGGGCAGAACTGCATGACATGTGGGACGCCAGAGAACAGTTTTCCTGGAGCTGTTGGAGTGCTGGGGAAAGCTATCTCTCCCAAAGAAGAGTGCCGTGTGTTGCCCTGCCCTCGGCAATCAGAGAGTGGGTGGGAAGGGCTTCCGGCCCGGGCAGTTTCTTTGCAGGCCCGGGGAGCCTGCCGGTACTCAGTGTCCTTGCAGGGAATAGGGTGCCCCGCTAGGGTCTTACGTGTCTTGAAAAGCGTACGAACTTGAAAATAAAGCAGAAGTCCGACTAAGGTCTCGTGGAAACTGCTCGAAGCTTCCGCCTCAGCAGGGCTATTGGAAGGCCTTACCTGGAGGTTAAGTCCTCACATCGAGCTTCCCTTTAGCCCTAGAGCATGACAGGATGAGCTCCTAGCGGGGATCTGGAAGCACCCCGTTGATTTAGAGAAAACTGCGTCTCTTCCACGAGCCCTGACTCCAGTGACTAGGGGCCCGTCACAAACGGTGTTATGCAGGTAGCTTCGAGGCAGCATGAATGGAGCTTTCCAACTGGGAATGCAAGGCTTGCGTCATCAGGCCCCCACTTCCAGGGAGCACGTGGCCTACCGCCTTGCGAGTCCTAGCAAGTCAAAAGAGACTCTAGCTACACCCTGGTCCCTTCCCTGAATCCACCTTTCTTCACAGGGTGTTCTGCACGTAGCCAACTGCCTCAGGCAAGGAACGCTCTGGGTACGCTCTCGGTCTTTAGCCTCTCCTAAAAGCCTGCACTGTAAGAGGAAGAACTGTACTTCAGTTGCAGCGGGAACGCAAGCTGACCCTCTCCTGGAGGTATGGAGTCCTCGGGTAGGAGTTCCAAGAAGGAATGCGCAGCAGAGGGTTTTTTCTAAGTGCCTCTCAGACTAGGGCCCTGAGGCAGAGTTCCTTGACAAGTAGGACGTGAGAGAACAACTTCCTCTTAGCTGTTATAGCGGTGAGGAAATCTAGCTCTCCCTAAGGAACTGTGCCGTGCGATGCCCTACACGCGGCCTACACAGAGTCACTGGGAGGGGCTTCCGGGTCTGGAGGCCGCGTAGCAGGCCCGTGGAGCCTGCCGGTACTCGGTGTTCTTGCAGGGAATAGGGTGCAAACGCGAGGGGCCTGGGTGTCCTGGACAGCGTACTACAAATAAACTAAAGCAGTCCTGCAACTAAGGCCTCTTGGAAACTGCTGCATGCCTCTGCTTCAGCAGGGCCAAGAAAGGACTTACCTCGAGGCAAGGGCTGACATTCGGTCTCCAGGTAGCTATAGAGGGTAGCAGCATGAGCACCCAAGCAGGCCTGGGAAGCACCATGTTTTATTAGAGGACACTCATCTTCTTCCCAGAGCCATGCTTACCGTGACTAGAGGCCCGTCAAAAGGTGTGTCTCTGCGTGTGATTCAAGGCCCGAGGAATGGAAGTTTCCAAATGGGAAAGACGGCGTGTGCCATCAGGCCCACGGTTCCAGGTGGACACGCATTATACGTGCCCGTTGATGCAACAAGTCAAAAGACGCACAGCGTACACCCCGGGCCCTTCCCTGAATCAACTTGTTTACGCGGGGTGCTCTGCGTGTAGCGAACTCCCTCAAGCAAGGCAGGCTCTAGTTAGGCCGAGGAGCATTTGCCTCTTCCAAAAGACTGCAGTGTTTCATGAAGAACTGTGCTTTCGTTGCTGCTGGAACACAAGCTGACTTTCTCCTTGAAGAGAGTGACTTTCCAACGGAGGTCCCTGAAGGAATCCTAAGCGGACTATTTTCTCAGGGCAACTCAGAGAATGTCCAAAATGTCGAAAGGTAGGGGTTGAGTGTGCCTGCATGTCTGGGTGTGCACACATCTGTGCAAATATTGGGGTGAGGGTGCCTGCGTGTATGGGTGTGTGAGAGAAGCTGAAAGACGGTCAAAAATGTTCGAAAGTTCCATGGCCCGGTGGACTGGCTAGAAATGCGTTCCTGGTGCCGTTGGAGTGCTGAGGAATTGTAGCAGTCCCAAGGAAGAGTGCTGTGTGTTGTCCACTCGGCGTACACAGAGGGCCTCTGAAGGGCCTACTGGCCTGGGTGTTGCTCAACATGCCCACAGAGGCCAGGCGGCCGGGGCGTACTCAGTGATGTTGTGGGGGAAAGGGGGCACACCCGAGGCGTCCAGGCGTCCTGAAAACCGAACCAGCGTTAAAATAAAGTGCCACACCGACCAGGACCTCAAAGAGCTGCTGTACGCTCCGTTCCTGCAGGGCTAACTCAAAGACTTTCTCGAGGTGTGTAATCACGTCGACATTGCCTTTGGTCCGACAGCCTGACAGGATGAGCTACCAGCCAGGCTATGGAAGCACCCTGGTTGTTTAGAGGAAAACTCCTTTCCTTCCCAGAGCCCTGCCTCCACCGACCCGAGGCCCGTCACAAACGGTGTTCTTTAGGCAGCTTCAAGGCAGCATGAATGGAGGCTTCAAAATGGGGAAGCGAGGCTTGGGCCTTCAGGTCTCCCCTTGCCTTGAACACGGAGCCTACCTCCCTGTGACTTCTGACAAGTCAGAAGAGGAGGCTCTAGCTACACACAGGTCCGTTCCCTGAATCGCCTTATCTTCCCGGGGTGTTCCGCAGATAGCGAACACGGTCCTCCAAGGAATGCACTAGGGAGGCTATGGGGCCTTAGCCTCTTCTGAAAGCCTGCAGTGTAAGAGGAAGAACTGTGCTTTAGTGGCAGTAGGAAGGCAAGCCGACTTTCTCCTGCCGGTATAGGGTCTTCAGGTATGAGTGCCTAGAAGGAATGCCAAGCAGGTTTGTTTTCCCCGTGCAGCTCAGTCTAGGAGAATGAGGCAGAACTGCATGACATGTGGGACGCCAGAGAACAGTTTTCCTGGAGCTGTTGGAGTGCTGGGGAAAGCTATCTCTCCCAAAGAAGAGTGCCGTGTGTTGCCCTGCCCTCGGCAATCACAGAGTGAGTGGGAAGGGCTTCCGGCCCGGGCAGTTTCTTTGCAGGCCCGGGGAGCCTGCCGGTACTCAGTGTCCTTGCAGGGAATAGGGTGCCCACGCGAGGGTCCTAGGTGTCTTGAAAAGCGTACGAACACGAAAATAAAGCCGAGCTGCGACTAAGGCCTCGTGGAAACTGCTCGAAGCTTCCGCCTCAGCAGGGCTCTTAGAAGGCCTTACCTGGAGGTACGTCCTCACATCGAGCTTCCCTTTAGCCCTAGAGCATGACAGGCGGAGCTCTTACCGGGACTCTGGAAGCACCCTGTTGACTTATAGAAAACTGCTTCTCTTCCACGAGCCCTGACTCCAGCGACTAGGGGCCCGTCCCAAACGGTTTTATGCAGGCAGCTTCGAGGCGGCATGAGTGGTTCTTTAAAAATGAGAATGCAAGGCTTGCGTCATCAGGCCCCCACTTCCAGTCAACACGTTGACTACCGCCTTGTGATTCGTAGCTAGTCAAAAGAGGCTCCAGCTACACACAGGTCCCTTCCCTGAATCCACTTTTCTTCACAGGCTGTTCTGCCTGTAGCTAACTCGCTCATCCAAGGACTGCACTAGGGAGGCTCTCGGGCCTTAGCGTCTTCTGAAAGCTTGCAGTGTAACAGGCAGAACTCTGCTTTAGTGGCAGTAGGAATGCAAGCTGACTTTCTCCTGCAGGTATGGGGTCTTCAGGTATGAGTGCCTAGAAGGAATGCCAAGCAGTTTCGGTTTCCCCGTGCAGCTCACTCGAGGACAATGGGGGCAGAACTGCATGACATGTGGGACGCCAGAGAACAGTTTTCCTGGAGCTGTTGGAGTGCTGGGGAAAGCTATCTCTCCCAAAGAAGAGTGCCGTGTGTTGCCCTGCCCTCGGCAATCAGAGAGTGGGTGGGAAGGGCTTCCGGCCCGGGCAGTTTCTTTGCAGGCCCGGGGAGCCTGCCGGTACTCAGTGTCCTTGCAGGGAATAGGGTGCCCCGCTAGGGTCTTACGTGTCTTGAAAAGCGTACGAACTTGAAAATAAAGCAGAAGTCCGACTAAGGTCTCGTGGAAACTGCTCGAAGCTTCCGCCTCAGCAGGGCTATTGGAAGGCCTTACCTGGAGGTTAAGTCCTCACATCGAGCTTCCCTTTAGCCCTAGAGCATGACAGGATGAGCTCCTAGCGGGGATCTGGAAGCACCCCGTTGATTTAGAGAAAACTGCGTCTCTTCCACGAGCCCTGACTCCAGTGACTAGGGGCCCGTCACAAACGGTGTTATGCAGGTAGCTTCGAGGCAGCATGAATGGAGCTTTCCAAATGGGAATGCAAGGCTTGCGTCATCAGGCCCCCACTTCCAGGGAGCACGTGGCCTACCGCCTTGCGAGTCCTAGCAAGTCAAAAGAGACTCTAGCTACACCCTGGTCCCTTCCCTGAATCCACCTTTCTTCACAGGGTGTTCTGCACGTAGCCAACTGCCTCAGGCAAGGAACGCTCTGGGTACGCTCTCGGTCTTTAGCCTCTCCTAAAAGCCTGCACTGTAAGAGGAAGAACTGTACTTCAGTTGCAGCGGGAACGCAAGCTGACCCTCTCCTGGAGGTATGGAGTCCTCGGGTAGGAGTTCCAAGAAGGAATGCGCAGCAGAGGGTTTTTTCTAAGTGCCTCTCAGACTAGGGCCCTGAGGCAGAGTTCCTTGACAAGTAGGACGTGAGAGAACAACTTCCTCTTAGCTGTTATAGCGGTGAGGAAATCTAGCTCTCCCTAAGGAACTGTGCCGTGCGATGCCCTACACGCGGCCTACACAGAGTCACTGGGAGGGGCTTCCGGGTCTGGAGGCCGCGTAGCAGGCCCGTGGAGCCTGCCGGTACTCGGTGTTCTTGCAGGGAATAGGGTGCAAACGCGAGGGGCCTGGGTGTCCTGGACAGCGTACTACAAATAAACTAAAGCAGTCCTGCAACTAAGGCCTCTTGGAAACTGCTGCATGCCTCTGCTTCAGCAGGGCCAAGAAAGGACTTACCTCGAGGCAAGGGCTGACATTCGGTCTCCAGGTAGCTATAGAGGGTAGCAGCATGAGCACCCAAGCAGGCCTGGGAAGCACCATGTTTTATTAGAGGACACTCATCTTCTTCCCAGAGCCATGCTTACCGTGACTAGAGGCCCGTCAAAAGGTGTGTCTCTGCGTGTGATTCAAGGCCCGAGGAATGGAAGTTTCCAAATGGGAAAGACGGCGTGTGCCATCAGGCCCACGGTTCCAGGTGGACACGCATTATACGTGCCCGTTGATGCAACAAGTCAAAAGACGCACAGCGTACACCCCGGGCCCTTCCCTGAATCAACTTGTTTACGCGGGGTGCTCTGCGTGTAGCGAACTCCCTCAAGCAAGGCAGGCTCTAGTTAGGCCGAGGAGCATTTGCCTCTTCCAAAAGACTGCAGTGTTTCATGAAGAACTGTGCTTTCGTTGCTGCTGGAACACAAGCTGACTTTCTCCTTGAAGAGAGTGACTTTCCAACGGAGGTCCCTGAAGGAATCCTAAGCGGACTATTTTCTCAGGGCAACTCAGAGAATGTCCAAAATGTCGAAAGGTAGGGGTTGAGTGTGCCTGCATGTCTGGGTGTGCACACATCTGTGCAAATATTGGGGTGAGGGTGCCTGCGTGTATGGGTGTGTGAGAGAAGCTGAAAGACGGTCAAAAATGTTCGAAAGTTCCATGGCCCGGTGGACTGGCTAGAAATGCGTTCCTGGTGCCGTTGGAGTGCTGAGGAATTGTAGCAGTCCCAAGGAAGAGTGCTGTGTGTTGTCCACTCGGCGTACACAGAGGGCCTCTGAAGGGCCTACTGGCCTGGGTGTTGCTCAACATGCCCACAGAGGCCAGGCGGCCGGGGCGTACTCAGTGATGTTGTGGGGGAAAGGGGGCACACCCGAGGCGTCCAGGCGTCCTGAAAACCGAACCAGCGTTAAAATAAAGTGCCACACCGACCAGGACGTCAAAGAGCTGCTGTACGCTCCGTTCCTGCAGGGCTAACTCAAAGACTTTCTCGAGGTGTGTAATCACGTCGACATTGCCTTTGGTCCGACAGCCTGACAGGATGAGCTACCAGCCAGGCTATGGAAGCACCCTGGTTGTTTAGAGGAAAACTCCTTTCCTTCCCAGAGCCCTGCCTCCACCGACCCGAGGCCCGTCACAAACGGTGTTCTTTAGGCAGCTTCAAGGCAGCATGAATGGAGGCTTCAAAATGGGGAAGCGAGGCTTGGGCCTTCAGGTCTCCCCTTGCCTTGAACACGGAGCCTACCTCCCTGTGACTTCTGACAAGTCAGAAGAGGAGGCTCTAGCTACACACAGGTCCGTTCCCTGAATCGCCTTATCTTCCCGGGGTGTTCCGCAGATAGCGAACACGGTCCTCCAAGGAATGCACTAGGGAGGCTATGGGGCCTTAGCCTCTTCTGAAAGCCTGCAGTGTAAGAGGAAGAACTGTGCTTTAGTGGCAGTAGGAAGGCAAGCCGACTTTCTCCTGCCGGTATAGGGTCTTCAGGTATGAGTGCCTAGAAGGAATGCCAAGCAGGTTTGTTTTCCCCGTGCAGCTCAGTCTAGGAGAATGAGGCAGAACTGCATGACATGTGGGACGCCAGAGAACAGTTTTCCTGGAGCTGTTGGAGTGCTGGGGAAAGCTATCTCTCCCAAAGAAGAGTGCCGTGTGTTGCCCTGCCCTCGGCAATCACAGAGTGAGTGGGAAGGGCTTCCGGCCCGGGCAGTTTCTTTGCAGGCCCGGGGAGCCTGCCGGTACTCAGTGTCCTTGCAGGGAATAGGGTGCCCACGCGAGGGTCCTAGGTGTCTTGAAAAGCGTACGAACACGAAAATAAAGCCGAGCTGCGACTAAGGCCTCGTGGAAACTGCTCGAAGCTTCCGCCTCAGCAGGGCTCTTAGAAGGCCTTACCTGGAGGTACGTCCTCACATCGAGCTTCCCTTTAGCCCTAGAGCATGACAGGCGGAGCTCTTACCGGGACTCTGGAAGCACCCTGTTGACTTATAGAAAACTGCTTCTCTTCCACGAGCCCTGACTCCAGCGACTAGGGGCCCGTCCCAAACGGTTTTATGCAGGCAGCTTCGAGGCGGCATGAGTGGTTCTTTAAAAATGAGAATGCAAGGCTTGCGTCATCAGGCCCCCACTTCCAGTCAACACGTTG
This sequence comes from Hyperoodon ampullatus, assembly GCF_949752795.1. Taxonomy (NCBI): domain Eukaryota; kingdom Metazoa; phylum Chordata; class Mammalia; order Artiodactyla; family Ziphiidae; genus Hyperoodon; species Hyperoodon ampullatus. The sequence goes on along the minus strand of NW_027640584.1, from coordinate 349,992 downwards.
ACTACCGCCTTGTGATTCGTAGCTAGTCAAAAGAGGCTCCAGCTACACACAGGTCCCTTCCCTGAATCCACTTTTCTTCACAGGCTGTTCTGCCTGTAGCTAACTCGCTCATCCAAGGACTGCACTAGGGAGGCTCTCGGGCCTTAGCGTCTTCTGAAAGCTTGCAGTGTAACAGGCAGAACTCTGCTTTAGTGGCAGTAGGAATGCAAGCTGACTTTCTCCTGCAGGTATGGGGTCTTCAGGTATGAGTGCCTAGAAGGAATGCCAAGCAGTTTCGGTTTCCCCGTGCAGCTCACTCGAGGACAATGGGGGCAGAACTGCATGACATGTGGGACGCCAGAGAACAGTTTTCCTGGAGCTGTTGGAGTGCTGGGGAAAGCTATCTCTCCCAAAGAAGAGTGCCGTGTGTTGCCCTGCCCTCGGCAATCAGAGAGTGAGTGGGAAGGGCTTCCGGCCCGGGCAGTTTCTTTGCAGGCCCGGGGAGCCTGCCGGTACTCAGTGTCCTTGCAGGGAATAGGGTGCCCCGCTAGGGTCTTACGTGTCTTGAAAAGCGTACGAACTTGAAAATAAAGCAGAAGTCCGACTAAGGTCTCGTGGAAACTGCTCGAAGCTTCCGCCTCAGCAGGGCTATTGGAAGGCCTTACCTGGAGGTTAAGTCCTCACATCGAGCTTCCCTTTAGCCCTAGAGCATGACAGGATGAGCTCCTAGCGGGGATCTGGAAGCACCCCGTTGATTTAGAGAAAACTGCGTCTCTTCCACGAGCCCTGACTCCAGTGACTAGGGGCCCGTCACAAACGGTGTTATGCAGGTAGCTTCGAGGCAGCATGAATGGAGCTTTCCAAATGGGAATGCAAGGCTTGCGTCATCAGGCCCCCACTTCCAGGGAGCACGTGGCCTACCGCCTTGCGAGTCCTAGCAAGTCAAAAGAGACTCTAGCTACACCCTGGTCCCTTCCCTGAATCCACCTTTCTTCACAGGGTGTTCTGCACGTAGCCAACTGCCTCAGGCAAGGAACGCTCTGGGTACGCTCTCGGTCTTTAGCCTCTCCTAAAAGCCTGCACTGTAAGAGGAAGAACTGTACTTCAGTTGCAGCGGGAACGCAAGCTGACCCTCTCCTGGAGGTATGGAGTCCTCGGGTAGGAGTTCCAAGAAGGAATGCGCAGCAGAGGGTTTTTTCTAAGTGCCTCTCAGACTAGGGCCCTGAGGCAGAGTTCCTTGACAAGTAGGACGTGAGAGAACAACTTCCTCTTAGCTGTTATAGCGGTGAGGAAATCTAGCTCTCCCTAAGGAACTGTGCCGTGCGATGCCCTACACGCGGCCTACACAGAGTCACTGGGAGGGGCTTCCGGGTCTGGAGGCCGCGTAGCAGGCCCGTGGAGCCTGCCGGTACTCGGTGTTCTTGCAGGGAATAGGGTGCAAACGCGAGGGGCCTGGGTGTCCTGGACAGCGTACTACAAATAAACTAAAGCAGTCCTGCAACTAAGGCCTCTTGGAAACTGCTGCATGCCTCTGCTTCAGCAGGGCCAAGAAAGGACTTACCTCGAGGCAAGGGCTGACATTCGGTCTCCAGGTAGCTATAGAGGGTAGCAGCATGAGCACCCAAGCAGGCCTGGGAAGCACCATGTTTTATTAGAGGACACTCATCTTCTTCCCAGAGCCATGCTTACCGTGACTAGAGGCCCGTCAAAAGGTGTGTCTCTGCGTGTGATTCAAGGCCCGAGGAATGGAAGTTTCCAAATGGGAAAGACGGCGTGTGCCATCAGGCCCACGGTTCCAGGTGGACACGCATTATACGTGCCCGTTGATGCAACAAGTCAAAAGACGCACAGCGTACACCCCGGGCCCTTCCCTGAATCAACTTGTTTACGCGGGGTGCTCTGCGTGTAGCGAACTCCCTCAAGCAAGGCAGGCTCTAGTTAGGCCGAGGAGCATTTGCCTCTTCCAAAAGACTGCAGTGTTTCATGAAGAACTGTGCTTTCGTTGCTGCTGGAACACAAGCTGACTTTCTCCTTGAAGAGAGTGACTTTCCAACGGAGGTCCCTGAAGGAATCCTAAGCGGACTATTTTCTCAGGGCAACTCAGAGAATGTCCAAAATGTCGAAAGGTAGGGGTTGAGTGTGCCTGCATGTCTGGGTGTGCACACATCTGTGCAAATATTGGGGTGAGGGTGCCTGCGTGTATGGGTGTGTGAGAGAAGCTGAAAGACGGTCAAAAATGTTCGAAAGTTCCATGGCCCGGTGGACTGGCTAGAAATGCGTTCCTGGTGCCGTTGGAGTGCTGAGGAATTGTAGCAGTCCCAAGGAAGAGTGCTGTGTGTTGTCCACTCGGCGTACACAGAGGGCCTCTGAAGGGCCTACTGGCCTGGGTGTTGCTCAACATGCCCACAGAGGCCAGGCGGCCGGGGCGTACTCAGTGATGTTGTGGGGGAAAGGGGGCACACCCGAGGCGTCCAGGCGTCCTGAAAACCGAACCAGCGTTAAAATAAAGTGCCACACCGACCAGGACGTCAAAGAGCTGCTGTACGCTCCGTTCCTGCAGGGCTAACTCAAAGACTTTCTCGAGGTGTGTAATCACGTCGACATTGCCTTTGGTCCGACAGCCTGACAGGATGAGCTACCAGCCAGGCTATGGAAGCACCCTGGTTGTTTAGAGGAAAACTCCTTTCCTTCCCAGAGCCCTGCCTCCACCGACCCGAGGCCCGTCACAAACGGTGTTCTTTAGGCAGCTTCAAGGCAGCATGAATGGAGGCTTCAAAATGGGGAAGCGAGGCTTGGGCCTTCAGGTCTCCCCTTGCCTTGAACACGGAGCCTACCTCCCTGTGACTTCTGACAAGTCAGAAGAGGAGGCTCTAGCTACACACAGGTCCGTTCCCTGAATCGCCTTATCTTCCCGGGGTGTTCCGCAGATAGCGAACACGGTCCTCCAAGGAATGCACTAGGGAGGCTATGGGGCCTTAGCCTCTTCTGAAAGCCTGCAGTGTAAGAGGAAGAACTGTGCTTTAGTGGCAGTAGGAAGGCAAGCCGACTTTCTCCTGCCGGTATAGGGTCTTCAGGTATGAGTGCCTAGAAGGAATGCCAAGCAGGTTTGTTTTCCCCGTGCAGCTCAGTCTAGGAGAATGAGGCAGAACTGCATGACATGTGGGACGCCAGAGAACAGTTTTCCTGGAGCTGTTGGAGTGCTGGGGAAAGCTATCTCTCCCAAAGAAGAGTGCCGTGTGTTGCCCTGCCCTCGGCAATCACAGAGTGAGTGGGAAGGGCTTCCGGCCCGGGCAGTTTCTTTGCAGGCCCGGGGAGCCTGCCGGTACTCAGTGTCCTTGCAGGGAATAGGGTGCCCACGCGAGGGTCCTAGGTGTCTTGAAAAGCGTACGAACACGAAAATAAAGCCGAGCTGCGACTAAGGCCTCGTGGAAACTGCTCGAAGCTTCCGCCTCAGCAGGGCTCTTAGAAGGCCTTACCTGGAGGTACGTCCTCACATCGAGCTTCCCTTTAGCCCTAGAGCATGACAGGCGGAGCTCTTACCGGGACTCTGGAAGCACCCTGTTGACTTATAGAAAACTGCTTCTCTTCCACGAGCCCTGACTCCAGCGACTAGGGGCCCGTCCCAAACGGTTTTATGCAGGCAGCTTCGAGGCGGCATGAGTGGTTCTTTAAAAATGAGAATGCAAGGCTTGCGTCATCAGGCCCCCACTTCCAGTCAACACGTTGACTACCGCCTTGTGATTCGTAGCTAGTCAAAAGAGGCTCCAGCTACACACAGGTCCCTTCCCTGAATCCACTTTTCTTCACAGGCTGTTCTGCCTGTAGCTAACTCGCTCATCCAAGGACTGCACTAGGGAGGCTCTCGGGCCTTAGCGTCTTCTGAAAGCTTGCAGTGTAACAGGCAGAACTCTGCTTTAGTGGCAGTAGGAATGCAAGCTGACTTTCTCCTGCAGGTATGGGGTCTTCAGGTATGAGTGCCTAGAAGGAATGCCAAGCAGTTTCGGTTTCCCCGTGCAGCTCACTCGAGGACAATGGGGGCAGAACTGCATGACATGTGGGACGCCAGAGAACAGTTTTCCTGGAGCTGTTGGAGTGCTGGGGAAAGCTATCTCTCCCAAAGAAGAGTGCCGTGTGTTGCCCTGCCCTCGGCAATCAGAGAGTGAGTGGGAAGGGCTTCCGGCCCGGGCAGTTTCTTTGCAGGCCCGGGGAGCCTGCCGGTACTCAGTGTCCTTGCAGGGAATAGGGTGCCCCGCTAGGGTCTTACGTGTCTTGAAAAGCGTACGAACTTGAAAATAAAGCAGAAGTCCGACTAAGGTCTCGTGGAAACTGCTCGAAGCTTCCGCCTCAGCAGGGCTATTGGAAGGCCTTACCTGGAGGTTAAGTCCTCACATCGAGCTTCCCTTTAGCCCTAGAGCATGACAGGATGAGCTCCTAGCGGGGATCTGGAAGCACCCCGTTGATTTAGAGAAAACTGCGTCTCTTCCACGAGCCCTGACTCCAGTGACTAGGGGCCCGTCACAAACGGTGTTATGCAGGTAGCTTCGAGGCAGCATGAATGGAGCTTTCCAAATGGGAATGCAAGGCTTGCGTCATCAGGCCCCCACTTCCAGGGAGCACGTGGCCTACCGCCTTGCGAGTCCTAGCAAGTCAAAAGAGACTCTAGCTACACCCTGGTCCCTTCCCTGAATCCACCTTTCTTCACAGGGTGTTCTGCACGTAGCCAACTGCCTCAGGCAAGGAACGCTCTGGGTACGCTCTCGGTCTTTAGCCTCTCCTAAAAGCCTGCACTGTAAGAGGAAGAACTGTACTTCAGTTGCAGCGGGAACGCAAGCTGACCCTCTCCTGGAGGTATGGAGTCCTCGGGTAGGAGTTCCAAGAAGGAATGCGCAGCAGAGGGTTTTTTCTAAGTGCCTCTCAGACTAGGGCCCTGAGGCAGAGTTCCTTGACAAGTAGGACGTGAGAGAACAACTTCCTCTTAGCTGTTATAGCGGTGAGGAAATCTAGCTCTCCCTAAGGAACTGTGCCGTGCGATGCCCTACACGCGGCCTACACAGAGTCACTGGGAGGGGCTTCCGGGTCTGGAGGCCGCGTAGCAGGCCCGTGGAGCCTGCCGGTACTCGGTGTTCTTGCAGGGAATAGGGTGCAAACGCGAGGGGCCTGGGTGTCCTGGACAGCGTACTACAAATAAACTAAAGCAGTCCTGCAACTAAGGCCTCTTGGAAACTGCTGCATGCCTCTGCTTCAGCAGGGCCAAGAAAGGACTTACCTCGAGGCAAGGGCTGACATTCGGTCTCCAGGTAGCTATAGAGGGTAGCAGCATGAGCACCCAAGCAGGCCTGGGAAGCACCATGTTTTATTAGAGGACACTCATCTTCTTCCCAGAGCCATGCTTACCGTGACTAGAGGCCCGTCAAAAGGTGTGTCTCTGCGTGTGATTCAAGGCCCGAGGAATGGAAGTTTCCAAATGGGAAAGACGGCGTGTGCCATCAGGCCCACGGTTCCAGGTGGACACGCATTATACGTGCCCGTTGATGCAACAAGTCAAAAGACGCACAGCGTACACCCCGGGCCCTTCCCTGAATCAACTTGTTTACGCGGGGTGCTCTGCGTGTAGCGAACTCCCTCAAGCAAGGCAGGCTCTAGTTAGGCCGAGGAGCATTTGCCTCTTCCAAAAGACTGCAGTGTTTCATGAAGAACTGTGCTTTCGTTGCTGCTGGAACACAAGCTGACTTTCTCCTTGAAGAGAGTGACTTTCCAACGGAGGTCCCTGAAGGAATCCTAAGCGGACTATTTTCTCAGGGCAACTCAGAGAATGTCCAAAATGTCGAAAGGTAGGGGTTGAGTGTGCCTGCATGTCTGGGTGTGCACACATCTGTGCAAATATTGGGGTGAGGGTGCCTGCGTGTATGGGTGTGTGAGAGAAGCTGAAAGACGGTCAAAAATGTTCGAAAGTTCCATGGCCCGGTGGACTGGCTAGAAATGCGTTCCTGGTGCCGTTGGAGTGCTGAGGAATTGTAGCAGTCCCAAGGAAGAGTGCTGTGTGTTGTCCACTCGGCGTACACAGAGGGCCTCTGAAGGGCCTACTGGCCTGGGTGTTGCTCAACATGCCCACAGAGGCCAGGCGGCCGGGGCGTACTCAGTGATGTTGTGGGGGAAAGGGGGCACACCCGAGGCGTCTAGGCGTCCTGAAAACCGAACCAGCGTTAAAACAAAGTGCCACACCGGCCAGGACCTCAAAGAGCTGCTGTACGCTCCGTTCCTGCAGGGCTAACTCAAAGACTTTCTCGAGGTGTGTAATCACGTCGACATTGCCTTTGGTCCGACAGCCTGACAGGATGAGCTACCAGCCAGGCTATGGAAGCACCCTGGTTGTTTAGAGGAAAACTCCTTTCCTTCCCAGAGCCCTGCCTCCACCGACCCGAGGCCCGTCACAAACGGTGTTCTTTAGGCAGCTTCAAGGCAGCATGAATGGAGGCTTCAAAATGGGGAAGCGAGGCTTGGGCCCTCAGGTCTCCCCTTGCCTTGAACACGGAGCCTACCTCCCTGTGACTTCTGACAAGTCAGAAGAGGAGGCTCTAGCTACACACAGGTCCGTTCCCTGAATCGCCTTATCTTCCCGGGGTGTTCCGCAGATAGCGAACACGGTCCTCCAAGGAATGCACTAGGGAGGCTATGGGGCCTTAGCCTCTTCTGAAAGCCTGCAGTGTAAGAGGAAGAACTGTGCTTTAGTGGCAGTAGGAAGGCAAGCCGACTTTCTCCTGCCGGTATAGGGTCTTCAGGTATGAGTGCCTAGAAGGAATGCCAAGCAGGTTTGTTTTCCCCGTGCAGCTCAGTCTAGGAGAATGAGGCAGAACTGCATGACATGTGGGACGCCAGAGAACAGTTTTCCTGGAGCTGTTGGAGTGCTGGGGAAAGCTATCTCTCCCAAAGAAGAGTGCCGTGTGTTGCCCTGCCCTCGGCAATCACAGAGTGAGTGGGAAGGGCTTCCGGCCCGGGCAGTTTCTTTGCAGGCCCGGGGAGCCTGCCGGTACTCAGTGTCCTTGCAGGGAATAGGGTGCCCACGCGAGGGTCCTAGGTGTCTTGAAAAGCGTACGAACACGAAAATAAAGCCGAGCTGCGACTAAGGCCTCGTGGAAACTGCTCGAAGCTTCCGCCTCAGCAGGGCTCTTAGAAGGCCTTACCTGGAGGTACGTCCTCACATCGAGCTTCCCTTTAGCCCTAGAGCATGACAGGCGGAGCTCTTACCGGGACTCTGGAAGCACCCTGTTGACTTATAGAAAACTGCTTCTCTTCCACGAGCCCTGACTCCAGCGACTAGGGGCCCGTCCCAAACGGTTTTATGCAGGCAGCTTCGAGGCGGCATGAGTGGTTCTTTAAAAATGAGAATGCAAGGCTTGCGTCATCAGGCCCCCACTTCCAGTCAACACGTTGACTACCGCCTTGTGATTCGTAGCTAGTCAAAAGAGGCTCCAGCTACACACAGGTCCCTTCCCTGAATCCACTTTTCTTCACAGGCTGTTCTGCCTGTAGCTAACTCGCTCATCCAAGGACTGCACTAGGGAGGCTCTCGGGCCTTAGCGTCTTCTGAAAGCTTGCAGTGTAACAGGCAGAACTCTGCTTTAGTGGCAGTAGGAATGCAAGCTGACTTTCTCCTGCAGGTATGGGGTCTTCAGGTATGAGTGCCTAGAAGGAATGCCAAGCAGTTTCGGTTTCCCCGTGCAGCTCACTCGAGGACAATGGGGGCAGAACTGCATGACATGTGGGACGCCAGAGAACAGTTTTCCTGGAGCTGTTGGAGTGCTGGGGAAAGCTATCTCTCCCAAAGAAGAGTGCCGTGTGTTGCCCTGCCCTCGGCAATCAGAGAGTGAGTGGGAAGGGCTTCCGGCCCGGGCAGTTTCTTTGCAGGCCCGGGGAGCCTGCCGGTACTCAGTGTCCTTGCAGGGAATAGGGTGCCCCGCTAGGGTCTTACGTGTCTTGAAAAGCGTACGAACTTGAAAATAAAGCAGAAGTCCGACTAAGGTCTCGTGGAAACTGCTCGAAGCTTCCGCCTCAGCAGGGCTATTGGAAGGCCTTACCTGGAGGTTAAGTCCTCACATCGAGCTTCCCTTTAGCCCTAGAGCATGACAGGATGAGCTCCTAGCGGGGATCTGGAAGCACCCCGTTGATTTAGAGAAAACTGCGTCTCTTCCACGAGCCCTGACTCCAGTGACTAGGGGCCCGTCACAAACGGTGTTATGCAGGTAGCTTCGAGGCAGCATGAATGGAGCTTTCCAAATGGGAATGCAAGGCTTGCGTCATCAGGCCCCCACTTCCAGGGAGCACGTGGCCTACCGCCTTGCGAGTCCTAGCAAGTCAAAAGAGACTCTAGCTACACCCTGGTCCCTTCCCTGAATCCACCTTTCTTCACAGGGTGTTCTGCACGTAGCCAACTGCCTCAGGCAAGGAACGCTCTGGGTACGCTCTCGGTCTTTAGCCTCTCCTAAAAGCCTGCACTGTAAGAGGAAGAACTGTACTTCAGTTGCAGCGGGAACGCAAGCTGACCCTCTCCTGGAGGTATGGAGTCCTCGGGTAGGAGTTCCAAGAAGGAATGCGCAGCAGAGGGTTTTTTCTAAGTGCCTCTCAGACTAGGGCCCTGAGGCAGAGTTCCTTGACAAGTAGGACGTGAGAGAACAACTTCCTCTTAGCTGTTATAGCGGTGAGGAAATCTAGCTCTCCCTAAGGAACTGTGCCGTGCGATGCCCTACACGCGGCCTACACAGAGTCACTGGGAGGGGCTTCCGGGTCTGGAGGCCGCGTAGCAGGCCCGTGGAGCCTGCCGGTACTCGGTGTTCTTGCAGGGAATAGGGTGCAAACGCGAGGGGCCTGGGTGTCCTGGACAGCGTACTACAAATAAACTAAAGCAGTCCTGCAACTAAGGCCTCTTGGAAACTGCTGCATGCCTCTGCTTCAGCAGGGCCAAGAAAGGACTTACCTCGAGGCAAGGGCTGACATTCGGTCTCCAGGTAGCTATAGAGGGTAGCAGCATGAGCACCCAAGCAGGCCTGGGAAGCACCATGTTTTATTAGAGGACACTCATCTTCTTCCCAGAGCCATGCTTACCGTGACTAGAGGCCCGTCAAAAGGTGTGTCTCTGCGTGTGATTCAAGGCCCGAGGAATGGAAGTTTCCAAATGGGAAAGACGGCGTGTGCCATCAGGCCCACGGTTCCAGGTGGACACGCATTATACGTGCCCGTTGATGCAACAAGTCAAAAGACGCACAGCGTACACCCCGGGCCCTTCCCTGAATCAACTTGTTTACGCGGGGTGCTCTGCGTGTAGCGAACTCCCTCAAGCAAGGCAGGCTCTAGTTAGGCCGAGGAGCATTTGCCTCTTCCAAAAGACTGCAGTGTTTCATGAAGAACTGTGCTTTCGTTGCTGCTGGAACACAAGCTGACTTTCTCCTTGAAGAGAGTGACTTTCCAACGGAGGTCCCTGAAGGAATCCTAAGCGGACTATTTTCTCAGGGCAACTCAGAGAATGTCCAAAATGTCGAAAGGTAGGGGTTGAGTGTGCCTGCATGTCTGGGTGTGCACACATCTGTGCAAATATTGGGGTGAGGGTGCCTGCGTGTATGGGTGTGTGAGAGAAGCTGAAAGACGGTCAAAAATGTTCGAAAGTTCCATGGCCCGGTGGACTGGCTAGAAATGCGTTCCTGGTGCCGTTGGAGTGCTGAGGAATTGTAGCAGTCCCAAGGAAGAGTGCTGTGTGTTGTCCACTCGGCGTACACAGAGGGCCTCTGAAGGGCCTACTGGCCTGGGTGTTGCTCAACATGCCCACAGAGGCCAGGCGGCCGGGGCGTACTCAGTGATGTTGTGGGGGAAAGGGGGCACACCCGAGGCGTCCAGGCGTCCTGAAAACCGAACCAGCGTTAAAATAAAGTGCCACACCGACCAGGACGTCAAAGAGCTGCTGTACGCTCCGTTCCTGCAGGGCTAACTCAAAGACTTTCTCGAGGTGTGTAATCACGTCGACATTGCCTTTGGTCCGACAGCCTGACAGGATGAGCTACCAGCCAGGCTATGGAAGCACCCTGGTTGTTTAGAGGAAAACTCCTTTCCTTCCCAGAGCCCTGCCTCCACCGACCCGAGGCCCGTCACAAACGGTGTTCTTTAGGCAGCTTCAAGGCAGCATGAATGGAGGCTTCAAAATGGGGAAGCGAGGCTTGGGCCTTCAGGTCTCCCCTTGCCTTGAACACGGAGCCTACCTCCCTGTGACTTCTGACAAGTCAGAAGAGGAGGCTCTAGCTACACACAGGTCCGTTCCCTGAATCGCCTTATCTTCCCGGGGTGTTCCGCAGATAGCGAACACGGTCCTCCAAGGAATGCACTAGGGAGGCTATGGGGCCTTAGCCTCTTCTGAAAGCCTGCAGTGTAAGAGGAAGAACTGTGCTTTAGTGGCAGTAGGAAGGCAAGCCGACTTTCTCCTGCCGGTATAGGGTCTTCAGGTATGAGTGCCTAGAAGGAATGCCAAGCAGGTTTGTTTTCCCCGTGCAGCTCAGTCTAGGAGAATGAGGCAGAACTGCATGACATGTGGGACGCCAGAGAACAGTTTTCCTGGAGCTGTTGGAGTGCTGGGGAAAGCTATCTCTCCCAAAGAAGAGTGCCGTGTGTTGCCCTGCCCTCGGCAATCACAGAGTGAGTGGGAAGGGCTTCCGGCCCGGGCAGTTTCTTTGCAGGCCCGGGGAGCCTGCCGGTACTCAGTGTCCTTGCAGGGAATAGGGTGCCCACGCGAGGGTCCTAGGTGTCTTGAAAAGCGTACGAACACGAAAATAAAGCCGAGCTGCGACTAAGGCCTCGTGGAAACTGCTCGAAGCTTCCGCCTCAGCAGGGCTCTTAGAAGGCCTTACCTGGAGGTACGTCCTCACATCGAGCTTCCCTTTAGCCCTAGAGCATGACAGGCGGAGCTCTTACCGGGACTCTGGAAGCACCCTGTTGACTTATAGAAAACTGCTTCTCTTCCACGAGCCCTGACTCCAGCGACTAGGGGCCCGTCCCAAACGGTTTTATGCAGGCAGCTTCGAGGCGGCATGAGTGGTTCTTTAAAAATGAGAATGCAAGGCTTGCGTCATCAGGCCCCCACTTCCAGTCAACACGTTGACTACCGCCTTGTGATTCGTAGCTAGTCAAAAGAGGCTCCAGCTACACACAGGTCCCTTCCCTGAATCCACTTTTCTTCACAGGCTGTTCTGCCTGTAGCTAACTCGCTCATCCAAGGACTGCACTAGGGAGGCTCTCGGGCCTTAGCGTCTTCTGAAAGCTTGCAGTGTAACAGGCAGAACTCTGCTTTAGTGGCAGTAGGAATGCAAGCTGACTTTCTCCTGCAGGTATGGGGTCTTCAGGTATGAGTGCCTAGAAGGAATGCCAAGCAGTTTCGGTTTCCCCGTGCAGCTCACTCGAGGACAATGGGGGCAGAACTGCATGACATGTGGGACGCCAGAGAACAGTTTTCCTGGAGCTGTTGGAGTGCTGGGGAAAGCTATCTCTCCCAAAGAAGAGTGCCGTGTGTTGCCCTGCCCTCGGCAATCAGAGAGTGAGTGGGAAGGGCTTCCGGCCCGGGCAGTTTCTTTGCAGGCCCGGGGAGCCTGCCGGTACTCAGTGTCCTTGCAGGGAATAGGGTGCCCCGCTAGGGTCTTACGTGTCTTGAAAAGCGTACGAACTTGAAAATAAAGCAGAAGTCCGACTAAGGTCTCGTGGAAACTGCTCGAAGCTTCCGCCTCAGCAGGGCTATTGGAAGGCCTTACCTGGAGGTTAAGTCCTCACATCGAGCTTCCCTTTAGCCCTAGAGCATGACAGGATGAGCTCCTAGCGGGGATCTGGAAGCACCCCGTTGATTTAGAGAAAACTGCGTCTCTTCCACGAGCCCTGACTCCAGTGACTAGGGGCCCGTCACAAACGGTGTTATGCAGGTAGCTTCGAGGCAGCATGAATGGAGCTTTCCAAATGGGAATGCAAGGCTTGCGTCATCAGGCCCCCACTTCCAGGGAGCACGTGGCCTACCGCCTTGCGAGTCCTAGCAAGTCAAAAGAGACTCTAGCTACACCCTGGTCCCTTCCCTGAATCCACCTTTCTTCACAGGGTGTTCTGCACGTAGCCAACTGCCTCAGGCAAGGAACGCTCTGGGTACGCTCTCGGTCTTTAGCCTCTCCTAAAAGCCTGCACTGTAAGAGGAAGAACTGTACTTCAGTTGCAGCAGGAACGCAAGCTGACCCTCTCCTGGAGGTATGGAGTCCTCGGGTAGGAGTTCCAAGAAGGAATGCGCAGCAGAGGGTTTTTTCTAAGTGCCTCTCAGACTAGGGCCCTGAGGCAGAGTTCCTTGACAAGTAGGACGTGAGAGAACAACTTCCTCTTAGCTGTTATAGCGGTGAGGAAATCTAGCTCTCCCTAAGGAACTGTGCCGTGCGATGCCCTACACGCGGCCTACACAGAGTCACTGGGAGGGGCTTCCGGGTCTGGAGGCCGCGTAGCAGGCCCGTGGAGCCTGCCGGTACTCGGTGTTCTTGCAGGGAATAGGGTGCAAACGCGAGGGGCCTGGGTGTCCTGAACAGCGTACTACAAATAAACTAAAGCAGTCCTGCAACTAAGGCCTCTTGGAAACTGCTGCATGCCTCTGCTTCAGCAGGGCCAAGAAAGGACTTACCTCGAGGCAAGGGCTGACATTCGGTCTCCAGGTAGCTATAGAGGGTAGCAGCATGAGCACCCAAGCAGGCCTGGGAAGCACCATGTTTTATTAGAGGACACTCATCTTCTTCCCAGAGCCATGCTTACCGTGACTAGAGGCCCGTCAAAAGGTGTGTCTCTGCGTGTGATTCAAGGCCCGAGGAATGGAAGTTTCCAAATGGGAAAGACGGCGTGTGCCATCAGGCCCACGGTTCCAGGTGGACACGCATTATACGTGCCCGTTGATGCAACAAGTCAAAAGACGCACAGCGTACACCCCGGGCCCTTCCCTGAATCAACTTGTTTACGCGGGGTGCTCTGCGTGTAGCGAACTCCCTCAAGCAAGGCAGGCTCTAGTTAGGCCGAGGAGCATTTGCCTCTTCCAAAAGACTGCAGTGTTTCATGAAGAACTGTGCTTTCGTTGCTGCTGGAACACAAGCTGACTTTCTCCTTGAAGAGAGTGACTTTCCAACGGAGGTCCCTGAAGGAATCCTAAGCGGACTATTTTCTCAGGGCAACTCAGAGAATGTCCAAAATGTCGAAAGGTAGGGGTTGAGTGTGCCTGCATGTCTGGGTGTGCACACATCTGTGCAAATATTGGGGTGAGGGTGCCTGCGTGTATGGGTGTGTGAGAGAAGCTGAAAGACGGTCAAAAATGTTCGAAAGTTCCATGGCCCGGTGGACTGGCTAGAAATGCGTTCCTGGTGCCGTTGGAGTGCTGAGGAATTGTAGCAGTCCCAAGGAAGAGTGCTGTGTGTTGTCCACTCGGCGTACACAGAGGGCCTCTGAAGGGCCTACTGGCCTGGGTGTTGCTCAACATGCCCACAGAGGCCAGGCGGCCGGGGCGTACTCAGTGATGTTGTGGGGGAAAGGGGGCACACCCGAGGCGTCCAGGCGTCCTGAAAACCGAACCAGCGTTAAAATAAAGTGCCACACCGACCAGGACGTCAAAGAGCTGCTGTACGCTCCGTTCCTGCAGGGCTAACTCAAAGACTTTCTCGAGGTGTGTAATCACGTCGACATTGCCTTTGGTCCGACAGCCTGACAGGATGAGCTACCAGCCAGGCTATGGAAGCACCCTGGTTGTTTAGAGGAAAACTCCTTTCCTTCCCAGAGCCCTGCCTCCACCGACCCGAGGCCCGTCACAAACGGTGTTCTTTAGGCAGCTTCAAGGCAGCATGAATGGAGGCTTCAAAATGGGGAAGCGAGGCTTGGGCCTTCAGGTCTCCCCTTGCCTTGAACACGGAGCCTACCTCCCTGTGACTTCTGACAAGTCAGAAGAGGAGGCTCTAGCTACACACAGGTCCGTTCCCTGAATCGCCTTATCTTCCCGGGGTGTTCCGCAGATAGCGAACACGGTCCTCCAAGGAATGCACTAGGGAGGCTATGGGGCCTTAGCCTCTTCTGAAAGCCTGCAGTGTAAGAGGAAGAACTGTGCTTTAGTGGCAGTAGGAAGGCAAGCCGACTTTCTCCTGCCGGTATAGGGTCTTCAGGTATGAGTGCCTAGAAGGAATGCCAAGCAGGTTTGTTTTCCCCGTGCAGCTCAGTCTAGGAGAATGAGGCAGAACTGCATGACATGTGGGACGCCAGAGAACAGTTTTCCTGGAGCTGTTGGAGTGCTGGGGAAAGCTATCTCTCCCAAAGAAGAGTGCCGTGTGTTGCCCTGCCCTCGGCAATCACAGAGTGAGTGGGAAGGGCTTCCGGCCCGGGCAGTTTCTTTGCAGGCCCGGGGAGCCTGCCGGTACTCAGTGTCCTTGCAGGGAATAGGGTGCCCACGCGAGGGTCCTAGGTGTCTTGAAAAGCGTACGAACACGAAAATAAAGCCGAGCTGCGACTAAGGCCTCGTGGAAACTGCTCGAAGCTTCCGCCTCAGCAGGGCTCTTAGAAGGCCTTACCTGGAGGTACGTCCTCACATCGAGCTTCCCTTTAGCCCTAGAGCATGACAGGCGGAGCTCTTACCGGGACTCTGGAAGCACCCTGTTGACTTATAGAAAACTGCTTCTCTTCCACGAGCCCTGACTCCAGCGACTAGGGGCCCGTCCCAAACGGTTTTATGCAGGCAGCTTCGAGGCGGCATGAGTGGTTCTTTAAAAATGAGAATGCAAGGCTTGCGTCATCAGGCCCCCACTTCCAGTCAACACGTTGACTACCGCCTTGTGATTCGTAGCTAGTCAAAAGAGGCTCCAGCTACACACAGGTCCCTTCCCTGAATCCACTTTTCTTCACAGGCTGTTCTGCCTGTAGCTAACTCGCTCATCCAAGGACTGCACTAGGGAGGCTCTCGGGCCTTAGCGTCTTCTGAAAGCTTGCAGTGTAACAGGCAGAACTCTGCTTTAGTGGCAGTAGGAATGCAAGCTGACTTTCTCCTGCAGGTATGGGGTCTTCAGGTATGAGTGCCTAGAAGGAATGCCAAGCAGTTTCGGTTTCCCCGTGCAGCTCACTCGAGGACAATGGGGGCAGAACTGCATGACATGTGGGACGCCAGAGAACAGTTTTCCTGGAGCTGTTGGAGTGCTGGGGAAAGCTATCTCTCCCAAAGAAGAGTGCCGTGTGTTGCCCTGCCCTCGGCAATCAGAGAGTGGGTGGGAAGGGCTTCCGGCCCGGGCAGTTTCTTTGCAGGCCCGGGGAGCCTGCCGGTACTCAGTGTCCTTGCAGGGAATAGGGTGCCCCGCTAGGGTCTTACGTGTCTTGAAAAGCGTACGAACTTGAAAATAAAGCAGAAGTCCGACTAAGGTCTCGTGGAAACTGCTCGAAGCTTCCGCCTCAGCAGGGCTATTGGAAGGCCTTACCTGGAGGTTAAGTCCTCACATCGAGCTTCCCTTTAGCCCTAGAGCATGACAGGATGAGCTCCTAGCGGGGATCTGGAAGCACCCCGTTGATTTAGAGAAAACTGCGTCTCTTCCACGAGCCCTGACTCCAGTGACTAGGGGCCCGTCACAAACGGTGTTATGCAGGTAGCTTCGAGGCAGCATGAATGGAGCTTTCCAAATGGGAATGCAAGGCTTGCGTCATCAGGCCCCCACTTCCAGGGAGCACGTGGCCTACCGCCTTGCGAGTCCTAGCAAGTCAAAAGAGACTCTAGCTACACCCTGGTCCCTTCCCTGAATCCACCTTTCTTCACAGGGTGTTCTGCACGTAGCCAACTGCCTCAGGCAAGGAACGCTCTGGGTACGCTCTCGGTCTTTAGCCTCTCCTAAAAGCCTGCACTGTAAGAGGAAGAACTGTACTTCAGTTGCAGCAGGAACGCAAGCTGACCCTCTCCTGGAGGTATGGAGTCCTCGGGTAGGAGTTCCAAGAAGGAATGCGCAGCAGAGGGTTTTTTCTAAGTGCCTCTCAGACTAGGGCCCTGAGGCAGAGTTCCTTGACAAGTAGGACGTGAGAGAACAACTTCCTCTTAGCTGTTATAGCGGTGAGGAAATCTAGCTCTCCCTAAGGAACTGTGCCGTGCGATGCCCTACACGCGGCCTACACAGAGTCACTGGGAGGGGCTTCCGGGTCTGGAGGCCGCGTAGCAGGCCCGTGGAGCCTGCCGGTACTCGGTGTTCTTGCAGGGAATAGGGTGCAAACGCGAGGGGCCTGGGTGTCCTGAACAGCGTACTACAAATAAACTAAAGCAGTCCTGCAACTAAGGCCTCTTGGAAACTGCTGCATGCCTCTGCTTCAGCAGGGCCAAGAAAGGACTTACCTCGAGGCAAGGGCTGACATTCGGTCTCCAGGTAGCTATAGAGGGTAGCAGCATGAGCACCCAAGCAGGCCTGGGAAGCACCATGTTTTATTAGAGGACACTCATCTTCTTCCCAGAGCCATGCTTACCGTGACTAGAGGCCCGTCAAAAGGTGTGTCTCTGCGTGTGATTCAAGGCCCGAGGAATGGAAGTTTCCAAATGGGAAAGACGGCGTGTGCCATCAGGCCCACGGTTCCAGGTGGACACGCATTATACGTGCCCGTTGATGCAACAAGTCAAAAGACGCACAGCGTACACCCCGGGCCCTTCCCTGAATCAACTTGTTTACGCGGGGTGCTCTGCGTGTAGCGAACTCCCTCAAGCAAGGCAGGCTCTAGTTAGGCCGAGGAGCATTTGCCTCTTCCAAAAGACTGCAGTGTTTCATGAAGAACTGTGCTTTCGTTGCTGCTGGAACACAAGCTGACTTTCTCCTTGAAGAGAGTGACTTTCCAACGGAGGTCCCTGAAGGAATCCTAAGCGGACTATTTTCTCAGGGCAACTCAGAGAATGTCCAAAATGTCGAAAGGTAGGGGTTGAGTGTGCCTGCATGTCTGGGTGTGCACACATCTGTGCAAATATTGGGGTGAGGGTGCCTGCGTGTATGGGTGTGTGAGAGAAGCTGAAAGACGGTCAAAAATGTTCGAAAGTTCCATGGCCCGGTGGACTGGCTAGAAATGCGTTCCTGGTGCCGTTGGAGTGCTGAGGAATTGTAGCAGTCCCAAGGAAGAGTGCTGTGTGTTGTCCACTCGGCGTACACAGAGGGCCTCTGAAGGGCCTACTGGCCTGGGTGTTGCTCAACATGCCCACAGAGGCCAGGCGGCCGGGGCGTACTCAGTGATGTTGTGGGGGAAAGGGGGCACACCCGAGGCGTCCAGGCGTCCTGAAAACCGAACCAGCGTTAAAATAAAGTGCCACACCGACCAGGACGTCAAAGAGCTGCTGTACGCTCCGTTCCTGCAGGGCTAACTCAAAGACTTTCTCGAGGTGTGTAATCACGTCGACATTGCCTTTGGTCCGACAGCCTGACAGGATGAGCTACCAGCCAGGCTATGGAAGCACCCTGGTTGTTTAGAGGAAAACTCCTTTCCTTCCCAGAGCCCTGCCTCCACCGACCCGAGGCCCGTCACAAACGGTGTTCTTTAGGCAGCTTCAAGGCAGCATGAATGGAGGCTTCAAAATGGGGAAGCGAGGCTTGGGCCTTCAGGTCTCCCCTTGCCTTGAACACGGAGCCTACCTCCCTGTGACTTCTGACAAGTCAGAAGAGGAGGCTCTAGCTACACACAGGTCCGTTCCCTGAATCGCCTTATCTTCCCGGGGTGTTCCGCAGATAGCGAACACGGTCCTCCAAGGAATGCACTAGGGAGGCTATGGGGCCTTAGCCTCTTCTGAAAGCCTGCAGTGTAAGAGGAAGAACTGTGCTTTAGTGGCAGTAGGAAGGCAAGCCGACTTTCTCCTGCCGGTATAGGGTCTTCAGGTATGAGTGCCTAGAAGGAATGCCAAGCAGGTTTGTTTTCCCCGTGCAGCTCAGTCTAGGAGAATGAGGCAGAACTGCATGACATGTGGGACGCCAGAGAACAGTTTTCCTGGAGCTGTTGGAGTGCTGGGGAAAGCTATCTCTCCCAAAGAAGAGTGCCGTGTGTTGCCCTGCCCTCGGCAATCACAGAGTGAGTGGGAAGGGCTTCCGGCCCGGGCAGTTTCTTTGCAGGCCCGGGGAGCCTGCCGGTACTCAGTGTCCTTGCAGGGAATAGGGTGCCCACGCGAGGGTCCTAGGTGTCTTGAAAAGCGTACGAACACGAAAATAAAGCCGAGCTGCGACTAAGGCCTCGTGGAAACTGCTCGAAGCTTCCGCCTCAGCAGGGCTCTTAGAAGGCCTTACCTGGAGGTACGTCCTCACATCGAGCTTCCCTTTAGCCCTAGAGCATGACAGGCGGAGCTCTTACCGGGACTCTGGAAGCACCCTGTTGACTTATAGAAAACTGCTTCTCTTCCACGAGCCCTGACTCCAGCGACTAGGGGCCCGTCCCAAACGGTTTTATGCAGGCAGCTTCGAGGCGGCATGAGTGGTTCTTTAAAAATGAGAATGCAAGGCTTGCGTCATCAGGCCCCCACTTCCAGTCAACACGTTGACTACCGCCTTGTGATTCGTAGCTAGTCAAAAGAGGCTCCAGCTACACACAGGTCCCTTCCCTGAATCCACTTTTCTTCACAGGCTGTTCTGCCTGTAGCTAACTCGCTCATCCAAGGACTGCACTAGGGAGGCTCTCGGGCCTTAGCGTCTTCTGAAAGCTTGCAGTGTAACAGGCAGAACTCTGCTTTAGTGGCAGTAGGAATGCAAGCTGACTTTCTCCTGCAGGTATGGGGTCTTCAGGTATGAGTGCCTAGAAGGAATGCCAAGCAGTTTCGGTTTCCCCGTGCAGCTCACTCGAGGACAATGGGGGCAGAACTGCATGACATGTGGGACGCCAGAGAACAGTTTTCCTGGAGCTGTTGGAGTGCTGGGGAAAGCTATCTCTCCCAAAGAAGAGTGCCGTGTGTTGCCCTGCCCTCGGCAATCAGAGAGTGAGTGGGAAGGGCTTCCGGCCCGGGCAGTTTCTTTGCAGGCCCGGGGAGCCTGCCGGTACTCAGTGTCCTTGCAGGGAATAGGGTGCCCCGCTAGGGTCTTACGTGTCTTGAAAAGCGTACGAACTTGAAAATAAAGCAGAAGTCCGACTAAGGTCTCGTGGAAACTGCTCGAAGCTTCCGCCTCAGCAGGGCTATTGGAAGGCCTTACCTGGAGGTTAAGTCCTCACATCGAGCTTCCCTTTAGCCCTAGAGCATGACAGGATGAGCTCCTAGCGGGGATCTGGAAGCACCCCGTTGATTTAGAGAAAACTGCGTCTCTTCCACGAGCCCTGACTCCAGTGACTAGGGGCCCGTCACAAACGGTGTTATGCAGGTAGCTTCGAGGCAGCATGAATGGAGCTTTCCAAATGGGAATGCAAGGCTTGCGTCATCAGGCCCCCACTTCCAGGGAGCACGTGGCCTACCGCCTTGCGAGTCCTAGCAAGTCAAAAGAGACTCTAGCTACACCCTGGTCCCTTCCCTGAATCCACCTTTCTTCACAGGGTGTTCTGCACGTAGCCAACTGCCTCAGGCAAGGAACGCTCTGGGTACGCTCTCGGTCTTTAGCCTCTCCTAAAAGCCTGCACTGTAAGAGGAAGAACTGTACTTCAGTTGCAGCAGGAACGCAAGCTGACCCTCTCCTGGAGGTATGGAGTCCTCGGGTAGGAGTTCCAAGAAGGAATGCGCAGCAGAGGGTTTTTTCTAAGTGCCTCTCAGACTAGGGCCCTGAGGCAGAGTTCCTTGACAAGTAGGACGTGAGAGAACAACTTCCTCTTAGCTGTTATAGCGGTGAGGAAATCTAGCTCTCCCTAAGGAACTGTGCCGTGCGATGCCCTACACGCGGCCTACACAGAGTCACTGGGAGGGGCTTCCGGGTCTGGAGGCCGCGTAGCAGGCCCGTGGAGCCTGCCGGTACTCGGTGTTCTTGCAGGGAATAGGGTGCAAACGCGAGGGGCCTGGGTGTCCTGGACAGCGTACTACAAATAAACTAAAGCAGTCCTGCAACTAAGGCCTCTTGGAAACTGCTGCATGCCTCTGCTTCAGCAGGGCCAAGAAAGGACTTACCTCGAGGCAAGGGCTGACATTCGGTCTCCAGGTAGCTATAGAGGGTAGCAGCATGAGCACCCAAGCAGGCCTGGGAAGCACCATGTTTTATTAGAGGACACTCATCTTCTTCCCAGAGCCATGCTTACCGTGACTAGAGGCCCGTCAAAAGGTGTGTCTCTGCGTGTGATTCAAGGCCCGAGGAATGGAAGTTTCCAAATGGGAAAGACGGCGTGTGCCATCAGGCCCACGGTTCCAGGTGGACACGCATTATACGTGCCCGTTGATGCAACAAGTCAAAAGACGCACAGCGTACACCCCGGGCCCTTCCCTGAATCAACTTGTTTACGCGGGGTGCTCTGCGTGTAGCGAACTCCCTCAAGCAAGGCAGGCTCTAGTTAGGCCGAGGAGCATTTGCCTCTTCCAAAAGACTGCAGTGTTTCATGAAGAACTGTGCTTTCGTTGCTGCTGGAACACAAGCTGACTTTCTCCTTGAAGAGAGTGACTTTCCAACGGAGGTCCCTGAAGGAATCCTAAGCGGACTATTTTCTCAGGGCAACTCAGAGAATGTCCAAAATGTCGAAAGGTAGGGGTTGAGTGTGCCTGCATGTCTGGGTGTGCACACATCTGTGCAAATATTGGGGTGAGGGTGCCTGCGTGTATGGGTGTGTGAGAGAAGCTGAAAGACGGTCAAAAATGTTCGAAAGTTCCATGGCCCGGTGGACTGGCTAGAAATGCGTTCCTGGTGCCGTTGGAGTGCTGAGGAATTGTAGCAGTCCCAAGGAAGAGTGCTGTGTGTTGTCCACTCGGCGTACACAGAGGGCCTCTGAAGGGCCTACTGGCCTGGGTGTTGCTCAACATGCCCACAGAGGCCAGGCGGCCGGGGCGTACTCAGTGATGTTGTGGGGGAAAGGGGGCACACCCGAGGCGTCCAGGCGTCCTGAAAACCGAACCAGCGTTAAAATAAAGTGCCACACCGACCAGGACGTCAAAGAGCTGCTGTACGCTCCGTTCCTGCAGGGCTAACTCAAAGACTTTCTCGAGGTGTGTAATCACGTCGACATTGCCTTTGGTCCGACAGCCTGACAGGATGAGCTACCAGCCAGGCTATGGAAGCACCCTGGTTGTTTAGAGGAAAACTCCTTTCCTTCCCAGAGCCCTGCCTCCACCGACCCGAGGCCCGTCACAAACGGTGTTCTTTAGGCAGCTTCAAGGCAGCATGAATGGAGGCTTCAAAATGGGGAAGCGAGGCTTGGGCCTTCAGGTCTCCCCTTGCCTTGAACACGGAGCCTACCTCCCTGTGACTTCTGACAAGTCAGAAGAGGAGGCTCTAGCTACACACAGGTCCGTTCCCTGAATCGCCTTATCTTCCCGGGGTGTTCCGCAGATAGCGAACACGGTCCTCCAAGGAATGCACTAGGGAGGCTATGGGGCCTTAGCCTCTTCTGAAAGCCTGCAGTGTAAGAGGAAGAACTGTGCTTTAGTGGCAGTAGGAAGGCAAGCCGACTTTCTCCTGCCGGTATAGGGTCTTCAGGTATGAGTGCCTAGAAGGAATGCCAAGCAGGTTTGTTTTCCCCGTGCAGCTCAGTCTAGGAGAATGAGGCAGAACTGCATGACATGTGGGACGCCAGAGAACAGTTTTCCTGGAGCTGTTGGAGTGCTGGGGAAAGCTATCTCTCCCAAAGAAGAGTGCCGTGTGTTGCCCTGCCCTCGGCAATCACAGAGTGAGTGGGAAGGGCTTCCGGCCCGGGCAGTTTCTTTGCAGGCCCGGGGAGCCTGCCGGTACTCAGTGTCCTTGCAGGGAATAGGGTGCCCACGCGAGGGTCCTAGGTGTCTTGAAAAGCGTACGAACACGAAAATAAAGCCGAGCTGCGACTAAGGCCTCGTGGAAACTGCTCGAAGCTTCCGCCTCAGCAGGGCTCTTAGAAGGCCTTACCTGGAGGTACGTCCTCACATCGAGCTTCCCTTTAGCCCTAGAGCATGACAGGCGGAGCTCTTACCGGGACTCTGGAAGCACCCTGTTGACTTATAGAAAACTGCTTCTCTTCCACGAGCCCTGACTCCAGCGACTAGGGGCCCGTCCCAAACGGTTTTATGCAGGCAGCTTCGAGGCGGCATGAGTGGTTCTTTAAAAATGAGAATGCAAGGCTTGCGTCATCAGGCCCCCACTTCCAGTCAACACGTTGACTACCGCCTTGTGATTCGTAGCTAGTCAAAAGAGGCTCCAGCTACACACAGGTCCCTTCCCTGAATCCACTTTTCTTCACAGGCTGTTCTGCCTGTAGCTAACTCGCTCATCCAAGGACTGCACTAGGGAGGCTCTCGGGCCTTAGCGTCTTCTGAAAGCTTGCAGTGTAACAGGCAGAACTCTGCTTTAGTGGCAGTAGGAATGCAAGCTGACTTTCTCCTGCAGGTATGGGGTCTTCAGGTATGAGTGCCTAGAAGGAATGCCAAGCAGTTTCGGTTTCCCCGTGCAGCTCACTCGAGGACAATGGGGGCAGAACTGCATGACATGTGGGACGCCAGAGAACAGTTTTCCTGGAGCTGTTGGAGTGCTGGGGAAAGCTATCTCTCCCAAAGAAGAGTGCCGTGTGTTGCCCTGCCCTCGGCAATCAGAGAGTGAGTGGGAAGGGCTTCCGGCCCGGGCAGTTTCTTTGCAGGCCCGGGGAGCCTGCCGGTACTCAGTGTCCTTGCAGGGAATAGGGTGCCCCGCTAGGGTCTTACGTGTCTTGAAAAGCGTACGAACTTGAAAATAAAGCAGAAGTCCGACTAAGGTCTCGTGGAAACTGCTCGAAGCTTCCGCCTCAGCAGGGCTATTGGAAGGCCTTACCTGGAGGTTAAGTCCTCACATCGAGCTTCCCTTTAGCCCTAGAGCATGACAGGATGAGCTCCTAGCGGGGATCTGGAAGCACCCCGTTGATTTAGAGAAAACTGCGTCTCTTCCACGAGCCCTGACTCCAGTGACTAGGGGCCCGTCACAAACGGTGTTATGCAGGTAGCTTCGAGGCAGCATGAATGGAGCTTTCCAAATGGGAATGCAAGGCTTGCGTCATCAGGCCCCCACTTCCAGGGAGCACGTGGCCTACCGCCTTGCGAGTCCTAGCAAGTCAAAAGAGACTCTAGCTACACCCTGGTCCCTTCCCTGAATCCACCTTTCTTCACAGGGTGTTCTGCACGTAGCCAACTGCCTCAGGCAAGGAACGCTCTGGGTACGCTCTCGGTCTTTAGCCTCTCCTAAAAGCCTGCACTGTAAGAGGAAGAACTGTACTTCAGTTGCAGCGGGAACGCAAGCTGACCCTCTCCTGGAGGTATGGAGTCCTCGGGTAGGAGTTCCAAGAAGGAATGCGCAGCAGAGGGTTTTTTCTAAGTGCCTCTCAGACTAGGGCCCTGAGGCAGAGTTCCTTGACAAGTAGGACGTGAGAGAACAACTTCCTCTTAGCTGTTATAGCGGTGAGGAAATCTAGCTCTCCCTAAGGAACTGTGCCGTGCGATGCCCTACACGCGGCCTACACAGAGTCACTGGGAGGGGCTTCCGGGTCTGGAGGCCGCGTAGCAGGCCCGTGGAGCCTGCCGGTACTCGGTGTTCTTGCAGGGAATAGGGTGCAAACGCGAGGGGCCTGGGTGTCCTGAACAGCGTACTACAAATAAACTAAAGCAGTCCTGCAACTAAGGCCTCTTGGAAACTGCTGCATGCCTCTGCTTCAGCAGGGCCAAGAAAGGACTTACCTCGAGGCAAGGGCTGACATTCGGTCTCCAGGTAGCTATAGAGGGTAGCAGCATGAGCACCCAAGCAGGCCTGGGAAGCACCATGTTTTATTAGAGGACACTCATCTTCTTCCCAGAGCCATGCTTACCGTGACTAGAGGCCCGTCAAAAGGTGTGTCTCTGCGTGTGATTCAAGGCCCGAGGAATGGAAGTTTCCAAATGGGAAAGACGGCGTGTGCCATCAGGCCCACGGTTCCAGGTGGACACGCATTATACGTGCCCGTTGATGCAACAAGTCAAAAGACGCACAGCGTACACCCCGGGCCCTTCCCTGAATCAACTTGTTTACGCGGGGTGCTCTGCGTGTAGCGAACTCCCTCAAGCAAGGCAGGCTCTAGTTAGGCCGAGGAGCATTTGCCTCTTCCAAAAGACTGCAGTGTTTCATGAAGAACTGTGCTTTCGTTGCTGCTGGAACACAAGCTGACTTTCTCCTTGAAGAGAGTGACTTTCCAACGGAGGTCCCTGAAGGAATCCTAAGCGGACTATTTTCTCAGGGCAACTCAGAGAATGTCCAAAATGTCGAAAGGTAGGGGTTGAGTGTGCCTGCATGTCTGGGTGTGCACACATCTGTGCAAATATTGGGGTGAGGGTGCCTGCGTGTATGGGTGTGTGAGAGAAGCTGAAAGACGGTCAAAAATGTTCGAAAGTTCCATGGCCCGGTGGACTGGCTAGAAATGCGTTCCTGGTGCCGTTGGAGTGCTGAGGAATTGTAGCAGTCCCAAGGAAGAGTGCTGTGTGTTGTCCACTCGGCGTACACAGAGGGCCTCTGAAGGGCCTACTGGCCTGGGTGTTGCTCAACATGCCCACAGAGGCCAGGCGGCCGGGGCGTACTCAGTGATGTTGTGGGGGAAAGGGGGCACACCCGAGGCGTCCAGGCGTCCTGAAAACCGAACCAGCGTTAAAATAAAGTGCCACACCGACCAGGACGTCAAAGAGCTGCTGTACGCTCCGTTCCTGCAGGGCTAACTCAAAGACTTTCTCGAGGTGTGTAATCACGTCGACATTGCCTTTGGTCCGACAGCCTGACAGGATGAGCTACCAGCCAGGCTATGGAAGCACCCTGGTTGTTTAGAGGAAAACTCCTTTCCTTCCCAGAGCCCTGCCTCCACCGACCCGAGGCCCGTCACAAACGGTGTTCTTTAGGCAGCTTCAAGGCAGCATGAATGGAGGCTTCAAAATGGGGAAGCGAGGCTTGGGCCTTCAGGTCTCCCCTTGCCTTGAACACGGAGCCTACCTCCCTGTGACTTCTGACAAGTCAGAAGAGGAGGCTCTAGCTACACACAGGTCCGTTCCCTGAATCGCCTTATCTTCCCGGGGTGTTCCGCAGATAGCGAACACGGTCCTCCAAGGAATGCACTAGGGAGGCTATGGGGCCTTAGCCTCTTCTGAAAGCCTGCAGTGTAAGAGGAAGAACTGTGCTTTAGTGGCAGTAGGAAGGCAAGCCGACTTTCTCCTGCCGGTATAGGGTCTTCAGGTATGAGTGCCTAGAAGGAATGCCAAGCAGGTTTGTTTTCCCCGTGCAGCTCAGTCTAGGAGAATGAGGCAGAACTGCATGACATGTGGGACGCCAGAGAACAGTTTTCCTGGAGCTGTTGGAGTGCTGGGGAAAGCTATCTCTCCCAAAGAAGAGTGCCGTGTGTTGCCCTGCCCTCGGCAATCACAGAGTGAGTGGGAAGGGCTTCCGGCCCGGGCAGTTTCTTTGCAGGCCCGGGGAGCCTGCCGGTACTCAGTGTCCTTGCAGGGAATAGGGTGCCCACGCGAGGGTCCTAGGTGTCTTGAAAAGCGTACGAACACGAAAATAAAGCCGAGCTGCGACTAAGGCCTCGTGGAAACTGCTCGAAGCTTCCGCCTCAGCAGGGCTCTTAGAAGGCCTTACCTGGAGGTACGTCCTCACATCGAGCTTCCCTTTAGCCCTAGAGCATGACAGGCGGAGCTCTTACCGGGACTCTGGAAGCACCCTGTTGACTTATAGAAAACTGCTTCTCTTCCACGAGCCCTGACTCCAGCGACTAGGGGCCCGTCCCAAACGGTTTTATGCAGGCAGCTTCGAGGCGGCATGAGTGGTTCTTTAAAAATGAGAATGCAAGGCTTGCGTCATCAGGCCCCCACTTCCAGTCAACACGTTGACTACCGCCTTGTGATTCGTAGCTAGTCAAAAGAGGCTCCAGCTACACACAGGTCCCTTCCCTGAATCCACTTTTCTTCACAGGCTGTTCTGCCTGTAGCTAACTCGCTCATCCAAGGACTGCACTAGGGAGGCTCTCGGGCCTTAGCGTCTTCTGAAAGCTTGCAGTGTAACAGGCAGAACTCTGCTTTAGTGGCAGTAGGAATGCAAGCTGACTTTCTCCTGCAGGTATGGGGTCTTCAGGTATGAGTGCCTAGAAGGAATGCCAAGCAGTTTCGGTTTCCCCGTGCAGCTCACTCGAGGACAATGGGGGCAGAACTGCATGACATGTGGGACGCCAGAGAACAGTTTTCCTGGAGCTGTTGGAGTGCTGGGGAAAGCTATCTCTCCCAAAGAAGAGTGCCGTGTGTTGCCCTGCCCTCGGCAATCAGAGAGTGAGTGGGAAGGGCTTCCGGCCCGGGCAGTTTCTTTGCAGGCCCGGGGAGCCTGCCGGTACTCAGTGTCCTTGCAGGGAATAGGGTGCCCCGCTAGGGTCTTACGTGTCTTGAAAAGCGTACGAACTTGAAAATAAAGCAGAAGTCCGACTAAGGTCTCGTGGAAACTGCTCGAAGCTTCCGCCTCAGCAGGGCTATTGGAAGGCCTTACCTGGAGGTTAAGTCCTCACATCGAGCTTCCCTTTAGCCCTAGAGCATGACAGGATGAGCTCCTAGCGGGGATCTGGAAGCACCCCGTTGATTTAGAGAAAACTGCGTCTCTTCCACGAGCCCTGACTCCAGTGACTAGGGGCCCGTCACAAACGGTGTTATGCAGGTAGCTTCGAGGCAGCATGAATGGAGCTTTCCAAATGGGAATGCAAGGCTTGCGTCATCAGGCCCCCACTTCCAGGGAGCACGTGGCCTACCGCCTTGCGAGTCCTAGCAAGTCAAAAGAGACTCTAGCTACACCCTGGTCCCTTCCCTGAATCCACCTTTCTTCACAGGGTGTTCTGCACGTAGCCAACTGCCTCAGGCAAGGAACGCTCTGGGTACGCTCTCGGTCTTTAGCCTCTCCTAAAAGCCTGCACTGTAAGAGGAAGAACTGTACTTCAGTTGCAGCAGGAACGCAAGCTGACCCTCTCCTGGAGGTATGGAGTCCTCGGGTAGGAGTTCCAAGAAGGAATGCGCAGCAGAGGGTTTTTTCTAAGTGCCTCTCAGACTAGGGCCCTGAGGCAGAGTTCCTTGACAAGTAGGACGTGAGAGAACAACTTCCTCTTAGCTGTTATAGCGGTGAGGAAATCTAGCTCTCCCTAAGGAACTGTGCCGTGCGATGCCCTACACGCGGCCTACACAGAGTCACTGGGAGGGGCTTCCGGGTCTGGAGGCCGCGTAGCAGGCCCGTGGAGCCTGCCGGTACTCGGTGTTCTTGCAGGGAATAGGGTGCAAACGCGAGGGGCCTGGGTGTCCTGAACAGCGTACTACAAATAAACTAAAGCAGTCCTGCAACTAAGGCCTCTTGGAAACTGCTGCATGCCTCTGCTTCAGCAGGGCCAAGAAAGGACTTACCTCGAGGCAAGGGCTGACATTCGGTCTCCAGGTAGCTATAGAGGGTAGCAGCATGAGCACCCAAGCAGGCCTGGGAAGCACCATGTTTTATTAGAGGACACTCATCTTCTTCCCAGAGCCATGCTTACCGTGACTAGAGGCCCGTCAAAAGGTGTGTCTCTGCGTGTGATTCAAGGCCCGAGGAATGGAAGTTTCCAAATGGGAAAGACGGCGTGTGCCATCAGGCCCACGGTTCCAGGTGGACACGCATTATACGTGCCCGTTGATGCAACAAGTCAAAAGACGCACAGCGTACACCCCGGGCCCTTCCCTGAATCAACTTGTTTACGCGGGGTGCTCTGCGTGTAGCGAACTCCCTCAAGCAAGGCAGGCTCTAGTTAGGCCGAGGAGCATTTGCCTCTTCCAAAAGACTGCAGTGTTTCATGAAGAACTGTGCTTTCGTTGCTGCTGGAACACAAGCTGACTTTCTCCTTGAAGAGAGTGACTTTCCAACGGAGGTCCCTGAAGGAATCCTAAGCGGACTATTTTCTCAGGGCAACTCAGAGAATGTCCAAAATGTCGAAAGGTAGGGGTTGAGTGTGCCTGCATGTCTGGGTGTGCACACATCTGTGCAAATATTGGGGTGAGGGTGCCTGCGTGTATGGGTGTGTGAGAGAAGCTGAAAGACGGTCAAAAATGTTCGAAAGTTCCATGGCCCGGTGGACTGGCTAGAAATGCGTTCCTGGTGCCGTTGGAGTGCTGAGGAATTGTAGCAGTCCCAAGGAAGAGTGCTGTGTGTTGTCCACTCGGCGTACACAGAGGGCCTCTGAAGCGCCTACTGGCCTGGGTGTTGCTCAACATGCCCACAGAGGCCAGGCGGCCGGGGCGTACTCAGTGATGTTGTGGGGGAAAGGGGGCACACCCGAGGCGTCTAGGCGTCCTGAAAACCGAACCAGCGTTAAAATAAAGTGCCACACCGGCCAGGACCTCAAAGAGCTGCTGTACGCTCCGTTCCTGCAGGGCTAACTCAAAGACTTTCTCGAGGTGTGTAATCACGTCGACATTGCCTTTGGGCCGACAGCCTGACAGGATGAGCTACCAGCCAGGCTATGGAAGCACCCTGGTTGTTTAGAGGAAAACTCCTTTCCTTCCCAGAGCCCTGCCTCCACCGACCCGAGGCCCGTCACAAACGGTGTTCTTTAGGCAGCTTCAAGGCAGCATGAATGGAGGCTTCAAAATGGGGAAGCGAGGCTTGGGCCTTCAGGTCTCCCCTTGCCTTGAACACGGAGCCTACCTCCCTGTGACTTCTGACAAGTCAGAAGAGGAGGCTCTAGCTACACACAGGTCCGTTCCCTGAATCGCCTTATCTTCCCGGGGTGTTCCGCAGATAGCGAACACGGTCCTCCAAGGAATGCACTAGGGAGGCTATGGGGCCTTAGCCTCTTCTGAAAGCCTGCAGTGTAAGAGGAAGAACTGTGCTTTAGTGGCAGTAGGAAGGCAAGCCGACTTTCTCCTGCCGGTATAGGGTCTTCAGGTATGAGTGCCTAGAAGGAATGCCAAGCAGGTTTGTTTTCCCCGTGCAGCTCAGTCTAGGAGAATGAGGCAGAACTGCATGACATGTGGGACGCCAGAGAACAGTTTTCCTGGAGCTGTTGGAGTGCTGGGGAAAGCTATCTCTCCCAAAGAAGAGTGCCGTGTGTTGCCCTGCCCTCGGCAATCACAGAGTGAGTGGGAAGGGCTTCCGGCCCGGGCAGTTTCTTTGCAGGCCCGGGGAGCCTGCCGGTACTCAGTGTCCTTGCAGGGAATAGGGTGCCCACGCGAGGGTCCTAGGTGTCTTGAAAAGCGTACGAACACGAAAATAAAGCCGAGCTGCGACTAAGGCCTCGTGGAAACTGCTCGAAGCTTCCGCCTCAGCAGGGCTCTTAGAAGGCCTTACCTGGAGGTACGTCCTCACATCGAGCTTCCCTTTAGCCCTAGAGCATGACAGGCGGAGCTCTTACCGGGACTCTGGAAGCACCCTGTTGACTTATAGAAAACTGCTTCTCTTCCACGAGCCCTGACTCCAGCGACTAGGGGCCCGTCCCAAACGGTTTTATGCAGGCAGCTTCGAGGCGGCATGAGTGGTTCTTTAAAAATGAGAATGCAAGGCTTGCGTCATCAGGCCCCCACTTCCAGTCAACACGTTGACTACCGCCTTGTGATTCGTAGCTAGTCAAAAGAGGCTCCAGCTACACACAGGTCCCTTCCCTGAATCCACTTTTCTTCACAGGCTGTTCTGCCTGTAGCTAACTCGCTCATCCAAGGACTGCACTAGGGAGGCTCTCGGGCCTTAGCGTCTTCTGAAAGCTTGCAGTGTAACAGGCAGAACTCTGCTTTAGTGGCAGTAGGAATGCAAGCTGACTTTCTCCTGCAGGTATGGGGTCTTCAGGTATGAGTGCCTAGAAGGAATGCCAAGCAGTTTCGGTTTCCCCGTGCAGCTCACTCGAGGACAATGGGGGCAGAACTGCATGACATGTGGGACGCCAGAGAACAGTTTTCCTGGAGCTGTTGGAGTGCTGGGGAAAGCTATCTCTCCCAAAGAAGAGTGCCGTGTGTTGCCCTGCCCTCGGCAATCAGAGAGTGAGTGGGAAGGGCTTCCGGCCCGGGCAGTTTCTTTGCAGGCCCGGGGAGCCTGCCGGTACTCAGTGTCCTTGCAGGGAATAGGGTGCCCCGCTAGGGTCTTACGTGTCTTGAAAAGCGTACGAACTTGAAAATAAAGCAGAAGTCCGACTAAGGTCTCGTGGAAACTGCTCGAAGCTTCCGCCTCAGCAGGGCTATTGGAAGGCCTTACCTGGAGGTTAAGTCCTCACATCGAGCTTCCCTTTAGCCCTAGAGCATGACAGGATGAGCTCCTAGCGGGGATCTGGAAGCACCCCGTTGATTTAGAGAAAACTGCGTCTCTTCCACGAGCCCTGACTCCAGTGACTAGGGGCCCGTCACAAACGGTGTTATGCAGGTAGCTTCGAGGCAGCATGAATGGAGCTTTCCAAATGGGAATGCAAGGCTTGCGTCATCAGGCCCCCACTTCCAGGGAGCACGTGGCCTACCGCCTTGCGAGTCCTAGCAAGTCAAAAGAGACTCTAGCTACACCCTGGTCCCTTCCCTGAATCCACCTTTCTTCACAGGGTGTTCTGCACGTAGCCAACTGCCTCAGGCAAGGAACGCTCTGGGTACGCTCTCGGTCTTTAGCCTCTCCTAAAAGCCTGCACTGTAAGAGGAAGAACTGTACTTCAGTTGCAGCAGGAACGCAAGCTGACCCTCTCCTGGAGGTATGGAGTCCTCGGGTAGGAGTTCCAAGAAGGAATGCGCAGCAGAGGGTTTTTTCTAAGTGCCTCTCAGACTAGGGCCCTGAGGCAGAGTTCCTTGACAAGTAGGACGTGAGAGAACAACTTCCTCTTAGCTGTTATAGCGGTGAGGAAATCTAGCTCTCCCTAAGGAACTGTGCCGTGCGATGCCCTACACGCGGCCTACACAGAGTCACTGGGAGGGGCTTCCGGGTCTGGAGGCCGCGTAGCAGGCCCGTGGAGCCTGCCGGTACTCGGTGTTCTTGCAGGGAATAGGGTGCAAACGCGAGGGGCCTGGGTGTCCTGAACAGCGTACTACAAATAAACTAAAGCAGTCCTGCAACTAAGGCCTCTTGGAAACTGCTGCATGCCTCTGCTTCAGCAGGGCCAAGAAAGGACTTACCTCGAGGCAAGGGCTGACATTCGGTCTCCAGGTAGCTATAGAGGGTAGCAGCATGAGCACCCAAGCAGGCCTGGGAAGCACCATGTTTTATTAGAGGACACTCATCTTCTTCCCAGAGCCATGCTTACCGTGACTAGAGGCCCGTCAAAAGGTGTGTCTCTGCGTGTGATTCAAGGCCCGAGGAATGGAAGTTTCCAAATGGGAAAGACGGCGTGTGCCATCAGGCCCACGGTTCCAGGTGGACACGCATTATACGTGCCCGTTGATGCAACAAGTCAAAAGACGCACAGCGTACACCCCGGGCCCTTCCCTGAATCAACTTGTTTACGCGGGGTGCTCTGCGTGTAGCGAACTCCCTCAAGCAAGGCAGGCTCTAGTTAGGCCGAGGAGCATTTGCCTCTTCCAAAAGACTGCAGTGTTTCATGAAGAACTGTGCTTTCGTTGCTGCTGGAACACAAGCTGACTTTCTCCTTGAAGAGAGTGACTTTCCAACGGAGGTCCCTGAAGGAATCCTAAGCGGACTATTTTCTCAGGGCAACTCAGAGAATGTCCAAAATGTCGAAAGGTAGGGGTTGAGTGTGCCTGCATGTCTGGGTGTGCACACATCTGTGCAAATATTGGGGTGAGGGTGCCTGCGTGTATGGGTGTGTGAGAGAAGCTGAAAGACGGTCAAAAATGTTCGAAAGTTCCATGGCCCGGTGGACTGGCTAGAAATGCGTTCCTGGTGCCGTTGGAGTGCTGAGGAATTGTAGCAGTCCCAAGGAAGAGTGCTGTGTGTTGTCCACTCGGCGTACACAGAGGGCCTCTGAAGCGCCTACTGGCCTGGGTGTTGCTCAACATGCCCACAGAGGCCAGGCGGCCGGGGCGTACTCAGTGATGTTGTGGGGGAAAGGGGGCACACCCGAGGCGTCTAGGCGTCCTGAAAACCGAACCAGCGTTAAAATAAAGTGCCACACCGGCCAGGACCTCAAAGAGCTGCTGTACGCTCCGTTCCTGCAGGGCTAACTCAAAGACTTTCTCGAGGTGTGTAATCACGTCGACATTGCCTTTGGTCCGACAGCCTGACAGGATGAGCTACCAGCCAGGCTATGGAAGCACCCTGGTTGTTTAGAGGAAAACTCCTTTCCTTCCCAGAGCCCTGCCTCCACCGACCCGAGGCCCGTCACAAACGGTGTTCTTTAGGCAGCTTCAAGGCAGCATGAATGGAGGCTTCAAAATGGGGAAGCGAGGCTTGGGCCTTCAGGTCTCCCCTTGCCTTGAACACGGAGCCTACCTCCCTGTGACTTCTGACAAGTCAGAAGAGGAGGCTCTAGCTACACACAGGTCCGTTCCCTGAATCGCCTTATCTTCCCGGGGTGTTCCGCAGATAGCGAACACGGTCCTCCAAGGAATGCACTAGGGAGGCTATGGGGCCTTAGCCTCTTCTGAAAGCCTGCAGTGTAAGAGGAAGAACTGTGCTTTAGTGGCAGTAGGAAGGCAAGCCGACTTTCTCCTGCCGGTATAGGGTCTTCAGGTATGAGTGCCTAGAAGGAATGCCAAGCAGGTTTGTTTTCCCCGTGCAGCTCAGTCTAGGAGAATGAGGCAGAACTGCATGACATGTGGGACGCCAGAGAACAGTTTTCCTGGAGCTGTTGGAGTGCTGGGGAAAGCTATCTCTCCCAAAGAAGAGTGCCGTGTGTTGCCCTGCCCTCGGCAATCACAGAGTGAGTGGGAAGGGCTTCCGGCCCGGGCAGTTTCTTTGCAGGCCCGGGGAGCCTGCCGGTACTCAGTGTCCTTGCAGGGAATAGGGTGCCCACGCGAGGGTCCTAGGTGTCTTGAAAAGCGTATGAACACGAAAATAAAGCCGAGCTGCGACTAAGGCCTCGTGGAAACTGCTCGAAGCTTCCGCCTCAGCAGGG
Source organism: Hyperoodon ampullatus (assembly GCF_949752795.1). Lineage (NCBI taxonomy): Eukaryota > Metazoa > Chordata > Mammalia > Artiodactyla > Ziphiidae > Hyperoodon > Hyperoodon ampullatus. Next base: position 316,914 of record NW_027640584.1, on the reverse strand, counting down.
CTCTTAGAAGGCCTTACCTGGAGGTACGTCCTCACATCGAGCTTCCCTTTAGCCCTAGAGCATGACAGGCGGAGCTCTTACCGGGACTCTGGAAGCACCCTGTTGACTTATAGAAAACTGCTTCTCTTCCACGAGCCCTGACTCCAGCGACTAGGGGCCCGTCCCAAACGGTTTTATGCAGGCAGCTTCGAGGCGGCATGAGTGGTTCTTTAAAAATGAGAATGCAAGGCTTGCGTCATCAGGCCCCCACTTCCAGTCAACACGTTGACTACCGCCTTGTGATTCGTAGCTAGTCAAAAGAGGCTCCAGCTACACACAGGTCCCTTCCCTGAATCCACTTTTCTTCACAGGCTGTTCTGCCTGTAGCTAACTCGCTCATCCAAGGACTGCACTAGGGAGGCTCTCGGGCCTTAGCGTCTTCTGAAAGCTTGCAGTGTAACAGGCAGAACTCTGCTTTAGTGGCAGTAGGAATGCAAGCTGACTTTCTCCTGCAGGTATGGGGTCTTCAGGTATGAGTGCCTAGAAGGAATGCCAAGCAGTTTCGGTTTCCCCGTGCAGCTCACTCGAGGACAATGGGGGCAGAACTGCATGACATGTGGGACGCCAGAGAACAGTTTTCCTGGAGCTGTTGGAGTGCTGGGGAAAGCTATCTCTCCCAAAGAAGAGTGCCGTGTGTTGCCCTGCCCTCGGCAATCAGAGAGTGAGTGGGAAGGGCTTCCGGCCCGGGCAGTTTCTTTGCAGGCCCGGGGAGCCTGCCGGTACTCAGTGTCCTTGCAGGGAATAGGGTGCCCCGCTAGGGTCTTACGTGTCTTGAAAAGCGTACGAACTTGAAAATAAAGCAGAAGTCCGACTAAGGTCTCGTGGAAACTGCTCGAAGCTTCCGCCTCAGCAGGGCTATTGGAAGGCCTTACCTGGAGGTTAAGTCCTCACATCGAGCTTCCCTTTAGCCCTAGAGCATGACAGGATGAGCTCCTAGCGGGGATCTGGAAGCACCCCGTTGATTTAGAGAAAACTGCGTCTCTTCCACGAGCCCTGACTCCAGTGACTAGGGGCCCGTCACAAACGGTGTTATGCAGGTAGCTTCGAGGCAGCATGAATGGAGCTTTCCAAATGGGAATGCAAGGCTTGCGTCATCAGGCCCCCACTTCCAGGGAGCACGTGGCCTACCGCCTTGCGAGTCCTAGCAAGTCAAAAGAGACTCTAGCTACACCCTGGTCCCTTCCCTGAATCCACCTTTCTTCACAGGGTGTTCTGCACGTAGCCAACTGCCTCAGGCAAGGAACGCTCTGGGTACGCTCTCGGTCTTTAGCCTCTCCTAAAAGCCTGCACTGTAAGAGGAAGAACTGTACTTCAGTTGCAGCAGGAACGCAAGCTGACCCTCTCCTGGAGGTATGGAGTCCTCGGGTAGGAGTTCCAAGAAGGAATGCGCAGCAGAGGGTTTTTTCTAAGTGCCTCTCAGACTAGGGCCCTGAGGCAGAGTTCCTTGACAAGTAGGACGTGAGAGAACAACTTCCTCTTAGCTGTTATAGCGGTGAGGAAATCTAGCTCTCCCTAAGGAACTGTGCCGTGCGATGCCCTACACGCGGCCTACACAGAGTCACTGGGAGGGGCTTCCGGGTCTGGAGGCCGCGTAGCAGGCCCGTGGAGCCTGCCGGTACTCGGTGTTCTTGCAGGGAATAGGGTGCAAACGCGAGGGGCCTGGGTGTCCTGAACAGCGTACTACAAATAAACTAAAGCAGTCCTGCAACTAAGGCCTCTTGGAAACTGCTGCATGCCTCTGCTTCAGCAGGGCCAAGAAAGGACTTACCTCGAGGCAAGGGCTGACATTCGGTCTCCAGGTAGCTATAGAGGGTAGCAGCATGAGCACCCAAGCAGGCCTGGGAAGCACCATGTTTTATTAGAGGACACTCATCTTCTTCCCAGAGCCATGCTTACCGTGACTAGAGGCCCGTCAAAAGGTGTGTCTCTGCGTGTGATTCAAGGCCCGAGGAATGGAAGTTTCCAAATGGGAAAGACGGCGTGTGCCATCAGGCCCACGGTTCCAGGTGGACACGCATTATACGTGCCCGTTGATGCAACAAGTCAAAAGACGCACAGCGTACACCCCGGGCCCTTCCCTGAATCAACTTGTTTACGCGGGGTGCTCTGCGTGTAGCGAACTCCCTCAAGCAAGGCAGGCTCTAGTTAGGCCGAGGAGCATTTGCCTCTTCCAAAAGACTGCAGTGTTTCATGAAGAACTGTGCTTTCGTTGCTGCTGGAACACAAGCTGACTTTCTCCTTGAAGAGAGTGACTTTCCAACGGAGGTCCCTGAAGGAATCCTAAGCGGACTATTTTCTCAGGGCAACTCAGAGAATGTCCAAAATGTCGAAAGGTAGGGGTTGAGTGTGCCTGCATGTCTGGGTGTGCACACATCTGTGCAAATATTGGGGTGAGGGTGCCTGCGTGTATGGGTGTGTGAGAGAAGCTGAAAGACGGTCAAAAATGTTCGAAAGTTCCATGGCCCGGTGGACTGGCTAGAAATGCGTTCCTGGTGCCGTTGGAGTGCTGAGGAATTGTAGCAGTCCCAAGGAAGAGTGCTGTGTGTTGTCCACTCGGCGTACACAGAGGGCCTCTGAAGCGCCTACTGGCCTGGGTGTTGCTCAACATGCCCACAGAGGCCAGGCGGCCGGGGCGTACTCAGTGATGTTGTGGGGGAAAGGGGGCACACCCGAGGCGTCCAGGCGTCCTGAAAACCGAACCAGCGTTAAAATAAAGTGCCACACCGGCCAGGACCTCAAAGAGCTGCTGTACGCTCCGTTCCTGCAGGGCTAACTCAAAGACTTTCTCGAGGTGTGTAATCACGTCGACATTGCCTTTGGTCCGACAGCCTGACAGGATGAGCTACCAGCCAGGCTATGGAAGCACCCTGGTTGTTTAGAGGAAAACTCCTTTCCTTCCCAGAGCCCTGCCTCCACCGACCCGAGGCCCGTCACAAACGGTGTTCTTTAGGCAGCTTCAAGGCAGCATGAATGGAGGCTTCAAAATGGGGAAGCGAGGCTTGGGCCTTCAGGTCTCCCCTTGCCTTGAACACGGAGCCTACCTCCCTGTGACTTCTGACAAGTCAGAAGAGGAGGCTCTAGCTACACACAGGTCCGTTCCCTGAATCGCCTTATCTTCCCGGGGTGTTCCGCAGATAGCGAACACGGTCCTCCAAGGAATGCACTAGGGAGGCTATGGGGCCTTAGCCTCTTCTGAAAGCCTGCAGTGTAAGAGGAAGAACTGTGCTTTAGTGGCAGTAGGAAGGCAAGCCGACTTTCTCCTGCCGGTATAGGGTCTTCAGGTATGAGTGCCTAGAAGGAATGCCAAGCAGGTTTGTTTTCCCCGTGCAGCTCAGTCTAGGAGAATGAGGCAGAACTGCATGACATGTGGGACGCCAGAGAACAGTTTTCCTGGAGCTGTTGGAGTGCTGGGGAAAGCTATCTCTCCCAAAGAAGAGTGCCGTGTGTTGCCCTGCCCTCGGCAATCACAGAGTGAGTGGGAAGGGCTTCCGGCCCGGGCAGTTTCTTTGCAGGCCCGGGGAGCCTGCCGGTACTCAGTGTCCTTGCAGGGAATAGGGTGCCCACGCGAGGGTCCTAGGTGTCTTGAAAAGCGTATGAACACGAAAATAAAGCCGAGCTGCGACTAAGGCCTCGTGGAAACTGCTCGAAGCTTCCGCCTCAGCAGGGCTCTTAGAAGGCCTTACCTGGAGGTACGTCCTCACATCGAGCTTCCCTTTAGCCCTAGAGCATGACAGGCGGAGCTCTTACCGGGACTCTGGAAGCACCCTGTTGACTTATAGAAAACTGCTTCTCTTCCACGAGCCCTGACTCCAGCGACTAGGGGCCCGTCCCAAACGGTTTTATGCAGGCAGCTTCGAGGCGGCATGAGTGGTTCTTTAAAAATGAGAATGCAAGGCTTGCGTCATCAGGCCCCCACTTCCAGTCAACACGTTGACTACCGCCTTGTGATTCGTAGCTAGTCAAAAGAGGCTCCAGCTACACACAGGTCCCTTCCCTGAATCCACTTTTCTTCACAGGCTGTTCTGCCTGTAGCTAACTCGCTCATCCAAGGACTGCACTAGGGAGGCTCTCGGGCCTTAGCGTCTTCTGAAAGCTTGCAGTGTAACAGGCAGAACTCTGCTTTAGTGGCAGTAGGAATGCAAGCTGACTTTCTCCTGCAGGTATGGGGTCTTCAGGTATGAGTGCCTAGAAGGAATGCCAAGCAGTTTCGGTTTCCCCGTGCAGCTCACTCGAGGACAATGGGGGCAGAACTGCATGACATGTGGGACGCCAGAGAACAGTTTTCCTGGAGCTGTTGGAGTGCTGGGGAAAGCTATCTCTCCCAAAGAAGAGTGCCGTGTGTTGCCCTGCCCTCGGCAATCAGAGAGTGAGTGGGAAGGGCTTCCGGCCCGGGCAGTTTCTTTGCAGGCCCGGGGAGCCTGCCGGTACTCAGTGTCCTTGCAGGGAATAGGGTGCCCCGCTAGGGTCTTACGTGTCTTGAAAAGCGTACGAACTTGAAAATAAAGCAGAAGTCCGACTAAGGTCTCGTGGAAACTGCTCGAAGCTTCCGCCTCAGCAGGGCTATTGGAAGGCCTTACCTGGAGGTTAAGTCCTCACATCGAGCTTCCCTTTAGCCCTAGAGCATGACAGGATGAGCTCCTAGCGGGGATCTGGAAGCACCCCGTTGATTTAGAGAAAACTGCGTCTCTTCCACGAGCCCTGACTCCAGTGACTAGGGGCCCGTCACAAACGGTGTTATGCAGGTAGCTTCGAGGCAGCATGAATGGAGCTTTCCAAATGGGAATGCAAGGCTTGCGTCATCAGGCCCCCACTTCCAGGGAGCACGTGGCCTACCGCCTTGCGAGTCCTAGCAAGTCAAAAGAGACTCTAGCTACACCCTGGTCCCTTCCCTGAATCCACCTTTCTTCACAGGGTGTTCTGCACGTAGCCAACTGCCTCAGGCAAGGAACGCTCTGGGTACGCTCTCGGTCTTTAGCCTCTCCTAAAAGCCTGCACTGTAAGAGGAAGAACTGTACTTCAGTTGCAGCAGGAACGCAAGCTGACCCTCTCCTGGAGGTATGGAGTCCTCGGGTAGGAGTTCCAAGAAGGAATGCGCAGCAGAGGGTTTTTTCTAAGTGCCTCTCAGACTAGGGCCCTGAGGCAGAGTTCCTTGACAAGTAGGACGTGAGAGAACAACTTCCTCTTAGCTGTTATAGCGGTGAGGAAATCTAGCTCTCCCTAAGGAACTGTGCCGTGCGATGCCCTACACGCGGCCTACACAGAGTCACTGGGAGGGGCTTCCGGGTCTGGAGGCCGCGTAGCAGGCCCGTGGAGCCTGCCGGTACTCGGTGTTCTTGCAGGGAATAGGGTGCAAACGCGAGGGGCCTGGGTGTCCTGAACAGCGTACTACAAATAAACTAAAGCAGTCCTGCAACTAAGGCCTCTTGGAAACTGCTGCATGCCTCTGCTTCAGCAGGGCCAAGAAAGGACTTACCTCGAGGCAAGGGCTGACATTCGGTCTCCAGGTAGCTATAGAGGGTAGCAGCATGAGCACCCAAGCAGGCCTGGGAAGCACCATGTTTTATTAGAGGACACTCATCTTCTTCCCAGAGCCATGCTTACCGTGACTAGAGGCCCGTCAAAAGGTGTGTCTCTGCGTGTGATTCAAGGCCCGAGGAATGGAAGTTTCCAAATGGGAAAGACGGCGTGTGCCATCAGGCCCACGGTTCCAGGTGGACACGCATTATACGTGCCCGTTGATGCAACAAGTCAAAAGACGCACAGCGTACACCCCGGGCCCTTCCCTGAATCAACTTGTTTACGCGGGGTGCTCTGCGTGTAGCGAACTCCCTCAAGCAAGGCAGGCTCTAGTTAGGCCGAGGAGCATTTGCCTCTTCCAAAAGACTGCAGTGTTTCATGAAGAACTGTGCTTTCGTTGCTGCTGGAACACAAGCTGACTTTCTCCTTGAAGAGAGTGACTTTCCAACGGAGGTCCCTGAAGGAATCCTAAGCGGACTATTTTCTCAGGGCAACTCAGAGAATGTCCAAAATGTCGAAAGGTAGGGGTTGAGTGTGCCTGCATGTCTGGGTGTGCACACATCTGTGCAAATATTGGGGTGAGGGTGCCTGCGTGTATGGGTGTGTGAGAGAAGCTGAAAGACGGTCAAAAATGTTCGAAAGTTCCATGGCCCGGTGGACTGGCTAGAAATGCGTTCCTGGTGCCGTTGGAGTGCTGAGGAATTGTAGCAGTCCCAAGGAAGAGTGCTGTGTGTTGTCCACTCGGCGTACACAGAGGGCCTCTGAAGGGCCTACTGGCCTGGGTGTTGCTCAACATGCCCACAGAGGCCAGGCGGCCGGGGCGTACTCAGTGATGTTGTGGGGGAAAGGGGGCACACCCGAGGCGTCTAGGCGTCCTGAAAACCGAACCAGCGTTAAAATAAAGTGCCACACCGACCAGGACCTCAAAGAGCTGCTGTACGCTCCGTTCCTGCAGGGCTAACTCAAAGACTTTCTCGAGGTGTGTAATCACGTCGACATTGCCTTTGGTCCGACAGCCTGACAGGATGAGCTACCAGCCAGGCTATGGAAGCACCCTGGTTGTTTAGAGGAAAACTCCTTTCCTTCCCAGAGCCCTGCCTCCACCGACCCGAGGCCCGTCACAAACGGTGTTCTTTAGGCAGCTTCAAGGCAGCATGAATGGAGGCTTCAAAATGGGGAAGCGAGGCTTGGGCCTTCAGGTCTCCCCTTGCCTTGAACACGGAGCCTACCTCCCTGTGACTTCTGACAAGTCAGAAGAGGAGGCTCTAGCTACACACAGGTCCGTTCCCTGAATCGCCTTATCTTCCCGGGGTGTTCCGCAGATAGCGAACACGGTCCTCCAAGGAATGCACTAGGGAGGCTATGGGGCCTTAGCCTCTTCTGAAAGCCTGCAGTGTAAGAGGAAGAACTGTGCTTTAGTGGCAGTAGGAAGGCAAGCCGACTTTCTCCTGCCGGTATAGGGTCTTCAGGTATGAGTGCCTAGAAGGAATGCCAAGCAGGTTTGTTTTCCCCGTGCAGCTCAGTCTAGGAGAATGAGGCAGAACTGCATGACATGTGGGACGCCAGAGAACAGTTTTCCTGGAGCTGTTGGAGTGCTGGGGAAAGCTATCTCTCCCAAAGAAGAGTGCCGTGTGTTGCCCTGCCCTCGGCAATCACAGAGTGAGTGGGAAGGGCTTCCGGCCCGGGCAGTTTCTTTGCAGGCCCGGGGAGCCTGCCGGTACTCAGTGTCCTTGCAGGGAATAGGGTGCCCACGCGAGGGTCCTAGGTGTCTTGAAAAGCGTACGAACACGAAAATAAAGCCGAGCTGCGACTAAGGCCTCGTGGAAACTGCTCGAAGCTTCCGCCTCAGCAGGGCTCTTAGAAGGCCTTACCTGGAGGTACGTCCTCACATCGAGCTTCCCTTTAGCCCTAGAGCATGACAGGCGGAGCTCTTACCGGGACTCTGGAAGCACCCTGTTGACTTATAGAAAACTGCTTCTCTTCCACGAGCCCTGACTCCAGCGACTAGGGGCCCGTCCCAAACGGTTTTATGCAGGCAGCTTCGAGGCGGCATGAGTGGTTCTTTAAAAATGAGAATGCAAGGCTTGCGTCATCAGGCCCCCACTTCCAGTCAACACGTTGACTACCGCCTTGTGATTCGTAGCTAGTCAAAAGAGGCTCCAGCTACACACAGGTCCCTTCCCTGAATCCACTTTTCTTCACAGGCTGTTCTGCCTGTAGCTAACTCGCTCATCCAAGGACTGCACTAGGGAGGCTCTCGGGCCTTAGCGTCTTCTGAAAGCTTGCAGTGTAACAGGCAGAACTCTGCTTTAGTGGCAGTAGGAATGCAAGCTGACTTTCTCCTGCAGGTATGGGGTCTTCAGGTATGAGTGCCTAGAAGGAATGCCAAGCAGTTTCGGTTTCCCCGTGCAGCTCACTCGAGGACAATGGGGGCAGAACTGCATGACATGTGGGACGCCAGAGAACAGTTTTCCTGGAGCTGTTGGAGTGCTGGGGAAAGCTATCTCTCCCAAAGAAGAGTGCCGTGTGTTGCCCTGCCCTCGGCAATCAGAGAGTGAGTGGGAAGGGCTTCCGGCCCGGGCAGTTTCTTTGCAGGCCCGGGGAGCCTGCCGGTACTCAGTGTCCTTGCAGGGAATAGGGTGCCCCGCTAGGGTCTTACGTGTCTTGAAAAGCGTACGAACTTGAAAATAAAGCAGAAGTCCGACTAAGGTCTCGTGGAAACTGCTCGAAGCTTCCGCCTCAGCAGGGCTATTGGAAGGCCTTACCTGGAGGTTAAGTCCTCACATCGAGCTTCCCTTTAGCCCTAGAGCATGACAGGATGAGCTCCTAGCGGGGATCTGGAAGCACCCCGTTGATTTAGAGAAAACTGCGTCTCTTCCACGAGCCCTGACTCCAGTGACTAGGGGCCCGTCACAAACGGTGTTATGTAGGTAGCTTCGAGGCAGCATGAATGGAGCTTTCCAAATGGGAATGCAAGGCTTGCGTCATCAGGCCCCCACTTCCAGGGAGCACGTGGCCTACCGCCTTGCGAGTCCTAGCAAGTCAAAAGAGACTCTAGCTACACCCTGGTCCCTTCCCTGAATCCACCTTTCTTCACAGGGTGTTCTGCACGTAGCCAACTGCCTCAGGCAAGGAACGCTCTGGGTACGCTCTCGGTCTTTAGCCTCTCCTAAAAGCCTGCACTGTAAGAGGAAGAACTGTACTTCAGTTGCAGCAGGAACGCAAGCTGACCCTCTCCTGGAGGTATGGAGTCCTCGGGTAGGAGTTCCAAGAAGGAATGCGCAGCAGAGGGTTTTTTCTAAGTGCCTCTCAGACTAGGGCCCTGAGGCAGAGTTCCTTGACAAGTAGGACGTGAGAGAACAACTTCCTCTTAGCTGTTATAGCGGTGAGGAAATCTAGCTCTCCCTAAGGAACTGTGCCGTGCGATGCCCTACACGCGGCCTACACAGAGTCACTGGGAGGGGCTTCCGGGTCTGGAGGCCGCGTAGCAGGCCCGTGGAGCCTGCCGGTACTCGGTGTTCTTGCAGGGAATAGGGTGCAAACGCGAGGGGCCTGGGTGTCCTGAACAGCGTACTACAAATAAACTAAAGCAGTCCTGCAACTAAGGCCTCTTGGAAACTGCTGCATGCCTCTGCTTCAGCAGGGCCAAGAAAGGACTTACCTCGAGGCAAGGGCTGACATTCGGTCTCCAGGTAGCTATAGAGGGTAGCAGCATGAGCACCCAAGCAGGCCTGGGAAGCACCATGTTTTATTAGAGGACACTCATCTTCTTCCCAGAGCCATGCTTACCGTGACTAGAGGCCCGTCAAAAGGTGTGTCTCTGCGTGTGATTCAAGGCCCGAGGAATGGAAGTTTCCAAATGGGAAAGACGGCGTGTGCCATCAGGCCCACGGTTCCAGGTGGACACGCATTATACGTGCCCGTTGATGCAACAAGTCAAAAGACGCACAGCGTACACCCCGGGCCCTTCCCTGAATCAACTTGTTTACGCGGGGTGCTCTGCGTGTAGCGAACTCCCTCAAGCAAGGCAGGCTCTAGTTAGGCCGAGGAGCATTTGCCTCTTCCAAAAGACTGCAGTGTTTCATGAAGAACTGTGCTTTCGTTGCTGCTGGAACACAAGCTGACTTTCTCCTTGAAGAGAGTGACTTTCCAACGGAGGTCCCTGAAGGAATCCTAAGCGGACTATTTTCTCAGGGCAACTCAGAGAATGTCCAAAATGTCGAAAGGTAGGGGTTGAGTGTGCCTGCATGTCTGGGTGTGCACACATCTGTGCAAATATTGGGGTGAGGGTGCCTGCGTGTATGGGTGTGTGAGAGAAGCTGAAAGACGGTCAAAAATGTTCGAAAGTTCCATGGCCCGGTGGACTGGCTAGAAATGCGTTCCTGGTGCCGTTGGAGTGCTGAGGAATTGTAGCAGTCCCAAGGAAGAGTGCTGTGTGTTGTCCACTCGGCGTACACAGAGGGCCTCTGAAGGGCCTACTGGCCTGGGTGTTGCTCAACATGCCCACAGAGGCCAGGCGGCCGGGGCGTACTCAGTGATGTTGTGGGGGAAAGGGGGCACACCCGAGGCGTCTAGGCGTCCTGAAAACCGAACCAGCGTTAAAATAAAGTGCCACACTGACCAGGACCTCAAAGAGCTGCTGTACGCTCCGTTCCTGCAGGGCTAACTCAAAGACTTTCTCGAGGTGTGTAATCACGTCGACATTGCCTTTGGTCCGACAGCCTGACAGGATGAGCTACCAGCCAGGCTATGGAAGCACCCTGGTTGTTTAGAGGAAAACTCCTTTCCTTCCCAGAGCCCTGCCTCCACCGACCCGAGGCCCGTCACAAACGGTGTTCTTTAGGCAGCTTCAAGGCAGCATGAATGGAGGCTTCAAAATGGGGAAGCGAGGCTTGGGCCTTCAGGTCTCCCCTTGCCTTGAACACGGAGCCTACCTCCCTGTGACTTCTGACAAGTCAGAAGAGGAGGCTCTAGCTACACACAGGTCCGTTCCCTGAATCGCCTTATCTTCCCGGGGTGTTCCGCAGATAGCGAACACGGTCCTCCAAGGAATGCACTAGGGAGGCTATGGGGCCTTAGCCTCTTCTGAAAGCCTGCAGTGTAAGAGGAAGAACTGTGCTTTAGTGGCAGTAGGAAGGCAAGCCGACTTTCTCCTGCCGGTATAGGGTCTTCAGGTATGAGTGCCTAGAAGGAATGCCAAGCAGGTTTGTTTTCCCCGTGCAGCTCAGTCTAGGAGAATGAGGCAGAACTGCATGACATGTGGGACGCCAGAGAACAGTTTTCCTGGAGCTGTTGGAGTGCTGGGGAAAGCTATCTCTCCCAAAGAAGAGTGCCGTGTGTTGCCCTGCCCTCGGCAATCACAGAGTGAGTGGGAAGGGCTTCCGGCCCGGGCAGTTTCTTTGCAGGCCCAGGGAGCCTGCCGGTACTCAGTGTCCTTGCAGGGAATAGGGTGCCCACGCGAGGGTCCTAGGTGTCTTGAAAAGCGTACGAACACGAAAATAAAGCCGAGCTGCGACTAAGGCCTCATGGAAACTGCTCGAAGCTTCCGCCTCAGCAGGGCTCTTAGAAGGCCTTACCTGGAGGTACGTCCTCACATCGAGCTTCCCTTTAGCCCTAGAGCATGACAGGCGGAGCTCTTACCGGGACTCTGGAAGCACCCTGTTGACTTATAGAAAACTGCTTCTCTTCCACGAGCCCTGACTCCAGCGACTAGGGGCCCGTCCCAAACGGTTTTATGCAGGCAGCTTCGAGGCGGCATGAGTGGTTCTTTAAAAATGAGAATGCAAGGCTTGCGTCATCAGGCCCCCACTTCCAGTCAACACGTTGACTACCGCCTTGTGATTCGTAGCTAGTCAAAAGAGGCTCCAGCTACACACAGGTCCCTTCCCTGAATCCACTTTTCTTCACAGGCTGTTCTGCCTGTAGCTAACTCGCTCATCCAAGGACTGCACTAGGGAGGCTCTCGGGCCTTAGCGTCTTCTGAAAGCTTGCAGTGTAACAGGCAGAACTCTGCTTTAGTGGCAGTAGGAATGCAAGCTGACTTTCTCCTGCAGGTATGGGGTCTTCAGGTATGAGTGCCTAGAAGGAATGCCAAGCAGTTTCGGTTTCCCCGTGCAGCTCACTCGAGGACAATGGGGGCAGAACTGCATGACATGTGGGACGCCAGAGAACAGTTTTCCTGGAGCTGTTGGAGTGCTGGGGAAAGCTATCTCTCCCAAAGAAGAGTGCCGTGTGTTGCCCTGCCCTCGGCAATCAGAGAGTGAGTGGGAAGGGCTTCCGGCCCGGGCAGTTTCTTTGCAGGCCCGGGGAGCCTGCCGGTACTCAGTGTCCTTGCAGGGAATAGGGTGCCCCGCTAGGGTCTTACGTGTCTTGAAAAGCGTACGAACTTGAAAATAAAGCAGAAGTCCGACTAAGGTCTCGTGGAAACTGCTCGAAGCTTCCGCCTCAGCAGGGCTATTGGAAGGCCTTACCTGGAGGTTAAGTCCTCACATCGAGCTTCCCTTTAGCCCTAGAGCATGACAGGATGAGCTCCTAGCGGGGATCTGGAAGCACCCCGTTGATTTAGAGAAAACTGCGTCTCTTCCACGAGCCCTGACTCCAGTGACTAGGGGCCCGTCACAAACGGTGTTATGCAGGTAGCTTCGAGGCAGCATGAATGGAGCTTTCCAAATGGGAATGCAAGGCTTGCGTCATCAGGCCCCCACTTCCAGGGAGCACGTGGCCTACCGCCTTGCGAGTCCTAGCAAGTCAAAAGAGACTCTAGCTACACCCTGGTCCCTTCCCTGAATCCACCTTTCTTCACAGGGTGTTCTGCACGTAGCCAACTGCCTCAGGCAAGGAACGCTCTGGGTACGCTCTCGGTCTTTAGCCTCTCCTAAAAGCCTGCACTGTAAGAGGAAGAACTGTACTTCAGTTGCAGCAGGAACGCAAGCTGACCCTCTCCTGGAGGTATGGAGTCCTCGGGTAGGAGTTCCAAGAAGGAATGCGCAGCAGAGGGTTTTTTCTAAGTGCCTCTCAGACTAGGGCCCTGAGGCAGAGTTCCTTGACAAGTAGGACGTGAGAGAACAACTTCCTCTTAGCTGTTATAGCGGTGAGGAAATCTAGCTCTCCCTAAGGAACTGTGCCGTGCGATGCCCTACACGCGGCCTACACAGAGTCACTGGGAGGGGCTTCCGGGTCTGGAGGCCGCGTAGCAGGCCCGTGGAGCCTGCCGGTACTCGGTGTTCTTGCAGGGAATAGGGTGCAAACGCGAGGGGCCTGGGTGTCCTGAACAGCGTACTACAAATAAACTAAAGCAGTCCTGCAACTAAGGCCTCTTGGAAACTGCTGCATGCCTCTGCTTCAGCAGGGCCAAGAAAGGACTTACCTCGAGGCAAGGGCTGACATTCGGTCTCCAGGTAGCTATAGAGGGTAGCAGCATGAGCACCCAAGCAGGCCTGGGAAGCACCATGTTTTATTAGAGGACACTCATCTTCTTCCCAGAGCCATGCTTACCGTGACTAGAGGCCCGTCAAAAGGTGTGTCTCTGCGTGTGATTCAAGGCCCGAGGAATGGAAGTTTCCAAATGGGAAAGACGGCGTGTGCCATCAGGCCCACGGTTCCAGGTGGACACGCATTATACGTGCCCGTTGATGCAACAAGTCAAAAGACGCACAGCGTACACCCCGGGCCCTTCCCTGAATCAACTTGTTTACGCGGGGTGCTCTGCGTGTAGCGAACTCCCTCAAGCAAGGCAGGCTCTAGTTAGGCCGAGGAGCATTTGCCTCTTCCAAAAGACTGCAGTGTTTCATGAAGAACTGTGCTTTCGTTGCTGCTGGAACACAAGCTGACTTTCTCCTTGAAGAGAGTGACTTTCCAACGGAGGTCCCTGAAGGAATCCTAAGCGGACTATTTTCTCAGGGCAACTCAGAGAATGTCCAAAATGTCGAAAGGTAGGGGTTGAGTGTGCCTGCATGTCTGGGTGTGCACACATCTGTGCAAATATTGGGGTGAGGGTGCCTGCGTGTATGGGTGTGTGAGAGAAGCTGAAAGACGGTCAAAAATGTTCGAAAGTTCCATGGCCCGGTGGACTGGCTAGAAATGCGTTCCTGGTGCCGTTGGAGTGCTGAGGAATTGTAGCAGTCCCAAGGAAGAGTGCTGTGTGTTGTCCACTCGGCGTACACAGAGGGCCTCTGAAGCGCCTACTGGCCTGGGTGTTGCTCAACATGCCCACAGAGGCCAGGCGGCCGGGGCGTACTCAGTGATGTTGTGGGGGAAAGGGGGCACACCCGAGGCGTCCAGGCGTCCTGAAAACCGAACCAGCGTTAAAATAAAGTGCCACACCGGCCAGGACCTCAAAGAGCTGCTGTACGCTCCGTTCCTGCAGGGCTAACTCAAAGACTTTCTCGAGGTGTGTAATCACGTCGACATTGCCTTTGGTCCGACAGCCTGACAGGATGAGCTACCAGCCAGGCTATGGAAGCACCCTGGTTGTTTAGAGGAAAACTCCTTTCCTTCCCAGAGCCCTGCCTCCACCGACCCGAGGCCCGTCACAAACGGTGTTCTTTAGGCAGCTTCAAGGCAGCATGAATGGAGGCTTCAAAATGGGGAAGCGAGGCTTGGGCCTTCAGGTCTCCCCTTGCCTTGAACACGGAGCCTACCTCCCTGTGACTTCTGACAAGTCAGAAGAGGAGGCTCTAGCTACACACAGGTCCGTTCCCTGAATCGCCTTATCTTCCCGGGGTGTTCCGCAGATAGCGAACACGGTCCTCCAAGGAATGCACTAGGGAGGCTATGGGGCCTTAGCCTCTTCTGAAAGCCTGCAGTGTAAGAGGAAGAACTGTGCTTTAGTGGCAGTAGGAAGGCAAGCCGACTTTCTCCTGCCGGTATAGGGTCTTCAGGTATGAGTGCCTAGAAGGAATGCCAAGCAGGTTTGTTTTCCCCGTGCAGCTCAGTCTAGGAGAATGAGGCAGAACTGCATGACATGTGGGACGCCAGAGAACAGTTTTCCTGGAGCTGTTGGAGTGCTGGGGAAAGCTATCTCTCCCAAAGAAGAGTGCCGTGTGTTGCCCTGCCCTCGGCAATCACAGAGTGAGTGGGAAGGGCTTCCGGCCCGGGCAGTTTCTTTGCAGGCCCGGGGAGCCTGCCGGTACTCAGTGTCCTTGCAGGGAATAGGGTGCCCACGCGAGGGTCCTAGGTGTCTTGAAAAGCGTATGAACACGAAAATAAAGCCGAGCTGCGACTAAGGCCTCGTGGAAACTGCTCGAAGCTTCCGCCTCAGCAGGGCTCTTAGAAGGCCTTACCTGGAGGTACGTCCTCACATCGAGCTTCCCTTTAGCCCTAGAGCATGACAGGCGGAGCTCTTACCGGGACTCTGGAAGCACCCTGTTGACTTATAGAAAACTGCTTCTCTTCCACGAGCCCTGACTCCAGCGACTAGGGGCCCGTCCCAAACGGTTTTATGCAGGCAGCTTCGAGGCGGCATGAGTGGTTCTTTAAAAATGAGAATGCAAGGCTTGCGTCATCAGGCCCCCACTTCCAGTCAACACGTTGACTACCGCCTTGTGATTCGTAGCTAGTCAAAAGAGGCTCCAGCTACACACAGGTCCCTTCCCTGAATCCACTTTTCTTCACAGGCTGTTCTGCCTGTAGCTAACTCGCTCATCCAAGGACTGCACTAGGGAGGCTCTCGGGCCTTAGCGTCTTCTGAAAGCTTGCAGTGTAACAGGCAGAACTCTGCTTTAGTGGCAGTAGGAATGCAAGCTGACTTTCTCCTGCAGGTATGGGGTCTTCAGGTATGAGTGCCTAGAAGGAATGCCAAGCAGTTTCGGTTTCCCCGTGCAGCTCACTCGAGGACAATGGGGGCAGAACTGCATGACATGTGGGACGCCAGAGAACAGTTTTCCTGGAGCTGTTGGAGTGCTGGGGAAAGCTATCTCTCCCAAAGAAGAGTGCCGTGTGTTGCCCTGCCCTCGGCAATCAGAGAGTGAGTGGGAAGGGCTTCCGGCCCGGGCAGTTTCTTTGCAGGCCCGGGGAGCCTGCCGGTACTCAGTGTCCTTGCAGGGAATAGGGTGCCCCGCTAGGGTCTTACGTGTCTTGAAAAGCGTACGAACTTGAAAATAAAGCAGAAGTCCGACTAAGGTCTCGTGGAAACTGCTCGAAGCTTCCGCCTCAGCAGGGCTATTGGAAGGCCTTACCTGGAGGTTAAGTCCTCACATCGAGCTTCCCTTTAGCCCTAGAGCATGACAGGATGAGCTCCTAGCGGGGATCTGGAAGCACCCCGTTGATTTAGAGAAAACTGCGTCTCTTCCACGAGCCCTGACTCCAGTGACTAGGGGCCCGTCACAAACGGTGTTATGCAGGTAGCTTCGAGGCAGCATGAATGGAGCTTTCCAAATGGGAATGCAAGGCTTGCGTCATCAGGCCCCCACTTCCAGGGAGCACGTGGCCTACCGCCTTGCGAGTCCTAGCAAGTCAAAAGAGACTCTAGCTACACCCTGGTCCCTTCCCTGAATCCACCTTTCTTCACAGGGTGTTCTGCACGTAGCCAACTGCCTCAGGCAAGGAACGCTCTGGGTACGCTCTCGGTCTTTAGCCTCTCCTAAAAGCCTGCACTGTAAGAGGAAGAACTGTACTTCAGTTGCAGCAGGAACGCAAGCTGACCCTCTCCTGGAGGTATGGAGTCCTCGGGTAGGAGTTCCAAGAAGGAATGCGCAGCAGAGGGTTTTTTCTAAGTGCCTCTCAGACTAGGGCCCTGAGGCAGAGTTCCTTGACAAGTAGGACGTGAGAGAACAACTTCCTCTTAGCTGTTATAGCGGTGAGGAAATCTAGCTCTCCCTAAGGAACTGTGCCGTGCGATGCCCTACACGCGGCCTACACAGAGTCACTGGGAGGGGCTTCCGGGTCTGGAGGCCGCGTAGCAGGCCCGTGGAGCCTGCCGGTACTCGGTGTTCTTGCAGGGAATAGGGTGCAAACGCGAGGGGCCTGGGTGTCCTGAACAGCGTACTACAAATAAACTAAAGCAGTCCTGCAACTAAGGCCTCTTGGAAACTGCTGCATGCCTCTGCTTCAGCAGGGCCAAGAAAGGACTTACCTCGAGGCAAGGGCTGACATTCGGTCTCCAGGTAGCTATAGAGGGTAGCAGCATGAGCACCCAAGCAGGCCTGGGAAGCACCATGTTTTATTAGAGGACACTCATCTTCTTCCCAGAGCCATGCTTACCGTGACTAGAGGCCCGTCAAAAGGTGTGTCTCTGCGTGTGATTCAAGGCCCGAGGAATGGAAGTTTCCAAATGGGAAAGACGGCGTGTGCCATCAGGCCCACGGTTCCAGGTGGACACGCATTATACGTGCCCGTTGATGCAACAAGTCAAAAGACGCACAGCGTACACCCCGGGCCCTTCCCTGAATCAACTTGTTTACGCGGGGTGCTCTGCGTGTAGCGAACTCCCTCAAGCAAGGCAGGCTCTAGTTAGGCCGAGGAGCATTTGCCTCTTCCAAAAGACTGCAGTGTTTCATGAAGAACTGTGCTTTCGTTGCTGCTGGAACACAAGCTGACTTTCTCCTTGAAGAGAGTGACTTTCCAACGGAGGTCCCTGAAGGAATCCTAAGCGGACTATTTTCTCAGGGCAACTCAGAGAATGTCCAAAATGTCGAAAGGTAGGGGTTGAGTGTGCCTGCATGTCTGGGTGTGCACACATCTGTGCAAATATTGGGGTGAGGGTGCCTGCGTGTATGGGTGTGTGAGAGAAGCTGAAAGACGGTCAAAAATGTTCGAAAGTTCCATGGCCCGGTGGACTGGCTAGAAATGCGTTCCTGGTGCCGTTGGAGTGCTGAGGAATTGTAGCAGTCCCAAGGAAGAGTGCTGTGTGTTGTCCACTCGGCGTACACAGAGGGCCTCTGAAGCGCCTACTGGCCTGGGTGTTGCTCAACATGCCCACAGAGGCCAGGCGGCCGGGGCGTACTCAGTGATGTTGTGGGGGAAAGGGGGCACACCCGAGGCGTCCAGGCGTCCTGAAAACCGAACCAGCGTTAAAATAAAGTGCCACACCGGCCAGGACCTCAAAGAGCTGCTGTACGCTCCGTTCCTGCAGGGCTAACTCAAAGACTTTCTCGAGGTGTGTAATCACGTCGACATTGCCTTTGGTCCGACAGCCTGACAGGATGAGCTACCAGCCAGGCTATGGAAGCACCCTGGTTGTTTAGAGGAAAACTCCTTTCCTTCCCAGAGCCCTGCCTCCACCGACCCGAGGCCCGTCACAAACGGTGTTCTTTAGGCAGCTTCAAGGCAGCATGAATGGAGGCTTCAAAATGGGGAAGCGAGGCTTGGGCCTTCAGGTCTCCCCTTGCCTTGAACACGGAGCCTACCTCCCTGTGACTTCTGACAAGTCAGAAGAGGAGGCTCTAGCTACACACAGGTCCGTTCCCTGAATCGCCTTATCTTCCCGGGGTGTTCCGCAGATAGCGAACACGGTCCTCCAAGGAATGCACTAGGGAGGCTATGGGGCCTTAGCCTCTTCTGAAAGCCTGCAGTGTAAGAGGAAGAACTGTGCTTTAGTGGCAGTAGGAAGGCAAGCCGACTTTCTCCTGCCGGTATAGGGTCTTCAGGTATGAGTGCCTAGAAGGAATGCCAAGCAGGTTTGTTTTCCCCGTGCAGCTCAGTCTAGGAGAATGAGGCAGAACTGCATGACATGTGGGACGCCAGAGAACAGTTTTCCTGGAGCTGTTGGAGTGCTGGGGAAAGCTATCTCTCCCAAAGAAGAGTGCCGTGTGTTGCCCTGCCCTCGGCAATCACAGAGTGAGTGGGAAGGGCTTCCGGCCCGGGCAGTTTCTTTGCAGGCCCGGGGAGCCTGCCGGTACTCAGTGTCCTTGCAGGGAATAGGGTGCCCACGCGAGGGTCCTAGGTGTCTTGAAAAGCGTATGAACACGAAAATAAAGCCGAGCTGCGACTAAGGCCTCGTGGAAACTGCTCGAAGCTTCCGCCTCAGCAGGGCTCTTAGAAGGCCTTACCTGGAGGTACGTCCTCACATCGAGCTTCCCTTTAGCCCTAGAGCATGACAGGCGGAGCTCTTACCGGGACTCTGGAAGCACCCTGTTGACTTATAGAAAACTGCTTCTCTTCCACGAGCCCTGACTCCAGCGACTAGGGGCCCGTCCCAAACGGTTTTATGCAGGCAGCTTCGAGGCGGCATGAGTGGTTCTTTAAAAATGAGAATGCAAGGCTTGCGTCATCAGGCCCCCACTTCCAGTCAACACGTTGACTACCGCCTTGTGATTCGTAGCTAGTCAAAAGAGGCTCCAGCTACACACAGGTCCCTTCCCTGAATCCACTTTTCTTCACAGGCTGTTCTGCCTGTAGCTAACTCGCTCATCCAAGGACTGCACTAGGGAGGCTCTCGGGCCTTAGCGTCTTCTGAAAGCTTGCAGTGTAACAGGCAGAACTCTGCTTTAGTGGCAGTAGGAATGCAAGCTGACTTTCTCCTGCAGGTATGGGGTCTTCAGGTATGAGTGCCTAGAAGGAATGCCAAGCAGTTTCGGTTTCCCCGTGCAGCTCACTCGAGGACAATGGGGGCAGAACTGCATGACATGTGGGACGCCAGAGAACAGTTTTCCTGGAGCTGTTGGAGTGCTGGGGAAAGCTATCTCTCCCAAAGAAGAGTGCCGTGTGTTGCCCTGCCCTCGGCAATCAGAGAGTGAGTGGGAAGGGCTTCCGGCCCGGGCAGTTTCTTTGCAGGCCCGGGGAGCCTGCCGGTACTCAGTGTCCTTGCAGGGAATAGGGTGCCCCGCTAGGGTCTTACGTGTCTTGAAAAGCGTACGAACTTGAAAATAAAGCAGAAGTCCGACTAAGGTCTCGTGGAAACTGCTCGAAGCTTCCGCCTCAGCAGGGCTATTGGAAGGCCTTACCTGGAGGTTAAGTCCTCACATCGAGCTTCCCTTTAGCCCTAGAGCATGACAGGATGAGCTCCTAGCGGGGATCTGGAAGCACCCCGTTGATTTAGAGAAAACTGCGTCTCTTCCACGAGCCCTGACTCCAGTGACTAGGGGCCCGTCACAAACGGTGTTATGCAGGTAGCTTCGAGGCAGCATGAATGGAGCTTTCCAAATGGGAATGCAAGGCTTGCGTCATCAGGCCCCCACTTCCAGGGAGCACGTGGCCTACCGCCTTGCGAGTCCTAGCAAGTCAAAAGAGACTCTAGCTACACCCTGGTCCCTTCCCTGAATCCACCTTTCTTCACAGGGTGTTCTGCACGTAGCCAACTGCCTCAGGCAAGGAACGCTCTGGGTACGCTCTCGGTCTTTAGCCTCTCCTAAAAGCCTGCACTGTAAGAGGAAGAACTGTACTTCAGTTGCAGCAGGAACGCAAGCTGACCCTCTCCTGGAGGTATGGAGTCCTCGGGTAGGAGTTCCAAGAAGGAATGCGCAGCAGAGGGTTTTTTCTAAGTGCCTCTCAGACTAGGGCCCTGAGGCAGAGTTCCTTGACAAGTAGGACGTGAGAGAACAACTTCCTCTTAGCTGTTATAGCGGTGAGGAAATCTAGCTCTCCCTAAGGAACTGTGCCGTGCGATGCCCTACACGCGGCCTACACAGAGTCACTGGGAGGGGCTTCCGGGTCTGGAGGCCGCGTAGCAGGCCCGTGGAGCCTGCCGGTACTCGGTGTTCTTGCAGGGAATAGGGTGCAAACGCGAGGGGCCTGGGTGTCCTGAACAGCGTACTACAAATAAACTAAAGCAGTCCTGCAACTAAGGCCTCTTGGAAACTGCTGCATGCCTCTGCTTCAGCAGGGCCAAGAAAGGACTTACCTCGAGGCAAGGGCTGACATTCGGTCTCCAGGTAGCTATAGAGGGTAGCAGCATGAGCACCCAAGCAGGCCTGGGAAGCACCATGTTTTATTAGAGGACACTCATCTTCTTCCCAGAGCCATGCTTACCGTGACTAGAGGCCCGTCAAAAGGTGTGTCTCTGCGTGTGATTCAAGGCCCGAGGAATGGAAGTTTCCAAATGGGAAAGACGGCGTGTGCCATCAGGCCCACGGTTCCAGGTGGACACGCATTATACGTGCCCGTTGATGCAACAAGTCAAAAGACGCACAGCGTACACCCCGGGCCCTTCCCTGAATCAACTTGTTTACGCGGGGTGCTCTGCGTGTAGCGAACTCCCTCAAGCAAGGCAGGCTCTAGTTAGGCCGAGGAGCATTTGCCTCTTCCAAAAGACTGCAGTGTTTCATGAAGAACTGTGCTTTCGTTGCTGCTGGAACACAAGCTGACTTTCTCCTTGAAGAGAGTGACTTTCCAACGGAGGTCCCTGAAGGAATCCTAAGCGGACTATTTTCTCAGGGCAACTCAGAGAATGTCCAAAATGTCGAAAGGTAGGGGTTGAGTGTGCCTGCATGTCTGGGTGTGCACACATCTGTGCAAATATTGGGGTGAGGGTGCCTGCGTGTATGGGTGTGTGAGAGAAGCTGAAAGACGGTCAAAAATGTTCGAAAGTTCCATGGCCCGGTGGACTGGCTAGAAATGCGTTCCTGGTGCCGTTGGAGTGCTGAGGAATTGTAGCAGTCCCAAGGAAGAGTGCTGTGTGTTGTCCACTCGGCGTACACAGAGGGCCTCTGAAGGGCCTACTGGCCTGGGTGTTGCTCAACATGCCCACAGAGGCCAGGCGGCCGGGGCGTACTCAGTGATGTTGTGGGGGAAAGGGGGCACACCCGAGGCGTCTAGGCGTCCTGAAAACCGAACCAGCGTTAAAATAAAGTGCCACACCGACCAGGACCTCAAAGAGCTGCTGTACGCTCCGTTCCTGCAGGGCTAACTCAAAGACTTTCTCGAGGTGTGTAATCACGTCGACATTGCCTTTGGTCCGACAGCCTGACAGGATGAGCTACCAGCCAGGCTATGGAAGCACCCTGGTTGTTTAGAGGAAAACTCCTTTCCTTCCCAGAGCCCTGCCTCCACCGACCCGAGGCCCGTCACAAACGGTGTTCTTTAGGCAGCTTCAAGGCAGCATGAATGGAGGCTTCAAAATGGGGAAGCGAGGCTTGGGCCTTCAGGTCTCCCCTTGCCTTGAACACGGAGCCTACCTCCCTGTGACTTCTGACAAGTCAGAAGAGGAGGCTCTAGCTACACACAGGTCCGTTCCCTGAATCGCCTTATCTTCCCGGGGTGTTCCGCAGATAGCGAACACGGTCCTCCAAGGAATGCACTAGGGAGGCTATGGGGCCTTAGCCTCTTCTGAAAGCCTGCAGTGTAAGAGGAAGAACTGTGCTTTAGTGGCAGTAGGAAGGCAAGCCGACTTTCTCCTGCCGGTATAGGGTCTTCAGGTATGAGTGCCTAGAAGGAATGCCAAGCAGGTTTGTTTTCCCCGTGCAGCTCAGTCTAGGAGAATGAGGCAGAACTGCATGACATGTGGGACGCCAGAGAACAGTTTTCCTGGAGCTGTTGGAGTGCTGGGGAAAGCTATCTCTCCCAAAGAAGAGTGCCGTGTGTTGCCCTGCCCTCGGCAATCACAGAGTGAGTGGGAAGGGCTTCCGGCCCGGGCAGTTTCTTTGCAGGCCCGGGGAGCCTGCCGGTACTCAGTGTCCTTGCAGGGAATAGGGTGCCCACGCGAGGGTCCTAGGTGTCTTGAAAAGCGTACGAACACGAAAATAAAGCCGAGCTGCGACTAAGGCCTCGTGGAAACTGCTCGAAGCTTCCGCCTCAGCAGGGCTCTTAGAAGGCCTTACCTGGAGGTACGTCCTCACATCGAGCTTCCCTTTAGCCCTAGAGCATGACAGGCGGAGCTCTTACCGGGACTCTGGAAGCACCCTGTTGACTTATAGAAAACTGCTTCTCTTCCACGAGCCCTGACTCCAGCGACTAGGGGCCCGTCCCAAACGGTTTTATGCAGGCAGCTTCGAGGCGGCATGAGTGGTTCTTTAAAAATGAGAATGCAAGGCTTGCGTCATCAGGCCCCCACTTCCAGTCAACACGTTGACTACCGCCTTGTGATTCGTAGCTAGTCAAAAGAGGCTCCAGCTACACACAGGTCCCTTCCCTGAATCCACTTTTCTTCACAGGCTGTTCTGCCTGTAGCTAACTCGCTCATCCAAGGACTGCACTAGGGAGGCTCTCGGGCCTTAGCGTCTTCTGAAAGCTTGCAGTGTAACAGGCAGAACTCTGCTTTAGTGGCAGTAGGAATGCAAGCTGACTTTCTCCTGCAGGTATGGGGTCTTCAGGTATGAGTGCCTAGAAGGAATGCCAAGCAGTTTCGGTTTCCCCGTGCAGCTCACTCGAGGACAATGGGGGCAGAACTGCATGACATGTGGGACGCCAGAGAACAGTTTTCCTGGAGCTGTTGGAGTGCTGGGGAAAGCTATCTCTCCCAAAGAAGAGTGCCGTGTGTTGCCCTGCCCTCGGCAATCAGAGAGTGAGTGGGAAGGGCTTCCGGCCCGGGCAGTTTCTTTGCAGGCCCGGGGAGCCTGCCGGTACTCAGTGTCCTTGCAGGGAATAGGGTGCCCCGCTAGGGTCTTACGTGTCTTGAAAAGCGTACGAACTTGAAAATAAAGCAGAAGTCCGACTAAGGTCTCGTGGAAACTGCTCGAAGCTTCCGCCTCAGCAGGGCTATTGGAAGGCCTTACCTGGAGGTTAAGTCCTCACATCGAGCTTCCCTTTAGCCCTAGAGCATGACAGGATGAGCTCCTAGCGGGGATCTGGAAGCACCCCGTTGATTTAGAGAAAACTGCGTCTCTTCCACGAGCCCTGACTCCAGTGACTAGGGGCCCGTCACAAACGGTGTTATGCAGGTAGCTTCGAGGCAGCATGAATGGAGCTTTCCAAATGGGAATGCAAGGCTTGCGTCATCAGGCCCCCACTTCCAGGGAGCACGTGGCCTACCGCCTTGCGAGTCCTAGCAAGTCAAAAGAGACTCTAGCTACACCCTGGTCCCTTCCCTGAATCCACCTTTCTTCACAGGGTGTTCTGCACGTAGCCAACTGCCTCAGGCAAGGAACGCTCTGGGTACGCTCTCGGTCTTTAGCCTCTCCTAAAAGCCTGCACTGTAAGAGGAAGAACTGTACTTCAGTTGCAGCAGGAACGCAAGCTGACCCTCTCCTGGAGGTATGGAGTCCTCGGGTAGGAGTTCCAAGAAGGAATGCGCAGCAGAGGGTTTTTTCTAAGTGCCTCTCAGACTAGGGCCCTGAGGCAGAGTTCCTTGACAAGTAGGACGTGAGAGAACAACTTCCTCTTAGCTGTTATAGCGGTGAGGAAATCTAGCTCTCCCTAAGGAACTGTGCCGTGCGATGCCCTACACGCGGCCTACACAGAGTCACTGGGAGGGGCTTCCGGGTCTGGAGGCCGCGTAGCAGGCCCGTGGAGCCTGCCGGTACTCGGTGTTCTTGCAGGGAATAGGGTGCAAACGCGAGGGGCCTGGGTGTCCTGAACAGCGTACTACAAATAAACTAAAGCAGTCCTGCAACTAAGGCCTCTTGGAAACTGCTGCATGCCTCTGCTTCAGCAGGGCCAAGAAAGGACTTACCTCGAGGCAAGGGCTGACATTCGGTCTCCAGGTAGCTATAGAGGGTAGCAGCATGAGCACCCAAGCAGGCCTGGGAAGCACCATGTTTTATTAGAGGACACTCATCTTCTTCCCAGAGCCATGCTTACCGTGACTAGAGGCCCGTCAAAAGGTGTGTCTCTGCGTGTGATTCAAGGCCCGAGGAATGGAAGTTTCCAAATGGGAAAGACGGCGTGTGCCATCAGGCCCACGGTTCCAGGTGGACACGCATTATACGTGCCCGTTGATGCAACAAGTCAAAAGACGCACAGCGTACACCCCGGGCCCTTCCCTGAATCAACTTGTTTACGCGGGGTGCTCTGCGTGTAGCGAACTCCCTCAAGCAAGGCAGGCTCTAGTTAGGCCGAGGAGCATTTGCCTCTTCCAAAAGACTGCAGTGTTTCATGAAGAACTGTGCTTTCGTTGCTGCTGGAACACAAGCTGACTTTCTCCTTGAAGAGAGTGACTTTCCAACGGAGGTCCCTGAAGGAATCCTAAGCGGACTATTTTCTCAGGGCAACTCAGAGAATGTCCAAAATGTCGAAAGGTAGGGGTTGAGTGTGCCTGCATGTCTGGGTGTGCACACATCTGTGCAAATATTGGGGTGAGGGTGCCTGCGTGTATGGGTGTGTGAGAGAAGCTGAAAGACGGTCAAAAATGTTCGAAAGTTCCATGGCCCGGTGGACTGGCTAGAAATGCGTTCCTGGTGCCGTTGGAGTGCTGAGGAATTGTAGCAGTCCCAAGGAAGAGTGCTGTGTGTTGTCCACTCGGCGTACACAGAGGGCCTCTGAAGGGCCTACTGGCCTGGGTGTTGCTCAACATGCCCACAGAGGCCAGGTGGCCGGGGCGTACTCAGTGATGTTGTGGGGGAAAGGGGGCACACCCGAGGCGTCCAGGCGTCCTGAAAACCGAACCAGCGTTAAAATAAAGTGCCACACCGACCAGGACGTCAAAGAGCTGCTGTACGCTCCGTTCCTGCAGGGCTAACTCAAAGACTTTCTCGAGGTGTGTAATCACGTCGACATTGCCTTTGGTCCGACAGCCTGACAGGATGAGCTACCAGCCAGGCTATGGAAGCACCCTGGTTGTTTAGAGGAAAACTCCTTTCCTTCCCAGAGCCCTGCCTCCACCGACCCGAGGCCCGTCACAAACGGTGTTCTTTAGGCAGCTTCAAGGCAGCATGAATGGAGGCTTCAAAATGGGGAAGCGAGGCTTGGGCCTTCAGGTCTCCCCTTGCCTTGAACACGGAGCCTACCTCCCTGTGACTTCTGACAAGTCAGAAGAGGAGGCTCTAGCTACACACAGGTCCGTTCCCTGAATCGCCTTATCTTCCCGGGGTGTTCCGCAGATAGCGAACACGGTCCTCCAAGGAATGCACTAGGGAGGCTATGGGGCCTTAGCCTCTTCTGAAAGCCTGCAGTGTAAGAGGAAGAACTGTGCTTTAGTGGCAGTAGGAAGGCAAGCCGACTTTCTCCTGCCGGTATAGGGTCTTCAGGTATGAGTGCCTAGAAGGAATGCCAAGCAGGTTTGTTTTCCCCGTGCAGCTCAGTCTAGGAGAATGAGGCAGAACTGCATGACATGTGGGACGCCAGAGAACAGTTTTCCTGGAGCTGTTGGAGTGCTGGGGAAAGCTATCTCTCCCAAAGAAGAGTGCCGTGTGTTGCCCTGCCCTCGGCAATCACAGAGTGAGTGGGAAGGGCTTCCGGCCCGGGCAGTTTCTTTGCAGGCCCGGGGAGCCTGCCGGTACTCAGTGTCCTTGCAGGGAATAGGGTGCCCACGCGAGGGTCCTAGGTGTCTTGAAAAGCGTACGAACACGAAAATAAAGCCGAGCTGCGACTAAGGCCTCGTGGAAACTGCTCGAAGCTTCCGCCTCAGCAGGGCTCTTAGAAGGCCTTACCTGGAGGTACGTCCTCACATCGAGCTTCCCTTTAGCCCTAGAGCATGACAGGCGGAGCTCTTACCGGGACTCTGGAAGCACCCTGTTGACTTATAGAAAACTGCTTCTCTTCCACGAGCCCTGACTCCAGCGACTAGGGGCCCGTCCCAAACGGTTTTATGCAGGCAGCTTCGAGGCGGCATGAGTGGTTCTTTAAAAATGAGAATGCAAGGCTTGCGTCATCAGGCCCCCACTTCCAGTCAACACGTTGACTACCGCCTTGTGATTCGTAGCTAGTCAAAAGAGGCTCCAGCTACACACAGGTCCCTTCCCTGAATCCACTTTTCTTCACAGGCTGTTCTGCCTGTAGCTAACTCGCTCATCCAAGGACTGCACTAGGGAGGCTCTCGGGCCTTAGCGTCTTCTGAAAGCTTGCAGTGTAACAGGCAGAACTCTGCTTTAGTGGCAGTAGGAATGCAAGCTGACTTTCTCCTGCAGGTATGGGGTCTTCAGGTATGAGTGCCTAGAAGGAATGCCAAGCAGTTTCGGTTTCCCCGTGCAGCTCACTCGAGGACAATGGGGGCAGAACTGCATGACATGTGGGACGCCAGAGAACAGTTTTCCTGGAGCTGTTGGAGTGCTGGGGAAAGCTATCTCTCCCAAAGAAGAGTGCCGTGTGTTGCCCTGCCCTCGGCAATCAGAGAGTGAGTGGGAAGGGCTTCCGGCCCGGGCAGTTTCTTTGCAGGCCCGGGGAGCCTGCCGGTACTCAGTGTCCTTGCAGGGAATAGGGTGCCCCGCTAGGGTCTTACGTGTCTTGAAAAGCGTACGAACTTGAAAATAAAGCAGAAGTCCGACTAAGGTCTCGTGGAAACTGCTCGAAGCTTCCGCCTCAGCAGGGCTATTGGAAGGCCTTACCTGGAGGTTAAGTCCTCACATCGAGCTTCCCTTTAGCCCTAGAGCATGACAGGATGAGCTCCTAGCGGGGATCTGGAAGCACCCCGTTGATTTAGAGAAAACTGCGTCTCTTCCACGAGCCCTGACTCCAGTGACTAGGGGCCCGTCACAAACGGTGTTATGCAGGTAGCTTCGAGGCAGCATGAATGGAGCTTTCCAAATGGGAATGCAAGGCTTGCGTCATCAGGCCCCCACTTCCAGGGAGCACGTGGCCTACCGCCTTGCGAGTCCTAGCAAGTCAAAAGAGACTCTAGCTACACCCTGGTCCCTTCCCTGAATCCACCTTTCTTCACAGGGTGTTCTGCACGTAGCCAACTGCCTCAGGCAAGGAACGCTCTGGGTACGCTCTCGGTCTTTAGCCTCTCCTAAAAGCCTGCACTGTAAGAGGAAGAACTGTACTTCAGTTGCAGCAGGAACGCAAGCTGACCCTCTCCTGGAGGTATGGAGTCCTCGGGTAGGAGTTCCAAGAAGGAATGCGCAGCAGAGGGTTTTTTCTAAGTGCCTCTCAGACTAGGGCCCTGAGGCAGAGTTCCTTGACAAGTAGGACGTGAGAGAACAACTTCCTCTTAGCTGTTATAGCGGTGAGGAAATCTAGCTCTCCCTAAGGAACTGTGCCGTGCGATGCCCTACACGCGGCCTACACAGAGTCACTGGGAGGGGCTTCCGGGTCTGGAGGCCGCGTAGCAGGCCCGTGGAGCCTGCCGGTACTCGGTGTTCTTGCAGGGAATAGGGTGCAAACGCGAGGGGCCTGGGTGTCCTGAACAGCGTACTACAAATAAACTAAAGCAGTCCTGCAACTAAGGCCTCTTGGAAACTGCTGCATGCCTCTGCTTCAGCAGGGCCAAGAAAGGACTTACCTCGAGGCAAGGGCTGACATTCGGTCTCCAGGTAGCTATAGAGGGTAGCAGCATGAGCACCCAAGCAGGCCTGGGAAGCACCATGTTTTATTAGAGGACACTCATCTTCTTCCCAGAGCCATGCTTACCGTGACTAGAGGCCCGTCAAAAGGTGTGTCTCTGCGTGTGATTCAAGGCCCGAGGAATGGAAGTTTCCAAATGGGAAAGACGGCGTGTGCCATCAGGCCCACGGTTCCAGGTGGACACGCATTATACGTGCCCGTTGATGCAACAAGTCAAAAGACGCACAGCGTACACCCCGGGCCCTTCCCTGAATCAACTTGTTTACGCGGGGTGCTCTGCGTGTAGCGAACTCCCTCAAGCAAGGCAGGCTCTAGTTAGGCCGAGGAGCATTTGCCTCTTCCAAAAGACTGCAGTGTTTCATGAAGAACTGTGCTTTCGTTGCTGCTGGAACACAAGCTGACTTTCTCCTTGAAGAGAGTGACTTTCCAACGGAGGTCCCTGAAGGAATCCTAAGCGGACTATTTTCTCAGGGCAACTCAGAGAATGTCCAAAATGTCGAAAGGTAGGGGTTGAGTGTGCCTGCATGTCTGGGTGTGCACACATCTGTGCAAATATTGGGGTGAGGGTGCCTGCGTGTATGGGTGTGTGAGAGAAGCTGAAAGACGGTCAAAAATGTTCGAAAGTTCCATGGCCCGGTGGACTGGCTAGAAATGCGTTCCTGGTGCCGTTGGAGTGCTGAGGAATTGTAGCAGTCCCAAGGAAGAGTGCTGTGTGTTGTCCACTCGGCGTACACAGAGGGCCTCTGAAGCGCCTACTGGCCTGGGTGTTGCTCAACATGCCCACAGAGGCCAGGCGGCCGGGGCGTACTCAGTGATGTTGTGGGGGAAAGGGGGCACACCCGAGGCGTCTAGGCGTCCTGAAAACCGAACCAGCGTTAAAATAAAGTGCCACACCGGCCAGGACCTCAAAGAGCTGCTGTACGCTCCGTTCCTGCAGGGCTAACTCAAAGACTTTCTCGAGGTGTGTAATCACGTCGACATTGCCTTTGGGCCGACAGCCTGACAGGATGAGCTACCAGCCAGGCTATGGAAGCACCCTGGTTGTTTAGAGGAAAACTCCTTTCCTTCCCAGAGCCCTGCCTCCACCGACCCGAGGCCCGTCACAAACGGTGTTCTTTAGGCAGCTTCAAGGCAGCATGAATGGAGGCTTCAAAATGGGGAAGCGAGGCTTGGGCCTTCAGGTCTCCCCTTGCCTTGAACACGGAGCCTACCTCCCTGTGACTTCTGACAAGTCAGAAGAGGAGGCTCTAGCTACACACAGGTCCGTTCCCTGAATCGCCTTATCTTCCCGGGGTGTTCCGCAGATAGCGAACACGGTCCTCCAAGGAATGCACTAGGGAGGCTATGGGGCCTTAGCCTCTTCTGAAAGCCTGCAGTGTAAGAGGAAGAACTGTGCTTTAGTGGCAGTAGGAAGGCAAGCCGACTTTCTCCTGCCGGTATAGGGTCTTCAGGTATGAGTGCCTAGAAGGAATGCCAAGCAGGTTTGTTTTCCCCGTGCAGCTCAGTCTAGGAGAATGAGGCAGAACTGCATGACATGTGGGACGCCAGAGAACAGTTTTCCTGGAGCTGTTGGAGTGCTGGGGAAAGCTATCTCTCCCAAAGAAGAGTGCCGTGTGTTGCCCTGCCCTCGGCAATCACAGAGTGAGTGGGAAGGGCTTCCGGCCCGGGCAGTTTCTTTGCAGGCCCGGGGAGCCTGCCGGTACTCAGTGTCCTTGCAGGGAATAGGGTGCCCACGCGAGGGTCCTAGGTGTCTTGAAAAGCGTACGAACACGAAAATAAAGCCGAGCTGCGACTAAGGCCTCGTGGAAACTGCTCGAAGCTTCCGCCTCAGCAGGGCTCTTAGAAGGCCTTACCTGGAGGTACGTCCTCACATCGAGCTTCCCTTTAGCCCTAGAGCATGACAGGCGGAGCTCTTACCGGGACTCTGGAAGCACCCTGTTGACTTATAGAAAACTGCTTCTCTTCCACGAGCCCTGACTCCAGCGACTAGGGGCCCGTCCCAAACGGTTTTATGCAGGCAGCTTCGAGGCGGCATGAGTGGTTCTTTAAAAATGAGAATGCAAGGCTTGCGTCATCAGGCCCCCACTTCCAGTCAACACGTTGACTACCGCCTTGTGATTCGTAGCTAGTCAAAAGAGGCTCCAGCTACACACAGGTCCCTTCCCTGAATCCACTTTTCTTCACAGGCTGTTCTGCCTGTAGCTAACTCGCTCATCCAAGGACTGCACTAGGGAGGCTCTCGGGCCTTAGCGTCTTCTGAAAGCTTGCAGTGTAACAGGCAGAACTCTGCTTTAGTGGCAGTAGGAATGCAAGCTGACTTTCTCCTGCAGGTATGGGGTCTTCAGGTATGAGTGCCTAGAAGGAATGCCAAGCAGTTTCGGTTTCCCCGTGCAGCTCACTCGAGGACAATGGGGGCAGAACTGCATGACATGTGGGACGCCAGAGAACAGTTTTCCTGGAGCTGTTGGAGTGCTGGGGAAAGCTATCTCTCCCAAAGAAGAGTGCCGTGTGTTGCCCTGCCCTCGGCAATCAGAGAGTGAGTGGGAAGGGCTTCCGGCCCGGGCAGTTTCTTTGCAGGCCCGGGGAGCCTGCCGGTACTCAGTGTCCTTGCAGGGAATAGGGTGCCCCGCTAGGGTCTTACGTGTCTTGAAAAGCGTACGAACTTGAAAATAAAGCAGAAGTCCGACTAAGGTCTCGTGGAAACTGCTCGAAGCTTCCGCCTCAGCAGGGCTATTGGAAGGCCTTACCTGGAGGTTAAGTCCTCACATCGAGCTTCCCTTTAGCCCTAGAGCATGACAGGATGAGCTCCTAGCGGGGATCTGGAAGCACCCCGTTGATTTAGAGAAAACTGCGTCTCTTCCACGAGCCCTGACTCCAGTGACTAGGGGCCCGTCACAAACGGTGTTATGCAGGTAGCTTCGAGGCAGCATGAATGGAGCTTTCCAAATGGGAATGCAAGGCTTGCGTCATCAGGCCCCCACTTCCAGGGAGCACGTGGCCTACCGCCTTGCGAGTCCTAGCAAGTCAAAAGAGACTCTAGCTACACCCTGGTCCCTTCCCTGAATCCACCTTTCTTCACAGGGTGTTCTGCACGTAGCCAACTGCCTCAGGCAAGGAACGCTCTGGGTACGCTCTCGGTCTTTAGCCTCTCCTAAAAGCCTGCACTGTAAGAGGAAGAACTGTACTTCAGTTGCAGCAGGAACGCAAGCTGACCCTCTCCTGGAGGTATGGAGTCCTCGGGTAGGAGTTCCAAGAAGGAATGCGCAGCAGAGGGTTTTTTCTAAGTGCCTCTCAGACTAGGGCCCTGAGGCAGAGTTCCTTGACAAGTAGGACGTGAGAGAACAACTTCCTCTTAGCTGTTATAGCGGTGAGGAAATCTAGCTCTCCCTAAGGAACTGTGCCGTGCGATGCCCTACACGCGGCCTACACAGAGTCACTGGGAGGGGCTTCCGGGTCTGGAGGCCGCGTAGCAGGCCCGTGGAGCCTGCCGGTACTCGGTGTTCTTGCAGGGAATAGGGTGCAAACGCGAGGGGCCTGGGTGTCCTGAACAGCGTACTACAAATAAACTAAAGCAGTCCTGCAACTAAGGCCTCTTGGAAACTGCTGCATGCCTCTGCTTCAGCAGGGCCAAGAAAGGACTTACCTCGAGGCAAGGGCTGACATTCGGTCTCCAGGTAGCTATAGAGGGTAGCAGCATGAGCACCCAAGCAGGCCTGGGAAGCACCATGTTTTATTAGAGGACACTCATCTTCTTCCCAGAGCCATGCTTACCGTGACTAGAGGCCCGTCAAAAGGTGTGTCTCTGCGTGTGATTCAAGGCCCGAGGAATGGAAGTTTCCAAATGGGAAAGACGGCGTGTGCCATCAGGCCCACGGTTCCAGGTGGACACGCATTATACGTGCCCGTTGATGCAACAAGTCAAAAGACGCACAGCGTACACCCCGGGCCCTTCCCTGAATCAACTTGTTTACGCGGGGTGCTCTGCGTGTAGCGAACTCCCTCAAGCAAGGCAGGCTCTAGTTAGGCCGAGGAGCATTTGCCTCTTCCAAAAGACTGCAGTGTTTCACGAAGAACTGTGCTTTCGTTGCTGCTGGAACACAAGCTGACTTTCTCCTTGAAGAGAGTGACTTTCCAACGGAGGTCCCTGAAGGAATCCTAAGCGGACTATTTTCTCAGGGCAACTCAGAGAATGTCCAAAATGTCGAAAGGTAGGGGTTGAGTGTGCCTGCATGTCTGGGTGTGCACACATCTGTGCAAATATTGGGGTGAGGGTGCCTGCGTGTATGGGTGTGTGAGAGAAGCTGAAAGACGGTCAAAAATGTTCGAAAGTTCCATGGCCCGGTGGACTGGCTAGAAATGCGTTCCTGGTGCCGTTGGAGTGCTGAGGAATTGTAGCAGTCCCAAGGAAGAGTGCTGTGTGTTGTCCACTCGGCGTACACAGAGGGCCTCTGAAGCGCCTACTGGCCTGGGTGTTGCTCAACAAGCCCACAGAGGCCAGGCGGCCGGGGCGTACTCAGTGATGTTGTGGGGGAAAGGGGGCACACCCGAGGCGTCTAGGCGTCCTGAAAACCGAACCAGCGTTAAAATAAAGTGCCACACCGGCCAGGACCTCAAAGAGCTGCTGTACGCTCCGTTCCTGCAGGGCTAACTCAAAGACTTTCTCGAGGTGTGTAATCACGTCGACATTGCCTTTGGTCCGACAGCCTGACAGGATGAGCTACCAGCCAGGCTATGGAAGCACCCTGGTTGTTTAGAGGAAAACTCCTTTCCTTCCCAGAGCCCTGCCTCCACCGACCCGAGGCCCGTCACAAACGGTGTTCTTTAGGCAGCTTCAAGGCAGCATGAATGGAGGCTTCAAAATGGGGAAGCGAGGCTTGGGCCTTCAGGTCTCCCCTTGCCTTGAACACGGAGCCTACCTCCCTGTGACTTCTGACAAGTCAGAAGAGGAGGCTCTAGCTACACACAGGTCCGTTCCCTGAATCGCCTTATCTTCCCGGGGTGTTCCGCAGATAGCGAACACGGTCCTCCAAGGAATGCACTAGGGAGGCTATGGGGCCTTAGCCTCTTCTGAAAGCCTGCAGTGTAAGAGGAAGAACTGTGCTTTAGTGGCAGTAGGAAGGCAAGCCGACTTTCTCCTGCCGGTATAGGGTCTTCAGGTATGAGTGCCTAGAAGGAATGCCAAGCAGGTTTGTTTTCCCCGTGCAGCTCAGTCTAGGAGAATGAGGCAGAACTGCATGACATGTGGGACGCCAGAGAACAGTTTTCCTGGAGCTGTTGGAGTGCTGGGGAAAGCTATCTCTCCCAAAGAAGAGTGCCGTGTGTTGCCCTGCCCTCGGCAATCACAGAGTGAGTGGGAAGGGCTTCCGGCCCGGGCAGTTTCTTTGCAGGCCCGGGGAGCCTGCCGGTACTCAGTGTCCTTGCAGGGAATAGGGTGCCCACGCGAGGGTCCTAGGTGTCTTGAAAAGCGTACGAACACGAAAATAAAGCCGAGCTGCGACTAAGGCCTCGTGGAAACTGCTCGAAGCTTCCGCCTCAGCAGGGCTCTTAGAAGGCCTTACCTGGAGGTACGTCCTCACATCGAGCTTCCCTTTAGCCCTAGAGCATGACAGGCGGAGCTCTTACCGGGACTCTGGAAGCACCCTGTTGACTTATAGAAAACTGCTTCTCTTCCACGAGCCCTGACTCCAGCGACTAGGGGCCCGTCCCAAACGGTTTTATGCAGGCAGCTTCGAGGCGGCATGAGTGGTTCTTTAAAAATGAGAATGCAAGGCTTGCGTCATCAGGCCCCCACTTCCAGTCAACACGTTGACTACCGCCTTGTGATTCGTAGCTAGTCAAAAGAGGCTCCAGCTACACACAGGTCCCTTCCCTGAATCCACTTTTCTTCACAGGCTGTTCTGCCTGTAGCTAACTCGCTCATCCAAGGACTGCACTAGGGAGGCTCTCGGGCCTTAGCGTCTTCTGAAAGCTTGCAGTGTAACAGGCAGAACTCTGCTTTAGTGGCAGTAGGAATGCAAGCTGACTTTCTCCTGCAGGTATGGGGTCTTCAGGTATGAGTGCCTAGAAGGAATGCCAAGCAGTTTCGGTTTCCCCGTGCAGCTCACTCGAGGACAATGGGGGCAGAACTGCATGACATGTGGGACGCCAGAGAACAGTTTTCCTGGAGCTGTTGGAGTGCTGGGGAAAGCTATCTCTCCCAAAGAAGAGTGCCGTGTGTTGCCCTGCCCTCGGCAATCAGAGAGTGAGTGGGAAGGGCTTCCGGCCCGGGCAGTTTCTTTGCAGGCCCGGGGAGCCTGCCGGTACTCAGTGTCCTTGCAGGGAATAGGGTGCCCCGCTAGGGTCTTACGTGTCTTGAAAAGCGTACGAACTTGAAAATAAAGCAGAAGTCCGACTAAGGTCTCGTGGAAACTGCTCGAAGCTTCCGCCTCAGCAGGGCTATTGGAAGGCCTTACCTGGAGGTTAAGTCCTCACATCGAGCTTCCCTTTAGCCCTAGAGCATGACAGGATGAGCTCCTAGCGGGGATCTGGAAGCACCCCGTTGATTTAGAGAAAACTGCGTCTCTTCCACGAGCCCTGACTCCAGTGACTAGGGGCCCGTCACAAACGGTGTTATGCAGGTAGCTTCGAGGCAGCATGAATGGAGCTTTCCAAATGGGAATGCAAGGCTTGCGTCATCAGGCCCCCACTTCCAGGGAGCACGTGGCCTACCGCCTTGCGAGTCCTAGCAAGTCAAAAGAGACTCTAGCTACACCCTGGTCCCTTCCCTGAATCCACCTTTCTTCACAGGGTGTTCTGCACGTAGCCAACTGCCTCAGGCAAGGAACGCTCTGGGTACGCTCTCGGTCTTTAGCCTCTCCTAAAAGCCTGCACTGTAAGAGGAAGAACTGTACTTCAGTTGCAGCAGGAACGCAAGCTGACCCTCTCCTGGAGGTATGGAGTCCTCGGGTAGGAGTTCCAAGAAGGAATGCGCAGCAGAGGGTTTTTTCTAAGTGCCTCTCAGACTAGGGCCCTGAGGCAGAGTTCCTTGACAAGTAGGACGTGAGAGAACAACTTCCTCTTAGCTGTTATAGCGGTGAGGAAATCTAGCTCTCCCTAAGGAACTGTGCCGTGCGATGCCCTACACGCGGCCTACACAGAGTCACTGGGAGGGGCTTCCGGGTCTGGAGGCCGCGTAGCAGGCCCGTGGAGCCTGCCGGTACTCGGTGTTCTTGCAGGGAATAGGGTGCAAACGCGAGGGGCCTGGGTGTCCTGAACAGCGTACTACAAATAAACTAAAGCAGTCCTGCAACTAAGGCCTCTTGGAAACTGCTGCATGCCTCTGCTTCAGCAGGGCCAAGAAAGGACTTACCTCGAGGCAAGGGCTGACATTCGGTCTCCAGGTAGCTATAGAGGGTAGCAGCATGAGCACCCAAGCAGGCCTGGGAAGCACCATGTTTTATTAGAGGACACTCATCTTCTTCCCAGAGCCATGCTTACCGTGACTAGAGGCCCGTCAAAAGGTGTGTCTCTGCGTGTGATTCAAGGCCCGAGGAATGGAAGTTTCCAAATGGGAAAGACGGCGTGTGCCATCAGGCCCACGGTTCCAGGTGGACACGCATTATACGTGCCCGTTGATGCAACAAGTCAAAAGACGCACAGCGTACACCCCGGGCCCTTCCCTGAATCAACTTGTTTACGCGGGGTGCTCTGCGTGTAGCGAACTCCCTCAAGCAAGGCAGGCTCTAGTTAGGCCGAGGAGCATTTGCCTCTTCCAAAAGACTGCAGTGTTTCATGAAGAACTGTGCTTTCGTTGCTGCTGGAACACAAGCTGACTTTCTCCTTGAAGAGAGTGACTTTCCAACGGAGGTCCCTGAAGGAATCCTAAGCGGACTATTTTCTCAGGGCAACTCAGAGAATGTCCAAAATGTCGAAAGGTAGGGGTTGAGTGTGCCTGCATGTCTGGGTGTGCACACATCTGTGCAAATATTGGGGTGAGGGTGCCTGCGTGTATGGGTGTGTGAGAGAAGCTGAAAGACGGTCAAAAATGTTCGAAAGTTCCATGGCCCGGTGGACTGGCTAGAAATGCGTTCCTGGTGCCGTTGGAGTGCTGAGGAATTGTAGCAGTCCCAAGGAAGAGTGCTGTGTGTTGTCCACTCGGCGTACACAGAGGGCCTCTGAAGGGCCTACTGGCCTGGGTGTTGCTCAACATGCCCACAGAGGCCAGGCGGCCGGGGCGTACTCAGTGATGTTGTGGGGGAAAGGGGGCACACCCGAGGCGTCCAGGCGTCCTGAAAACCGAACCAGCGTTAA
Organism: Hyperoodon ampullatus; assembly: GCF_949752795.1. Lineage (NCBI taxonomy): Eukaryota > Metazoa > Chordata > Mammalia > Artiodactyla > Ziphiidae > Hyperoodon > Hyperoodon ampullatus. The sequence continues at coordinate 280,821 of NW_027640584.1, read as the reverse complement.
AATAAAGTGCCACACCGACCAGGACGTCAAAGAGCTGCTGTACGCTCCGTTCCTGCAGGGCTAACTCAAAGACTTTCTCGAGGTGTGTAATCACGTCGACATTGCCTTTGGTCCGACAGCCTGACAGGATGAGCTACCAGCCAGGCTATGGAAGCACCCTGGTTGTTTAGAGGAAAACTCCTTTCCTTCCCAGAGCCCTGCCTCCACCGACCCGAGGCCCGTCACAAACGGTGTTCTTTAGGCAGCTTCAAGGCAGCATGAATGGAGGCTTCAAAATGGGGAAGCGAGGCTTGGGCCTTCAGGTCTCCCCTTGCCTTGAACACGGAGCCTACCTCCCTGTGACTTCTGACAAGTCAGAAGAGGAGGCTCTAGCTACACACAGGTCCGTTCCCTGAATCGCCTTATCTTCCCGGGGTGTTCCGCAGATAGCGAACACGGTCCTCCAAGGAATGCACTAGGGAGGCTATGGGGCCTTAGCCTCTTCTGAAAGCCTGCAGTGTAAGAGGAAGAACTGTGCTTTAGTGGCAGTAGGAAGGCAAGCCGACTTTCTCCTGCCGGTATAGGGTCTTCAGGTATGAGTGCCTAGAAGGAATGCCAAGCAGGTTTGTTTTCCCCGTGCAGCTCAGTCTAGGAGAATGAGGCAGAACTGCATGACATGTGGGACGCCAGAGAACAGTTTTCCTGGAGCTGTTGGAGTGCTGGGGAAAGCTATCTCTCCCAAAGAAGAGTGCCGTGTGTTGCCCTGCCCTCGGCAATCACAGAGTGAGTGGGAAGGGCTTCCGGCCCGGGCAGTTTCTTTGCAGGCCCGGGGAGCCTGCCGGTACTCAGTGTCCTTGCAGGGAATAGGGTGCCCACGCGAGGGTCCTAGGTGTCTTGAAAAGCGTACGAACACGAAAATAAAGCCGAGCTGCGACTAAGGCCTCGTGGAAACTGCTCGAAGCTTCCGCCTCAGCAGGGCTCTTAGAAGGCCTTACCTGGAGGTACGTCCTCACATCGAGCTTCCCTTTAGCCCTAGAGCATGACAGGCGGAGCTCTTACCGGGACTCTGGAAGCACCCTGTTGACTTATAGAAAACTGCTTCTCTTCCACGAGCCCTGACTCCAGCGACTAGGGGCCCGTCCCAAACGGTTTTATGCAGGCAGCTTCGAGGCGGCATGAGTGGTTCTTTAAAAATGAGAATGCAAGGCTTGCGTCATCAGGCCCCCACTTCCAGTCAACACGTTGACTACCGCCTTGTGATTCGTAGCTAGTCAAAAGAGGCTCCAGCTACACACAGGTCCCTTCCCTGAATCCACTTTTCTTCACAGGCTGTTCTGCCTGTAGCTAACTCGCTCATCCAAGGACTGCACTAGGGAGGCTCTCGGGCCTTAGCGTCTTCTGAAAGCTTGCAGTGTAACAGGCAGAACTCTGCTTTAGTGGCAGTAGGAATGCAAGCTGACTTTCTCCTGCAGGTATGGGGTCTTCAGGTATGAGTGCCTAGAAGGAATGCCAAGCAGTTTCGGTTTCCCCGTGCAGCTCACTCGAGGACAATGGGGGCAGAACTGCATGACATGTGGGACGCCAGAGAACAGTTTTCCTGGAGCTGTTGGAGTGCTGGGGAAAGCTATCTCTCCCAAAGAAGAGTGCCGTGTGTTGCCCTGCCCTCGGCAATCAGAGAGTGAGTGGGAAGGGCTTCCGGCCCGGGCAGTTTCTTTGCAGGCCCGGGGAGCCTGCCGGTACTCAGTGTCCTTGCAGGGAATAGGGTGCCCCGCTAGGGTCTTACGTGTCTTGAAAAGCGTACGAACTTGAAAATAAAGCAGAAGTCCGACTAAGGTCTCGTGGAAACTGCTCGAAGCTTCCGCCTCAGCAGGGCTATTGGAAGGCCTTACCTGGAGGTTAAGTCCTCACATCGAGCTTCCCTTTAGCCCTAGAGCATGACAGGATGAGCTCCTAGCGGGGATCTGGAAGCACCCCGTTGATTTAGAGAAAACTGCGTCTCTTCCACGAGCCCTGACTCCAGTGACTAGGGGCCCGTCACAAACGGTGTTATGCAGGTAGCTTCGAGGCAGCATGAATGGAGCTTTCCAAATGGGAATGCAAGGCTTGCGTCATCAGGCCCCCACTTCCAGGGAGCACGTGGCCTACCGCCTTGCGAGTCCTAGCAAGTCAAAAGAGACTCTAGCTACACCCTGGTCCCTTCCCTGAATCCACCTTTCTTCACAGGGTGTTCTGCACGTAGCCAACTGCCTCAGGCAAGGAACGCTCTGGGTACGCTCTCGGTCTTTAGCCTCTCCTAAAAGCCTGCACTGTAAGAGGAAGAACTGTACTTCAGTTGCAGCAGGAACGCAAGCTGACCCTCTCCTGGAGGTATGGAGTCCTCGGGTAGGAGTTCCAAGAAGGAATGCGCAGCAGAGGGTTTTTTCTAAGTGCCTCTCAGACTAGGGCCCTGAGGCAGAGTTCCTTGACAAGTAGGACGTGAGAGAACAACTTCCTCTTAGCTGTTATAGCGGTGAGGAAATCTAGCTCTCCCTAAGGAACTGTGCCGTGCGATGCCCTACACGCGGCCTACACAGAGTCACTGGGAGGGGCTTCCGGGTCTGGAGGCCGCGTAGCAGGCCCGTGGAGCCTGCCGGTACTCGGTGTTCTTGCAGGGAATAGGGTGCAAACGCGAGGGGCCTGGGTGTCCTGAACAGCGTACTACAAATAAACTAAAGCAGTCCTGCAACTAAGGCCTCTTGGAAACTGCTGCATGCCTCTGCTTCAGCAGGGCCAAGAAAGGACTTACCTCGAGGCAAGGGCTGACATTCGGTCTCCAGGTAGCTATAGAGGGTAGCAGCATGAGCACCCAAGCAGGCCTGGGAAGCACCATGTTTTATTAGAGGACACTCATCTTCTTCCCAGAGCCATGCTTACCGTGACTAGAGGCCCGTCAAAAGGTGTGTCTCTGCGTGTGATTCAAGGCCCGAGGAATGGAAGTTTCCAAATGGGAAAGACGGCGTGTGCCATCAGGCCCACGGTTCCAGGTGGACACGCATTATACGTGCCCGTTGATGCAACAAGTCAAAAGACGCACAGCGTACACCCCGGGCCCTTCCCTGAATCAACTTGTTTACGCGGGGTGCTCTGCGTGTAGCGAACTCCCTCAAGCAAGGCAGGCTCTAGTTAGGCCGAGGAGCATTTGCCTCTTCCAAAAGACTGCAGTGTTTCACGAAGAACTGTGCTTTCGTTGCTGCTGGAACACAAGCTGACTTTCTCCTTGAAGAGAGTGACTTTCCAACGGAGGTCCCTGAAGGAATCCTAAGCGGACTATTTTCTCAGGGCAACTCAGAGAATGTCCAAAATGTCGAAAGGTAGGGGTTGAGTGTGCCTGCATGTCTGGGTGTGCACACATCTGTGCAAATATTGGGGTGAGGGTGCCTGCGTGTATGGGTGTGTGAGAGAAGCTGAAAGACGGTCAAAAATGTTCGAAAGTTCCATGGCCCGGTGGACTGGCTAGAAATGCGTTCCTGGTGCCGTTGGAGTGCTGAGGAATTGTAGCAGTCCCAAGGAAGAGTGCTGTGTGTTGTCCACTCGGCGTACACAGAGGGCCTCTGAAGCGCCTACTGGCCTGGGTGTTGCTCAACAAGCCCACAGAGGCCAGGCGGCCGGGGCGTACTCAGTGATGTTGTGGGGGAAAGGGGGCACACCCGAGGCGTCTAGGCGTCCTGAAAACCGAACCAGCGTTAAAATAAAGTGCCACACCGGCCAGGACCTCAAAGAGCTGCTGTACGCTCCGTTCCTGCAGGGCTAACTCAAAGACTTTCTCGAGGTGTGTAATCACGTCGACATTGCCTTTGGTCCGACAGCCTGACAGGATGAGCTACCAGCCAGGCTATGGAAGCACCCTGGTTGTTTAGAGGAAAACTCCTTTCCTTCCCAGAGCCCTGCCTCCACCGACCCGAGGCCCGTCACAAACGGTGTTCTTTAGGCAGCTTCAAGGCAGCATGAATGGAGGCTTCAAAATGGGGAAGCGAGGCTTGGGCCTTCAGGTCTCCCCTTGCCTTGAACACGGAGCCTACCTCCCTGTGACTTCTGACAAGTCAGAAGAGGAGGCTCTAGCTACACACAGGTCCGTTCCCTGAATCGCCTTATCTTCCCGGGGTGTTCCGCAGATAGCGAACACGGTCCTCCAAGGAATGCACTAGGGAGGCTATGGGGCCTTAGCCTCTTCTGAAAGCCTGCAGTGTAAGAGGAAGAACTGTGCTTTAGTGGCAGTAGGAAGGCAAGCCGACTTTCTCCTGCCGGTATAGGGTCTTCAGGTATGAGTGCCTAGAAGGAATGCCAAGCAGGTTTGTTTTCCCCGTGCAGCTCAGTCTAGGAGAATGAGGCAGAACTGCATGACATGTGGGACGCCAGAGAACAGTTTTCCTGGAGCTGTTGGAGTGCTGGGGAAAGCTATCTCTCCCAAAGAAGAGTGCCGTGTGTTGCCCTGCCCTCGGCAATCACAGAGTGAGTGGGAAGGGCTTCCGGCCCGGGCAGTTTCTTTGCAGGCCCGGGGAGCCTGCCGGTACTCAGTGTCCTTGCAGGGAATAGGGTGCCCACGCGAGGGTCCTAGGTGTCTTGAAAAGCGTACGAACACGAAAATAAAGCCGAGCTGCGACTAAGGCCTCGTGGAAACTGCTCGAAGCTTCCGCCTCAGCAGGGCTCTTAGAAGGCCTTACCTGGAGGTACGTCCTCACATCGAGCTTCCCTTTAGCCCTAGAGCATGACAGGCGGAGCTCTTACCGGGACTCTGGAAGCACCCTGTTGACTTATAGAAAACTGCTTCTCTTCCACGAGCCCTGACTCCAGCGACTAGGGGCCCGTCCCAAACGGTTTTATGCAGGCAGCTTCGAGGCGGCATGAGTGGTTCTTTAAAAATGAGAATGCAAGGCTTGCGTCATCAGGCCCCCACTTCCAGTCAACACGTTGACTACCGCCTTGTGATTCGTAGCTAGTCAAAAGAGGCTCCAGCTACACACAGGTCCCTTCCCTGAATCCACTTTTCTTCACAGGCTGTTCTGCCTGTAGCTAACTCGCTCATCCAAGGACTGCACTAGGGAGGCTCTCGGGCCTTAGCGTCTTCTGAAAGCTTGCAGTGTAACAGGCAGAACTCTGCTTTAGTGGCAGTAGGAATGCAAGCTGACTTTCTCCTGCAGGTATGGGGTCTTCAGGTATGAGTGCCTAGAAGGAATGCCAAGCAGTTTCGGTTTCCCCGTGCAGCTCACTCGAGGACAATGGGGGCAGAACTGCATGACATGTGGGACGCCAGAGAACAGTTTTCCTGGAGCTGTTGGAGTGCTGGGGAAAGCTATCTCTCCCAAAGAAGAGTGCCGTGTGTTGCCCTGCCCTCGGCAATCAGAGAGTGAGTGGGAAGGGCTTCCGGCCCGGGCAGTTTCTTTGCAGGCCCGGGGAGCCTGCCGGTACTCAGTGTCCTTGCAGGGAATAGGGTGCCCCGCTAGGGTCTTACGTGTCTTGAAAAGCGTACGAACTTGAAAATAAAGCAGAAGTCCGACTAAGGTCTCGTGGAAACTGCTCGAAGCTTCCGCCTCAGCAGGGCTATTGGAAGGCCTTACCTGGAGGTTAAGTCCTCACATCGAGCTTCCCTTTAGCCCTAGAGCATGACAGGATGAGCTCCTAGCGGGGATCTGGAAGCACCCCGTTGATTTAGAGAAAACTGCGTCTCTTCCACGAGCCCTGACTCCAGTGACTAGGGGCCCGTCACAAACGGTGTTATGCAGGTAGCTTCGAGGCAGCATGAATGGAGCTTTCCAAATGGGAATGCAAGGCTTGCGTCATCAGGCCCCCACTTCCAGGGAGCACGTGGCCTACCGCCTTGCGAGTCCTAGCAAGTCAAAAGAGACTCTAGCTACACCCTGGTCCCTTCCCTGAATCCACCTTTCTTCACAGGGTGTTCTGCACGTAGCCAACTGCCTCAGGCAAGGAACGCTCTGGGTACGCTCTCGGTCTTTAGCCTCTCCTAAAAGCCTGCACTGTAAGAGGAAGAACTGTACTTCAGTTGCAGCAGGAACGCAAGCTGACCCTCTCCTGGAGGTATGGAGTCCTCGGGTAGGAGTTCCAAGAAGGAATGCGCAGCAGAGGGTTTTTTCTAAGTGCCTCTCAGACTAGGGCCCTGAGGCAGAGTTCCTTGACAAGTAGGACGTGAGAGAACAACTTCCTCTTAGCTGTTATAGCGGTGAGGAAATCTAGCTCTCCCTAAGGAACTGTGCCGTGCGATGCCCTACACGCGGCCTACACAGAGTCACTGGGAGGGGCTTCCGGGTCTGGAGGCCGCGTAGCAGGCCCGTGGAGCCTGCCGGTACTCGGTGTTCTTGCAGGGAATAGGGTGCAAACGCGAGGGGCCTGGGTGTCCTGAACAGCGTACTACAAATAAACTAAAGCAGTCCTGCAACTAAGGCCTCTTGGAAACTGCTGCATGCCTCTGCTTCAGCAGGGCCAAGAAAGGACTTACCTCGAGGCAAGGGCTGACATTCGGTCTCCAGGTAGCTATAGAGGGTAGCAGCATGAGCACCCAAGCAGGCCTGGGAAGCACCATGTTTTATTAGAGGACACTCATCTTCTTCCCAGAGCCATGCTTACCGTGACTAGAGGCCCGTCAAAAGGTGTGTCTCTGCGTGTGATTCAAGGCCCGAGGAATGGAAGTTTCCAAATGGGAAAGACGGCGTGTGCCATCAGGCCCACGGTTCCAGGTGGACACGCATTATACGTGCCCGTTGATGCAACAAGTCAAAAGACGCACAGCGTACACCCCGGGCCCTTCCCTGAATCAACTTGTTTACGCGGGGTGCTCTGCGTGTAGCGAACTCCCTCAAGCAAGGCAGGCTCTAGTTAGGCCGAGGAGCATTTGCCTCTTCCAAAAGACTGCAGTGTTTCACGAAGAACTGTGCTTTCGTTGCTGCTGGAACACAAGCTGACTTTCTCCTTGAAGAGAGTGACTTTCCAACGGAGGTCCCTGAAGGAATCCTAAGCGGACTATTTTCTCAGGGCAACTCAGAGAATGTCCAAAATGTCGAAAGGTAGGGGTTGAGTGTGCCTGCATGTCTGGGTGTGCACACATCTGTGCAAATATTGGGGTGAGGGTGCCTGCGTGTATGGGTGTGTGAGAGAAGCTGAAAGACGGTCAAAAATGTTCGAAAGTTCCATGGCCCGGTGGACTGGCTAGAAATGCGTTCCTGGTGCCGTTGGAGTGCTGAGGAATTGTAGCAGTCCCAAGGAAGAGTGCTGTGTGTTGTCCACTCGGCGTACACAGAGGGCCTCTGAAGCGCCTACTGGCCTGGGTGTTGCTCAACAAGCCCACAGAGGCCAGGCGGCCGGGGCGTACTCAGTGATGTTGTGGGGGAAAGGGGGCACACCCGAGGCGTCTAGGCGTCCTGAAAACCGAACCAGCGTTAAAATAAAGTGCCACACCGGCCAGGACCTCAAAGAGCTGCTGTACGCTCCGTTCCTGCAGGGCTAACTCAAAGACTTTCTCGAGGTGTGTAATCACGTCGACATTGCCTTTGGTCCGACAGCCTGACAGGATGAGCTACCAGCCAGGCTATGGAAGCACCCTGGTTGTTTAGAGGAAAACTCCTTTCCTTCCCAGAGCCCTGCCTCCACCGACCCGAGGCCCGTCACAAACGGTGTTCTTTAGGCAGCTTCAAGGCAGCATGAATGGAGGCTTCAAAATGGGGAAGCGAGGCTTGGGCCTTCAGGTCTCCCCTTGCCTTGAACACGGAGCCTACCTCCCTGTGACTTCTGACAAGTCAGAAGAGGAGGCTCTAGCTACACACAGGTCCGTTCCCTGAATCGCCTTATCTTCCCGGGGTGTTCCGCAGATAGCGAACACGGTCCTCCAAGGAATGCACTAGGGAGGCTATGGGGCCTTAGCCTCTTCTGAAAGCCTGCAGTGTAAGAGGAAGAACTGTGCTTTAGTGGCAGTAGGAAGGCAAGCCGACTTTCTCCTGCCGGTATAGGGTCTTCAGGTATGAGTGCCTAGAAGGAATGCCAAGCAGGTTTGTTTTCCCCGTGCAGCTCAGTCTAGGAGAATGAGGCAGAACTGCATGACATGTGGGACGCCAGAGAACAGTTTTCCTGGAGCTGTTGGAGTGCTGGGGAAAGCTATCTCTCCCAAAGAAGAGTGCCGTGTGTTGCCCTGCCCTCGGCAATCACAGAGTGAGTGGGAAGGGCTTCCGGCCCGGGCAGTTTCTTTGCAGGCCCGGGGAGCCTGCCGGTACTCAGTGTCCTTGCAGGGAATAGGGTGCCCACGCGAGGGTCCTAGGTGTCTTGAAAAGCGTACGAACACGAAAATAAAGCCGAGCTGCGACTAAGGCCTCGTGGAAACTGCTCGAAGCTTCCGCCTCAGCAGGGCTCTTAGAAGGCCTTACCTGGAGGTACGTCCTCACATCGAGCTTCCCTTTAGCCCTAGAGCATGACAGGCGGAGCTCTTACCGGGACTCTGGAAGCACCCTGTTGACTTATAGAAAACTGCTTCTCTTCCACGAGCCCTGACTCCAGCGACTAGGGGCCCGTCCCAAACGGTTTTATGCAGGCAGCTTCGAGGCGGCATGAGTGGTTCTTTAAAAATGAGAATGCAAGGCTTGCGTCATCAGGCCCCCACTTCCAGTCAACACGTTGACTACCGCCTTGTGATTCGTAGCTAGTCAAAAGAGGCTCCAGCTACACACAGGTCCCTTCCCTGAATCCACTTTTCTTCACAGGCTGTTCTGCCTGTAGCTAACTCGCTCATCCAAGGACTGCACTAGGGAGGCTCTCGGGCCTTAGCGTCTTCTGAAAGCTTGCAGTGTAACAGGCAGAACTCTGCTTTAGTGGCAGTAGGAATGCAAGCTGACTTTCTCCTGCAGGTATGGGGTCTTCAGGTATGAGTGCCTAGAAGGAATGCCAAGCAGTTTCGGTTTCCCCGTGCAGCTCACTCGAGGACAATGGGGGCAGAACTGCATGACATGTGGGACGCCAGAGAACAGTTTTCCTGGAGCTGTTGGAGTGCTGGGGAAAGCTATCTCTCCCAAAGAAGAGTGCCGTGTGTTGCCCTGCCCTCGGCAATCAGAGAGTGAGTGGGAAGGGCTTCCGGCCCGGGCAGTTTCTTTGCAGGCCCGGGGAGCCTGCCGGTACTCAGTGTCCTTGCAGGGAATAGGGTGCCCCGCTAGGGTCTTACGTGTCTTGAAAAGCGTACGAACTTGAAAATAAAGCAGAAGTCCGACTAAGGTCTCGTGGAAACTGCTCGAAGCTTCCGCCTCAGCAGGGCTATTGGAAGGCCTTACCTGGAGGTTAAGTCCTCACATCGAGCTTCCCTTTAGCCCTAGAGCATGACAGGATGAGCTCCTAGCGGGGATCTGGAAGCACCCCGTTGATTTAGAGAAAACTGCGTCTCTTCCACGAGCCCTGACTCCAGTGACTAGGGGCCCGTCACAAACGGTGTTATGCAGGTAGCTTCGAGGCAGCATGAATGGAGCTTTCCAAATGGGAATGCAAGGCTTGCGTCATCAGGCCCCCACTTCCAGGGAGCACGTGGCCTACCGCCTTGCGAGTCCTAGCAAGTCAAAAGAGACTCTAGCTACACCCTGGTCCCTTCCCTGAATCCACCTTTCTTCACAGGGTGTTCTGCACGTAGCCAACTGCCTCAGGCAAGGAACGCTCTGGGTACGCTCTCGGTCTTTAGCCTCTCCTAAAAGCCTGCACTGTAAGAGGAAGAACTGTACTTCAGTTGCAGCAGGAACGCAAGCTGACCCTCTCCTGGAGGTATGGAGTCCTCGGGTAGGAGTTCCAAGAAGGAATGCGCAGCAGAGGGTTTTTTCTAAGTGCCTCTCAGACTAGGGCCCTGAGGCAGAGTTCCTTGACAAGTAGGACGTGAGAGAACAACTTCCTCTTAGCTGTTATAGCGGTGAGGAAATCTAGCTCTCCCTAAGGAACTGTGCCGTGCGATGCCCTACACGCGGCCTACACAGAGTCACTGGGAGGGGCTTCCGGGTCTGGAGGCCGCGTAGCAGGCCCGTGGAGCCTGCCGGTACTCGGTGTTCTTGCAGGGAATAGGGTGCAAACGCGAGGGGCCTGGGTGTCCTGAACAGCGTACTACAAATAAACTAAAGCAGTCCTGCAACTAAGGCCTCTTGGAAACTGCTGCATGCCTCTGCTTCAGCAGGGCCAAGAAAGGACTTACCTCGAGGCAAGGGCTGACATTCGGTCTCCAGGTAGCTATAGAGGGTAGCAGCATGAGCACCCAAGCAGGCCTGGGAAGCACCATGTTTTATTAGAGGACACTCATCTTCTTCCCAGAGCCATGCTTACCGTGACTAGAGGCCCGTCAAAAGGTGTGTCTCTGCGTGTGATTCAAGGCCCGAGGAATGGAAGTTTCCAAATGGGAAAGACGGCGTGTGCCATCAGGCCCACGGTTCCAGGTGGACACGCATTATACGTGCCCGTTGATGCAACAAGTCAAAAGACGCACAGCGTACACCCCGGGCCCTTCCCTGAATCAACTTGTTTACGCGGGGTGCTCTGCGTGTAGCGAACTCCCTCAAGCAAGGCAGGCTCTAGTTAGGCCGAGGAGCATTTGCCTCTTCCAAAAGACTGCAGTGTTTCATGAAGAACTGTGCTTTCGTTGCTGCTGGAACACAAGCTGACTTTCTCCTTGAAGAGAGTGACTTTCCAACGGAGGTCCCTGAAGGAATCCTAAGCGGACTATTTTCTCAGGGCAACTCAGAGAATGTCCAAAATGTCGAAAGGTAGGGGTTGAGTGTGCCTGCATGTCTGGGTGTGCACACATCTGTGCAAATATTGGGGTGAGGGTGCCTGCGTGTATGGGTGTGTGAGAGAAGCTGAAAGACGGTCAAAAATGTTCGAAAGTTCCATGGCCCGGTGGACTGGCTAGAAATGCGTTCCTGGTGCCGTTGGAGTGCTGAGGAATTGTAGCAGTCCCAAGGAAGAGTGCTGTGTGTTGTCCACTCGGCGTACACAGAGGGCCTCTGAAGGGCCTACTGGCCTGGGTGTTGCTCAACATGCCCACAGAGGCCAGGCGGCCGGGGCGTACTCAGTGATGTTGTGGGGGAAAGGGGGCACACCCGAGGCGTCCAGGCGTCCTGAAAACCGAACCAGCGTTAAAATAAAGTGCCACACCGACCAGGACGTCAAAGAGCTGCTGTACGCTCCGTTCCTGCAGGGCTAACTCAAAGACTTTCTCGAGGTGTGTAATCACGTCGACATTGCCTTTGGTCCGACAGCCTGACAGGATGAGCTACCAGCCAGGCTATGGAAGCACCCTGGTTGTTTAGAGGAAAACTCCTTTCCTTCCCAGAGCCCTGCCTCCACCGACCCGAGGCCCGTCACAAACGGTGTTCTTTAGGCAGCTTCAAGGCAGCATGAATGGAGGCTTCAAAATGGGGAAGCGAGGCTTGGGCCTTCAGGTCTCCCCTTGCCTTGAACACGGAGCCTACCTCCCTGTGACTTCTGACAAGTCAGAAGAGGAGGCTCTAGCTACACACAGGTCCGTTCCCTGAATCGCCTTATCTTCCCGGGGTGTTCCGCAGATAGCGAACACGGTCCTCCAAGGAATGCACTAGGGAGGCTATGGGGCCTTAGCCTCTTCTGAAAGCCTGCAGTGTAAGAGGAAGAACTGTGCTTTAGTGGCAGTAGGAAGGCAAGCCGACTTTCTCCTGCCGGTATAGGGTCTTCAGGTATGAGTGCCTAGAAGGAATGCCAAGCAGGTTTGTTTTCCCCGTGCAGCTCAGTCTAGGAGAATGAGGCAGAACTGCATGACATGTGGGACGCCAGAGAACAGTTTTCCTGGAGCTGTTGGAGTGCTGGGGAAAGCTATCTCTCCCAAAGAAGAGTGCCGTGTGTTGCCCTGCCCTCGGCAATCACAGAGTGAGTGGGAAGGGCTTCCGGCCCGGGCAGTTTCTTTGCAGGCCCGGGGAGCCTGCCGGTACTCAGTGTCCTTGCAGGGAATAGGGTGCCCACGCGAGGGTCCTAGGTGTCTTGAAAAGCGTACGAACACGAAAATAAAGCCGAGCTGCGACTAAGGCCTCGTGGAAACTGCTCGAAGCTTCCGCCTCAGCAGGGCTCTTAGAAGGCCTTACCTGGAGGTACGTCCTCACATCGAGCTTCCCTTTAGCCCTAGAGCATGACAGGCGGAGCTCTTACCGGGACTCTGGGAGCACCCTGTTGACTTATAGAAAACTGCTTCTCTTCCACGAGCCCTGACTCCAGCGACTAGGGGCCCGTCCCAAACGGTTTTATGCAGGCAGCTTCGAGGCGGCATGAGTGGTTCTTTAAAAATGAGAATGCAAGGCTTGCGTCATCAGGCCCCCACTTCCAGTCAACACGTTGACTACCGCCTTGTGATTCGTAGCTAGTCAAAAGAGGCTCCAGCTACACACAGGTCCCTTCCCTGAATCCACTTTTCTTCACAGGCTGTTCTGCCTGTAGCTAACTCGCTCATCCAAGGACTGCACTAGGGAGGCTCTCGGGCCTTAGCGTCTTCTGAAAGCTTGCAGTGTAACAGGCAGAACTCTGCTTTAGTGGCAGTAGGAATGCAAGCTGACTTTCTCCTGCAGGTATGGGGTCTTCAGGTATGAGTGCCTAGAAGGAATGCCAAGCAGTTTCGGTTTCCCCGTGCAGCTCACTCGAGGACAATGGGGGCAGAACTGCATGACATGTGGGACGCCAGAGAACAGTTTTCCTGGAGCTGTTGGAGTGCTGGGGAAAGCTATCTCTCCCAAAGAAGAGTGCCGTGTGTTGCCCTGCCCTCGGCAATCAGAGAGTGAGTGGGAAGGGCTTCCGGCCCGGGCAGTTTCTTTGCAGGCCCGGGGAGCCTGCCGGTACTCAGTGTCCTTGCAGGGAATAGGGTGCCCCGCTAGGGTCTTACGTGTCTTGAAAAGCGTACGAACTTGAAAATAAAGCAGAAGTCCGACTAAGGTCTCGTGGAAACTGCTCGAAGCTTCCGCCTCAGCAGGGCTATTGGAAGGCCTTACCTGGAGGTTAAGTCCTCACATCGAGCTTCCCTTTAGCCCTAGAGCATGACAGGATGAGCTCCTAGCGGGGATCTGGAAGCACCCCGTTGATTTAGAGAAAACTGCGTCTCTTCCACGAGCCCTGACTCCAGTGACTAGGGGCCCGTCACAAACGGTGTTATGCAGGTAGCTTCGAGGCAGCATGAATGGAGCTTTCCAAATGGGAATGCAAGGCTTGCGTCATCAGGCCCCCACTTCCAGGGAGCACGTGGCCTACCGCCTTGCGAGTCCTAGCAAGTCAAAAGAGACTCTAGCTACACCCTGGTCCCTTCCCTGAATCCACCTTTCTTCACAGGGTGTTCTGCACGTAGCCAACTGCCTCAGGCAAGGAACGCTCTGGGTACGCTCTCGGTCTTTAGCCTCTCCTAAAAGCCTGCACTGTAAGAGGAAGAACTGTACTTCAGTTGCAGCAGGAACGCAAGCTGACCCTCTCCTGGAGGTATGGAGTCCTCGGGTAGGAGTTCCAAGAAGGAATGCGCAGCAGAGGGTTTTTTCTAAGTGCCTCTCAGACTAGGGCCCTGAGGCAGAGTTCCTTGACAAGTAGGACGTGAGAGAACAACTTCCTCTTAGCTGTTATAGCGGTGAGGAAATCTAGCTCTCCCTAAGGAACTGTGCCGTGCGATGCCCTACACGCGGCCTACACAGAGTCACTGGGAGGGGCTTCCGGGTCTGGAGGCCGCGTAGCAGGCCCGTGGAGCCTGCCGGTACTCGGTGTTCTTGCAGGGAATAGGGTGCAAACGCGAGGGGCCTGGGTGTCCTGAACAGCGTACTACAAATAAACTAAAGCAGTCCTGCAACTAAGGCCTCTTGGAAACTGCTGCATGCCTCTGCTTCAGCAGGGCCAAGAAAGGACTTACCTCGAGGCAAGGGCTGACATTCGGTCTCCAGGTAGCTATAGAGGGTAGCAGCATGAGCACCCAAGCAGGCCTGGGAAGCACCATGTTTTATTAGAGGACACTCATCTTCTTCCCAGAGCCATGCTTACCGTGACTAGAGGCCCGTCAAAAGGTGTGTCTCTGCGTGTGATTCAAGGCCCGAGGAATGGAAGTTTCCAAATGGGAAAGACGGCGTGTGCCATCAGGCCCACGGTTCCAGGTGGACACGCATTATACGTGCCCGTTGATGCAACAAGTCAAAAGACGCACAGCGTACACCCCGGGCCCTTCCCTGAATCAACTTGTTTACGCGGGGTGCTCTGCGTGTAGCGAACTCCCTCAAGCAAGGCAGGCTCTAGTTAGGCCGAGGAGCATTTGCCTCTTCCAAAAGACTGCAGTGTTTCATGAAGAACTGTGCTTTCGTTGCTGCTGGAACACAAGCTGACTTTCTCCTTGAAGAGAGTGACTTTCCAACGGAGGTCCCTGAAGGAATCCTAAGCGGACTATTTTCTCAGGGCAACTCAGAGAATGTCCAAAATGTCGAAAGGTAGGGGTTGAGTGTGCCTGCATGTCTGGGTGTGCACACATCTGTGCAAATATTGGGGTGAGGGTGCCTGCGTGTATGGGTGTGTGAGAGAAGCTGAAAGACGGTCAAAAATGTTCGAAAGTTCCATGGCCCGGTGGACTGGCTAGAAATGCGTTCCTGGTGCCGTTGGAGTGCTGAGGAATTGTAGCAGTCCCAAGGAAGAGTGCTGTGTGTTGTCCACTCGGCGTACACAGAGGGCCTCTGAAGGGCCTACTGGCCTGGGTGTTGCTCAACATGCCCACAGAGGCCAGGCGGCCGGGGCGTACTCAGTGATGTTGTGGGGGAAAGGGGGCACACCCGAGGCGTCCAGGCGTCCTGAAAACCGAACCAGCGTTAAAATAAAGTGCCACACCGACCAGGACCTCAAAGAGCTGCTGTACGCTCCGTTCCTGCAGGGCTAACTCAAAGACTTTCTCGAGGTGTGTAATCACGTCGACATTGCCTTTGGTCCGACAGCCTGACAGGATGAGCTACCAGCCAGGCTATGGAAGCACCCTGGTTGTTTAGAGGAAAACTCCTTTCCTTCCCAGAGCCCTGCCTCCACCGACCCGAGGCCCGTCACAAACGGTGTTCTTTAGGCAGCTTCAAGGCAGCATGAATGGAGGCTTCAAAATGGGGAAGCGAGGCTTGGGCCTTCAGGTCTCCCCTTGCCTTGAACACGGAGCCTACCTCCCTGTGACTTCTGACAAGTCAGAAGAGGAGGCTCTAGCTACACACAGGTCCGTTCCCTGAATCGCCTTATCTTCCCGGGGTGTTCCGCAGATAGCGAACACGGTCCTCCAAGGAATGCACTAGGGAGGCTATGGGGCCTTAGCCTCTTCTGAAAGCCTGCAGTGTAAGAGGAAGAACTGTGCTTTAGTGGCAGTAGGAAGGCAAGCCGACTTTCTCCTGCCGGTATAGGGTCTTCAGGTATGAGTGCCTAGAAGGAATGCCAAGCAGGTTTGTTTTCCCCGTGCAGCTCAGTCTAGGAGAATGAGGCAGAACTGCATGACATGTGGGACGCCAGAGAACAGTTTTCCTGGAGCTGTTGGAGTGCTGGGGAAAGCTATCTCTCCCAAAGAAGAGTGCCGTGTGTTGCCCTGCCCTCGGCAATCACAGAGTGAGTGGGAAGGGCTTCCGGCCCGGGCAGTTTCTTTGCAGGCCCGGGGAGCCTGCCGGTACTCAGTGTCCTTGCAGGGAATAGGGTGCCCACGCGAGGGTCCTAGGTGTCTTGAAAAGCGTACGAACACGAAAATAAAGCCGAGCTGCGACTAAGGCCTCGTGGAAACTGCTCGAAGCTTCCGCCTCAGCAGGGCTCTTAGAAGGCCTTACCTGGAGGTACGTCCTCACATCGAGCTTCCCTTTAGCCCTAGAGCATGACAGGCGGAGCTCTTACCGGGACTCTGGAAGCACCCTGTTGACTTATAGAAAACTGCTTCTCTTCCACGAGCCCTGACTCCAGCGACTAGGGGCCCGTCCCAAACGGTTTTATGCAGGCAGCTTCGAGGCGGCATGAGTGGTTCTTTAAAAATGAGAATGCAAGGCTTGCGTCATCAGGCCCCCACTTCCAGTCAACACGTTGACTACCGCCTTGTGATTCGTAGCTAGTCAAAAGAGGCTCCAGCTACACACAGGTCCCTTCCCTGAATCCACTTTTCTTCACAGGCTGTTCTGCCTGTAGCTAACTCGCTCATCCAAGGACTGCACTAGGGAGGCTCTCGGGCCTTAGCGTCTTCTGAAAGCTTGCAGTGTAACAGGCAGAACTCTGCTTTAGTGGCAGTAGGAATGCAAGCTGACTTTCTCCTGCAGGTATGGGGTCTTCAGGTATGAGTGCCTAGAAGGAATGCCAAGCAGTTTCGGTTTCCCCGTGCAGCTCACTCGAGGACAATGGGGGCAGAACTGCATGACATGTGGGACGCCAGAGAACAGTTTTCCTGGAGCTGTTGGAGTGCTGGGGAAAGCTATCTCTCCCAAAGAAGAGTGCCGTGTGTTGCCCTGCCCTCGGCAATCAGAGAGTGAGTGGGAAGGGCTTCCGGCCCGGGCAGTTTCTTTGCAGGCCCGGGGAGCCTGCCGGTACTCAGTGTCCTTGCAGGGAATAGGGTGCCCCGCTAGGGTCTTACGTGTCTTGAAAAGCGTACGAACTTGAAAATAAAGCAGAAGTCCGACTAAGGTCTCGTGGAAACTGCTCGAAGCTTCCGCCTCAGCAGGGCTATTGGAAGGCCTTACCTGGAGGTTAAGTCCTCACATCGAGCTTCCCTTTAGCCCTAGAGCATGACAGGATGAGCTCCTAGCGGGGATCTGGAAGCACCCCGTTGATTTAGAGAAAACTGCGTCTCTTCCACGAGCCCTGACTCCAGTGACTAGGGGCCCGTCACAAACGGTGTTATGCAGGTAGCTTCGAGGCAGCATGAATGGAGCTTTCCAAATGGGAATGCAAGGCTTGCGTCATCAGGCCCCCACTTCCAGGGAGCACGTGGCCTACCGCCTTGCGAGTCCTAGCAAGTCAAAAGAGACTCTAGCTACACCCTGGTCCCTTCCCTGAATCCACCTTTCTTCACAGGGTGTTCTGCACGTAGCCAACTGCCTCAGGCAAGGAACGCTCTGGGTACGCTCTCGGTCTTTAGCCTCTCCTAAAAGCCTGCACTGTAAGAGGAAGAACTGTACTTCAGTTGCAGCAGGAACGCAAGCTGACCCTCTCCTGGAGGTATGGAGTCCTCGGGTAGGAGTTCCAAGAAGGAATGCGCAGCAGAGGGTTTTTTCTAAGTGCCTCTCAGACTAGGGCCCTGAGGCAGAGTTCCTTGACAAGTAGGACGTGAGAGAACAACTTCCTCTTAGCTGTTATAGCGGTGAGGAAATCTAGCTCTCCCTAAGGAACTGTGCCGTGCGATGCCCTACACGCGGCCTACACAGAGTCACTGGGAGGGGCTTCCGGGTCTGGAGGCCGCGTAGCAGGCCCGTGGAGCCTGCCGGTACTCGGTGTTCTTGCAGGGAATAGGGTGCAAACGCGAGGGGCCTGGGTGTCCTGAACAGCGTACTACAAATAAACTAAAGCAGTCCTGCAACTAAGGCCTCTTGGAAACTGCTGCATGCCTCTGCTTCAGCAGGGCCAAGAAAGGACTTACCTCGAGGCAAGGGCTGACATTCGGTCTCCAGGTAGCTATAGAGGGTAGCAGCATGAGCACCCAAGCAGGCCTGGGAAGCACCATGTTTTATTAGAGGACACTCATCTTCTTCCCAGAGCCATGCTTACCGTGACTAGAGGCCCGTCAAAAGGTGTGTCTCTGCGTGTGATTCAAGGCCCGAGGAATGGAAGTTTCCAAATGGGAAAGACGGCGTGTGCCATCAGGCCCACGGTTCCAGGTGGACACGCATTATACGTGCCCGTTGATGCAACAAGTCAAAAGACGCACAGCGTACACCCCGGGCCCTTCCCTGAATCAACTTGTTTACGCGGGGTGCTCTGCGTGTAGCGAACTCCCTCAAGCAAGGCAGGCTCTAGTTAGGCCGAGGAGCATTTGCCTCTTCCAAAAGACTGCAGTGTTTCATGAAGAACTGTGCTTTCGTTGCTGCTGGAACACAAGCTGACTTTCTCCTTGAAGAGAGTGACTTTCCAACGGAGGTCCCTGAAGGAATCCTAAGCGGACTATTTTCTCAGGGCAACTCAGAGAATGTCCAAAATGTCGAAAGGTAGGGGTTGAGTGTGCCTGCATGTCTGGGTGTGCACACATCTGTGCAAATATTGGGGTGAGGGTGCCTGCGTGTATGGGTGTGTGAGAGAAGCTGAAAGACGGTCAAAAATGTTCGAAAGTTCCATGGCCCGGTGGACTGGCTAGAAATGCGTTCCTGGTGCCGTTGGAGTGCTGAGGAATTGTAGCAGTCCCAAGGAAAAGTGCTGTGTGTTGTCCACTCGGCGTACACAGAGGGCCTCTGAAGGGCCTACTGGCCTGGGTGTTGCTCAACATGCCCACAGAGGCCAGGCGGCCGGGGCGTACTCAGTGATGTTGTGGGGGAAAGGGGGCACACCCGAGGCGTCTAGGCGTCCTGAAAACCGAACCAGCGTTAAAATAAAGTGCCACACCGGCCAGGACCTCAAAGAGCTGCTGTACGCTCCGTTCCTGCAGGGCTAACTCAAAGACTTTCTCGAGGTGTGTAATCACGTCGACATTGCCTTTGGTCCGACAGCCTGACAGGATGAGCTACCAGCCAGGCTATGGAAGCACCCTGGTTGTTTAGAGGAAAACTCCTTTCCTTCCCAGAGCCCTGCCTCCACCGACCCGAGGCCCGTCACAAACGGTGTTCTTTAGGCAGCTTCAAGGCAGCATGAATGGAGGCTTCAAAATGGGGAAGCGAGGCTTGGGCCTTCAGGTCTCCCCTTGCCTTGAACACGGAGCCTACCTCCCTGTGACTTCTGACAAGTCAGAAGAGGAGGCTCTAGCTACACACAGGTCCGTTCCCTGAATCGCCTTATCTTCCCGGGGTGTTCCGCAGATAGCGAACACGGTCCTCCAAGGAATGCACTAGGGAGGCTATGGGGCCTTAGCCTCTTCTGAAAGCCTGCAGTGTAAGAGGAAGAACTGTGCTTTAGTGGCAGTAGGAAGGCAAGCCGACTTTCTCCTGCCGGTATAGGGTCTTCAGGTATGAGTGCCTAGAAGGAATGCCAAGCAGGTTTGTTTTCCCCGTGCAGCTCAGTCTAGGAGAATGAGGCAGAACTGCATGACATGTGGGACGCCAGAGAACAGTTTTCCTGGAGCTGTTGGAGTGCTGGGGAAAGCTATCTCTCCCAAAGAAGAGTGCCGTGTGTTGCCCTGCCCTCGGCAATCACAGAGTGAGTGGGAAGGGCTTCCGGCCCGGGCAGTTTCTTTGCAGGCCCGGGGAGCCTGCCGGTACTCAGTGTCCTTGCAGGGAATAGGGTGCCCACGCGAGGGTCCTAGGTGTCTTGAAAAGCGTACGAACACGAAAATAAAGCCGAGCTGCGACTAAGGCCTCGTGGAAACTGCTCGAAGCTTCCGCCTCAGCAGGGCTCTTAGAAGGCCTTACCTGGAGGTACGTCCTCACATCGAGCTTCCCTTTAGCCCTAGAGCATGACAGGCGGAGCTCTTACCGGGACTCTGGAAGCACCCTGTTGACTTATAGAAAACTGCTTCTCTTCCACGAGCCCTGACTCCAGCGACTAGGGGCCCGTCCCAAACGGTTTTATGCAGGCAGCTTCGAGGCGGCATGAGTGGTTCTTTAAAAATGAGAATGCAAGGCTTGCGTCATCAGGCCCCCACTTCCAGTCAACACGTTGACTACCGCCTTGTGATTCGTAGCTAGTCAAAAGAGGCTCCAGCTACACACAGGTCCCTTCCCTGAATCCACTTTTCTTCACAGGCTGTTCTGCCTGTAGCTAACTCGCTCATCCAAGGACTGCACTAGGGAGGCTCTCGGGCCTTAGCGTCTTCTGAAAGCTTGCAGTGTAACAGGCAGAACTCTGCTTTAGTGGCAGTAGGAATGCAAGCTGACTTTCTCCTGCAGGTATGGGGTCTTCAGGTATGAGTGCCTAGAAGGAATGCCAAGCAGTTTCGGTTTCCCCGTGCAGCTCACTCGAGGACAATGGGGGCAGAACTGCATGACATGTGGGACGCCAGAGAACAGTTTTCCTGGAGCTGTTGGAGTGCTGGGGAAAGCTATCTCTCCCAAAGAAGAGTGCCGTGTGTTGCCCTGCCCTCGGCAATCAGAGAGTGAGTGGGAAGGGCTTCCGGCCCGGGCAGTTTCTTTGCAGGCCCGGGGAGCCTGCCGGTACTCAGTGTCCTTGCAGGGAATAGGGTGCCCCGCTAGGGTCTTACGTGTCTTGAAAAGCGTACGAACTTGAAAATAAAGCAGAAGTCCGACTAAGGTCTCGTGGAAACTGCTCGAAGCTTCCGCCTCAGCAGGGCTATTGGAAGGCCTTACCTGGAGGTTAAGTCCTCACATCGAGCTTCCCTTTAGCCCTAGAGCATGACAGGATGAGCTCCTAGCGGGGATCTGGAAGCACCCCGTTGATTTAGAGAAAACTGCGTCTCTTCCACGAGCCCTGACTCCAGTGACTAGGGGCCCGTCACAAACGGTGTTATGCAGGTAGCTTCGAGGCAGCATGAATGGAGCTTTCCAAATGGGAATGCAAGGCTTGCGTCATCAGGCCCCCACTTCCAGGGAGCACGTGGCCTACCGCCTTGCGAGTCCTAGCAAGTCAAAAGAGACTCTAGCTACACCCTGGTCCCTTCCCTGAATCCACCTTTCTTCACAGGGTGTTCTGCACGTAGCCAACTGCCTCAGGCAAGGAACGCTCTGGGTACGCTCTCGGTCTTTAGCCTCTCCTAAAAGCCTGCACTGTAAGAGGAAGAACTGTACTTCAGTTGCAGCAGGAACGCAAGCTGACCCTCTCCTGGAGGTATGGAGTCCTCGGGTAGGAGTTCCAAGAAGGAATGCGCAGCAGAGGGTTTTTTCTAAGTGCCTCTCAGACTAGGGCCCTGAGGCAGAGTTCCTTGACAAGTAGGACGTGAGAGAACAACTTCCTCTTAGCTGTTATAGCGGTGAGGAAATCTAGCTCTCCCTAAGGAACTGTGCCGTGCGATGCCCTACACGCGGCCTACACAGAGTCACTGGGAGGGGCTTCCGGGTCTGGAGGCCGCGTAGCAGGCCCGTGGAGCCTGCCGGTACTCGGTGTTCTTGCAGGGAATAGGGTGCAAACGCGAGGGGCCTGGGTGTCCTGAACAGCGTACTACAAATAAACTAAAGCAGTCCTGCAACTAAGGCCTCTTGGAAACTGCTGCATGCCTCTGCTTCAGCAGGGCCAAGAAAGGACTTACCTCGAGGCAAGGGCTGACATTCGGTCTCCAGGTAGCTATAGAGGGTAGCAGCATGAGCACCCAAGCAGGCCTGGGAAGCACCATGTTTTATTAGAGGACACTCATCTTCTTCCCAGAGCCATGCTTACCGTGACTAGAGGCCCGTCAAAAGGTGTGTCTCTGCGTGTGATTCAAGGCCCGAGGAATGGAAGTTTCCAAATGGGAAAGACGGCGTGTGCCATCAGGCCCACGGTTCCAGGTGGACACGCATTATACGTGCCCGTTGATGCAACAAGTCAAAAGACGCACAGCGTACACCCCGGGCCCTTCCCTGAATCAACTTGTTTACGCGGGGTGCTCTGCGTGTAGCGAACTCCCTCAAGCAAGGCAGGCTCTAGTTAGGCCGAGGAGCATTTGCCTCTTCCAAAAGACTGCAGTGTTTCATGAAGAACTGTGCTTTCGTTGCTGCTGGAACACAAGCTGACTTTCTCCTTGAAGAGAGTGACTTTCCAACGGAGGTCCCTGAAGGAATCCTAAGCGGACTATTTTCTCAGGGCAACTCAGAGAATGTCCAAAATGTCGAAAGGTAGGGGTTGAGTGTGCCTGCATGTCTGGGTGTGCACACATCTGTGCAAATATTGGGGTGAGGGTGCCTGCGTGTATGGGTGTGTGAGAGAAGCTGAAAGACGGTCAAAAATGTTCGAAAGTTCCATGGCCCGGTGGACTGGCTAGAAATGCGTTCCTGGTGCCGTTGGAGTGCTGAGGAATTGTAGCAGTCCCAAGGAAAAGTGCTGTGTGTTGTCCACTCGGCGTACACAGAGGGCCTCTGAAGGGCCTACTGGCCTGGGTGTTGCTCAACATGCCCACAGAGGCCAGGCGGCCGGGGCGTACTCAGTGATGTTGTGGGGGAAAGGGGGCACACCCGAGGCGTCTAGGCGTCCTGAAAACCGAACCAGCGTTAAAATAAAGTGCCACACCGGCCAGGACCTCAAAGAGCTGCTGTACGCTCCGTTCCTGCAGGGCTAACTCAAAGACTTTCTCGAGGTGTGTAATCACGTCGACATTGCCTTTGGTCCGACAGCCTGACAGGATGAGCTACCAGCCAGGCTATGGAAGCACCCTGGTTGTTTAGAGGAAAACTCCTTTCCTTCCCAGAGCCCTGCCTCCACCGACCCGAGGCCCGTCACAAACGGTGTTCTTTAGGCAGCTTCAAGGCAGCATGAATGGAGGCTTCAAAATGGGGAAGCGAGGCTTGGGCCTTCAGGTCTCCCCTTGCCTTGAACACGGAGCCTACCTCCCTGTGACTTCTGACAAGTCAGAAGAGGAGGCTCTAGCTACACACAGGTCCGTTCCCTGAATCGCCTTATCTTCCCGGGGTGTTCCGCAGATAGCGAACACGGTCCTCCAAGGAATGCACTAGGGAGGCTATGGGGCCTTAGCCTCTTCTGAAAGCCTGCAGTGTAAGAGGAAGAACTGTGCTTTAGTGGCAGTAGGAAGGCAAGCCGACTTTCTCCTGCCGGTATAGGGTCTTCAGGTATGAGTGCCTAGAAGGAATGCCAAGCAGGTTTGTTTTCCCCGTGCAGCTCAGTCTAGGAGAATGAGGCAGAACTGCATGACATGTGGGACGCCAGAGAACAGTTTTCCTGGAGCTGTTGGAGTGCTGGGGAAAGCTATCTCTCCCAAAGAAGAGTGCCGTGTGTTGCCCTGCCCTCGGCAATCACAGAGTGAGTGGGAAGGGCTTCCGGCCCGGGCAGTTTCTTTGCAGGCCCGGGGAGCCTGCCGGTACTCAGTGTCCTTGCAGGGAATAGGGTGCCCACGCGAGGGTCCTAGGTGTCTTGAAAAGCGTACGAACACGAAAATAAAGCCGAGCTGCGACTAAGGCCTCGTGGAAACTGCTCGAAGCTTCCGCCTCAGCAGGGCTCTTAGAAGGCCTTACCTGGAGGTACGTCCTCACATCGAGCTTCCCTTTAGCCCTAGAGCATGACAGGCGGAGCTCTTACCGGGACTCTGGAAGCACCCTGTTGACTTATAGAAAACTGCTTCTCTTCCACGAGCCCTGACTCCAGCGACTAGGGGCCCGTCCCAAACGGTTTTATGCAGGCAGCTTCGAGGCGGCATGAGTGGTTCTTTAAAAATGAGAATGCAAGGCTTGCGTCATCAGGCCCCCACTTCCAGTCAACACGTTGACTACCGCCTTGTGATTCGTAGCTAGTCAAAAGAGGCTCCAGCTACACACAGGTCCCTTCCCTGAATCCACTTTTCTTCACAGGCTGTTCTGCCTGTAGCTAACTCGCTCATCCAAGGACTGCACTAGGGAGGCTCTCGGGCCTTAGCGTCTTCTGAAAGCTTGCAGTGTAACAGGCAGAACTCTGCTTTAGTGGCAGTAGGAATGCAAGCTGACTTTCTCCTGCAGGTATGGGGTCTTCAGGTATGAGTGCCTAGAAGGAATGCCAAGCAGTTTCGGTTTCCCCGTGCAGCTCACTCGAGGACAATGGGGGCAGAACTGCATGACATGTGGGACGCCAGAGAACAGTTTTCCTGGAGCTGTTGGAGTGCTGGGGAAAGCTATCTCTCCCAAAGAAGAGTGCCGTGTGTTGCCCTGCCCTCGGCAATCAGAGAGTGAGTGGGAAGGGCTTCCGGCCCGGGCAGTTTCTTTGCAGGCCCGGGGAGCCTGCCGGTACTCAGTGTCCTTGCAGGGAATAGGGTGCCCCGCTAGGGTCTTACGTGTCTTGAAAAGCGTACGAACTTGAAAATAAAGCAGAAGTCCGACTAAGGTCTCGTGGAAACTGCTCGAAGCTTCCGCCTCAGCAGGGCTATTGGAAGGCCTTACCTGGAGGTTAAGTCCTCACATCGAGCTTCCCTTTAGCCCTAGAGCATGACAGGATGAGCTCCTAGCGGGGATCTGGAAGCACCCCGTTGATTTAGAGAAAACTGCGTCTCTTCCACGAGCCCTGACTCCAGTGACTAGGGGCCCGTCACAAACGGTGTTATGCAGGTAGCTTCGAGGCAGCATGAATGGAGCTTTCCAAATGGGAATGCAAGGCTTGCGTCATCAGGCCCCCACTTCCAGGGAGCACGTGGCCTACCGCCTTGCGAGTCCTAGCAAGTCAAAAGAGACTCTAGCTACACCCTGGTCCCTTCCCTGAATCCACCTTTCTTCACAGGGTGTTCTGCACGTAGCCAACTGCCTCAGGCAAGGAACGCTCTGGGTACGCTCTCGGTCTTTAGCCTCTCCTAAAAGCCTGCACTGTAAGAGGAAGAACTGTACTTCAGTTGCAGCAGGAACGCAAGCTGACCCTCTCCTGGAGGTATGGAGTCCTCGGGTAGGAGTTCCAAGAAGGAATGCGCAGCAGAGGGTTTTTTCTAAGTGCCTCTCAGACTAGGGCCCTGAGGCAGAGTTCCTTGACAAGTAGGACGTGAGAGAACAACTTCCTCTTAGCTGTTATAGCGGTGAGGAAATCTAGCTCTCCCTAAGGAACTGTGCCGTGCGATGCCCTACACGCGGCCTACACAGAGTCACTGGGAGGGGCTTCCGGGTCTGGAGGCCGCGTAGCAGGCCCGTGGAGCCTGCCGGTACTCGGTGTTCTTGCAGGGAATAGGGTGCAAACGCGAGGGGCCTGGGTGTCCTGAACAGCGTACTACAAATAAACTAAAGCAGTCCTGCAACTAAGGCCTCTTGGAAACTGCTGCATGCCTCTGCTTCAGCAGGGCCAAGAAAGGACTTACCTCGAGGCAAGGGCTGACATTCGGTCTCCAGGTAGCTATAGAGGGTAGCAGCATGAGCACCCAAGCAGGCCTGGGAAGCACCATGTTTTATTAGAGGACACTCATCTTCTTCCCAGAGCCATGCTTACCGTGACTAGAGGCCCGTCAAAAGGTGTGTCTCTGCGTGTGATTCAAGGCCCGAGGAATGGAAGTTTCCAAATGGGAAAGACGGCGTGTGCCATCAGGCCCACGGTTCCAGGTGGACACGCATTATACGTGCCCGTTGATGCAACAAGTCAAAAGACGCACAGCGTACACCCCGGGCCCTTCCCTGAATCAACTTGTTTACGCGGGGTGCTCTGCGTGTAGCGAACTCCCTCAAGCAAGGCAGGCTCTAGTTAGGCCGAGGAGCATTTGCCTCTTCCAAAAGACTGCAGTGTTTCACGAAGAACTGTGCTTTCGTTGCTGCTGGAACACAAGCTGACTTTCTCCTTGAAGAGAGTGACTTTCCAACGGAGGTCCCTGAAGGAATCCTAAGCGGACTATTTTCTCAGGGCAACTCAGAGAATGTCCAAAATGTCGAAAGGTAGGGGTTGAGTGTGCCTGCATGTCTGGGTGTGCACACATCTGTGCAAATATTGGGGTGAGGGTGCCTGCGTGTATGGGTGTGTGAGAGAAGCTGAAAGACGGTCAAAAATGTTCGAAAGTTCCATGGCCCGGTGGACTGGCTAGAAATGCGTTCCTGGTGCCGTTGGAGTGCTGAGGAATTGTAGCAGTCCCAAGGAAGAGTGCTGTGTGTTGTCCACTCGGCGTACACAGAGGGCCTCTGAAGGGCCTACTGGCCTGGGTGTTGCTCAACATGCCCACAGAGGCCAGGCGGCCGGGGCGTACTCAGTGATGTTGTGGGGGAAAGGGGGCACACCCGAGGCGTCTAGGCGTCCTGAAAACCGAACCAGCGTTAAAATAAAGTGCCACACCGACCAGGACCTCAAAGAGCTGCTGTACGCTCCGTTCCTGCAGGGCTAACTCAAAGACTTTCTCGAGGTGTGTAATCACGTCGACATTGCCTTTGGTCCGACAGCCTGACAGGATGAGCTACCAGCCAGGCTATGGAAGCACCCTGGTTGTTTAGAGGAAAACTCCTTTCCTTCCCAGAGCCCTGCCTCCACCGACCCGAGGCCCGTCACAAACGGTGTTCTTTAGGCAGCTTCAAGGCAGCATGAATGGAGGCTTCAAAATGGGGAAGCGAGGCTTGGGCCTTCAGGTCTCCCCTTGCCTTGAACACGGAGCCTACCTCCCTGTGACTTCTGACAAGTCAGAAGAGGAGGCTCTAGCTACACACAGGTCCGTTCCCTGAATCGCCTTATCTTCCCGGGGTGTTCCGCAGATAGCGAACACGGTCCTCCAAGGAATGCACTAGGGAGGCTATGGGGCCTTAGCCTCTTCTGAAAGCCTGCAGTGTAAGAGGAAGAACTGTGCTTTAGTGGCAGTAGGAAGGCAAGCCGACTTTCTCCTGCCGGTATAGGGTCTTCAGGTATGAGTGCCTAGAAGGAATGCCAAGCAGGTTTGTTTTCCCCGTGCAGCTCAGTCTAGGAGAATGAGGCAGAACTGCATGACATGTGGGACGCCAGAGAACAGTTTTCCTGGAGCTGTTGGAGTGCTGGGGAAAGCTATCTCTCCCAAAGAAGAGTGCCGTGTGTTGCCCTGCCCTCGGCAATCACAGAGTGAGTGGGAAGGGCTTCCGGCCCGGGCAGTTTCTTTGCAGGCCCAGGGAGCCTGCCGGTACTCAGTGTCCTTGCAGGGAATAGGGTGCCCACGCGAGGGTCCTAGGTGTCTTGAAAAGCGTACGAACACGAAAATAAAGCCGAGCTGCGACTAAGGCCTCGTGGAAACTGCTCGAAGCTTCCGCCTCAGCAGGGCTCTTAGAAGGCCTTACCTGGAGGTACGTCCTCACATCGAGCTTCCCTTTAGCCCTAGAGCATGACAGGCGGAGCTCTTACCGGGACTCTGGAAGCACCCTGTTGACTTATAGAAAACTGCTTCTCTTCCACGAGCCCTGACTCCAGCGACTAGGGGCCCGTCCCAAACGGTTTTATGCAGGCAGCTTCGAGGCGGCATGAGTGGTTCTTTAAAAATGAGAATGCAAGGCTTGCGTCATCAGGCCCCCACTTCCAGTCAACACGTTGACTACCGCCTTGTGATTCGTAGCTAGTCAAAAGAGGCTCCAGCTACACACAGGTCCCTTCCCTGAATCCACTTTTCTTCACAGGCTGTTCTGCCTGTAGCTAACTCGCTCATCCAAGGACTGCACTAGGGAGGCTCTCGGGCCTTAGCGTCTTCTGAAAGCTTGCAGTGTAACAGGCAGAACTCTGCTTTAGTGGCAGTAGGAATGCAAGCTGACTTTCTCCTGCAGGTATGGGGTCTTCAGGTATGAGTGCCTAGAAGGAATGCCAAGCAGTTTCGGTTTCCCCGTGCAGCTCACTCGAGGACAATGGGGGCAGAACTGCATGACATGTGGGACGCCAGAGAACAGTTTTCCTGGAGCTGTTGGAGTGCTGGGGAAAGCTATCTCTCCCAAAGAAGAGTGCCGTGTGTTGCCCTGCCCTCGGCAATCAGAGAGTGAGTGGGAAGGGCTTCCGGCCCGGGCAGTTTCTTTGCAGGCCCGGGGAGCCTGCCGGTACTCAGTGTCCTTGCAGGGAATAGGGTGCCCCGCTAGGGTCTTACGTGTCTTGAAAAGCGTACGAACTTGAAAATAAAGCAGAAGTCCGACTAAGGTCTCGTGGAAACTGCTCGAAGCTTCCGCCTCAGCAGGGCTATTGGAAGGCCTTACCTGGAGGTTAAGTCCTCACATCGAGCTTCCCTTTAGCCCTAGAGCATGACAGGATGAGCTCCTAGCGGGGATCTGGAAGCACCCCGTTGATTTAGAGAAAACTGCGTCTCTTCCACGAGCCCTGACTCCAGTGACTAGGGGCCCGTCACAAACGGTGTTATGCAGGTAGCTTCGAGGCAGCATGAATGGAGCTTTCCAAATGGGAATGCAAGGCTTGCGTCATCAGGCCCCCACTTCCAGGGAGCACGTGGCCTACCGCCTTGCGAGTCCTAGCAAGTCAAAAGAGACTCTAGCTACACCCTGGTCCCTTCCCTGAATCCACCTTTCTTCACAGGGTGTTCTGCACGTAGCCAACTGCCTCAGGCAAGGAACGCTCTGGGTACGCTCTCGGTCTTTAGCCTCTCCTAAAAGCCTGCACTGTAAGAGGAAGAACTGTACTTCAGTTGCAGCAGGAACGCAAGCTGACCCTCTCCTGGAGGTATGGAGTCCTCGGGTAGGAGTTCCAAGAAGGAATGCGCAGCAGAGGGTTTTTTCTAAGTGCCTCTCAGACTAGGGCCCTGAGGCAGAGTTCCTTGACAAGTAGGACGTGAGAGAACAACTTCCTCTTAGCTGTTATAGCGGTGAGGAAATCTAGCTCTCCCTAAGGAACTGTGCCGTGCGATGCCCTACACGCGGCCTACACAGAGTCACTGGGAGGGGCTTCCGGGTCTGGAGGCCGCGTAGCAGGCCCGTGGAGCCTGCCGGTACTCGGTGTTCTTGCAGGGAATAGGGTGCAAACGCGAGGGGCCTGGGTGTCCTGAACAGCGTACTACAAATAAACTAAAGCAGTCCTGCAACTAAGGCCTCTTGGAAACTGCTGCATGCCTCTGCTTCAGCAGGGCCAAGAAAGGACTTACCTCGAGGCAAGGGCTGACATTCGGTCTCCAGGTAGCTATAGAGGGTAGCAGCATGAGCACCCAAGCAGGCCTGGGAAGCACCATGTTTTATTAGAGGACACTCATCTTCTTCCCAGAGCCATGCTTACCGTGACTAGAGGCCCGTCAAAAGGTGTGTCTCTGCGTGTGATTCAAGGCCCGAGGAATGGAAGTTTCCAAATGGGAAAGACGGCGTGTGCCATCAGGCCCACGGTTCCAGGTGGACACGCATTATACGTGCCCGTTGATGCAACAAGTCAAAAGACGCACAGCGTACACCCCGGGCCCTTCCCTGAATCAACTTGTTTACGCGGGGTGCTCTGCGTGTAGCGAACTCCCTCAAGCAAGGCAGGCTCTAGTTAGGCCGAGGAGCATTTGCCTCTTCCAAAAGACTGCAGTGTTTCATGAAGAACTGTGCTTTCGTTGCTGCTGGAACACAAGCTGACTTTCTCCTTGAAGAGAGTGACTTTCCAACGGAGGTCCCTGAAGGAATCCTAAGCGGACTATTTTCTCAGGGCAACTCAGAGAATGTCCAAAATGTCGAAAGGTAGGCGTTGAGTGTGCCTGCATGTCTGGGTGTGCACACATCTGTGCAAATATTGGGGTGAGGGTGCCTGCGTGTATGGGTGTGTGAGAGAAGCTGAAAGACGGTCAAAAATGTTCGAAAGTTCCATGGCCCGGTGGACTGGCTAGAAATGCGTTCCTGGTGCCGTTGGAGTGCTGAGGAATTGTAGCAGTCCCAAGGAAAAGTGCTGTGTGTTGTCCACTCGGCGTACACAGAGGGCCTCTGAAGGGCCTACTGGCCTGGGTGTTGCTCAACATGCCCACAGAGGCCAGGCGGCCGGGGCGTACTCAGTGATGTTGTGGGGGAAAGGGGGCACACCCGAGGCGTCCAGGCGTCCTGAAAACCGAACCAGCGTTAAAATAAAGTGCCACACCGACCAGGACGTCAAAGAGCTGCTGTACGCTCCGTTCCTGCAGGGCTAACTCAAAGACTTTCTCGAGGTGTGTAATCACGTCGACATTGCCTTTGGTCCGACAGCCTGACAGGATGAGCTACCAGCCAGGCTATGGAAGCACCCTGGTTGTTTAGAGGAAAACTCCTTTCCTTCCCAGAGCCCTGCCTCCACCGACCCGAGGCCCGTCACAAACGGTGTTCTTTAGGCAGCTTCAAGGCAGCATGAATGGAGGCTTCAAAATGGGGAAGCGAGGCTTGGGCCTTCAGGTCTCCCCTTGCCTTGAACACGGAGCCTACCTCCCTGTGACTTCTGACAAGTCAGAAGAGGAGGCTCTAGCTACACACAGGTCCGTTCCCTGAATCGCCTTATCTTCCCGGGGTGTTCCGCAGATAGCGAACACGGTCCTCCAAGGAATGCACTAGGGAGGCTATGGGGCCTTAGCCTCTTCTGAAAGCCTGCAGTGTAAGAGGAAGAACTGTGCTTTAGTGGCAGTAGGAAGGCAAGCCGACTTTCTCCTGCCGGTATAGGGTCTTCAGGTATGAGTGCCTAGAAGGAATGCCAAGCAGGTTTGTTTTCCCCGTGCAGCTCAGTCTAGGAGAATGAGGCAGAACTGCATGACATGTGGGACGCCAGAGAACAGTTTTCCTGGAGCTGTTGGAGTGCTGGGGAAAGCTATCTCTCCCAAAGAAGAGTGCCGTGTGTTGCCCTGCCCTCGGCAATCACAGAGTGAGTGGGAAGGGCTTCCGGCCCGGGCAGTTTCTTTGCAGGCCCGGGGAGCCTGCCGGTACTCAGTGTCCTTGCAGGGAATAGGGTGCCCACGCGAGGGTCCTAGGTGTCTTGAAAAGCGTACGAACACGAAAATAAAGCCGAGCTGCGACTAAGGCCTCGTGGAAACTGCTCGAAGCTTCCGCCTCAGCAGGGCTCTTAGAAGGCCTTACCTGGAGGTACGTCCTCACATCGAGCTTCCCTTTAGCCCTAGAGCATGACAGGCGGAGCTCTTACCGGGACTCTGGAAGCACCCTGTTGACTTATAGAAAACTGCTTCTCTTCCACGAGCCCTGACTCCAGCGACTAGGGGCCCGTCCCAAACGGTTTTATGCAGGCAGCTTCGAGGCGGCATGAGTGGTTCTTTAAAAATGAGAATGCAAGGCTTGCGTCATCAGGCCCCCACTTCCAGTCAACACGTTGACTACCGCCTTGTGATTCGTAGCTAGTCAAAAGAGGCTCCAGCTACACACAGGTCCCTTCCCTGAATCCACTTTTCTTCACAGGCTGTTCTGCCTGTAGCTAACTCGCTCATCCAAGGACTGCACTAGGGAGGCTCTCGGGCCTTAGCGTCTTCTGAAAGCTTGCAGTGTAACAGGCAGAACTCTGCTTTAGTGGCAGTAGGAATGCAAGCTGACTTTCTCCTGCAGGTATGGGGTCTTCAGGTATGAGTGCCTAGAAGGAATGCCAAGCAGTTTCGGTTTCCCCGTGCAGCTCACTCGAGGACAATGGGGGCAGAACTGCATGACATGTGGGACGCCAGAGAACAGTTTTCCTGGAGCTGTTGGAGTGCTGGGGAAAGCTATCTCTCCCAAAGAAGAGTGCCGTGTGTTGCCCTGCCCTCGGCAATCAGAGAGTGAGTGGGAAGGGCTTCCGGCCCGGGCAGTTTCTTTGCAGGCCCGGGGAGCCTGCCGGTACTCAGTGTCCTTGCAGGGAATAGGGTGCCCCGCTAGGGTCTTACGTGTCTTGAAAAGCGTACGAACTTGAAAATAAAGCAGAAGTCCGACTAAGGTCTCGTGGAAACTGCTCGAAGCTTCCGCCTCAGCAGGGCTATTGGAAGGCCTTACCTGGAGGTTAAGTCCTCACATCGAGCTTCCCTTTAGCCCTAGAGCATGACAGGATGAGCTCCTAGCGGGGATCTGGAAGCACCCCGTTGATTTAGAGAAAACTGCGTCTCTTCCACGAGCCCTGACTCCAGTGACTAGGGGCCCGTCACAAACGGTGTTATGCAGGTAGCTTCGAGGCAGCATGAATGGAGCTTTCCAAATGGGAATGCAAGGCTTGCGTCATCAGGCCCCCACTTCCAGGGAGCACGTGGCCTACCGCCTTGCGAGTCCTAGCAAGTCAAAAGAGACTCTAGCTACACCCTGGTCCCTTCCCTGAATCCACCTTTCTTCACAGGGTGTTCTGCACGTAGCCAACTGCCTCAGGCAAGGAACGCTCTGGGTATGCTCTCGGTCTTTAGCCTCTCCTAAAAGCCTGCACTGTAAGAGGAAGAACTGTACTTCAGTTGCAGCAGGAACGCAAGCTGACCCTCTCCTGGAGGTATGGAGTCCTCGGGTAGGAGTTCCAAGAAGGAATGCGCAGCAGAGGGTTTTTTCTAAGTGCCTCTCAGACTAGGGCCCTGAGGCAGAGTTCCTTGACAAGTAGGACGTGAGAGAACAACTTCCTCTTAGCTGTTATAGCGGTGAGGAAATCTAGCTCTCCCTAAGGAACTGTGCCGTGCGATGCCCTACACGCGGCCTACACAGAGTCACTGGGAGGGGCTTCCGGGTCTGGAGGCCGCGTAGCAGGCCCGTGGAGCCTGCCGGTACTCGGTGTTCTTGCAGGGAATAGGGTGCAAACGCGAGGGGCCTGGGTGTCCTGAACAGCGTACTACAAATAAACTAAAGCAGTCCTGCAACTAAGGCCTCTTGGAAACTGCTGCATGCCTCTGCTTCAGCAGGGCCAAGAAAGGACTTACCTCGAGGCAAGGGCTGACATTCGGTCTCCAGGTAGCTATAGAGGGTAGCAGCATGAGCACCCAAGCAGGCCTGGGAAGCACCATGTTTTATTAGAGGACACTCATCTTCTTCCCAGAGCCATGCTTACCGTGACTAGAGGCCCGTCAAAAGGTGTGTCTCTGCGTGTGATTCAAGGCCCGAGGAATGGAAGTTTCCAAATGGGAAAGACGGCGTGTGCCATCAGGCCCACGGTTCCAGGTGGACACGCATTATACGTGCCCGTTGATGCAACAAGTCAAAAGACGCACAGCGTACACCCCGGGCCCTTCCCTGAATCAACTTGTTTACGCGGGGTGCTCTGCGTGTAGCGAACTCCCTCAAGCAAGGCAGGCTCTAGTTAGGCCGAGGAGCATTTGCCTCTTCCAAAAGACTGCAGTGTTTCATGAAGAACTGTGCTTTCGTTGCTGCTGGAACACAAGCTGACTTTCTCCTTGAAGAGAGTGACTTTCCAACGGAGGTCCCTGAAGGAATCCTAAGCGGACTATTTTCTCAGGGCAACTCAGAGAATGTCCAAAATGTCGAAAGGTAGGGGTTGAGTGTGCCTGCATGTCTGGGTGTGCACACATCTGTGCAAATATTGGGGTGAGGGTGCCTGCGTGTATGGGTGTGTGAGAGAAGCTGAAAGACGGTCAAAAATGTTCGAAAGTTCCATGGCCCGGTGGACTGGCTAGAAATGCGTTCCTGGTGCCGTTGGAGTGCTGAGGAATTGTAGCAGTCCCAAGGAAGAGTGCTGTGTGTTGTCCACTCGGCGTACACAGAGGGCCTCTGAAGGGCCTATTGGCCTGGGTGTTGCTCAACATGCCCACAGAGGCCAGGCGGCCGGGGCGTACTCAGTGATGTTGTGGGGGAAAGGGGGCACACCCGAGGCGTCTAGGCGTCCTGAAAACCGAACCAGCGTTAAAATAAAGTGCCACACCGACCAGGACCTCAAAGAGCTGCTGTACGCTCCGTTCCTGCAGGGCTAACTCAAAGACTTTCTCGAGGTGTGTAATCACGTCGACATTGCCTTTGGTCCGACAGCCTGACAGGATGAGCTACCAGCCAGGCTATGGAAGCACCCTGGTTGTTTAGAGGAAAACTCCTTTCCTTCCCAGAGCCCTGCCTCCACCGACCCGAGGCCCGTCACAAACGGTGTTCTTTAGGCAGCTTCAAGGCAGCATGAATGGAGGCTTCAAAATGGGGAAGCGAGGCTTGGGCCTTCAGGTCTCCCCTTGCCTTGAACACGGAGCCTACCTCCCTGTGACTTCTGACAAGTCAGAAGAGGAGGCTCTAGCTACACACAGGTCCGTTCCCTGAATCGCCTTATCTTCCCGGGGTGTTCCGCAGATAGCGAACACGGTCCTCCAAGGAATGCACTAGGGAGGCTATGGGGCCTTAGCCTCTTCTGAAAGCCTGCAGTGTAAGAGGAAGAACTGTGCTTTAGTGGCAGTAGGAAGGCAAGCCGACTTTCTCCTGCCGGTATAGGGTCTTCAGGTATGAGTGCCTAGAAGGAATGCCAAGCAGGTTTGTTTTCCCCGTGCAGCTCAGTCTAGGAGAATGAGGCAGAACTGCATGACATGTGGGACGCCAGAGAACAGTTTTCCTGGAGCTGTTGGAGTGCTGGGGAAAGCTATCTCTCCCAAAGAAGAGTGCCGTGTGTTGCCCTGCCCTCGGCAATCACAGAGTGAGTGGGAAGGGCTTCCGGCCCGGGCAGTTTCTTTGCAGGCCCGGGGAGCCTGCCGGTACTCAGTGTCCTTGCAGGGAATAGGGTGCCCACGCGAGGGTCCTAGGTGTCTTGAAAAGCGTACGAACACGAAAATAAAGCCGAGCTGCGACTAAGGCCTCGTGGAAACTGCTCGAAGCTTCCGCCTCAGCAGGGCTCTTAGAAGGCCTTACCTGGAGGTACGTCCTCACATCGAGCTTCCCTTTAGCCCTAGAGCATGACAGGCGGAGCTCTTACCGGGACTCTGGAAGCACCCTGTTGACTTATAGAAAACTGCTTCTCTTCCACGAGCCCTGACTCCAGCGACTAGGGGCCCGTCCCAAACGGTTTTATGCAGGCAGCTTCGAGGCGGCATGAGTGGTTCTTTAAAAATGAGAATGCAAGGCTTGCGTCATCAGGCCCCCACTTCCAGTCAACACGTTGACTACCGCCTTGTGATTCGTAGCTAGTCAAAAGAGGCTCCAGCTACACACAGGTCCCTTCCCTGAATCCACTTTTCTTCACAGGCTGTTCTGCCTGTAGCTAACTCGCTCATCCAAGGACTGCACTAGGGAGGCTCTCGGGCCTTAGCGTCTTCTGAAAGCTTGCAGTGTAACAGGCAGAACTCTGCTTTAGTGGCAGTAGGAATGCAAGCTGACTTTCTCCTGCAGGTATGGGGTCTTCAGGTATGAGTGCCTAGAAGGAATGCCAAGCAGTTTCGGTTTCCCCGTGCAGCTCACTCGAGGACAATGGGGGCAGAACTGCATGACATGTGGGACGCCAGAGAACAGTTTTCCTGGAGCTGTTGGAGTGCTGGGGAAAGCTATCTCTCCCAAAGAAGAGTGCCGTGTGTTGCCCTGCCCTCGGCAATCAGAGAGTGAGTGGGAAGGGCTTCCGGCCCGGGCAGTTTCTTTGCAGGCCCGGGGAGCCTGCCGGTACTCAGTGTCCTTGCAGGGAATAGGGTGCCCCGCTAGGGTCTTACGTGTCTTGAAAAGCGTACGAACTTGAAAATAAAGCAGAAGTCCGACTAAGGTCTCGTGGAAACTGCTCGAAGCTTCCGCCTCAGCAGGGCTATTGGAAGGCCTTACCTGGAGGTTAAGTCCTCACATCGAGCTTCCCTTTAGCCCTAGAGCATGACAGGATGAGCTCCTAGCGGGGATCTGGAAGCACCCCGTTGATTTAGAGAAAACTGCGTCTCTTCCACGAGCCCTGACTCCAGTGACTAGGGGCCCGTCACAAACGGTGTTATGCAGGTAGCTTCGAGGCAGCATGAATGGAGCTTTCCAAATGGGAATGCAAGGCTTGCGTCATCAGGCCCCCACTTCCAGGGAGCACGTGGCCTACCGCCTTGCGAGTCCTAGCAAGTCAAAAGAGACTCTAGCTACACCCTGGTCCCTTCCCTGAATCCACCTTTCTTCACAGGGTGTTCTGCACGTAGCCAACTGCCTCAGGCAAGGAACGCTCTGGGTACGCTCTCGGTCTTTAGCCTCTCCTAAAAGCCTGCACTGTAAGAGGAAGAACTGTACTTCAGTTGCAGCAGGAACGCAAGCTGACCCTCTCCTGGAGGTATGGAGTCCTCGGGTAGGAGTTCCAAGAAGGAATGCGCAGCAGAGGGTTTTTTCTAAGTGCCTCTCAGACTAGGGCCCTGAGGCAGAGTTCCTTGACAAGTAGGACGTGAGAGAACAACTTCCTCTTAGCTGTTATAGCGGTGAGGAAATCTAGCTCTCCCTAAGGAACTGTGCCGTGCGATGCCCTACACGCGGCCTACACAGAGTCACTGGGAGGGGCTTCCGGGTCTGGAGGCCGCGTAGCAGGCCCGTGGAGCCTGCCGGTACTCGGTGTTCTTGCAGGGAATAGGGTGCAAACGCGAGGGGCCTGGGTGTCCTGAACAGCGTACTACAAATAAACTAAAGCAGTCCTGCAACTAAGGCCTCTTGGAAACTGCTGCATGCCTCTGCTTCAGCAGGGCCAAGAAAGGACTTACCTCGAGGCAAGGGCTGACATTCGGTCTCCAGGTAGCTATAGAGGGTAGCAGCATGAGCACCCAAGCAGGCCTGGGAAGCACCATGTTTTATTAGAGGACACTCATCTTCTTCCCAGAGCCATGCTTACCGTGACTAGAGGCCCGTCAAAAGGTGTGTCTCTGCGTGTGATTCAAGGCCCGAGGAATGGAAGTTTCCAAATGGGAAAGACGGCGTGTGCCATCAGGCCCACGGTTCCAGGTGGACACGCATTATACGTGCCCGTTGATGCAACAAGTCAAAAGACGCACAGCGTACACCCCGGGCCCTTCCCTGAATCAACTTGTTTACGCGGGGTGCTCTGCGTGTAGCGAACTCCCTCAAGCAAGGCAGGCTCTAGTTAGGCCGAGGAGCATTTGCCTCTTCCAAAAGACTGCAGTGTTTCATGAAGAACTGTGCTTTCGTTGCTGCTGGAACACAAGCTGACTTTCTCCTTGAAGAGAGTGACTTTCCAACGGAGGTCCCTGAAGGAATCCTAAGCGGACTATTTTCTCAGGGCAACTCAGAGAATGTCCAAAATGTCGAAAGGTAGGGGTTGAGTGTGCCTGCATGTCTGGGTGTGCACACATCTGTGCAAATATTGGGGTGAGGGTGCCTGCGTGTATGGGTGTGTGAGAGAAGCTGAAAGACGGTCAAAAATGTTCGAAAGTTCCATGGCCCGGTGGACTGGCTAGAAATGCGTTCCTGGTGCCGTTGGAGTGCTGAGGAATTGTAGCAGTCCCAAGGAAGAGTGCTGTGTGTTGTCCACTCGGCGTACACAGAGGGCCTCTGAAGCGCCTACTGGCCTGGGTGTTGCTCAACATGCCCACAGAGGCCAGGCGGCCGGGGCGTACTCAGTGATGTTGTGGGGGAAAGGGGGCACACCCGAGGCGTCTAGGCGTCCTGAAAACCGAACCAGCGTTAAAATAAAGTGCCACACCGGCCAGGACCTCAAAGAGCTGCTGTACGCTCCGTTCCTGCAGGGCTAACTCAAAGACTTTCTCGAGGTGTGTAATCACGTCGACATTGCCTTTGGGCCGACAGCCTGACAGGATGAGCTACCAGCCAGGCTATGGAAGCACCCTGGTTGTTTAGAGGAAAACTCCTTTCCTTCCCAGAGCCCTGCCTCCACCGACCCGAGGCCCGTCACAAACGGTGTTCTTTAGGCAGCTTCAAGGCAGCATGAATGGAGGCTTCAAAATGGGGAAGCGAGGCTTGGGCCTTCAGGTCTCCCCTTGCCTTGAACACGGAGCCTACCTCCCTGTGACTTCTGACAAGTCAGAAGAGGAGGCTCTAGCTACACACAGGTCCGTTCCCTGAATCGCCTTATCTTCCCGGGGTGTTCCGCAGATAGCGAACACGGTCCTCCAAGGAATGCACTAGGGAGGCTATGGGGCCTTAGCCTCTTCTGAAAGCCTGCAGTGTAAGAGGAAGAACTGTGCTTTAGTGGCAGTAGGAAGGCAAGCCGACTTTCTCCTGCCGGTATAGGGTCTTCAGGTATGAGTGCCTAGAAGGAATGCCAAGCAGGTTTGTTTTCCCCGTGCAGCTCAGTCTAGGAGAATGAGGCAGAACTGCATGACATGTGGGACGCCAGAGAACAGTTTTCCTGGAGCTGTTGGAGTGCTGGGGAAAGCTATCTCTCCCAAAGAAGAGTGCCGTGTGTTGCCCTGCCCTCGGCAATCACAGAGTGAGTGGGAAGGGCTTCCGGCCCGGGCAGTTTCTTTGCAGGCCCGGGGAGCCTGCCGGTACTCAGTGTCCTTGCAGGGAATAGGGTGCCCACGCGAGGGTCCTAGGTGTCTTGAAAAGCGTACGAACACGAAAATAAAGCCGAGCTGCGACTAAGGCCTCGTGGAAACTGCTCGAAGCTTCCGCCTCAGCAGGGCTCTTAGAAGGCCTTACCTGGAGGTACGTCCTCACATCGAGCTTCCCTTTAGCCCTAGAGCATGACAGGCGGAGCTCTTACCGGGACTCTGGAAGCACCCTGTTGACTTATAGAAAACTGCTTCTCTTCCACGAGCCCTGACTCCAGCGACTAGGGGCCCGTCCCAAACGGTTTTATGCAGGCAGCTTCGAGGCGGCATGAGTGGTTCTTTAAAAATGAGAATGCAAGGCTTGCGTCATCAGGCCCCCACTTCCAGTCAACACGTTGACTACCGCCTTGTGATTCGTAGCTAGTCAAAAGAGGCTCCAGCTACACACAGGTCCCTTCCCTGAATCCACTTTTCTTCACAGGCTGTTCTGCCTGTAGCTAACTCGCTCATCCAAGGACTGCACTAGGGAGGCTCTCGGGCCTTAGCGTCTTCTGAAAGCTTGCAGTGTAACAGGCAGAACTCTGCTTTAGTGGCAGTAGGAATGCAAGCTGACTTTCTCCTGCAGGTATGGGGTCTTCAGGTATGAGTGCCTAGAAGGAATGCCAAGCAGTTTCGGTTTCCCCGTGCAGCTCACTCGAGGACAATGGGGGCAGAACTGCATGACATGTGGGACGCCAGAGAACAGTTTTCCTGGAGCTGTTGGAGTGCTGGGGAAAGCTATCTCTCCCAAAGAAGAGTGCCGTGTGTTGCCCTGCCCTCGGCAATCAGAGAGTGAGTGGGAAGGGCTTCCGGCCCGGGCAGTTTCTTTGCAGGCCCGGGGAGCCTGCCGGTACTCAGTGTCCTTGCAGGGAATAGGGTGCCCCGCTAGGGTCTTACGTGTCTTGAAAAGCGTACGAACTTGAAAATAAAGCAGAAGTCCGACTAAGGTCTCGTGGAAACTGCTCGAAGCTTCCGCCTCAGCAGGGCTATTGGAAGGCCTTACCTGGAGGTTAAGTCCTCACATCGAGCTTCCCTTTAGCCCTAGAGCATGACAGGATGAGCTCCTAGCGGGGATCTGGAAGCACCCCGTTGATTTAGAGAAAACTGCGTCTCTTCCACGAGCCCTGACTCCAGTGACTAGGGGCCCGTCACAAACGGTGTTATGCAGGTAGCTTCGAGGCAGCATGAATGGAGCTTTCCAAATGGGAATGCAAGGCTTGCGTCATCAGGCCCCCACTTCCAGGGAGCACGTGGCCTACCGCCTTGCGAGTCCTAGCAAGTCAAAAGAGACTCTAGCTACACCCTGGTCCCTTCCCTGAATCCACCTTTCTTCACAGGGTGTTCTGCACGTAGCCAACTGCCTCAGGCAAGGAACGCTCTGGGTACGCTCTCGGTCTTTAGCCTCTCCTAAAAGCCTGCACTGTAAGAGGAAGAACTGTACTTCAGTTGCAGCAGGAACGCAAGCTGACCCTCTCCTGGAGGTATGGAGTCCTCGGGTAGGAGTTCCAAGAAGGAATGCGCAGCAGAGGGTTTTTTCTAAGTGCCTCTCAGACTAGGGCCCTGAGGCAGAGTTCCTTGACAAGTAGGACGTGAGAGAACAACTTCCTCTTAGCTGTTATAGCGGTGAGGAAATCTAGCTCTCCCTAAGGAACTGTGCCGTGCGATGCCCTACACGCGGCCTACACAGAGTCACTGGGAGGGGCTTCCGGGTCTGGAGGCCGCGTAGCAGGCCCGTGGAGCCTGCCGGTACTCGGTGTTCTTGCAGGGAATAGGGTGCAAACGCGAGGGGCCTGGGTGTCCTGAACAGCGTACTACAAATAAACTAAAGCAGTCCTGCAACTAAGGCCTCTTGGAAACTGCTGCATGCCTCTGCTTCAGCAGGGCCAAGAAAGGACTTACCTCGAGGCAAGGGCTGACATTCGGTCTCCAGGTAGCTATAGAGGGTAGCAGCATGAGCACCCAAGCAGGCCTGGAAAGCACCATGTTTTATTAGAGGACACTCATCTTCTTCCCAGAGCCATGCTTACCGTGACTAGAGGCCCGTCAAAAGGTGTGTCTCTGCGTGTGATTCAAGGCCCGAGGAATGGAAGTTTCCAAATGGGAAAGACGGCGTGTGCCATCAGGCCCACGGTTCCAGGTGGACACGCATTATACGTGCCCGTTGATGCAACAAGTCAAAAGACGCACAGCGTACACCCCGGGCCCTTCCCTGAATCAACTTGTTTACGCGGGGTGCTCTGCGTGTAGCGAACTCCCTCAAGCAAGGCAGGCTCTAGTTAGGCCGAGGAGCATTTGCCTCTTCCAAAAGACTGCAGTGTTTCACGAAGAACTGTGCTTTCGTTGCTGCTGGAACACAAGCTGACTTTCTCCTTGAAGAGAGTGACTTTCCAACGGAGGTCCCTGAAGGAATCCTAAGCGGACTATTTTCTCAGGGCAACTCAGAGAATGTCCAAAATGTCGAAAGGTAGGGGTTGAGTGTGCCTGCATGTCTGGGTGTGCACACATCTGTGCAAATATTGGGGTGAGGGTGCCTGCGTGTATGGGTGTGTGAGAGAAGCTGAAAGACGGTCAAAAATGTTCGAAAGTTCCATGGCCCGGTGGACTGGCTAGAAATGCGTTCCTGGTGCCGTTGGAGTGCTGAGGAATTGTAGCAGTCCCAAGGAAGAGTGCTGTGTGTTGTCCACTCGGCGTACACAGAGGGCCTCTGAAGCGCCTACTGGCCTGGGTGTTGCTCAACATGCCCACAGAGGCCAGGCGGCCGGGGCGTACTCAGTGATGTTGTGGGGGAAAGGGGGCACACCCGAGGCGTCTAGGCGTCCTGAAAACCGAACCAGCGTTAAAATAAAGTGCCACACCGGCCAGGACCTCAAAGAGCTGCTGTACGCTCCGTTCCTGCAGGGCTAACTCAAAGACTTTCTCGAGGTGTGTAATCACGTCGACATTGCCTTTGGTCCGACAGCCTGACAGGATGAGCTACCAGCCAGGCTATGGAAGCACCCTGGTTGTTTAGAGGAAAACTCCTTTCCTTCCCAGAGCCCTGCCTCCACCGACCCGAGGCCCGTCACAAACGGTGTTCTTTAGGCAGCTTCAAGGCAGCATGAATGGAGGCTTCAAAATGGGGAAGCGAGGCTTGGGCCTTCAGGTCTCCCCTTGCCTTGAACACGGAGCCTACCTCCCTGTGACTTCTGACAAGTCAGAAGAGGAGGCTCTAGCTACACACAGGTCCGTTCCCTGAATCGCCTTATCTTCCCGGGGTGTTCCGCAGATAGCGAACACGGTCCTCCAAGGAATGCACTAGGGAGGCTATGGGGCCTTAGCCTCTTCTGAAAGCCTGCAGTGTAAGAGGAAGAACTGTGCTTTAGTGGCAGTAGGAAGGCAAGCCGACTTTCTCCTGCCGGTATAGGGTCTTCAGGTATGAGTGCCTAGAAGGAATGCCAAGCAGGTTTGTTTTCCCCGTGCAGCTCAGTCTAGGAGAATGAGGCAGAACTGCATGACATGTGGGACGCCAGAGAACAGTTTTCCTGGAGCTGTTGGAGTGCTGGGGAAAGCTATCTCTCCCAAAGAAGAGTGCCGTGTGTTGCCCTGCCCTCGGCAATCACAGAGTGAGTGGGAAGGGCTTCCGGCCCGGGCAGTTTCTTTGCAGGCCCGGGGAGCCTGCCGGTACTCAGTGTCCTTGCAGGGAATAGGGTGCCCACGCGAGGGTCCTAGGTGTCTTGAAAAGCGTACGAACACGAAAATAAAGCCGAGCTGCGACTAAGGCCTCGTGGAAACTGCTCGAAGCTTCCGCCTCAGCAGGGCTCTTAGAAGGCCTTACCTGGAGGTACGTCCTCACATCGAGCTTCCCTTTAGCCCTAGAGCATGACAGGCGGAGCTCTTACCGGGACTCTGGAAGCACCCTGTTGACTTATAGAAAACTGCTTCTCTTCCACGAGCCCTGACTCCAGCGACTAGGGGCCCGTCCCAAACGGTTTTATGCAGGCAGCTTCGAGGCGGCATGAGTGGTTCTTTAAAAATGAGAATGCAAGGCTTGCGTCATCAGGCCCCCACTTCCAGTCAACACGTTGACTACCGCCTTGTGATTCGTAGCTAGTCAAAAGAGGCTCCAGCTACACACAGGTCCCTTCCCTGAATCCACTTTTCTTCACAGGCTGTTCTGCCTGTAGCTAACTCGCTCATCCAAGGACTGCACTAGGGAGGCTCTCGGGCCTTAGCGTCTTCTGAAAGCTTGCAGTGTAACAGGCAGAACTCTGCTTTAGTGGCAGTAGGAATGCAAGCTGACTTTCTCCTGCAGGTATGGGGTCTTCAGGTATGAGTGCCTAGAAGGAATGCCAAGCAGTTTCGGTTTCCCCGTGCAGCTCACTCGAGGACAATGGGGGCAGAACTGCATGACATGTGGGACGCCAGAGAACAGTTTTCCTGGAGCTGTTGGAGTGCTGGGGAAAGCTATCTCTCCCAAAGAAGAGTGCCGTGTGTTGCCCTGCCCTCGGCAATCAGAGAGTGAGTGGGAAGGGCTTCCGGCCCGGGCAGTTTCTTTGCAGGCCCGGGGAGCCTGCCGGTACTCAGTGTCCTTGCAGGGAATAGGGTGCCCCGCTAGGGTCTTACGTGTCTTGAAAAGCGTACGAACTTGAAAATAAAGCAGAAGTCCGACTAAGGTCTCGTGGAAACTGCTCGAAGCTTCCGCCTCAGCAGGGCTATTGGAAGGCCTTACCTGGAGGTTAAGTCCTCACATCGAGCTTCCCTTTAGCCCTAGAGCATGACAGGATGAGCTCCTAGCGGGGATCTGGAAGCACCCCGTTGATTTAGAGAAAACTGCGTCTCTTCCACGAGCCCTGACTCCAGTGACTAGGGGCCCGTCACAAACGGTGTTATGCAGGTAGCTTCGAGGCAGCATGAATGGAGCTTTCCAAATGGGAATGCAAGGCTTGCGTCATCAGGCCCCCACTTCCAGGGAGCACGTGGCCTACCGCCTTGCGAGTCCTAGCAAGTCAAAAGAGACTCTAGCTACACCCTGGTCCCTTCCCTGAATCCACCTTTCTTCACAGGGTGTTCTGCACGTAGCCAACTGCCTCAGGCAAGGAACGCTCTGGGTACGCTCTCGGTCTTTAGCCTCTCCTAAAAGCCTGCACTGTAAGAGGAAGAACTGTACTTCAGTTGCAGCAGGAACGCAAGCTGACCCTCTCCTGGAGGTATGGAGTCCTCGGGTAGGAGTTCCAAGAAGGAATGCGCAGCAGAGGGTTTTTTCTAAGTGCCTCTCAGACTAGGGCCCTGAGGCAGAGTTCCTTGACAAGTAGGACGTGAGAGAACAACTTCCTCTTAGCTGTTATAGCGGTGAGGAAATCTAGCTCTCCCTAAGGAACTGTGCCGTGCGATGCCCTACACGCGGCCTACACAGAGTCACTGGGAGGGGCTTCCGGGTCTGGAGGCCGCGTAGCAGGCCCGTGGAGCCTGCCGGTACTCGGTGTTCTTGCAGGGAATAGGGTGCAAACGCGAGGGGCCTGGGTGTCCTGAACAGCGTACTACAAATAAACTAAAGCAGTCCTGCAACTAAGGCCTCTTGGAAACTGCTGCATGCCTCTGCTTCAGCAGGGCCAAGAAAGGACTTACCTC
Source organism: Hyperoodon ampullatus (assembly GCF_949752795.1). Lineage (NCBI taxonomy): Eukaryota > Metazoa > Chordata > Mammalia > Artiodactyla > Ziphiidae > Hyperoodon > Hyperoodon ampullatus. The sequence continues at coordinate 237,299 of NW_027640584.1, read as the reverse complement.
GAGGCAAGGGCTGACATTCGGTCTCCAGGTAGCTATAGAGGGTAGCAGCATGAGCACCCAAGCAGGCCTGGAAAGCACCATGTTTTATTAGAGGACACTCATCTTCTTCCCAGAGCCATGCTTACCGTGACTAGAGGCCCGTCAAAAGGTGTGTCTCTGCGTGTGATTCAAGGCCCGAGGAATGGAAGTTTCCAAATGGGAAAGACGGCGTGTGCCATCAGGCCCACGGTTCCAGGTGGACACGCATTATACGTGCCCGTTGATGCAACAAGTCAAAAGACGCACAGCGTACACCCCGGGCCCTTCCCTGAATCAACTTGTTTACGCGGGGTGCTCTGCGTGTAGCGAACTCCCTCAAGCAAGGCAGGCTCTAGTTAGGCCGAGGAGCATTTGCCTCTTCCAAAAGACTGCAGTGTTTCACGAAGAACTGTGCTTTCGTTGCTGCTGGAACACAAGCTGACTTTCTCCTTGAAGAGAGTGACTTTCCAACGGAGGTCCCTGAAGGAATCCTAAGCGGACTATTTTCTCAGGGCAACTCAGAGAATGTCCAAAATGTCGAAAGGTAGGGGTTGAGTGTGCCTGCATGTCTGGGTGTGCACACATCTGTGCAAATATTGGGGTGAGGGTGCCTGCGTGTATGGGTGTGTGAGAGAAGCTGAAAGACGGTCAAAAATGTTCGAAAGTTCCATGGCCCGGTGGACTGGCTAGAAATGCGTTCCTGGTGCCGTTGGAGTGCTGAGGAATTGTAGCAGTCCCAAGGAAGAGTGCTGTGTGTTGTCCACTCGGCGTACACAGAGGGCCTCTGAAGCGCCTACTGGCCTGGGTGTTGCTCAACATGCCCACAGAGGCCAGGCGGCCGGGGCGTACTCAGTGATGTTGTGGGGGAAAGGGGGCACACCCGAGGCGTCTAGGCGTCCTGAAAACCGAACCAGCGTTAAAATAAAGTGCCACACCGGCCAGGACCTCAAAGAGCTGCTGTACGCTCCGTTCCTGCAGGGCTAACTCAAAGACTTTCTCGAGGTGTGTAATCACGTCGACATTGCCTTTGGTCCGACAGCCTGACAGGATGAGCTACCAGCCAGGCTATGGAAGCACCCTGGTTGTTTAGAGGAAAACTCCTTTCCTTCCCAGAGCCCTGCCTCCACCGACCCGAGGCCCGTCACAAACGGTGTTCTTTAGGCAGCTTCAAGGCAGCATGAATGGAGGCTTCAAAATGGGGAAGCGAGGCTTGGGCCTTCAGGTCTCCCCTTGCCTTGAACACGGAGCCTACCTCCCTGTGACTTCTGACAAGTCAGAAGAGGAGGCTCTAGCTACACACAGGTCCGTTCCCTGAATCGCCTTATCTTCCCGGGGTGTTCCGCAGATAGCGAACACGGTCCTCCAAGGAATGCACTAGGGAGGCTATGGGGCCTTAGCCTCTTCTGAAAGCCTGCAGTGTAAGAGGAAGAACTGTGCTTTAGTGGCAGTAGGAAGGCAAGCCGACTTTCTCCTGCCGGTATAGGGTCTTCAGGTATGAGTGCCTAGAAGGAATGCCAAGCAGGTTTGTTTTCCCCGTGCAGCTCAGTCTAGGAGAATGAGGCAGAACTGCATGACATGTGGGACGCCAGAGAACAGTTTTCCTGGAGCTGTTGGAGTGCTGGGGAAAGCTATCTCTCCCAAAGAAGAGTGCCGTGTGTTGCCCTGCCCTCGGCAATCACAGAGTGAGTGGGAAGGGCTTCCGGCCCGGGCAGTTTCTTTGCAGGCCCGGGGAGCCTGCCGGTACTCAGTGTCCTTGCAGGGAATAGGGTGCCCACGCGAGGGTCCTAGGTGTCTTGAAAAGCGTACGAACACGAAAATAAAGCCGAGCTGCGACTAAGGCCTCGTGGAAACTGCTCGAAGCTTCCGCCTCAGCAGGGCTCTTAGAAGGCCTTACCTGGAGGTACGTCCTCACATCGAGCTTCCCTTTAGCCCTAGAGCATGACAGGCGGAGCTCTTACCGGGACTCTGGAAGCACCCTGTTGACTTATAGAAAACTGCTTCTCTTCCACGAGCCCTGACTCCAGCGACTAGGGGCCCGTCCCAAACGGTTTTATGCAGGCAGCTTCGAGGCGGCATGAGTGGTTCTTTAAAAATGAGAATGCAAGGCTTGCGTCATCAGGCCCCCACTTCCAGTCAACACGTTGACTACCGCCTTGTGATTCGTAGCTAGTCAAAAGAGGCTCCAGCTACACACAGGTCCCTTCCCTGAATCCACTTTTCTTCACAGGCTGTTCTGCCTGTAGCTAACTCGCTCATCCAAGGACTGCACTAGGGAGGCTCTCGGGCCTTAGCGTCTTCTGAAAGCTTGCAGTGTAACAGGCAGAACTCTGCTTTAGTGGCAGTAGGAATGCAAGCTGACTTTCTCCTGCAGGTATGGGGTCTTCAGGTATGAGTGCCTAGAAGGAATGCCAAGCAGTTTCGGTTTCCCCGTGCAGCTCACTCGAGGACAATGGGGGCAGAACTGCATGACATGTGGGACGCCAGAGAACAGTTTTCCTGGAGCTGTTGGAGTGCTGGGGAAAGCTATCTCTCCCAAAGAAGAGTGCCGTGTGTTGCCCTGCCCTCGGCAATCAGAGAGTGAGTGGGAAGGGCTTCCGGCCCGGGCAGTTTCTTTGCAGGCCCGGGGAGCCTGCCGGTACTCAGTGTCCTTGCAGGGAATAGGGTGCCCCGCTAGGGTCTTACGTGTCTTGAAAAGCGTACGAACTTGAAAATAAAGCAGAAGTCCGACTAAGGTCTCGTGGAAACTGCTCGAAGCTTCCGCCTCAGCAGGGCTATTGGAAGGCCTTACCTGGAGGTTAAGTCCTCACATCGAGCTTCCCTTTAGCCCTAGAGCATGACAGGATGAGCTCCTAGCGGGGATCTGGAAGCACCCCGTTGATTTAGAGAAAACTGCGTCTCTTCCACGAGCCCTGACTCCAGTGACTAGGGGCCCGTCACAAACGGTGTTATGCAGGTAGCTTCGAGGCAGCATGAATGGAGCTTTCCAAATGGGAATGCAAGGCTTGCGTCATCAGGCCCCCACTTCCAGGGAGCACGTGGCCTACCGCCTTGCGAGTCCTAGCAAGTCAAAAGAGACTCTAGCTACACCCTGGTCCCTTCCCTGAATCCACCTTTCTTCACAGGGTGTTCTGCACGTAGCCAACTGCCTCAGGCAAGGAACGCTCTGGGTACGCTCTCGGTCTTTAGCCTCTCCTAAAAGCCTGCACTGTAAGAGGAAGAACTGTACTTCAGTTGCAGCAGGAACGCAAGCTGACCCTCTCCTGGAGGTATGGAGTCCTCGGGTAGGAGTTCCAAGAAGGAATGTGCAGCAGAGGGTTTTTTCTAAGTGCCTCTCAGACTAGGGCCCTGAGGCAGAGTTCCTTGACAAGTAGGACGTGAGAGAACAACTTCCTCTTAGCTGTTATAGCGGTGAGGAAATCTAGCTCTCCCTAAGGAACTGTGCCGTGCGATGCCCTACACGCGGCCTACACAGAGTCACTGGGAGGGGCTTCCGGGTCTGGAGGCCGCGTAGCAGGCCCGTGGAGCCTGCCGGTACTCGGTGTTCTTGCAGGGAATAGGGTGCAAACGCGAGGGGCCTGGGTGTCCTGAACAGCGTACTACAAATAAACTAAAGCAGTCCTGCAACTAAGGCCTCTTGGAAACTGCTGCATGCCTCTGCTTCAGCAGGGCCAAGAAAGGACTTACCTCGAGGCAAGGGCTGACATTCGGTCTCCAGGTAGCTATAGAGGGTAGCAGCATGAGCACCCAAGCAGGCCTGGGAAGCACCATGTTTTATTAGAGGACACTCATCTTCTTCCCAGAGCCATGCTTACCGTGACTAGAGGCCCGTCAAAAGGTGTGTCTCTGCGTGTGATTCAAGGCCCGAGGAATGGAAGTTTCCAAATGGGAAAGACGGCGTGTGCCATCAGGCCCACGGTTCCAGGTGGACACGCATTATACGTGCCCGTTGATGCAACAAGTCAAAAGACGCACAGCGTACACCCCGGGCCCTTCCCTGAATCAACTTGTTTACGCGGGGTGCTCTGCGTGTAGCGAACTCCCTCAAGCAAGGCAGGCTCTAGTTAGGCCGAGGAGCATTTGCCTCTTCCAAAAGACTGCAGTGTTTCATGAAGAACTGTGCTTTCGTTGCTGCTGGAACACAAGCTGACTTTCTCCTTGAAGAGAGTGACTTTCCAACGGAGGTCCCTGAAGGAATCCTAAGCGGACTATTTTCTCAGGGCAACTCAGAGAATGTCCAAAATGTCGAAAGGTAGGGGTTGAGTGTGCCTGCATGTCTGGGTGTGCACACATCTGTGCAAATATTGGGGTGAGGGTGCCTGCGTGTATGGGTGTGTGAGAGAAGCTGAAAGACGGTCAAAAATGTTCGAAAGTTCCATGGCCCGGTGGACTGGCTAGAAATGCGTTCCTGGTGCCGTTGGAGTGCTGAGGAATTGTAGCAGTCCCAAGGAAGAGTGCTGTGTGTTGTCCACTCGGCGTACACAGAGGGCCTCTGAAGCGCCTACTGGCCTGGGTGTTGCTCAACATGCCCACAGAGGCCAGGCGGCCGGGGCGTACTCAGTGATGTTGTGGGGGAAAGGGGGCACACCCGAGGCGTCCAGGCGTCCTGAAAACCGAACCAGCGTTAAAATAAAGTGCCACACAGGCCAGGACCTCAAAGAGCTGCTGTACGCTCCGTTCCTGCAGGGCTAACTCAAAGACTTTCTCGAGGTGTGTAATCACGTCGACATTGCCTTTGGGCTGACAGCCTGACAGGATGAGCTACCAGCCAGGCTATGGAAGCACCCTGGTTGTTTAGAGGAAAACTCCTTTCCTTCCCAGAGCCCTGCCTCCACCGACCCGAGGCCCGTCACAAACGGTGTTCTTTAGGCAGCTTCAAGGCAGCATGAATGGAGGCTTCAAAATGGGGAAGCGAGGCTTGGGCCTTCAGGTCTCCCCTTGCCTTGAACACGGAGCCTACCTCCCTGTGACTTCTGACAAGTCAGAAGAGGAGGCTCTAGCTACACACAGGTCCGTTCCCTGAATCGCCTTATCTTCCCGGGGTGTTCCGCAGATAGCGAACACGGTCCTCCAAGGAATGCACTAGGGAGGCTATGGGGCCTTAGCCTCTTCTGAAAGCCTGCAGTGTAAGAGGAAGAACTGTGCTTTAGTGGCAGTAGGAAGGCAAGCCGACTTTCTCCTGCCGGTATAGGGTCTTCAGGTATGAGTGCCTAGAAGGAATGCCAAGCAGGTTTGTTTTCCCCGTGCAGCTCAGTCTAGGAGAATGAGGCAGAACTGCATGACATGTGGGACGCCAGAGAACAGTTTTCCTGGAGCTGTTGGAGTGCTGGGGAAAGCTATCTCTCCCAAAGAAGAGTGCCGTGTGTTGCCCTGCCCTCGGCAATCACAGAGTGAGTGGGAAGGGCTTCCGGCCCGGGCAGTTTCTTTGCAGGCCCGGGGAGCCTGCCGGTACTCAGTGTCCTTGCAGGGAATAGGGTGCCCACGCGAGGGTCCTAGGTGTCTTGAAAAGCGTACGAACACGAAAATAAAGCCGAGCTGCGACTAAGGCCTCGTGGAAACTGCTCGAAGCTTCCGCCTCAGCAGGGCTCTTAGAAGGCCTTACCTGGAGGTACGTCCTCACATCGAGCTTCCCTTTAGCCCTAGAGCATGACAGGCGGAGCTCTTACCCGGACTCTGGAAGCACCCTGTTGACTTATAGAAAACTGCTTCTCTTCCACGAGCCCTGACTCCAGCGACTAGGGGCCCGTCCCAAACGGTTTTATGCAGGCAGCTTCGAGGCGGCATGAGTGGTTCTTTAAAAATGAGAATGCAAGGCTTGCGTCATCAGGCCCCCACTTCCAGTCAACACGTTGACTACCGCCTTGTGATTCGTAGCTAGTCAAAAGAGGCTCCAGCTACACACAGGTCCCTTCCCTGAATCCACTTTTCTTCACAGGCTGTTCTGCCTGTAGCTAACTCGCTCATCCAAGGACTGCACTAGGGAGGCTCTCGGGCCTTAGCGTCTTCTGAAAGCTTGCAGTGTAACAGGCAGAACTCTGCTTTAGTGGCAGTAGGAATGCAAGCTGACTTTCTCCTGCAGGTATGGGGTCTTCAGGTATGAGTGCCTAGAAGGAATGCCAAGCAGTTTCGGTTTCCCCGTGCAGCTCACTCGAGGACAATGGGGGCAGAACTGCATGACATGTGGGACGCCAGAGAACAGTTTTCCTGGAGCTGTTGGAGTGCTGGGGAAAGCTATCTCTCCCAAAGAAGAGTGCCGTGTGTTGCCCTGCCCTCGGCAATCAGAGAGTGAGTGGGAAGGGCTTCCGGCCCGGGCAGTTTCTTTGCAGGCCCGGGGAGCCTGCCGGTACTCAGTGTCCTTGCAGGGAATAGGGTGCCCACGCGAGGGTCCTAGGTGTCTTGAAAAGCGTACGAACACGAAAATAAAGCCGAGCTGCGACTAAGGCCTCGTGGAAACTGCTCGAAGCTTCCGCCTCAGCAGGGCTCTTAGAAGGCCTTACCTGGAGGTACGTCCTCACATCGAGCTTCCCTTTAGCCCTAGAGCATGACAGGCGGAGCTCTTACCGGGACTCTGGAAGCACCCTGTTGACTTATAGAAAACTGCTTCTCTTCCACGAGCCCTGACTCCAGCGACTAGGGGCCCGTCCCAAACGGTTTTATGCAGGCAGCTTCGAGGCGGCATGAGTGGTTCTTTAAAAATGAGAATGCAAGGCTTGCGTCATCAGGCCCCCACTTCCAGTCAACACGTTGACTACCGCCTTGTGATTCGTAGCTAGTCAAAAGAGGCTCCAGCTACACACAGGTCCCTTCCCTGAATCCACTTTTCTTCACAGGCTGTTCTGCCTGTAGCTAACTCGCTCATCCAAGGACTGCACTAGGGAGGCTCTCGGGCCTTAGCGTCTTCTGAAAGCTTGCAGTGTAACAGGCAGAACTCTGCTTTAGTGGCAGTAGGAATGCAAGCTGACTTTCTCCTGCAGGTATGGGGTCTTCAGGTATGAGTGCCTAGAAGGAATGCCAAGCAGTTTCGGTTTCCCCGTGCAGCTCACTCGAGGACAATGGGGGCAGAACTGCATGACATGTGGGACGCCAGAGAACAGTTTTCCTGGAGCTGTTGGAGTGCTGGGGAAAGCTATCTCTCCCAAAGAAGAGTGCCGTGTGTTGCCCTGCCCTCGGCAATCAGAGAGTGAGTGGGAAGGGCTTCCGGCCCGGGCAGTTTCTTTGCAGGCCCGGGGAGCCTGCCGGTACTCAGTGTCCTTGCAGGGAATAGGGTGCCCCGCTAGGGTCTTACGTGTCTTGAAAAGCGTACGAACTTGAAAATAAAGCAGAAGTCCGACTAAGGTCTCGTGGAAACTGCTCGAAGCTTCCGCCTCAGCAGGGCTATTGGAAGGCCTTACCTGGAGGTTAAGTCCTCACATCGAGCTTCCCTTTAGCCCTAGAGCATGACAGGATGAGCTCCTAGCGGGGATCTGGAAGCACCCCGTTGATTTAGAGGAAACTGCGTCTCTTCCACGAGCCCTGACTCCAGTGACTAGGGGCCCGTCACAAACGGTGTTATGCAGGTAGCTTCGAGGCAGCATGAATGGAGCTTTCCAAATGGGAATGCAAGGCTTGCGTCATCAGGCCCCCACTTCCAGGGAGCACGTGGCCTACCGCCTTGCGAGTCCTAGCAAGTCAAAAGAGACTCTAGCTACACCCTGGTCCCTTCCCTGAATCCACCTTTCTTCACAGGGTGTTCTGCACGTAGCCAACTGCCTCAGGCAAGGAACGCTCTGGGTACGCTCTCGGTCTTTAGCCTCTCCTAAAAGCCTGCACTGTAAGAGGAAGAACTGTACTTCAGTTGCAGCAGGAACGCAAGCTGACCCTCTCCTGGAGGTATGGAGTCCTCGGGTAGGAGTTCCAAGAAGGAATGCGCAGCAGAGGGTTTTTTCTAAGTGCCTCTCAGACTAGGGCCCTGAGGCAGAGTTCCTTGACAAGTAGGACGTGAGAGAACAACTTCCTCTTAGCTGTTATAGCAGTGAGGAAATCTAGCTCTCCCTAAGGAACTGTGCCGTGCGATGCCCTACACGCGGCCTACACAGAGTCACTGGGAGGGGCTTCCGGGTCTGGAGGCCGCGTAGCAGGCCCGTGGAGCCTGCCGGTACTCGGTGTTCTTGCAGGGAATAGGGTGCAAACGCGAGGGGCCTGGGTGTCCTGAACAGCGTACTACAAATAAACTAAAGCAGTCCTGCAACTAAGGCCTCTTGGAAACTGCTGCATGCCTCTGCTTCAGCAGGGCCAAGAAAGGACTTACCTCGAGGCAAGGGCTGACATTCGGTCTCCAGGTAGCTATAGAGGGTAGCAGCATGAGCACCCAAGCAGGCCTGGGAAGCACCATGTTTTATTAGAGGACACTCATCTTCTTCCCAGAGCCATGCTTACCGTGACTAGAGGCCCGTCAAAAGGTGTGTCTCTGCGTGTGATTCAAGGCCCGAGGAATGGAAGTTTCCAAATGGGAAAGACGGCGTGTGCCATCAGGCCCACGGTTCCAGGTGGACACGCATTATACGTGCCCGTTGATGCAACAAGTCAAAAGACGCACAGCGTACACCCCGGGCCCTTCCCTGAATCAACTTGTTTACGCGGGGTGCTCTGCGTGTAGCGAACTCCCTCAAGCAAGGCAGGCTCTAGTTAGGCCGAGGAGCATTTGCCTCTTCCAAAAGACTGCAGTGTTTCATGAAGAACTGTGCTTTCGTTGCTGCTGGAACACAAGCTGACTTTCTCCTTGAAGAGAGTGACTTTCCAACGGAGGTCCCTGAAGGAATCCTAAGCGGACTATTTTCTCAGGGCAACTCAGAGAATGTCCAAAATGTCGAAAGGTAGGGGTTGAGTGTGCCTGCATGTCTGGGTGTGCACACATCTGTGCAAATATTGGGGTGAGGGTGCCTGCGTGTATGGGTGTGTGAGAGAAGCTGAAAGACGGTCAAAAATGTTCGAAAGTTCCATGGCCCGGTGGACTGGCTAGAAATGCGTTCCTGGTGCCGTTGGAGTGCTGAGGAATTGTAGCAGTCCCAAGGAAAAGTGCTGTGTGTTGTCCACTCGGCGTACACAGAGGGCCTCTGAAGCGCCTACTGGCCTGGGTGTTGCTCAACATGCCCACAGAGGCCAGGCGGCCGGGGCGTACTCAGTGATGTTGTGGGGGAAAGGGGGCACACCCGAGGCGTCTAGGCGTCCTGAAAACCGAACCAGCGTTAAAATAAAGTGCCACACCGACCAGGACCTCAAAGAGCTGCTGTACGCTCCGTTCCTGCAGGGCTAACTCAAAGACTTTCTCGAGGTGTGTAATCACGTCGACATTGCCTTTGGTCCGACAGCCTGACAGGATGAGCTACCAGCCAGGCTATGGAAGCACCCTGGTTGTTTAGAGGAAAACTCCTTTCCTTCCCAGAGCCCTGCCTCCACCGACCCGAGGCCCGTCACAAACGGTGTTCTTTAGGCAGCTTCAAGGCAGCATGAATGGAGGCTTCAAAATGGGGAAGCGAGGCTTGGGCCTTCAGGTCTCCCCTTGCCTTGAACACGGAGCCTACCTCCCTGTGACTTCTGACAAGTCAGAAGAGGAGGCTCTAGCTACACACAGGTCCGTTCCCTGAATCGCCTTATCTTCCCGGGGTGTTCCGCAGATAGCGAACACGGTCCTCCAAGGAATGCACTAGGGAGGCTATGGGGCCTTAGCCTCTTCTGAAAGCCTGCAGTGTAAGAGGAAGAACTGTGCTTTAGTGGCAGTAGGAAGGCAAGCCGACTTTCTCCTGCCGGTATAGGGTCTTCAGGTATGAGTGCCTAGAAGGAATGCCAAGCAGGTTTGTTTTCCCCGTGCAGCTCAGTCTAGGAGAATGAGGCAGAACTGCATGACATGTGGGACGCCAGAGAACAGTTTTCCTGGAGCTGTTGGAGTGCTGGGGAAAGCTATCTCTCCCAAAGAAGAGTGCCGTGTGTTGCCCTGCCCTCGGCAATCACAGAGTGAGTGGGAAGGGCTTCCGGCCCGGGCAGTTTCTTTGCAGGCCCGGGGAGCCTGCCGGTACTCAGTGTCCTTGCAGGGAATAGGGTGCCCACGCGAGGGTCCTAGGTGTCTTGAAAAGCGTACGAACACGAAAATAAAGCCGAGCTGCGACTAAGGCCTCGTGGAAACTGCTCGAAGCTTCCGCCTCAGCAGGGCTCTTAGAAGGCCTTACCTGGAGGTACGTCCTCACATCGAGCTTCCCTTTAGCCCTAGAGCATGACAGGCGGAGCTCTTACCGGGACTCTGGAAGCACCCTGTTGACTTATAGAAAACTGCTTCTCTTCCACGAGCCCTGACTCCAGCGACTAGGGGCCCGTCCCAAACGGTTTTATGCAGGCAGCTTCGAGGCGGCATGAGTGGTTCTTTAAAAATGAGAATGCAAGGCTTGCGTCATCAGGCCCCCACTTCCAGTCAACACGTTGACTACCGCCTTGTGATTCGTAGCTAGTCAAAAGAGGCTCCAGCTACACACAGGTCCCTTCCCTGAATCCACTTTTCTTCACAGGCTGTTCTGCCTGTAGCTAACTCGCTCATCCAAGGACTGCACTAGGGAGGCTCTCGGGCCTTAGCGTCTTCTGAAAGCTTGCAGTGTAACAGGCAGAACTCTGCTTTAGTGGCAGTAGGAATGCAAGCTGACTTTCTCCTGCAGGTATGGGGTCTTCAGGTATGAGTGCCTAGAAGGAATGCCAAGCAGTTTCGGTTTCCCCGTGCAGCTCACTCGAGGACAATGGGGGCAGAACTGCATGACATGTGGGACGCCAGAGAACAGTTTTCCTGGAGCTGTTGGAGTGCTGGGGAAAGCTATCTCTCCCAAAGAAGAGTGCCGTGTGTTGCCCTGCCCTCGGCAATCAGAGAGTGAGTGGGAAGGGCTTCCGGCCCGGGCAGTTTCTTTGCAGGCCCGGGGAGCCTGCCGGTACTCAGTGTCCTTGCAGGGAATAGGGTGCCCCGCTAGGGTCTTACGTGTCTTGAAAAGCGTACGAACTTGAAAATAAAGCAGAAGTCCGACTAAGGTCTCGTGGAAACTGCTCGAAGCTTCCGCCTCAGCAGGGCTATTGGAAGGCCTTACCTGGAGGTTAAGTCCTCACATCGAGCTTCCCTTTAGCCCTAGAGCATGACAGGATGAGCTCCTAGCGGGGATCTGGAAGCACCCCGTTGATTTAGAGGAAACTGCGTCTCTTCCACGAGCCCTGACTCCAGTGACTAGGGGCCCGTCACAAACGGTGTTATGCAGGTAGCTTCGAGGCAGCATGAATGGAGCTTTCCAAATGGGAATGCAAGGCTTGCGTCATCAGGCCCCCACTTCCAGGGAGCACGTGGCCTACCGCCTTGCGAGTCCTAGCAAGTCAAAAGAGACTCTAGCTACACCCTGGTCCCTTCCCTGAATCCACCTTTCTTCACAGGGTGTTCTGCACGTAGCCAACTGCCTCAGGCAAGGAACGCTCTGGGTACGCTCTCGGTCTTTAGCCTCTCCTAAAAGCCTGCACTGTAAGAGGAAGAACTGTACTTCAGTTGCAGCAGGAACGCAAGCTGACCCTCTCCTGGAGGTATGGAGTCCTCGGGTAGGAGTTCCAAGAAGGAATGCGCAGCAGAGGGTTTTTTCTAAGTGCCTCTCAGACTAGGGCCCTGAGGCAGAGTTCCTTGACAAGTAGGACGTGAGAGAACAACTTCCTCTTAGCTGTTATAGCAGTGAGGAAATCTAGCTCTCCCTAAGGAACTGTGCCGTGCGATGCCCTACACGCGGCCTACACAGAGTCACTGGGAGGGGCTTCCGGGTCTGGAGGCCGCGTAGCAGGCCCGTGGAGCCTGCCGGTACTCGGTGTTCTTGCAGGGAATAGGGTGCAAACGCGAGGGGCCTGGGTGTCCTGAACAGCGTACTACAAATAAACTAAAGCAGTCCTGCAACTAAGGCCTCTTGGAAACTGCTGCATGCCTCTGCTTCAGCAGGGCCAAGAAAGGACTTACCTCGAGGCAAGGGCTGACATTCGGTCTCCAGGTAGCTATAGAGGGTAGCAGCATGAGCACCCAAGCAGGCCTGGGAAGCACCATGTTTTATTAGAGGACACTCATCTTCTTCCCAGAGCCATGCTTACCGTGACTAGAGGCCCGTCAAAAGGTGTGTCTCTGCGTGTGATTCAAGGCCCGAGGAATGGAAGTTTCCAAATGGGAAAGACGGCGTGTGCCATCAGGCCCACGGTTCCAGGTGGACACGCATTATACGTGCCCGTTGATGCAACAAGTCAAAAGACGCACAGCGTACACCCCGGGCCCTTCCCTGAATCAACTTGTTTACGCGGGGTGCTCTGCGTGTAGCGAACTCCCTCAAGCAAGGCAGGCTCTAGTTAGGCCGAGGAGCATTTGCCTCTTCCAAAAGACTGCAGTGTTTCATGAAGAACTGTGCTTTCGTTGCTGCTGGAACACAAGCTGACTTTCTCCTTGAAGAGAGTGACTTTCCAACGGAGGTCCCTGAAGGAATCCTAAGCGGACTATTTTCTCAGGGCAACTCAGAGAATGTCCAAAATGTCGAAAGGTAGGGGTTGAGTGTGCCTGCATGTCTGGGTGTGCACACATCTGTGCAAATATTGGGGTGAGGGTGCCTGCGTGTATGGGTGTGTGAGAGAAGCTGAAAGACGGTCAAAAATGTTCGAAAGTTCCATGGCCCGGTGGACTGGCTAGAAATGCGTTCCTGGTGCCGTTGGAGTGCTGAGGAATTGTAGCAGTCCCAAGGAAAAGTGCTGTGTGTTGTCCACTCGGCGTACACAGAGGGCCTCTGAAGCGCCTACTGGCCTGGGTGTTGCTCAACATGCCCACAGAGGCCAGGCGGCCGGGGCGTACTCAGTGATGTTGTGGGGGAAAGGGGGCACACCCGAGGCGTCTAGGCGTCCTGAAAACCGAACCAGCGTTAAAATAAAGTGCCACACCGACCAGGACGTCAAAGAGCTGCTGTACGCTCCGTTCCTGCAGGGCTAACTCAAAGACTTTCTCGAGGTGTGTAATCACGTCGACATTGCCTTTGGTCCGACAGCCTGACAGGATGAGCTACCAGCCAGGCTATGGAAGCACCCTGGTTGTTTAGAGGAAAACTCCTTTCCTTCCCAGAGCCCTGCCTCCACCGACCCGAGGCCCGTCACAAACGGTGTTCTTTAGGCAGCTTCAAGGCAGCATGAATGGAGGCTTCAAAATGGGGAAGCGAGGCTTGGGCCTTCAGGTCTCCCCTTGCCTTGAACACGGAGCCTACCTCCCTGTGACTTCTGACAAGTCAGAAGAGGAGGCTCTAGCTACACACAGGTCCGTTCCCTGAATCGCCTTATCTTCCCGGGGTGTTCTGCAGATAGCGAACACGGTCCTCCAAGGAATGCACTAGGGAGGCTATGGGGCCTTAGCCTCTTCTGAAAGCCTGCAGTGTAAGAGGAAGAACTGTGCTTTAGTGGCAGTAGGAAGGCAAGCCGACTTTCTCCTGCCGGTATAGGGTCTTCAGGTATGAGTGCCTAGAAGGAATGCCAAGCAGGTTTGTTTTCCCCGTGCAGCTCAGTCTAGGAGAATGAGGCAGAACTGCATGACATGTGGGACGCCAGAGAACAGTTTTCCTGGAGCTGTTGGAGTGCTGGGGAAAGCTATCTCTCCCAAAGAAGAGTGCCGTGTGTTGCCCTGCCCTCGGCAATCACAGAGTGAGTGGGAAGGGCTTCCGGCCCGGGCAGTTTCTTTGCAGGCCCGGGGAGCCTGCCGGTACTCAGTGTCCTTGCAGGGAATAGGGTGCCCACGCGAGGGTCCTAGGTGTCTTGAAAAGCGTACGAACACGAAAATAAAGCCGAGCTGCGACTAAGGCCTCGTGGAAACTGCTCGAAGCTTCCGCCTCAGCAGGGCTCTTAGAAGGCCTTACCTGGAGGTACGTCCTCACATCGAGCTTCCCTTTAGCCCTAGAGCATGACAGGCGGAGCTCTTACCGGGACTCTGGAAGCACCCTGTTGACTTATAGAAAACTGCTTCTCTTCCACGAGCCCTGACTCCAGCGACTAGGGGCCCGTCACAAACGGTTTTATGCAGGCAGCTTCGAGGCGGCATGAGTGGTTCTTTAAAAATGAGAATGCAAGGCTTGCGTCATCAGGCCCCCACTTCCAGTCAACACGTTGACTACCGCCTTGTGATTCGTAGCTAGTCAAAAGAGGCTCCAGCTACACACAGGTCCCTTCCCTGAATCCACTTTTCTTCACAGGCTGTTCTGCCTGTAGCTAACTCGCTCATCCAAGGACTGCACTAGGGAGGCTCTCGGGCCTTAGCGTCTTCTGAAAGCCTGCAGTGTAACAGGCAGAACTCTGCTTTAGTGGCAGTAGGAAGGCAAGCTGACTTTCTCCTGCAGGTATGGGGTCTTCAGGTATGAGTGCCTAGAAGGAATGCCAAGCAGTTTCGGTTTCCCCGTGCAGCTCACTCGAGGACAATGGGGGCAGAACTGCATGACATGTGGGACGCCAGAGAACAGTTTTCCTGGAGCTGTTGGAGTGCTGGGGAAAGCTATCTCTCCCAAAGAAGAGTGCCGTGTGTTGCCCTGCCCTCGGCAATCAGAGAGTGAGTGGGAAGGGCTTCCGGCCCGGGCAGTTTCTTTGCAGGCCCGGGGAGCCTGCCGGTACTCAGTGTCCTTGCAGGGAATAGGGTGCCCCGCTAGGGTCTTACGTGTCTTGAAAAGCGTACGAACTTGAAAATAAAGCAGAAGTCCGACTAAGGTCTCGTGGAAACTGCTCGAAGCTTCCGCCTCAGCAGGGCTATTGGAAGGCCTTACCTGGAGGTTAAGTCCTCACATCGAGCTTCCCTTTAGCCCTAGAGCATGACAGGATGAGCTCCTAGCGGGGATCTGGAAGCACCCCGTTGATTTAGAGAAAACTGCGTCTCTTCCACGAGCCCTGACTCCAGTGACTAGGGGCCCGTCACAAACGGTGTTATGCAGGTAGCTTCGAGGCAGCATGAATGGAGCTTTCCAAATGGGAATGCAAGGCTTGCGTCATCAGGCCCCCACTTCCAGGGAGCACGTGGCCTACCGCCTTGCGAGTCCTAGCAAGTCAAAAGAGACTCTAGCTACACCCTGGTCCCTTCCCTGAATCCACCTTTCTTCACAGGGTGTTCTGCACGTAGCCAACTGCCTCAGGCAAGGAACGCTCTGGGTACGCTCTCGGTCTTTAGCCTCTCCTAAAAGCCTGCACTGTAAGAGGAAGAACTGTACTTCAGTTGCAGCAGGAACGCAAGCTGACCCTCTCCTGGAGGTATGGAGTCCTCGGGTAGGAGTTCCAAGAAGGAATGCGCAGCAGAGGGTTTTTTCTAAGTGCCTCTCAGACTAGGGCCCTGAGGCAGAGTTCCTTGACAAGTAGGACGTGAGAGAACAACTTCCTCTTAGCTGTTATAGCGGTGAGGAAATCTAGCTCTCCCTAAGGAACTGTGCCGTGCGATGCCCTACACGCGGCCTACACAGAGTCACTGGGAGGGGCTTCCGGGTCTGGAGGCCGCGTAGCAGGCCCGTGGAGCCTGCCGGTACTCGGTGTTCTTGCAGGGAATAGGGTGCAAACGCGAGGGGCCTGGGTGTCCTGAACAGCGTACTACAAATAAACTAAAGCAGTCCTGCAACTAAGGCCTCTTGGAAACTGCTGCATGCCTCTGCTTCAGCAGGGCCAAGAAAGGACTTACCTCGAGGCAAGGGCTGACATTCGGTCTCCAGGTAGCTATAGAGGGTAGCAGCATGAGCACCCAAGCAGGCCTGGGAAGCACCATGTTTTATTAGAGGACACTCATCTTCTTCCCAGAGCCATGCTTACCGTGACTAGAGGCCCGTCAAAAGGTGTGTCTCTGCGTGTGATTCAAGGCCCGAGGAATGGAAGTTTCCAAATGGGAAAGACGGCGTGTGCCATCAGGCCCACGGTTCCAGGTGGACACGCATTATACGTGCCCGTTGATGCAACAAGTCAAAAGACGCACAGCGTACACCCCGGGCCCTTCCCTGAATCAACTTGTTTACGCGGGGTGCTCTGCGTGTAGCGAACTCCCTCAAGCAAGGCAGGCTCTAGTTAGGCCGAGGAGCATTTGCCTCTTCCAAAAGACTGCAGTGTTTCATGAAGAACTGTGCTTTCGTTGCTGCTGGAACACAAGCTGACTTTCTCCTTGAAGAGAGTGACTTTCCAACGGAGGTCCCTGAAGGAATCCTAAGCGGACTATTTTCTCAGGGCAACTCAGAGAATGTCCAAAATGTCGAAAGGTAGGGGTTGAGTGTGCCTGCATGTCTGGGTGTGCACACATCTGTGCAAATATTGGGGTGAGGGTGCCTGCGTGTATGGGTGTGTGAGAGAAGCTGAAAGACGGTCAAAAATGTTCGAAAGTTCCATGGCCCGGTGGACTGGCTAGAAATGCGTTCCTGGTGCCGTTGGAGTGCTGAGGAATTGTAGCAGTCCCAAGGAAGAGTGCTGTGTGTTGTCCACTCGGCGTACACAGAGGGCCTCTGAAGGGCCTACTGGCCTGGGTGTTGCTCAACATGCCCACAGAGGCCAGGCGGCCGGGGCGTACTCAGTGATGTTGTGGGGGAAAGGGGGCACACCCGAGGCGTCCAGGCGTCCTGAAAACCGAACCAGCGTTAAAATAAAGTGCCACACCGGCCAGGACCTCAAAGAGCTGCTGTACGCTCCGTTCCTGCAGGGCTAACTCAAAGACTTTCTCGAGGTGTGTAATCACGTCGACATTGCCTTTGGTCCGACAGCCTGACAGGATGAGCTACCAGCCAGGCTATGGAAGCACCCTGGTTGTTTAGAGGAAAACTCCTTTCCTTCCCAGAGCCCTGCCTCCACCGACCCGAGGCCCGTCACAAACGGTGTTCTTTAGGCAGCTTCAAGGCAGCATGAATGGAGGCTTCAAAATGGGGAAGCGAGGCTTGGGCCTTCAGGTCTCCCCTTGCCTTGAACACGGAGCCTACCTCCCTGTGACTTCTGACAAGTCAGAAGAGGAGGCTCTAGCTACACACAGGTCCGTTCCCTGAATCGCCTTATCTTCCCGGGGTGTTCCGCAGATAGCGAACACGGTCCTCCAAGGAATGCACTAGGGAGGCTATGGGGCCTTAGCCTCTTCTGAAAGCCTGCAGTGTAAGAGGAAGAACTGTGCTTTAGTGGCAGTAGGAAGGCAAGCCGACTTTCTCCTGCCGGTATAGGGTCTTCAGGTATGAGTGCCTAGAAGGAATGCCAAGCAGGTTTGTTTTCCCCGTGCAGCTCAGTCTAGGAGAATGAGGCAGAACTGCATGACATGTGGGACGCCAGAGAACAGTTTTCCTGGAGCTGTTGGAGTGCTGGGGAAAGCTATCTCTCCCAAAGAAGAGTGCCGTGTGTTGCCCTGCCCTCGGCAATCACAGAGTGAGTGGGAAGGGCTTCCGGCCCGGGCAGTTTCTTTGCAGGCCCGGGGAGCCTGCCGGTACTCAGTGTCCTTGCAGGGAATAGGGTGCCCACGCGAGGGTCCTAGGTGTCTTGAAAAGCGTACGAACACGAAAATAAAGCCGAGCTGCGACTAAGGCCTCGTGGAAACTGCTCGAAGCTTCCGCCTCAGCAGGGCTCTTAGAAGGCCTTACCTGGAGGTACGTCCTCACATCGAGCTTCCCTTTAGCCCTAGAGCATGACAGGCGGAGCTCTTACCGGGACTCTGGAAGCACCCTGTTGACTTATAGAAAACTGCTTCTCTTCCACGAGCCCTGACTCCAGCGACTAGGGGCCCGTCCCAAACGGTTTTATGCAGGCAGCTTCGAGGCGGCATGAGTGGTTCTTTAAAAATGAGAATGCAAGGCTTGCGTCATCAGGCCCCCACTTCCAGTCAACACGTTGACTACCGCCTTGTGATTCGTAGCTAGTCAAAAGAGGCTCCAGCTACACACAGGTCCCTTCCCTGAATCCACTTTTCTTCACAGGCTGTTCTGCCTGTAGCTAACTCGCTCATCCAAGGACTGCACTAGGGAGGCTCTCGGGCCTTAGCGTCTTCTGAAAGCTTGCAGTGTAACAGGCAGAACTCTGCTTTAGTGGCAGTAGGAATGCAAGCTGACTTTCTCCTGCAGGTATGGGGTCTTCAGGTATGAGTGCCTAGAAGGAATGCCAAGCAGTTTCGGTTTCCCCGTGCAGCTCACTCGAGGACAATGGGGGCAGAACTGCATGACATGTGGGACGCCAGAGAACAGTTTTCCTGGAGCTGTTGGAGTGCTGGGGAAAGCTATCTCTCCCAAAGAAGAGTGCCGTGTGTTGCCCTGCCCTCGGCAATCAGAGAGTGAGTGGGAAGGGCTTCCGGCCCGGGCAGTTTCTTTGCAGGCCCGGGGAGCCTGCCGGTACTCAGTGTCCTTGCAGGGAATAGGGTGCCCCGCTAGGGTCTTACGTGTCTTGAAAAGCGTACGAACTTGAAAATAAAGCAGAAGTCCGACTAAGGTCTCGTGGAAACTGCTCGAAGCTTCCGCCTCAGCAGGGCTATTGGAAGGCCTTACCTGGAGGTTAAGTCCTCACATCGAGCTTCCCTTTAGCCCTAGAGCATGACAGGATGAGCTCCTAGCGGGGATCTGGAAGCACCCCGTTGATTTAGAGAAAACTGCGTCTCTTCCACGAGCCCTGACTCCAGTGACTAGGGGCCCGTCACAAACGGTGTTATGCAGGTAGCTTCGAGGCAGCATGAATGGAGCTTTCCAAATGGGAATGCAAGGCTTGCGTCATCAGGCCCCCACTTCCAGGGAGCACGTGGCCTACCGCCTTGCGAGTCCTAGCAAGTCAAAAGAGACTCTAGCTACACCCTGGTCCCTTCCCTGAATCCACCTTTCTTCACAGGGTGTTCTGCACGTAGCCAACTGCCTCAGGCAAGGAACGCTCTGGGTACGCTCTCGGTCTTTAGCCTCTCCTAAAAGCCTGCACTGTAAGAGGAAGAACTGTACTTCAGTTGCAGCAGGAACGCAAGCTGACCCTCTCCTGGAGGTATGGAGTCCTCGGGTAGGAGTTCCAAGAAGGAATGCGCAGCAGAGGGTTTTTTCTAAGTGCCTCTCAGACTAGGGCCCTGAGGCAGAGTTCCTTGACAAGTAGGACGTGAGAGAACAACTTCCTCTTAGCTGTTATAGCGGTGAGGAAATCTAGCTCTCCCTAAGGAACTGTGCCGTGCGATGCCCTACACGCGGCCTACACAGAGTCACTGGGAGGGGCTTCCGGGTCTGGAGGCCGCGTAGCAGGCCCGTGGAGCCTGCCGGTACTCGGTGTTCTTGCAGGGAATAGGGTGCAAACGCGAGGGGCCTGGGTGTCCTGAACAGCGTACTACAAATAAACTAAAGCAGTCCTGCAACTAAGGCCTCTTGGAAACTGCTGCATGCCTCTGCTTCAGCAGGGCCAAGAAAGGACTTACCTCGAGGCAAGGGCTGACATTCGGTCTCCAGGTAGCTATAGAGGGTAGCAGCATGAGCACCCAAGCAGGCCTGGGAAGCACCATGTTTTATTAGAGGACACTCATCTTCTTCCCAGAGCCATGCTTACCGTGACTAGAGGCCCGTCAAAAGGTGTGTCTCTGCGTGTGATTCAAGGCCCGAGGAATGGAAGTTTCCAAATGGGAAAGACGGCGTGTGCCATCAGGCCCACGGTTCCAGGTGGACACGCATTATACGTGCCCGTTGATGCAACAAGTCAAAAGACGCACAGCGTACACCCCGGGCCCTTCCCTGAATCAACTTGTTTACGCGGGGTGCTCTGCGTGTAGCGAACTCCCTCAAGCAAGGCAGGCTCTAGTTAGGCCGAGGAGCATTTGCCTCTTCCAAAAGACTGCAGTGTTTCATGAAGAACTGTGCTTTCGTTGCTGCTGGAACACAAGCTGACTTTCTCCTTGAAGAGAGTGACTTTCCAACGGAGGTCCCTGAAGGAATCCTAAGCGGACTATTTTCTCAGGGCAACTCAGAGAATGTCCAAAATGTCGAAAGGTAGGGGTTGAGTGTGCCTGCATGTCTGGGTGTGCACACATCTGTGCAAATATTGGGGTGAGGGTGCCTGCGTGTATGGGTGTGTGAGAGAAGCTGAAAGACGGTCAAAAATATTCGAAAGTTCCATGGCCCGGTGGACTGGCTAGAAATGCGTTCCTGGTGCCGTTGGAGTGCTGAGAAATTGTAGCAGTCCCAAGGAAAAGTGCTGTGTGTTGTCCACTCGGCGTACACAGAGGGCCTCTGAAGCGCCTACTGGCCTGGGTGTTGCTCAACATGCCCACAGAGGCCAGGCGGCCGGGGCGTACTCAGTGATGTTGTGGGGGAAAGGGGGCACACCCGAGGCGTCTAGGCGTCCTGAAAACCGAACCAGCGTTAAAATAAAGTGCCACACCGACCAGGACGTCAAAGAGCTGCTGTACGCTCCGTTCCTGCAGGGCTAACTCAAAGACTTTCTCGAGGTGTGTAATCACGTCGACATTGCCTTTGGTCCGACAGCCTGACAGGATGAGCTACCAGCCAGGCTATGGAAGCACCCTGGTTGTTTAGAGGAAAACTCCTTTCCTTCCCAGAGCCCTGCCTCCACCGACCCGAGGCCCGTCACAAACGGTGTTCTTTAGGCAGCTTCAAGGCAGCATGAATGGAGGCTTCAAAATGGGGAAGCGAGGCTTGGGCCTTCAGGTCTCCCCTTGCCTTGAACACGGAGCCTACCTCCCTGTGACTTCTGACAAGTCAGAAGAGGAGGCTCTAGCTACACACAGGTCCGTTCCCTGAATCGCCTTATCTTCCCGGGGTGTTCCGCAGATAGCGAACACGGTCCTCCAAGGAATGCACTAGGGAGGCTATGGGGCCTTAGCCTCTTCTGAAAGCCTGCAGTGTAAGAGGAAGAACTGTGCTTTAGTGGCAGTAGGAAGGCAAGCCGACTTTCTCCTGCCGGTATAGGGTCTTCAGGTATGAGTGCCTAGAAGGAATGCCAAGCAGGTTTGTTTTCCCCGTGCAGCTCAGTCTAGGAGAATGAGGCAGAACTGCATGACATGTGGGACGCCAGAGAACAGTTTTCCTGGAGCTGTTGGAGTGCTGGGGAAAGCTATCTCTCCCAAAGAAGAGTGCCGTGTGTTGCCCTGCCCTCGGCAATCACAGAGTGAGTGGGAAGGGCTTCCGGCCCGGGCAGTTTCTTTGCAGGCCCGGGGAGCCTGCCGGTACTCAGTGTCCTTGCAGGGAATAGGGTGCCCACGCGAGGGTCCTAGGTGTCTTGAAAAGCGTACGAACACGAAAATAAAGCCGAGCTGCGACTAAGGCCTCGTGGAAACTGCTCGAAGCTTCCGCCTCAGCAGGGCTCTTAGAAGGCCTTACCTGGAGGTACGTCCTCACATCGAGCTTCCCTTTAGCCCTAGAGCATGACAGGCGGAGCTCTTACCGGGACTCTGGAAGCACCCTGTTGACTTATAGAAAACTGCTTCTCTTCCACGAGCCCTGACTCCAGCGACTAGGGGCCCGTCCCAAACGGTTTTATGCAGGCAGCTTCGAGGCGGCATGAGTGGTTCTTTAAAAATGAGAATGCAAGGCTTGCGTCATCAGGCCCCCACTTCCAGTCAACACGTTGACTACCGCCTTGTGATTCGTAGCTAGTCAAAAGAGGCTCCAGCTACACACAGGTCCCTTCCCTGAATCCACTTTTCTTCACAGGCTGTTCTGCCTGTAGCTAACTCGCTCATCCAAGGACTGCACTAGGGAGGCTCTCGGGCCTTAGCGTCTTCTGAAAGCTTGCAGTGTAACAGGCAGAACTCTGCTTTAGTGGCAGTAGGAATGCAAGCTGACTTTCTCCTGCAGGTATGGGGTCTTCAGGTATGAGTGCCTAGAAGGAATGCCAAGCAGTTTCGGTTTCCCCGTGCAGCTCACTCGAGGACAATGGGGGCAGAACTGCATGACATGTGGGACGCCAGAGAACAGTTTTCCTGGAGCTGTTGGAGTGCTGGGGAAAGCTATCTCTCCCAAAGAAGAGTGCCGTGTGTTGCCCTGCCCTCGGCAATCAGAGAGTGAGTGGGAAGGGCTTCCGGCCCGGGCAGTTTCTTTGCAGGCCCGGGGAGCCTGCCGGTACTCAGTGTCCTTGCAGGGAATAGGGTGCCCCGCTAGGGTCTTACGTGTCTTGAAAAGCGTACGAACTTGAAAATAAAGCAGAAGTCCGACTAAGGTCTCGTGGAAACTGCTCGAAGCTTCCGCCTCAGCAGGGCTATTGGAAGGCCTTACCTGGAGGTTAAGTCCTCACATCGAGCTTCCCTTTAGCCCTAGAGCATGACAGGATGAGCTCCTAGCGGGGATCTGGAAGCACCCCGTTGATTTAGAGAAAACTGCGTCTCTTCCACGAGCCCTGACTCCAGTGACTAGGGGCCCGTCACAAACGGTGTTATGCAGGTAGCTTCGAGGCAGCATGAATGGAGCTTTCCAAATGGGAATGCAAGGCTTGCGTCATCAGGCCCCCACTTCCAGGGAGCACGTGGCCTACCGCCTTGCGAGTCCTAGCAAGTCAAAAGAGACTCTAGCTACACCCTGGTCCCTTCCCTGAATCCACCTTTCTTCACAGGGTGTTCTGCACGTAGCCAACTGCCTCAGGCAAGGAACGCTCTGGGTACGCTCTCGGTCTTTAGCCTCTCCTAAAAGCCTGCACTGTAAGAGGAAGAACTGTACTTCAGTTGCAGCAGGAACGCAAGCTGACCCTCTCCTGGAGGTATGGAGTCCTCGGGTAGGAGTTCCAAGAAGGAATGTGCAGCAGAGGGTTTTTTCTAAGTGCCTCTCAGACTAGGGCCCTGAGGCAGAGTTCCTTGACAAGTAGGACGTGAGAGAACAACTTCCTCTTAGCTGTTATAGCGGTGAGGAAATCTAGCTCTCCCTAAGGAACTGTGCCGTGCGATGCCCTACACGCGGCCTACACAGAGTCACTGGGAGGGGCTTCCGGGTCTGGAGGCCGCGTAGCAGGCCCGTGGAGCCTGCCGGTACTCGGTGTTCTTGCAGGGAATAGGGTGCAAACGCGAGGGGCCTGGGTGTCCTGAACAGCGTACTACAAATAAACTAAAGCAGTCCTGCAACTAAGGCCTCTTGGAAACTGCTGCATGCCTCTGCTTCAGCAGGGCCAAGAAAGGACTTACCTCGAGGCAAGGGCTGACATTCGGTCTCCAGGTAGCTATAGAGGGTAGCAGCATGAGCACCCAAGCAGGCCTGGGAAGCACCATGTTTTATTAGAGGACACTCATCTTCTTCCCAGAGCCATGCTTACCGTGACTAGAGGCCCGTCAAAAGGTGTGTCTCTGCGTGTGATTCAAGGCCCGAGGAATGGAAGTTTCCAAATGGGAAAGACGGCGTGTGCCATCAGGCCCACGGTTCCAGGTGGACACGCATTATACGTGCCCGTTGATGCAACAAGTCAAAAGACGCACAGCGTACACCCCGGGCCCTTCCCTGAATCAACTTGTTTACGCGGGGTGCTCTGCGTGTAGCGAACTCCCTCAAGCAAGGCAGGCTCTAGTTAGGCCGAGGAGCATTTGCCTCTTCCAAAAGACTGCAGTGTTTCATGAAGAACTGTGCTTTCGTTGCTGCTGGAACACAAGCTGACTTTCTCCTTGAAGAGAGTGACTTTCCAACGGAGGTCCCTGAAGGAATCCTAAGCGGACTATTTTCTCAGGGCAACTCAGAGAATGTCCAAAATGTCGAAAGGTAGGGGTTGAGTGTGCCTGCATGTCTGGGTGTGCACACATCTGTGCAAATATTGGGGTGAGGGTGCCTGCGTGTATGGGTGTGTGAGAGAAGCTGAAAGACGGTCAAAAATGTTCGAAAGTTCCATGGCCCGGTGGACTGGCTAGAAATGCGTTCCTGGTGCCGTTGGAGTGCTGAGGAATTGTAGCAGTCCCAAGGAAGAGTGCTGTGTGTTGTCCACTCGGCGTACACAGAGGGCCTCTGAAGGGCCTACTGGCCTGGGTGTTGCTCAACATGCCCACAGAGGCCAGGCGGCCGGGGCGTACTCAGTGATGTTGTGGGGGAAAGGGGGCACACCCGAGGCGTCCAGGCGTCCTGAAAACCGAACCAGCGTTAAAATAAAGTGCCACACCGGCCAGGACCTCAAAGAGCTGCTGTACGCTCCGTTCCTGCAGGGCTAACTCAAAGACTTTCTCGAGGTGTGTAATCACGTCGACATTGCCTTTGGTCCGACAGCCTGACAGGATGAGCTACCAGCCAGGCTATGGAAGCACCCTGGTTGTTTAGAGGAAAACTCCTTTCCTTCCCAGAGCCCTGCCTCCACCGACCCGAGGCCCGTCACAAACGGTGTTCTTTAGGCAGCTTCAAGGCAGCATGAATGGAGGCTTCAAAATGGGGAAGCGAGGCTTGGGCCTTCAGGTCTCCCCTTGCCTTGAACACGGAGCCTACCTCCCTGTGACTTCTGACAAGTCAGAAGAGGAGGCTCTAGCTACACACAGGTCCGTTCCCTGAATCGCCTTATCTTCCCGGGGTGTTCCGCAGATAGCGAACACGGTCCTCCAAGGAATGCACTAGGGAGGCTATGGGGCCTTAGCCTCTTCTGAAAGCCTGCAGTGTAAGAGGAAGAACTGTGCTTTAGTGGCAGTAGGAAGGCAAGCCGACTTTCTCCTGCCGGTATAGGGTCTTCAGGTATGAGTGCCTAGAAGGAATGCCAAGCAGGTTTGTTTTCCCCGTGCAGCTCAGTCTAGGAGAATGAGGCAGAACTGCATGACATGTGGGACGCCAGAGAACAGTTTTCCTGGAGCTGTTGGAGTGCTGGGGAAAGCTATCTCTCCCAAAGAAGAGTGCCGTGTGTTGCCCTGCCCTCGGCAATCACAGAGTGAGTGGGAAGGGCTTCCGGCCCGGGCAGTTTCTTTGCAGGCCCGGGGAGCCTGCCGGTACTCAGTGTCCTTGCAGGGAATAGGGTGCCCACGCGAGGGTCCTAGGTGTCTTGAAAAGCGTACGAACACGAAAATAAAGCCGAGCTGCGACTAAGGCCTCGTGGAAACTGCTCGAAGCTTCCGCCTCAGCAGGGCTCTTAGAAGGCCTTACCTGGAGGTACGTCCTCACATCGAGCTTCCCTTTAGCCCTAGAGCATGACAGGCGGAGCTCTTACCGGGACTCTGGAAGCACCCTGTTGACTTATAGAAAACTGCTTCTCTTCCACGAGCCCTGACTCCAGCGACTAGGGGCCCGTCCCAAACGGTTTTATGCAGGCAGCTTCGAGGCGGCATGAGTGGTTCTTTAAAAATGAGAATGCAAGGCTTGCGTCATCAGGCCCCCACTTCCAGTCAACACGTTGACTACCGCCTTGTGATTCGTAGCTAGTCAAAAGAGGCTCCAGCTACACACAGGTCCCTTCCCTGAATCCACTTTTCTTCACAGGCTGTTCTGCCTGTAGCTAACTCGCTCATCCAAGGACTGCACTAGGGAGGCTCTCGGGCCTTAGCGTCTTCTGAAAGCTTGCAGTGTAACAGGCAGAACTCTGCTTTAGTGGCAGTAGGAATGCAAGCTGACTTTCTCCTGCAGGTATGGGGTCTTCAGGTATGAGTGCCTAGAAGGAATGCCAAGCAGTTTCGGTTTCCCCGTGCAGCTCACTCGAGGACAATGGGGGCAGAACTGCATGACATGTGGGACGCCAGAGAACAGTTTTCCTGGAGCTGTTGGAGTGCTGGGGAAAGCTATCTCTCCCAAAGAAGAGTGCCGTGTGTTGCCCTGCCCTCGGCAATCAGAGAGTGAGTGGGAAGGGCTTCCGGCCCGGGCAGTTTCTTTGCAGGCCCGGGGAGCCTGCCGGTACTCAGTGTCCTTGCAGGGAATAGGGTGCCCACGCGAGGGTCCTAGGTGTCTTGAAAAGCGTACGAACACGAAAATAAAGCCGAGCTGCGACTAAGGCCTCGTGGAAACTGCTCGAAGCTTCCGCCTCAGCAGGGCTCTTAGAAGGCCTTACCTGGAGGTACGTCCTCACATCGAGCTTCCCTTTAGCCCTAGAGCATGACAGGCGGAGCTCTTACCGGGACTCTGGAAGCACCCTGTTGACTTATAGAAAACTGCTTCTCTTCCACGAGCCCTGACTCCAGCGACTAGGGGCCCGTCCCAAACGGTTTTATGCAGGCAGCTTCGAGGCGGCATGAGTGGTTCTTTAAAAATGAGAATGCAAGGCTTGCGTCATCAGGCCCCCACTTCCAGTCAACACGTTGACTACCGCCTTGTGATTCGTAGCTAGTCAAAAGAGGCTCCAGCTACACACAGGTCCCTTCCCTGAATCCACTTTTCTTCACAGGCTGTTCTGCCTGTAGCTAACTCGCTCATCCAAGGACTGCACTAGGGAGGCTCTCGGGCCTTAGCGTCTTCTGAAAGCTTGCAGTGTAACAGGCAGAACTCTGCTTTAGTGGCAGTAGGAATGCAAGCTGACTTTCTCCTGCAGGTATGGGGTCTTCAGGTATGAGTGCCTAGAAGGAATGCCAAGCAGTTTCGGTTTCCCCGTGCAGCTCACTCGAGGACAATGGGGGCAGAACTGCATGACATGTGGGACGCCAGAGAACAGTTTTCCTGGAGCTGTTGGAGTGCTGGGGAAAGCTATCTCTCCCAAAGAAGAGTGCCGTGTGTTGCCCTGCCCTCGGCAATCAGAGAGTGAGTGGGAAGGGCTTCCGGCCCGGGCAGTTTCTTTGCAGGCCCGGGGAGCCTGCCGGTACTCAGTGTCCTTGCAGGGAATAGGGTGCCCCGCTAGGGTCTTACGTGTCTTGAAAAGCGTACGAACTTGAAAATAAAGCAGAAGTCCAACTAAGGTCTCGTGGAAACTGCTCGAAGCTTCCGCCTCAGCAGGGCTATTGGAAGGCCTTACCTGGAGGTTAAGTCCTCACATCGAGCTTCCCTTTAGCCCTAGAGCATGACAGGATGAGCTCCTAGCGGGGATCTGGAAGCACCCCGTTGATTTAGAGGAAACTGCGTCTCTTCCACAAGCCCTGACTCCAGTGACTAGGGGCCCGTCACAAACGGTGTTATGCAGGTAGCTTCGAGGCAGCATGAATGGAGCTTTCCAAATGGGAATGCAAGGCTTGCGTCATCAGGCCCCCACTTCCAGGGAGCACGTGGCCTACCGCCTTGCGAGTCCTAGCAAGTCAAAAGAGACTCTAGCTACACCCTGGTCCCTTCCCTGAATCCACCTTTCTTCACAGGGTGTTCTGCACGTAGCCAACTGCCTCAGGCAAGGAACGCTCTGGGTACGCTCTCGGTCTTTAGCCTCTCCTAAAAGCCTGCACTGTAAGAGGAAGAACTGTACTTCAGTTGCAGCAGGAACGCAAGCTGACCCTCTCCTGGAGGTATGGAGTCCTCGGGTAGGAGTTCCAAGAAGGAATGCGCAGCAGAGGGTTTTTTCTAAGTGCCTCTCAGACTAGGGCCCTGAGGCAGAGTTCCTTGACAAGTAGGACGTGAGAGAACAACTTCCTCTTAGCTGTTATAGCGGTGAGGAAATCTAGCTCTCCCTAAGGAACTGTGCCGTGCGATGCCCTACACGCGGCCTACACAGAGTCACTGGGAGGGGCTTCCGGGTCTGGAGGCCGCGTAGCAGGCCCGTGGAGCCTGCCGGTACTCGGTGTTCTTGCAGGGAATAGGGTGCAAACGCGAGGGGCCTGGGTGTCCTGAACAGCGTACTACAAATAAACTAAAGCAGTCCTGCAACTAAGGCCTCTTGGAAACTGCTGCATGCCTCTGCTTCAGCAGGGCCAAGAAAGGACTTACCTCGAGGCAAGGGCTGACATTCGGTCTCCAGGTAGCTATAGAGGGTAGCAGCATGAGCACCCAAGCAGGCCTGGGAAGCACCATGTTTTATTAGAGGACACTCATCTTCTTCCCAGAGCCATGCTTACCGTGACTAGAGGCCCGTCAAAAGGTGTGTCTCTGCGTGTGATTCAAGGCCCGAGGAATGGAAGTTTCCAAATGGGAAAGACGGCGTGTGCCATCAGGCCCACGGTTCCAGGTGGACACGCATTATACGTGCCCGTTGATGCAACAAGTCAAAAGACGCACAGCGTACACCCCGGGCCCTTCCCTGAATCAACTTGTTTACGCGGGGTGCTCTGCGTGTAGCGAACTCCCTCAAGCAAGGCAGGCTCTAGTTAGGCCGAGGAGCATTTGCCTCTTCCAAAAGACTGCAGTGTTTCATGAAGAACTGTGCTTTCGTTGCTGCTGGAACACAAGCTGACTTTCTCCTTGAAGAGAGTGACTTTCCAACGGAGGTCCCTGAAGGAATCCTAAGCGGACTATTTTCTCAGGGCAACTCAGAGAATGTCCAAAATGTCGAAAGGTAGGGGTTGAGTGTGCCTGCATGTCTGGGTGTGCACACATCTGTGCAAATATTGGGGTGAGGGTGCCTGCGTGTATGGGTGTGTGAGAGAAGCTGAAAGACGGTCAAAAATGTTCGAAAGTTCCATGGCCCGGTGGACTGGCTAGAAATGCGTTCCTGGTGCCGTTGGAGTGCTGAGGAATTGTAGCAGTCCCAAGGAAAAGTGCTGTGTGTTGTCCACTCGGCGTACACAGAGGGCCTCTGAAGCGCCTACTGGCCTGGGTGTTGCTCAACATGCCCACAGAGGCCAGGCGGCCGGGGCGTACTCAGTGATGTTGTGGGGGAAAGGGGGCACACCCGAGGCGTCTAGGCGTCCTGAAAACCGAACCAGCGTTAAAATAAAGTGCCACACCGACCAGGACCTCAAAGAGCTGCTGTACGCTCCGTTCCTGCAGGGCTAACTCAAAGACTTTCTCGAGGTGTGTAATCACGTCGACATTGCCTTTGGTCCGACAGCCTGACAGGATGAGCTACCAGCCAGGCTATGGAAGCACCCTGGTTGTTTAGAGGAAAACTCCTTTCCTTCCCAGAGCCCTGCCTCCACCGACCCGAGGCCCGTCACAAACGGTGTTCTTTAGGCAGCTTCAAGGCAGCATGAATGGAGGCTTCAAAATGGGGAAGCGAGGCTTGGGCCTTCAGGTCTCCCCTTGCCTTGAACACGGAGCCTACCTCCCTGTGACTTCTGACAAGTCAGAAGAGGAGGCTCTAGCTACACACAGGTCCGTTCCCTGAATCGCCTTATCTTCCCGGGGTGTTCCGCAGATAGCGAACACGGTCCTCCAAGGAATGCACTAGGGAGGCTATGGGGCCTTAGCCTCTTCTGAAAGCCTGCAGTGTAAGAGGAAGAACTGTGCTTTAGTGGCAGTAGGAAGGCAAGCCGACTTTCTCCTGCCGGTATAGGGTCTTCAGGTATGAGTGCCTAGAAGGAATGCCAAGCAGGTTTGTTTTCCCCGTGCAGCTCAGTCTAGGAGAATGAGGCAGAACTGCATGACATGTGGGACGCCAGAGAACAGTTTTCCTGGAGCTGTTGGAGTGCTGGGGAAAGCTATCTCTCCCAAAGAAGAGTGCCGTGTGTTGCCCTGCCCTCGGCAATCACAGAGTGAGTGGGAAGGGCTTCCGGCCCGGGCAGTTTCTTTGCAGGCCCGGGGAGCCTGCCGGTACTCAGTGTCCTTGCAGGGAATAGGGTGCCCACGCGAGGGTCCTAGGTGTCTTGAAAAGCGTACGAACACGAAAATAAAGCCGAGCTGCGACTAAGGCCTCGTGGAAACTGCTCGAAGCTTCCGCCTCAGCAGGGCTCTTAGAAGGCCTTACCTGGAGGTACGTCCTCACATCGAGCTTCCCTTTAGCCCTAGAGCATGACAGGCGGAGCTCTTACCGGGACTCTGGAAGCACCCTGTTGACTTATAGAAAACTGCTTCTCTTCCACGAGCCCTGACTCCAGCGACTAGGGGCCCGTCCCAAACGGTTTTATGCAGGCAGCTTCGAGGCGGCATGAGTGGTTCTTTAAAAATGAGAATGCAAGGCTTGCGTCATCAGGCCCCCACTTCCAGTCAACACGTTGACTACCGCCTTGTGATTCGTAGCTAGTCAAAAGAGGCTCCAGCTACACACAGGTCCCTTCCCTGAATCCACTTTTCTTCACAGGCTGTTCTGCCTGTAGCTAACTCGCTCATCCAAGGACTGCACTAGGGAGGCTCTCGGGCCTTAGCGTCTTCTGAAAGCTTGCAGTGTAACAGGCAGAACTCTGCTTTAGTGGCAGTAGGAATGCAAGCTGACTTTCTCCTGCAGGTATGGGGTCTTCAGGTATGAGTGCCTAGAAGGAATGCCAAGCAGTTTCGGTTTCCCCGTGCAGCTCACTCGAGGACAATGGGGGCAGAACTGCATGACATGTGGGACGCCAGAGAACAGTTTTCCTGGAGCTGTTGGAGTGCTGGGGAAAGCTATCTCTCCCAAAGAAGAGTGCCGTGTGTTGCCCTGCCCTCGGCAATCAGAGAGTGAGTGGGAAGGGCTTCCGGCCCGGGCAGTTTCTTTGCAGGCCCGGGGAGCCTGCCGGTACTCAGTGTCCTTGCAGGGAATAGGGTGCCCCGCTAGGGTCTTACGTGTCTTGAAAAGCGTACGAACTTGAAAATAAAGCAGAAGTCCGACTAAGGTCTCGTGGAAACTGCTCGAAGCTTCCGCCTCAGCAGGGCTATTGGAAGGCCTTACCTGGAGGTTAAGTCCTCACATCGAGCTTCCCTTTAGCCCTAGAGCATGACAGGATGAGCTCCTAGCGGGGATCTGGAAGCACCCCGTTGATTTAGAGAAAACTGCGTCTCTTCCACGAGCCCTGACTCCAGTGACTAGGGGCCCGTCACAAACGGTGTTATGCAGGTAGCTTCGAGGCAGCATGAATGGAGCTTTCCAAATGGGAATGCAAGGCTTGCGTCATCAGGCCCCCACTTCCAGGGAGCACGTGGCCTACCGCCTTGCGAGTCCTAGCAAGTCAAAAGAGACTCTAGCTACACCCTGGTCCCTTCCCTGAATCCACCTTTCTTCACAGGGTGTTCTGCACGTAGCCAACTGCCTCAGGCAAGGAACGCTCTGGGTACGCTCTCGGTCTTTAGCCTCTCCTAAAAGCCTGCACTGTAAGAGGAAGAACTGTACTTCAGTTGCAGCAGGAACGCAAGCTGACCCTCTCCTGGAGGTATGGAGTCCTCGGGTAGGAGTTCCAAGAAGGAATGCGCAGCAGAGGGTTTTTTCTAAGTGCCTCTCAGACTAGGGCCCTGAGGCAGAGTTCCTTGACAAGTAGGACGTGAGAGAACAACTTCCTCTTAGCTGTTATAGCGGTGAGGAAATCTAGCTCTCCCTAAGGAACTGTGCCGTGCGATGCCCTACACGCGGCCTACACAGAGTCACTGGGAGGGGCTTCCGGGTCTGGAGGCCGCGTAGCAGGCCCGTGGAGCCTGCCGGTACTCGGTGTTCTTGCAGGGAATAGGGTGCAAACGCGAGGGGCCTGGGTGTCCTGAACAGCGTACTACAAATAAACTAAAGCAGTCCTGCAACTAAGGCCTCTTGGAAACTGCTGCATGCCTCTGCTTCAGCAGGGCCAAGAAAGGACTTACCTCGAGGCAAGGGCTGACATTCGGTCTCCAGGTAGCTATAGAGGGTAGCAGCATGAGCACCCAAGCAGGCCTGGGAAGCACCATGTTTTATTAGAGGACACTCATCTTCTTCCCAGAGCCATGCTTACCGTGACTAGAGGCCCGTCAAAAGGTGTGTCTCTGCGTGTGATTCAAGGCCCGAGGAATGGAAGTTTCCAAATGGGAAAGACGGCGTGTGCCATCAGGCCCACGGTTCCAGGTGGACACGCATTATACGTGCCCGTTGATGCAACAAGTCAAAAGACGCACAGCGTACACCCCGGGCCCTTCCCTGAATCAACTTGTTTACGCGGGGTGCTCTGCGTGTAGCGAACTCCCTCAAGCAAGGCAGGCTCTAGTTAGGCCGAGGAGCATTTGCCTCTTCCAAAAGACTGCAGTGTTTCATGAAGAACTGTGCTTTCGTTGCTGCTGGAACACAAGCTGACTTTCTCCTTGAAGAGAGTGACTTTCCAACGGAGATCCCTGAAGGAATCCTAAGCGGACTATTTTCTCAGGGCAACTCAGAGAATGTCCAAAATGTCGAAAGGTAGGGGTTGAGTGTGCCTGCATGTCTGGGTGTGCACACATCTGTGCAAATATTGGGGTGAGGGTGCCTGCGTGTATGGGTGTGTGAGAGAAGCTGAAAGACGGTCAAAAATGTTCGAAAGTTCCATGGCCCGGTGGACTGGCTAGAAATGCGTTCCTGGTGCCGTTGGAGTGCTGAGGAATTGTAGCAGTCCCAAGGAAAAGTGCTGTGTGTTGTCCACTCGGCGTACACAGAGGGCCTCTGAAGCGCCTACTGGCCTGGGTGTTGCTCAACATGCCCACAGAGGCCAGGCGGCCGGGGCGTACTCAGTGATGTTGTGGGGGAAAGGGGGCACACCCGAGGCGTCCAGGCGTCCTGAAAACCGAACCAGCGTTAAAATAAAGTGCCACACCGACCAGGACCTCAAAGAGCTGCTGTACGCTCCGTTCCTGCAGGGCTAACTCAAAGACTTTCTCGAGGTGTGTAATCACGTCGACATTGCCTTTGGTCCGACAGCCTGACAGGATGAGCTACCAGCCAGGCTATGGAAGCACCCTGGTTGTTTAGAGGAAAACTCCTTTCCTTCCCAGAGCCCTGCCTCCACCGACCCGAGGCCCGTCACAAACGGTGTTCTTTAGGCAGCTTCAAGGCAGCATGAATGGAGGCTTCAAAATGGGGAAGCGAGGCTTGGGCCTTCAGGTCTCCCCTTGCCTTGAACACGGAGCCTACCTCCCTGTGACTTCTGACAAGTCAGAAGAGGAGGCTCTAGCTACACACAGGTCCGTTCCCTGAATCGCCTTATCTTCCCGGGGTGTTCCGCAGATAGCGAACACGGTCCTCCAAGGAATGCACTAGGGAGGCTATGGGGCCTTAGCCTCTTCTGAAAGCCTGCAGTGTAAGAGGAAGAACTGTGCTTTAGTGGCAGTAGGAAGGCAAGCCGACTTTCTCCTGCCGGTATAGGGTCTTCAGGTATGAGTGCCTAGAAGGAATGCCAAGCAGGTTTGTTTTCCCCGTGCAGCTCAGTCTAGGAGAATGAGGCAGAACTGCATGACATGTGGGACGCCAGAGAACAGTTTTCCTGGAGCTGTTGGAGTGCTGGGGAAAGCTATCTCTCCCAAAGAAGAGTGCCGTGTGTTGCCCTGCCCTCGGCAATCACAGAGTGAGTGGGAAGGGCTTCCGGCCCGGGCAGTTTCTTTGCAGGCCCGGGGAGCCTGCCGGTACTCAGTGTCCTTGCAGGGAATAGGGTGCCCACGCGAGGGTCCTAGGTGTCTTGAAAAGCGTACGAACACGAAAATAAAGCCGAGCTGCGACTAAGGCCTCGTGGAAACTGCTCGAAGCTTCCGCCTCAGCAGGGCTCTTAGAAGGCCTTACCTGGAGGTACGTCCTCACATCGAGCTTCCCTTTAGCCCTAGAGCATGACAGGCGGAGCTCTTACCGGGACTCTGGAAGCACCCTGTTGACTTATAGAAAACTGCTTCTCTTCCACGAGCCCTGACTCCAGCGACTAGGGGCCCGTCCCAAACGGTTTTATGCAGGCAGCTTCGAGGCGGCATGAGTGGTTCTTTAAAAATGAGAATGCAAGGCTTGCGTCATCAGGCCCCCACTTCCAGTCAACACGTTGACTACCGCCTTGTGATTCGTAGCTAGTCAAAAGAGGCTCCAGCTACACACAGGTCCCTTCCCTGAATCCACTTTTCTTCACAGGCTGTTCTGCCTGTAGCTAACTCGCTCATCCAAGGACTGCACTAGGGAGGCTCTCGGGCCTTAGCGTCTTCTGAAAGCTTGCAGTGTAACAGGCAGAACTCTGCTTTAGTGGCAGTAGGAATGCAAGCTGACTTTCTCCTGCAGGTATGGGGTCTTCAGGTATGAGTGCCTAGAAGGAATGCCAAGCAGTTTCGGTTTCCCCGTGCAGCTCACTCGAGGACAATGGGGGCAGAACTGCATGACATGTGGGACGCCAGAGAACAGTTTTCCTGGAGCTGTTGGAGTGCTGGGGAAAGCTATCTCTCCCAAAGAAGAGTGCCGTGTGTTGCCCTGCCCTCGGCAATCAGAGAGTGAGTGGGAAGGGCTTCCGGCCCGGGCAGTTTCTTTGCAGGCCCGGGGAGCCTGCCGGTACTCAGTGTCCTTGCAGGGAATAGGGTGCCCCGCTAGGGTCTTACGTGTCTTGAAAAGCGTACGAACTTGAAAATAAAGCAGAAGTCCGACTAAGGTCTCGTGGAAACTGCTCGAAGCTTCCGCCTCAGCAGGGCTATTGGAAGGCCTTACCTGGAGGTTAAGTCCTCACATCGAGCTTCCCTTTAGCCCTAGAGCATGACAGGATGAGCTCCTAGCGGGGATCTGGAAGCACCCCGTTGATTTAGAGAAAACTGCGTCTCTTCCACGAGCCCTGACTCCAGTGACTAGGGGCCCGTCACAAACGGTGTTATGCAGGTAGCTTCGAGGCAGCATGAATGGAGCTTTCCAAATGGGAATGCAAGGCTTGCGTCATCAGGCCCCCACTTCCAGGGAGCACGTGGCCTACCGCCTTGCGAGTCCTAGCAAGTCAAAAGAGACTCTAGCTACACCCTGGTCCCTTCCCTGAATCCACCTTTCTTCACAGGGTGTTCTGCACGTAGCCAACTGCCTCAGGCAAGGAACGCTCTGGGTACGCTCTCGGTCTTTAGCCTCTCCTAAAAGCCTGCACTGTAAGAGGAAGAACTGTACTTCAGTTGCAGCAGGAACGCAAGCTGACCCTCTCCTGGAGGTATGGAGTCCTCGGGTAGGAGTTCCAAGAAGGAATGCGCAGCAGAGGGTTTTTTCTAAGTGCCTCTCAGACTAGGGCCCTGAGGCAGAGTTCCTTGACAAGTAGGACGTGAGAGAACAACTTCCTCTTAGCTGTTATAGCGGTGAGGAAATCTAGCTCTCCCTAAGGAACTGTGCCGTGCGATGCCCTACACGCGGCCTACACAGAGTCACTGGGAGGGGCTTCCGGGTCTGGAGGCCGCGTAGCAGGCCCGTGGAGCCTGCCGGTACTCGGTGTTCTTGCAGGGAATAGGGTGCAAACGCGAGGGGCCTGGGTGTCCTGAACAGCGTACTACAAATAAACTAAAGCAGTCCTGCAACTAAGGCCTCTTGGAAACTGCTGCATGCCTCTGCTTCAGCAGGGCCAAGAAAGGACTTACCTCGAGGCAAGGGCTGACATTCGGTCTCCAGGTAGCTATAGAGGGTAGCAGCATGAGCACCCAAGCAGGCCTGGGAAGCACCATGTTTTATTAGAGGACACTCATCTTCTTCCCAGAGCCATGCTTACCGTGACTAGAGGCCCGTCAAAAGGTGTGTCTCTGCGTGTGATTCAAGGCCCGAGGAATGGAAGTTTCCAAATGGGAAAGACGGCGTGTGCCATCAGGCCCACGGTTCCAGGTGGACACGCATTATACGTGCCCGTTGATGCAACAAGTCAAAAGACGCACAGCGTACACCCCGGGCCCTTCCCTGAATCAACTTGTTTACGCGGGGTGCTCTGCGTGTAGCGAACTCCCTCAAGCAAGGCAGGCTCTAGTTAGGCCGAGGAGCATTTGCCTCTTCCAAAAGACTGCAGTGTTTCATGAAGAACTGTGCTTTCGTTGCTGCTGGAACACAAGCTGACTTTCTCCTTGAAGAGAGTGACTTTCCAACGGAGGTCCCTGAAGGAATCCTAAGCGGACTATTTTCTCAGGGCAACTCAGAGAATGTCCAAAATGTCGAAAGGTAGGGGTTGAGTGTGCCTGCATGTCTGGGTGTGCACACATCTGTGCAAATATTGGGGTGAGGGTGCCTGCGTGTATGGGTGTGTGAGAGAAGCTGAAAGACGGTCAAAAATGTTCGAAAGTTCCATGGCCCGGTGGACTGGCTAGAAATGCGTTCCTGGTGCCGTTGGAGTGCTGAGGAATTGTAGCAGTCCCAAGGAAAAGTGCTGTGTGTTGTCCACTCGGCGTACACAGAGGGCCTCTGAAGCGCCTACTGGCCTGGGTGTTGCTCAACATGCCCACAGAGGCCAGGCGGCCGGGGCGTACTCAGTGATGTTGTGGGGGAAAGGGGGCACACCCGAGGCGTCTAGGCGTCCTGAAAACCGAACCAGCGTTAAAATAAAGTGCCACACCGACCAGGACGTCAAAGAGCTGCTGTACGCTCCGTTCCTGCAGGGCTAACTCAAAGACTTTCTCGAGGTGTGTAATCACGTCGACATTGCCTTTGGTCCGACAGCCTGACAGGATGAGCTACCAGCCAGGCTATGGAAGCACCCTGGTTGTTTAGAGGAAAACTCCTTTCCTTCCCAGAGCCCTGCCTCCACCGACCCGAGGCCCGTCACAAACGGTGTTCTTTAGGCAGCTTCAAGGCAGCATGAATGGAGGCTTCAAAATGGGGAAGCGAGGCTTGGGCCTTCAGGTCTCCCCTTGCCTTGAACACGGAGCCTACCTCCCTGTGACTTCTGACAAGTCAGAAGAGGAGGCTCTAGCTACACACAGGTCCGTTCCCTGAATCGCCTTATCTTCCCGGGGTGTTCCGCAGATAGCGAACACGGTCCTCCAAGGAACGCACTAGGGAGGCTATGGGGCCTTAGCCTCTTCTGAAAGCCTGCAGTGTAAGAGGAAGAACTGTGCTTTAGTGGCAGTAGGAAGGCAAGCCGACTTTCTCCTGCCGGTATAGGGTCTTCAGGTATGAGTGCCTAGAAGGAATGCCAAGCAGGTTTGTTTTCCCCGTGCAGCTCAGTCTAGGAGAATGAGGCAGAACTGCATGACATGTGGGACGCCAGAGAACAGTTTTCCTGGAGCTGTTGGAGTGCTGGGGAAAGCTATCTCTCCCAAAGAAGAGTGCCGTGTGTTGCCCTGCCCTCGGCAATCACAGAGTGAGTGGGAAGGGCTTCCGGCCCGGGCAGTTTCTTTGCAGGCCCGGGGAGCCTGCCGGTACTCAGTGTCCTTGCAGGGAATAGGGTGCCCACGCGAGGGTCCTAGGTGTCTTGAAAAGCGTACGAACACGAAAATAAAGCCGAGCTGCGACTAAGGCCTCGTGGAAACTGCTCGAAGCTTCCGCCTCAGCAGGGCTCTTAGAAGGCCTTACCTGGAGGTACGTCCTCACATCGAGCTTCCCTTTAGCCCTAGAGCATGACAGGCGGAGCTCTTACCGGGACTCTGGAAGCACCCTGTTGACTTATAGAAAACTGCTTCTCTTCCACGAGCCCTGACTCCAGCGACTAGGGGCCCGTCCCAAACGGTTTTATGCAGGCAGCTTCGAGGCGGCATGAGTGGTTCTTTAAAAATGAGAATGCAAGGCTTGCGTCATCAGGCCCCCACTTCCAGTCAACACGTT
This sequence comes from Hyperoodon ampullatus, assembly GCF_949752795.1. Classification (NCBI taxonomy): domain Eukaryota; kingdom Metazoa; phylum Chordata; class Mammalia; order Artiodactyla; family Ziphiidae; genus Hyperoodon; species Hyperoodon ampullatus. The sequence continues at coordinate 200,003 of NW_027640584.1, read as the reverse complement.
GACTACCGCCTTGTGATTCGTAGCTAGTCAAAAGAGGCTCCAGCTACACACAGGTCCCTTCCCTGAATCCACTTTTCTTCACAGGCTGTTCTGCCTGTAGCTAACTCGCTCATCCAAGGACTGCACTAGGGAGGCTCTCGGGCCTTAGCGTCTTCTGAAAGCTTGCAGTGTAACAGGCAGAACTCTGCTTTAGTGGCAGTAGGAATGCAAGCTGACTTTCTCCTGCAGGTATGGGGTCTTCAGGTATGAGTGCCTAGAAGGAATGCCAAGCAGTTTCGGTTTCCCCGTGCAGCTCACTCGAGGACAATGGGGGCAGAACTGCATGACATGTGGGACGCCAGAGAACAGTTTTCCTGGAGCTGTTGGAGTGCTGGGGAAAGCTATCTCTCCCAAAGAAGAGTGCCGTGTGTTGCCCTGCCCTCGGCAATCAGAGAGTGAGTGGGAAGGGCTTCCGGCCCGGGCAGTTTCTTTGCAGGCCCGGGGAGCCTGCCGGTACTCAGTGTCCTTGCAGGGAATAGGGTGCCCCGCTAGGGTCTTACGTGTCTTGAAAAGCGTACGAACTTGAAAATAAAGCAGAAGTCCGACTAAGGTCTCGTGGAAACTGCTCGAAGCTTCCGCCTCAGCAGGGCTATTGGAAGGCCTTACCTGGAGGTTAAGTCCTCACATCGAGCTTCCCTTTAGCCCTAGAGCATGACAGGATGAGCTCCTAGCGGGGATCTGGAAGCACCCCGTTGATTTAGAGAAAACTGCGTCTCTTCCACGAGCCCTGACTCCAGTGACTAGGGGCCCGTCACAAACGGTGTTATGCAGGTAGCTTCGAGGCAGCATGAATGGAGCTTTCCAAATGGGAATGCAAGGCTTGCGTCATCAGGCCCCCACTTCCAGGGAGCACGTGGCCTACCGCCTTGCGAGTCCTAGCAAGTCAAAAGAGACTCTAGCTACACCCTGGTCCCTTCCCTGAATCCACCTTTCTTCACAGGGTGTTCTGCACGTAGCCAACTGCCTCAGGCAAGGAACGCTCTGGGTACGCTCTCGGTCTTTAGCCTCTCCTAAAAGCCTGCACTGTAAGAGGAAGAACTGTACTTCAGTTGCAGCAGGAACGCAAGCTGACCCTCTCCTGGAGGTATGGAGTCCTCGGGTAGGAGTTCCAAGAAGGAATGCGCAGCAGAGGGTTTTTTCTAAGTGCCTCTCAGACTAGGGCCCTGAGGCAGAGTTCCTTGACAAGTAGGACGTGAGAGAACAACTTCCTCTTAGCTGTTATAGCGGTGAGGAAATCTAGCTCTCCCTAAGGAACTGTGCCGTGCGATGCCCTACACGCGGCCTACACAGAGTCACTGGGAGGGGCTTCCGGGTCTGGAGGCCGCGTAGCAGGCCCGTGGAGCCTGCCGGTACTCGGTGTTCTTGCAGGGAATAGGGTGCAAACGCGAGGGGCCTGGGTGTCCTGAACAGCGTACTACAAATAAACTAAAGCAGTCCTGCAACTAAGGCCTCTTGGAAACTGCTGCATGCCTCTGCTTCAGCAGGGCCAAGAAAGGACTTACCTCGAGGCAAGGGCTGACATTCGGTCTCCAGGTAGCTATAGAGGGTAGCAGCATGAGCACCCAAGCAGGCCTGGGAAGCACCATGTTTTATTAGAGGACACTCATCTTCTTCCCAGAGCCATGCTTACCGTGACTAGAGGCCCGTCAAAAGGTGTGTCTCTGCGTGTGATTCAAGGCCCGAGGAATGGAAGTTTCCAAATGGGAAAGACGGCGTGTGCCATCAGGCCCACGGTTCCAGGTGGACACGCATTATACGTGCCCGTTGATGCAACAAGTCAAAAGACGCACAGCGTACACCCCGGGCCCTTCCCTGAATCAACTTGTTTACGCGGGGTGCTCTGCGTGTAGCGAACTCCCTCAAGCAAGGCAGGCTCTAGTTAGGCCGAGGAGCATTTGCCTCTTCCAAAAGACTGCAGTGTTTCATGAAGAACTGTGCTTTCGTTGCTGCTGGAACACAAGCTGACTTTCTCCTTGAAGAGAGTGACTTTCCAACGGAGGTCCCTGAAGGAATCCTAAGCGGACTATTTTCTCAGGGCAACTCAGAGAATGTCCAAAATGTCGAAAGGTAGGGGTTGAGTGTGCCTGCATGTCTGGGTGTGCACACATCTGTGCAAATATTGGGGTGAGGGTGCCTGCGTGTATGGGTGTGTGAGAGAAGCTGAAAGACGGTCAAAAATGTTCGAAAGTTCCATGGCCCGGTGGACTGGCTAGAAATGCGTTCCTGGTGCCGTTGGAGTGCTGAGGAATTGTAGCAGTCCCAAGGAAAAGTGCTGTGTGTTGTCCACTCGGCGTACACAGAGGGCCTCTGAAGCGCCTACTGGCCTGGGTGTTGCTCAACATGCCCACAGAGGCCAGGCGGCCGGGGCGTACTCAGTGATGTTGTGGGGGAAAGGGGGCACACCCGAGGCGTCCAGGCGTCCTGAAAACCGAACCAGCGTTAAAATAAAGTGCCACACCGACCAGGACCTCAAAGAGCTGCTGTACGCTCCGTTCCTGCAGGGCTAACTCAAAGACTTTCTCGAGGTGTGTAATCACGTCGACATTGCCTTTGGTCCGACAGCCTGACAGGATGAGCTACCAGCCAGGCTATGGAAGCACCCTGGTTGTTTAGAGGAAAACTCCTTTCCTTCCCAGAGCCCTGCCTCCACCGACCCGAGGCCCGTCACAAACGGTGTTCTTTAGGCAGCTTCAAGGCAGCATGAATGGAGGCTTCAAAATGGGGAAGCGAGGCTTGGGCCTTCAGGTCTCCCCTTGCCTTGAACACGGAGCCTACCTCCCTGTGACTTCTGACAAGTCAGAAGAGGAGGCTCTAGCTACACACAGGTCCGTTCCCTGAATCGCCTTATCTTCCCGGGGTGTTCCGCAGATAGCGAACACGGTCCTCCAAGGAATGCACTAGGGAGGCTATGGGGCCTTAGCCTCTTCTGAAAGCCTGCAGTGTAAGAGGAAGAACTGTGCTTTAGTGGCAGTAGGAAGGCAAGCCGACTTTCTCCTGCCGGTATAGGGTCTTCAGGTATGAGTGCCTAGAAGGAATGCCAAGCAGGTTTGTTTTCCCCGTGCAGCTCAGTCTAGGAGAATGAGGCAGAACTGCATGACATGTGGGACGCCAGAGAACAGTTTTCCTGGAGCTGTTGGAGTGCTGGGGAAAGCTATCTCTCCCAAAGAAGAGTGCCGTGTGTTGCCCTGCCCTCGGCAATCACAGAGTGAGTGGGAAGGGCTTCCGGCCCGGGCAGTTTCTTTGCAGGCCCGGGGAGCCTGCCGGTACTCAGTGTCCTTGCAGGGAATAGGGTGCCCACGCGAGGGTCCTAGGTGTCTTGAAAAGCGTACGAACACGAAAATAAAGCCGAGCTGCGACTAAGGCCTCGTGGAAACTGCTCGAAGCTTCCGCCTCAGCAGGGCTCTTAGAAGGCCTTACCTGGAGGTACGTCCTCACATCGAGCTTCCCTTTAGCCCTAGAGCATGACAGGCGGAGCTCTTACCGGGACTCTGGAAGCACCCTGTTGACTTATAGAAAACTGCTTCTCTTCCACGAGCCCTGACTCCAGCGACTAGGGGCCCGTCCCAAACGGTTTTATGCAGGCAGCTTCGAGGCGGCATGAGTGGTTCTTTAAAAATGAGAATGCAAGGCTTGCGTCATCAGGCCCCCACTTCCAGTCAACACGTTGACTACCGCCTTGTGATTCGTAGCTAGTCAAAAGAGGCTCCAGCTACACACAGGTCCCTTCCCTGAATCCACTTTTCTTCACAGGCTGTTCTGCCTGTAGCTAACTCGCTCATCCAAGGACTGCACTAGGGAGGCTCTCGGGCCTTAGCGTCTTCTGAAAGCTTGCAGTGTAACAGGCAGAACTCTGCTTTAGTGGCAGTAGGAATGCAAGCTGACTTTCTCCTGCAGGTATGGGGTCTTCAGGTATGAGTGCCTAGAAGGAATGCCAAGCAGTTTCGGTTTCCCCGTGCAGCTCACTCGAGGACAATGGGGGCAGAACTGCATGACATGTGGGACGCCAGAGAACAGTTTTCCTGGAGCTGTTGGAGTGCTGGGGAAAGCTATCTCTCCCAAAGAAGAGTGCCGTGTGTTGCCCTGCCCTCGGCAATCAGAGAGTGAGTGGGAAGGGCTTCCGGCCCGGGCAGTTTCTTTGCAGGCCCGGGGAGCCTGCCGGTACTCAGTGTCCTTGCAGGGAATAGGGTGCCCCGCTAGGGTCTTACGTGTCTTGAAAAGCGTACGAACTTGAAAATAAAGCAGAAGTCCGACTAAGGTCTCGTGGAAACTGCTCGAAGCTTCCGCCTCAGCAGGGCTATTGGAAGGCCTTACCTGGAGGTTAAGTCCTCACATCGAGCTTCCCTTTAGCCCTAGAGCATGACAGGATGAGCTCCTAGCGGGGATCTGGAAGCACCCCGTTGATTTAGAGAAAACTGCGTCTCTTCCACGAGCCCTGACTCCAGTGACTAGGGGCCCGTCACAAACGGTGTTATGCAGGTAGCTTCGAGGCAGCATGAATGGAGCTTTCCAAATGGGAATGCAAGGCTTGCGTCATCAGGCCCCCACTTCCAGGGAGCACGTGGCCTACCGCCTTGCGAGTCCTAGCAAGTCAAAAGAGACTCTAGCTACACCCTGGTCCCTTCCCTGAATCCACCTTTCTTCACAGGGTGTTCTGCACGTAGCCAACTGCCTCAGGCAAGGAACGCTCTGGGTACGCTCTCGGTCTTTAGCCTCTCCTAAAAGCCTGCACTGTAAGAGGAAGAACTGTACTTCAGTTGCAGCAGGAACGCAAGCTGACCCTCTCCTGGAGGTATGGAGTCCTCGGGTAGGAGTTCCAAGAAGGAATGCGCAGCAGAGGGTTTTTTCTAAGTGCCTCTCAGACTAGGGCCCTGAGGCAGAGTTCCTTGACAAGTAGGACGTGAGAGAACAACTTCCTCTTAGCTGTTATAGCGGTGAGGAAATCTAGCTCTCCCTAAGGAACTGTGCCGTGCGATGCCCTACACGCGGCCTACACAGAGTCACTGGGAGGGGCTTCCGGGTCTGGAGGCCGCGTAGCAGGCCCGTGGAGCCTGCCGGTACTCGGTGTTCTTGCAGGGAATAGGGTGCAAACGCGAGGGGCCTGGGTGTCCTGAACAGCGTACTACAAATAAACTAAAGCAGTCCTGCAACTAAGGCCTCTTGGAAACTGCTGCATGCCTCTGCTTCAGCAGGGCCAAGAAAGGACTTACCTCGAGGCAAGGGCTGACATTCGGTCTCCAGGTAGCTATAGAGGGTAGCAGCATGAGCACCCAAGCAGGCCTGGGAAGCACCATGTTTTATTAGAGGACACTCATCTTCTTCCCAGAGCCATGCTTACCGTGACTAGAGGCCCGTCAAAAGGTGTGTCTCTGCGTGTGATTCAAGGCCCGAGGAATGGAAGTTTCCAAATGGGAAAGACGGCGTGTGCCATCAGGCCCACGGTTCCAGGTGGACACGCATTATACGTGCCCGTTGATGCAACAAGTCAAAAGACGCACAGCGTACACCCCGGGCCCTTCCCTGAATCAACTTGTTTACGCGGGGTGCTCTGCGTGTAGCGAACTCCCTCAAGCAAGGCAGGCTCTAGTTAGGCCGAGGAGCATTTGCCTCTTCCAAAAGACTGCAGTGTTTCATGAAGAACTGTGCTTTCGTTGCTGCTGGAACACAAGCTGACTTTCTCCTTGAAGAGAGTGACTTTCCAACGGAGGTCCCTGAAGGAATCCTAAGCGGACTATTTTCTCAGGGCAACTCAGAGAATGTCCAAAATGTCGAAAGGTAGGGGTTGAGTGTGCCTGCATGTCTGGGTGTGCACACATCTGTGCAAATATTGGGGTGAGGGTGCCTGCGTGTATGGGTGTGTGAGAGAAGCTGAAAGACGGTCAAAAATGTTCGAAAGTTCCATGGCCCGGTGGACTGGCTAGAAATGCGTTCCTGGTGCCGTTGGAGTGCTGAGAAATTGTAGCAGTCCCAAGGAAAAGTGCTGTGTGTTGTCCACTCGGCGTACACAGAGGGCCTCTGAAGCGCCTACTGGCCTGGGTGTTGCTCAACATGCCCACAGAGGCCAGGCGGCCGGGGCGTACTCAGTGATGTTGTGGGGGAAAGGGGGCACACCCGAGGCGTCTAGGCGTCCTGAAAACCGAACCAGCGTTAAAATAAAGTGCCACACCGACCAGGACGTCAAAGAGCTGCTGTACGCTCCGTTCCTGCAGGGCTAACTCAAAGACTTTCTCGAGGTGTGTAATCACGTCGACATTGCCTTTGGTCCGACAGCCTGACAGGATGAGCTACCAGCCAGGCTATGGAAGCACCCTGGTTGTTTAGAGGAAAACTCCTTTCCTTCCCAGAGCCCTGCCTCCACCGACCCGAGGCCCGTCACAAACGGTGTTCTTTAGGCAGCTTCAAGGCAGCATGAATGGAGGCTTCAAAATGGGGAAGCGAGGCTTGGGCCTTCAGGTCTCCCCTTGCCTTGAACACGGAGCCTACCTCCCTGTGACTTCTGACAAGTCAGAAGAGGAGGCTCTAGCTACACACAGGTCCGTTCCCTGAATCGCCTTATCTTCCCGGGGTGTTCCGCAGATAGCGAACACGGTCCTCCAAGGAATGCACTAGGGAGGCTATGGGGCCTTAGCCTCTTCTGAAAGCCTGCAGTGTAAGAGGAAGAACTGTGCTTTAGTGGCAGTAGGAAGGCAAGCCGACTTTCTCCTGCCGGTATAGGGTCTTCAGGTATGAGTGCCTAGAAGGAATGCCAAGCAGGTTTGTTTTCCCCGTGCAGCTCAGTCTAGGAGAATGAGGCAGAACTGCATGACATGTGGGACGCCAGAGAACAGTTTTCCTGGAGCTGTTGGAGTGCTGGGGAAAGCTATCTCTCCCAAAGAAGAGTGCCGTGTGTTGCCCTGCCCTCGGCAATCACAGAGTGAGTGGGAAGGGCTTCCGGCCCGGGCAGTTTCTTTGCAGGCCCGGGGAGCCTGCCGGTACTCAGTGTCCTTGCAGGGAATAGGGTGCCCACGCGAGGGTCCTAGGTGTCTTGAAAAGCGTACGAACACGAAAATAAAGCCGAGCTGCGACTAAGGCCTCGTGGAAACTGCTCGAAGCTTCCGCCTCAGCAGGGCTCTTAGAAGGCCTTACCTGGAGGTACGTCCTCACATCGAGCTTCCCTTTAGCCCTAGAGCATGACAGGCGGAGCTCTTACCGGGACTCTGGAAGCACCCTGTTGACTTATAGAAAACTGCTTCTCTTCCACGAGCCCTGACTCCAGCGACTAGGGGCCCGTCCCAAACGGTTTTATGCAGGCAGCTTCGAGGCGGCATGAGTGGTTCTTTAAAAATGAGAATGCAAGGCTTGCGTCATCAGGCCCCCACTTCCAGTCAACACGTTGACTACCGCCTTGTGATTCGTAGCTAGTCAAAAGAGGCTCCAGCTACACACAGGTCCCTTCCCTGAATCCACTTTTCTTCACAGGCTGTTCTGCCTGTAGCTAACTCGCTCATCCAAGGACTGCACTAGGGAGGCTCTCGGGCCTTAGCGTCTTCTGAAAGCTTGCAGTGTAACAGGCAGAACTCTGCTTTAGTGGCAGTAGGAATGCAAGCTGACTTTCTCCTGCAGGTATGGGGTCTTCAGGTATGAGTGCCTAGAAGGAATGCCAAGCAGTTTCGGTTTCCCCGTGCAGCTCACTCGAGGACAATGGGGGCAGAACTGCATGACATGTGGGACGCCAGAGAACAGTTTTCCTGGAGCTGTTGGAGTGCTGGGGAAAGCTATCTCTCCCAAAGAAGAGTGCCGTGTGTTGCCCTGCCCTCGGCAATCAGAGAGTGAGTGGGAAGGGCTTCCGGCCCGGGCAGTTTCTTTGCAGGCCCGGGGAGCCTGCCGGTACTCAGTGTCCTTGCAGGGAATAGGGTGCCCCGCTAGGGTCTTACGTGTCTTGAAAAGCGTACGAACTTGAAAATAAAGCAGAAGTCCGACTAAGGTCTCGTGGAAACTGCTCGAAGCTTCCGCCTCAGCAGGGCTATTGGAAGGCCTTACCTGGAGGTTAAGTCCTCACATCGAGCTTCCCTTTAGCCCTAGAGCATGACAGGATGAGCTCCTAGCGGGGATCTGGAAGCACCCCGTTGATTTAGAGAAAACTGCGTCTCTTCCACGAGCCCTGACTCCAGTGACTAGGGGCCCGTCACAAACGGTGTTATGCAGGTAGCTTCGAGGCAGCATGAATGGAGCTTTCCAAATGGGAATGCAAGGCTTGCGTCATCAGGCCCCCACTTCCAGGGAGCACGTGGCCTACCGCCTTGCGAGTCCTAGCAAGTCAAAAGAGACTCTAGCTACACCCTGGTCCCTTCCCTGAATCCACCTTTCTTCACAGGGTGTTCTGCACGTAGCCAACTGCCTCAGGCAAGGAACGCTCTGGGTACGCTCTCGGTCTTTAGCCTCTCCTAAAAGCCTGCACTGTAAGAGGAAGAACTGTACTTCAGTTGCAGCAGGAACGCAAGCTGACCCTCTCCTGGAGGTATGGAGTCCTCGGGTAGGAGTTCCAAGAAGGAATGCGCAGCAGAGGGTTTTTTCTAAGTGCCTCTCAGACTAGGGCCCTGAGGCAGAGTTCCTTGACAAGTAGGACGTGAGAGAACAACTTCCTCTTAGCTGTTATAGCGGTGAGGAAATCTAGCTCTCCCTAAGGAACTGTGCCGTGCGATGCCCTACACGCGGCCTACACAGAGTCACTGGGAGGGGCTTCCGGGTCTGGAGGCCGCGTAGCAGGCCCGTGGAGCCTGCCGGTACTCGGTGTTCTTGCAGGGAATAGGGTGCAAACGCGAGGGGCCTGGGTGTCCTGAACAGCGTACTACAAATAAACTAAAGCAGTCCTGCAACTAAGGCCTCTTGGAAACTGCTGCATGCCTCTGCTTCAGCAGGGCCAAGAAAGGACTTACCTCGAGGCAAGGGCTGACATTCGGTCTCCAGGTAGCTATAGAGGGTAGCAGCATGAGCACCCAAGCAGGCCTGGGAAGCACCATGTTTTATTAGAGGACACTCATCTTCTTCCCAGAGCCATGCTTACCGTGACTAGAGGCCCGTCAAAAGGTGTGTCTCTGCGTGTGATTCAAGGCCCGAGGAATGGAAGTTTCCAAATGGGAAAGACGGCGTGTGCCATCAGGCCCACGGTTCCAGGTGGACACGCATTATACGTGCCCGTTGATGCAACAAGTCAAAAGACGCACAGCGTACACCCCGGGCCCTTCCCTGAATCAACTTGTTTACGCGGGGTGCTCTGCGTGTAGCGAACTCCCTCAAGCAAGGCAGGCTCTAGTTAGGCCGAGGAGCATTTGCCTCTTCCAAAAGACTGCAGTGTTTCATGAAGAACTGTGCTTTCGTTGCTGCTGGAACACAAGCTGACTTTCTCCTTGAAGAGAGTGACTTTCCAACGGAGGTCCCTGAAGGAATCCTAAGCGGACTATTTTCTCAGGGCAACTCAGAGAATGTCCAAAATGTCGAAAGGTAGGGGTTGAGTGTGCCTGCATGTCTGGGTGTGCACACATCTGTGCAAATATTGGGGTGAGGGTGCCTGCGTGTATGGGTGTGTGAGAGAAGCTGAAAGACGGTCAAAAATGTTCGAAAGTTCCATGGCCCGGTGGACTGGCTAGAAATGCGTTCCTGGTGCCGTTGGAGTGCTGAGGAATTGTAGCAGTCCCAAGGAAAAGTGCTGTGTGTTGTCCACTCGGCGTACACAGAGGGCCTCTGAAGCGCCTACTGGCCTGGGTGTTGCTCAACATGCCCACAGAGGCCAGGCGGCCGGGGCGTACTCAGTGATGTTGTGGGGGAAAGGGGGCACACCCGAGGCGTCTAGGCGTCCTGAAAACCGAACCAGCGTTAAAATAAAGTGCCACACCGACCAGGACGTCAAAGAGCTGCTGTACGCTCCGTTCCTGCAGGGCTAACTCAAAGACTTTCTCGAGGTGTGTAATCACGTCGACATTGCCTTTGGTCCGACAGCCTGACAGGATGAGCTACCAGCCAGGCTATGGAAGCACCCTGGTTGTTTAGAGGAAAACTCCTTTCCTTCCCAGAGCCCTGCCTCCACCGACCCGAGGCCCGTCACAAACGGTGTTCTTTAGGCAGCTTCAAGGCAGCATGAATGGAGGCTTCAAAATGGGGAAGCGAGGCTTGGGCCTTCAGGTCTCCCCTTGCCTTGAACACGGAGCCTACCTCCCTGTGACTTCTGACAAGTCAGAAGAGGAGGCTCTAGCTACACACAGGTCCGTTCCCTGAATCGCCTTATCTTCCCGGGGTGTTCCGCAGATAGCGAACACGGTCCTCCAAGGAATGCACTAGGGAGGCTATGGGGCCTTAGCCTCTTCTGAAAGCCTGCAGTGTAAGAGGAAGAACTGTGCTTTAGTGGCAGTAGGAAGGCAAGCCGACTTTCTCCTGCCGGTATAGGGTCTTCAGGTATGAGTGCCTAGAAGGAATGCCAAGCAGGTTTGTTTTCCCCGTGCAGCTCAGTCTAGGAGAATGAGGCAGAACTGCATGACATGTGGGACGCCAGAGAACAGTTTTCCTGGAGCTGTTGGAGTGCTGGGGAAAGCTATCTCTCCCAAAGAAGAGTGCCGTGTGTTGCCCTGCCCTCGGCAATCACAGAGTGAGTGGGAAGGGCTTCCGGCCCGGGCAGTTTCTTTGCAGGCCCGGGGAGCCTGCCGGTACTCAGTGTCCTTGCAGGGAATAGGGTGCCCACGCGAGGGTCCTAGGTGTCTTGAAAAGCGTACGAACACGAAAATAAAGCCGAGCTGCGACTAAGGCCTCGTGGAAACTGCTCGAAGCTTCCGCCTCAGCAGGGCTCTTAGAAGGCCTTACCTGGAGGTACGTCCTCACATCGAGCTTCCCTTTAGCCCTAGAGCATGACAGGCGGAGCTCTTACCGGGACTCTGGAAGCACCCTGTTGACTTATAGAAAACTGCTTCTCTTCCACGAGCCCTGACTCCAGCGACTAGGGGCCCGTCCCAAACGGTTTTATGCAGGCAGCTTCGAGGCGGCATGAGTGGTTCTTTAAAAATGAGAATGCAAGGCTTGCGTCATCAGGCCCCCACTTCCAGTCAACACGTTGACTACCGCCTTGTGATTCGTAGCTAGTCAAAAGAGGCTCCAGCTACACACAGGTCCCTTCCCTGAATCCACTTTTCTTCACAGGCTGTTCTGCCTGTAGCTAACTCGCTCATCCAAGGACTGCACTAGGGAGGCTCTCGGGCCTTAGCGTCTTCTGAAAGCTTGCAGTGTAACAGGCAGAACTCTGCTTTAGTGGCAGTAGGAATGCAAGCTGACTTTCTCCTGCAGGTATGGGGTCTTCAGGTATGAGTGCCTAGAAGGAATGCCAAGCAGTTTCGGTTTCCCCGTGCAGCTCACTCGAGGACAATGGGGGCAGAACTGCATGACATGTGGGACGCCAGAGAACAGTTTTCCTGGAGCTGTTGGAGTGCTGGGGAAAGCTATCTCTCCCAAAGAAGAGTGCCGTGTGTTGCCCTGCCCTCGGCAATCAGAGAGTGAGTGGGAAGGGCTTCCGGCCCGGGCAGTTTCTTTGCAGGCCCGGGGAGCCTGCCGGTACTCAGTGTCCTTGCAGGGAATAGGGTGCCCCGCTAGGGTCTTACGTGTCTTGAAAAGCGTACGAACTTGAAAATAAAGCAGAAGTCCGACTAAGGTCTCGTGGAAACTGCTCGAAGCTTCCGCCTCAGCAGGGCTATTGGAAGGCCTTACCTGGAGGTTAAGTCCTCACATCGAGCTTCCCTTTAGCCCTAGAGCATGACAGGATGAGCTCCTAGCGGGGATCTGGAAGCACCCCGTTGATTTAGAGAAAACTGCGTCTCTTCCACGAGCCCTGACTCCAGTGACTAGGGGCCCGTCACAAACGGTGTTATGCAGGTAGCTTCGAGGCAGCATGAATGGAGCTTTCCAAATGGGAATGCAAGGCTTGCGTCATCAGGCCCCCACTTCCAGGGAGCACGTGGCCTACCGCCTTGCGAGTCCTAGCAAGTCAAAAGAGACTCTAGCTACACCCTGGTCCCTTCCCTGAATCCACCTTTCTTCACAGGGTGTTCTGCACGTAGCCAACTGCCTCAGGCAAGGAACGCTCTGGGTACGCTCTCGGTCTTTAGCCTCTCCTAAAAGCCTGCACTGTAAGAGGAAGAACTGTACTTCAGTTGCAGCAGGAACGCAAGCTGACCCTCTCCTGGAGGTATGGAGTCCTCGGGTAGGAGTTCCAAGAAGGAATGCGCAGCAGAGGGTTTTTTCTAAGTGCCTCTCAGACTAGGGCCCTGAGGCAGAGTTCCTTGACAAGTAGGACGTGAGAGAACAACTTCCTCTTAGCTGTTATAGCGGTGAGGAAATCTAGCTCTCCCTAAGGAACTGTGCCGTGCGATGCCCTACACGCGGCCTACACAGAGTCACTGGGAGGGGCTTCCGGGTCTGGAGGCCGCGTAGCAGGCCCGTGGAGCCTGCCGGTACTCGGTGTTCTTGCAGGGAATAGGGTGCAAACGCGAGGGGCCTGGGTGTCCTGAACAGCGTACTACAAATAAACTAAAGCAGTCCTGCAACTAAGGCCTCTTGGAAACTGCTGCATGCCTCTGCTTCAGCAGGGCCAAGAAAGGACTTACCTCGAGGCAAGGGCTGACATTCGGTCTCCAGGTAGCTATAGAGGGTAGCAGCATGAGCACCCAAGCAGGCCTGGGAAGCACCATGTTTTATTAGAGGACACTCATCTTCTTCCCAGAGCCATGCTTACCGTGACTAGAGGCCCGTCAAAAGGTGTGTCTCTGCGTGTGATTCAAGGCCCGAGGAATGGAAGTTTCCAAATGGGAAAGACGGCGTGTGCCATCAGGCCCACGGTTCCAGGTGGACACGCATTATACGTGCCCGTTGATGCAACAAGTCAAAAGACGCACAGCGTACACCCCGGGCCCTTCCCTGAATCAACTTGTTTACGCGGGGTGCTCTGCGTGTAGCGAACTCCCTCAAGCAAGGCAGGCTCTAGTTAGGCCGAGGAGCATTTGCCTCTTCCAAAAGACTGCAGTGTTTCATGAAGAACTGTGCTTTCGTTGCTGCTGGAACACAAGCTGACTTTCTCCTTGAAGAGAGTGACTTTCCAACGGAGGTCCCTGAAGGAATCCTAAGCGGACTATTTTCTCAGGGCAACTCAGAGAATGTCCAAAATGTCGAAAGGTAGGGGTTGAGTGTGCCTGCATGTCTGGGTGTGCACACATCTGTGCAAATATTGGGGTGAGGGTGCCTGCGTGTATGGGTGTGTGAGAGAAGCTGAAAGACGGTCAAAAATGTTCGAAAGTTCCATGGCCCGGTGGACTGGCTAGAAATGCGTTCCTGGTGCCGTTGGAGTGCTGAGGAATTGTAGCAGTCCCAAGGAAAAGTGCTGTGTGTTGTCCACTCGGCGTACACAGAGGGCCTCTGAAGCGCCTACTGGCCTGGGTGTTGCTCAACATGCCCACAGAGGCCAGGCGGCCGGGGCGTACTCAGTGATGTTGTGGGGGAAAGGGGGCACACCCGAGGCGTCCAGGCGTCCTGAAAACCGAACCAGCGTTAAAATAAAGTGCCACACCGACCAGGACCTCAAAGAGCTGCTGTACGCTCCGTTCCTGCAGGGCTAACTCAAAGACTTTCTCGAGGTGTGTAATCACGTCGACATTGCCTTTGGTCCGACAGCCTGACAGGATGAGCTACCAGCCAGGCTATGGAAGCACCCTGGTTGTTTAGAGGAAAACTCCTTTCCTTCCCAGAGCCCTGCCTCCACCGACCCGAGGCCCGTCACAAACGGTGTTCTTTAGGCAGCTTCAAGGCAGCATGAATGGAGGCTTCAAAATGGGGAAGCGAGGCTTGGGCCTTCAGGTCTCCCCTTGCCTTGAACACGGAGCCTACCTCCCTGTGACTTCTGACAAGTCAGAAGAGGAGGCTCTAGCTACACACAGGTCCGTTCCCTGAATCGCCTTATCTTCCCGGGGTGTTCCGCAGATAGCGAACACGGTCCTCCAAGGAATGCACTAGGGAGGCTATGGGGCCTTAGCCTCTTCTGAAAGCCTGCAGTGTAAGAGGAAGAACTGTGCTTTAGTGGCAGTAGGAAGGCAAGCCGACTTTCTCCTGCCGGTATAGGGTCTTCAGGTATGAGTGCCTAGAAGGAATGCCAAGCAGGTTTGTTTTCCCCGTGCAGCTCAGTCTAGGAGAATGAGGCAGAACTGCATGACATGTGGGACGCCAGAGAACAGTTTTCCTGGAGCTGTTGGAGTGCTGGGGAAAGCTATCTCTCCCAAAGAAGAGTGCCGTGTGTTGCCCTGCCCTCGGCAATCACAGAGTGAGTGGGAAGGGCTTCCGGCCCGGGCAGTTTCTTTGCAGGCCCGGGGAGCCTGCCGGTACTCAGTGTCCTTGCAGGGAATAGGGTGCCCACGCGAGGGTCCTAGGTGTCTTGAAAAGCGTACGAACACGAAAATAAAGCCGAGCTGCGACTAAGGCCTCGTGGAAACTGCTCGAAGCTTCCGCCTCAGCAGGGCTCTTAGAAGGCCTTACCTGGAGGTACGTCCTCACATCGAGCTTCCCTTTAGCCCTAGAGCATGACAGGCGGAGCTCTTACCGGGACTCTGGAAGCACCCTGTTGACTTATAGAAAACTGCTTCTCTTCCACGAGCCCTGACTCCAGCGACTAGGGGCCCGTCCCAAACGGTTTTATGCAGGCAGCTTCGAGGCGGCATGAGTGGTTCTTTAAAAATGAGAATGCAAGGCTTGCGTCATCAGGCCCCCACTTCCAGTCAACACGTTGACTACCGCCTTGTGATTCGTAGCTAGTCAAAAGAGGCTCCAGCTACACACAGGTCCCTTCCCTGAATCCACTTTTCTTCACAGGCTGTTCTGCCTGTAGCTAACTCGCTCATCCAAGGACTGCACTAGGGAGGCTCTCGGGCCTTAGCGTCTTCTGAAAGCTTGCAGTGTAACAGGCAGAACTCTGCTTTAGTGGCAGTAGGAATGCAAGCTGACTTTCTCCTGCAGGTATGGGGTCTTCAGGTATGAGTGCCTAGAAGGAATGCCAAGCAGTTTCGGTTTCCCCGTGCAGCTCACTCGAGGACAATGGGGGCAGAACTGCATGACATGTGGGACGCCAGAGAACAGTTTTCCTGGAGCTGTTGGAGTGCTGGGGAAAGCTATCTCTCCCAAAGAAGAGTGCCGTGTGTTGCCCTGCCCTCGGCAATCAGAGAGTGAGTGGGAAGGGCTTCCGGCCCGGGCAGTTTCTTTGCAGGCCCGGGGAGCCTGCCGGTACTCAGTGTCCTTGCAGGGAATAGGGTGCCCCGCTAGGGTCTTACGTGTCTTGAAAAGCGTACGAACTTGAAAATAAAGCAGAAGTCCGACTAAGGTCTCGTGGAAACTGCTCGAAGCTTCCGCCTCAGCAGGGCTATTGGAAGGCCTTACCTGGAGGTTAAGTCCTCACATCGAGCTTCCCTTTAGCCCTAGAGCATGACAGGATGAGCTCCTAGCGGGGATCTGGAAGCACCCCGTTGATTTAGAGAAAACTGCGTCTCTTCCACGAGCCCTGACTCCAGTGACTAGGGGCCCGTCACAAACGGTGTTATGCAGGTAGCTTCGAGGCAGCATGAATGGAGCTTTCCAAATGGGAATGCAAGGCTTGCGTCATCAGGCCCCCACTTCCAGGGAGCACGTGGCCTACCGCCTTGCGAGTCCTAGCAAGTCAAAAGAGACTCTAGCTACACCCTGGTCCCTTCCCTGAATCCACCTTTCTTCACAGGGTGTTCTGCACGTAGCCAACTGCCTCAGGCAAGGAACGCTCTGGGTACGCTCTCGGTCTTTAGCCTCTCCTAAAAGCCTGCACTGTAAGAGGAAGAACTGTACTTCAGTTGCAGCAGGAACGCAAGCTGACCCTCTCCTGGAGGTATGGAGTCCTCGGGTAGGAGTTCCAAGAAGGAATGCGCAGCAGAGGGTTTTTTCTAAGTGCCTCTCAGACTAGGGCCCTGAGGCAGAGTTCCTTGACAAGTAGGACGTGAGAGAACAACTTCCTCTTAGCTGTTATAGCGGTGAGGAAATCTAGCTCTCCCTAAGGAACTGTGCCGTGCGATGCCCTACACGCGGCCTACACAGAGTCACTGGGAGGGGCTTCCGGGTCTGGAGGCCGCGTAGCAGGCCCGTGGAGCCTGCCGGTACTCGGTGTTCTTGCAGGGAATAGGGTGCAAACGCGAGGGGCCTGGGTGTCCTGAACAGCGTACTACAAATAAACTAAAGCAGTCCTGCAACTAAGGCCTCTTGGAAACTGCTGCATGCCTCTGCTTCAGCAGGGCCAAGAAAGGACTTACCTCGAGGCAAGGGCTGACATTCGGTCTCCAGGTAGCTATAGAGGGTAGCAGCATGAGCACCCAAGCAGGCCTGGGAAGCACCATGTTTTATTAGAGGACACTCATCTTCTTCCCAGAGCCATGCTTACCGTGACTAGAGGCCCGTCAAAAGGTGTGTCTCTGCGTGTGATTCAAGGCCCGAGGAATGGAAGTTTCCAAATGGGAAAGACGGCGTGTGCCATCAGGCCCACGGTTCCAGGTGGACACGCATTATACGTGCCCGTTGATGCAACAAGTCAAAAGACGCACAGCGTACACCCCGGGCCCTTCCCTGAATCAACTTGTTTACGCGGGGTGCTCTGCGTGTAGCGAACTCCCTCAAGCAAGGCAGGCTCTAGTTAGGCCGAGGAGCATTTGCCTCTTCCAAAAGACTGCAGTGTTTCATGAAGAACTGTGCTTTCGTTGCTGCTGGAACACAAGCTGACTTTCTCCTTGAAGAGAGTGACTTTCCAACGGAGGTCCCTGAAGGAATCCTAAGCGGACTATTTTCTCAGGGCAACTCAGAGAATGTCCAAAATGTCGAAAGGTAGGGGTTGAGTGTGCCTGCATGTCTGGGTGTGCACACATCTGTGCAAATATTGGGGTGAGGGTGCCTGCGTGTATGGGTGTGTGAGAGAAGCTGAAAGACGGTCAAAAATGTTCGAAAGTTCCATGGCCCGGTGGACTGGCTAGAAATGCGTTCCTGGTGCCGTTGGAGTGCTGAGGAATTGTAGCAGTCCCAAGGAAAAGTGCTGTGTGTTGTCCACTCGGCGTACACAGAGGGCCTCTGAAGGGCCTACTGGCCTGGGTGTTGCTCAACATGCCCACAGAGGCCAGGCGGCCGGGGCGTACTCAGTGATGTTGTGGGGGAAAGGGGGCACACCCGAGGCGTCTAGGCGTCCTGAAAACCGAACCAGCGTTAAAATAAAGTGCCACACCGACCAGGACCTCAAAGAGCTGCTGTACGCTCCGTTCCTGCAGGGCTAACTCAAAGACTTTCTCGAGGTGTGTAATCACGTCGACATTGCCTTTGGTCCGACAGCCTGACAGGATGAGCTACCAGCCAGGCTATGGAAGCACCCTGGTTGTTTAGAGGAAAACTCCTTTCCTTCCCAGAGCCCTGCCTCCACCGACCCGAGGCCCGTCACAAACGGTGTTCTTTAGGCAGCTTCAAGGCAGCATGAATGGAGGCTTCAAAATGGGGAAGCGAGGCTTGGGCCTTCAGGTCTCCCCTTGCCTTGAACACGGAGCCTACCTCCCTGTGACTTCTGACAAGTCAGAAGAGGAGGCTCTAGCTACACACAGGTCCGTTCCCTGAATCGCCTTATCTTCCCGGGGTGTTCCGCAGATAGCGAACACGGTCCTCCAAGGAATGCACTAGGGAGGCTATGGGGCCTTAGCCTCTTCTGAAAGCCTGCAGTGTAAGAGGAAGAACTGTGCTTTAGTGGCAGTAGGAAGGCAAGCCGACTTTCTCCTGCCGGTATAGGGTCTTCAGGTATGAGTGCCTAGAAGGAATGCCAAGCAGGTTTGTTTTCCCCGTGCAGCTCAGTCTAGGAGAATGAGGCAGAACTGCATGACATGTGGGACGCCAGAGAACAGTTTTCCTGGAGCTGTTGGAGTGCTGGGGAAAGCTATCTCTCCCAAAGAAGAGTGCCGTGTGTTGCCCTGCCCTCGGCAATCACAGAGTGAGTGGGAAGGGCTTCCGGCCCGGGCAGTTTCTTTGCAGGCCCGGGGAGCCTGCCGGTACTCAGTGTCCTTGCAGGGAATAGGGTGCCCACGCGAGGGTCCTAGGTGTCTTGAAAAGCGTACGAACACGAAAATAAAGCCGAGCTGCGACTAAGGCCTCGTGGAAACTGCTCGAAGCTTCCGCCTCAGCAGGGCTCTTAGAAGGCCTTACCTGGAGGTACGTCCTCACATCGAGCTTCCCTTTAGCCCTAGAGCATGACAGGCGGAGCTCTTACCGGGACTCTGGAAGCACCCTGTTGACTTATAGAAAACTGCTTCTCTTCCACGAGCCCTGACTCCAGCGACTAGGGGCCCGTCCCAAACGGTTTTATGCAGGCAGCTTCGAGGCGGCATGAGTGGTTCTTTAAAAATGAGAATGCAAGGCTTGCGTCATCAGGCCCCCACTTCCAGTCAACACGTTGACTACCGCCTTGTGATTCGTAGCTAGTCAAAAGAGGCTCCAGCTACACACAGGTCCCTTCCCTGAATCCACTTTTCTTCACAGGCTGTTCTGCCTGTAGCTAACTCGCTCATCCAAGGACTGCACTAGGGAGGCTCTCGGGCCTTAGCGTCTTCTGAAAGCTTGCAGTGTAACAGGCAGAACTCTGCTTTAGTGGCAGTAGGAATGCAAGCTGACTTTCTCCTGCAGGTATGGGGTCTTCAGGTATGAGTGCCTAGAAGGAATGCCAAGCAGTTTCGGTTTCCCCGTGCAGCTCACTCGAGGACAATGGGGGCAGAACTGCATGACATGTGGGACGCCAGAGAACAGTTTTCCTGGAGCTGTTGGAGTGCTGGGGAAAGCTATCTCTCCCAAAGAAGAGTGCCGTGTGTTGCCCTGCCCTCGGCAATCAGAGAGTGAGTGGGAAGGGCTTCCGGCCCGGGCAGTTTCTTTGCAGGCCCGGGGAGCCTGCCGGTACTCAGTGTCCTTGCAGGGAATAGGGTGCCCCGCTAGGGTCTTACGTGTCTTGAAAAGCGTACGAACTTGAAAATAAAGCAGAAGTCCGACTAAGGTCTCGTGGAAACTGCTCGAAGCTTCCGCCTCAGCA
Organism: Hyperoodon ampullatus; assembly: GCF_949752795.1. Classification (NCBI taxonomy): domain Eukaryota; kingdom Metazoa; phylum Chordata; class Mammalia; order Artiodactyla; family Ziphiidae; genus Hyperoodon; species Hyperoodon ampullatus. Next base: position 180,853 of record NW_027640584.1, on the reverse strand, counting down.
GGGCTATTGGAAGGCCTTACCTGGAGGTTAAGTCCTCACATCGAGCTTCCCTTTAGCCCTAGAGCATGACAGGATGAGCTCCTAGCGGGGATCTGGAAGCACCCCGTTGATTTAGAGAAAACTGCGTCTCTTCCACGAGCCCTGACTCCAGTGACTAGGGGCCCGTCAGAAACGGTGTTATGCAGGTAGCTTCGAGGCAGCATGAATGGAGCTTTCCAAATGGGAATGCAAGGCTTGCGTCATCAGGCCCCCACTTCCAGGGAGCACGTGGCCTACCGCCTTGCGAGTCCTAGCAAGTCAAAAGAGACTCTAGCTACACCCTGGTCCCTTCCCTGAATCCACCTTTCTTCACAGGGTGTTCTGCACGTAGCCAACTGCCTCAGGCAAGGAACGCTCTGGGTACGCTCTCGGTCTTTAGCCTCTCCTAAAAGCCTGCACTGTAAGAGGAAGAACTGTACTTCAGTTGCAGCGGGAACGCAAGCTGACCCTCTCCTGGAGGTATGGAGTCCTCGGGTAGGAGTTCCAAGAAGGAATGCGCAGCAGAGGGTTTTTTCTAAGTGCCTCTCAGACTAGGGCCCTGAGGCAGAGTTCCTTGACAAGTAGGACGTGAGAGAACAACTTCCTCTTAGCTGTTATAGCGGTGAGGAAATCTAGCTCTCCCTAAGGAACTGTGCCGTGCGATGCCCTACACGCGGCCTACACAGAGTCACTGGGAGGGGCTTCCGGGTCTGGAGGCCGCGTAGCAGGCCCGTGGAGCCTGCCGGTACTCGGTGTTCTTGCAGGGAATAGGGTGCAAACGCGAGGGGCCTGGGTGTCCTGAACAGCGTACTACAAATAAACTAAAGCAGTCCTGCAACTAAGGCCTCTTGGAAACTGCTGCATGCCTCTGCTTCAGCAGGGCCAAGAAAGGACTTACCTCGAGGCAAGGGCTGACATTCGGTCTCCAGGTAGCTATAGAGGGTAGCAGCATGAGCACCCAAGCAGGCCTGGGAAGCACCATGTTTTATTAGAGGACACTCATCTTCTTCCCAGAGCCATGCTTACCGTGACTAGAGGCCCGTCAAAAGGTGTGTCTCTGCGTGTGATTCAAGGCCCGAGGAATGGAAGTTTCCAAATGGGAAAGACGGCGTGTGCCATCAGGCCCACGGTTCCAGGTGGACACGCATTATACGTGCCCGTTGATGCAACAAGTCAAAAGACGCACAGCGTACACCCCGGGCCCTTCCCTGAATCAACTTGTTTACGCGGGGTGCTCTGCGTGTAGCGAACTCCCTCAAGCAAGGCAGGCTCTAGTTAGGCCGAGGAGCATTTGCCTCTTCCAAAAGACTGCAGTGTTTCATGAAGAACTGTGCTTTCGTTGCTGCTGGAACACAAGCTGACTTTCTCCTTGAAGAGAGTGACTTTCCAACGGAGGTCCCTGAAGGAATCCTAAGCGGACTATTTTCTCAGGGCAACTCAGAGAATGTCCAAAATGTCGAAAGGTAGGGGTTGAGTGTGCCTGCATGTCTGGGTGTGCACACATCTGTGCAAATATTGGGGTGAGGGTGCCTGCGTGTATGGGTGTGTGAGAGAAGCTGAAAGACGGTCAAAAATGTTCGAAAGTTCCATGGCCCGGTGGACTGGCTAGAAATGCGTTCCTGGTGCCGTTGGAGTGCTGAGGAATTGTAGCAGTCCCAAGGAAAAGTGCTGTGTGTTGTCCACTCGGCGTACACAGAGGGCCTCTGAAGGGCCTACTGGCCTGGGTGTTGCTCAACATGCCCACAGAGGCCAGGCGGCCGGGGCGTACTCAGTGATGTTGTGGGGGAAAGGGGGCACACCCGAGGCGTCTAGGCGTCCTGAAAACCGAACCAGCGTTAAAATAAAGTGCCACACCGACCAGGACCTCAAAGAGCTGCTGTACGCTCCGTTCCTGCAGGGCTAACTCAAAGACTTTCTCGAGGTGTGTAATCACGTCGACATTGCCTTTGGTCCGACAGCCTGACAGGATGAGCTACCAGCCAGGCTATGGAAGCACCCTGGTTGTTTAGAGGAAAACTCCTTTCCTTCCCAGAGCCCTGCCTCCACCGACCCGAGGCCCGTCACAAACGGTGTTCTTTAGGCAGCTTCAAGGCAGCATGAATGGAGGCTTCAAAATGGGGAAGCGAGGCTTGGGCCTTCAGGTCTCCCCTTGCCTTGAACACGGAGCCTACCTCCCTGTGACTTCTGACAAGTCAGAAGAGGAGGCTCTAGCTACACACAGGTCCGTTCCCTGAATCGCCTTATCTTCCCGGGGTGTTCCGCAGATAGCGAACACGGTCCTCCAAGGAATGCACTAGGGAGGCTATGGGGCCTTAGCCTCTTCTGAAAGCCTGCAGTGTAAGAGGAAGAACTGTGCTTTAGTGGCAGTAGGAAGGCAAGCCGACTTTCTCCTGCCGGTATAGGGTCTTCAGGTATGAGTGCCTAGAAGGAATGCCAAGCAGGTTTGTTTTCCCCGTGCAGCTCAGTCTAGGAGAATGAGGCAGAACTGCATGACATGTGGGACGCCAGAGAACAGTTTTCCTGGAGCTGTTGGAGTGCTGGGGAAAGCTATCTCTCCCAAAGAAGAGTGCCGTGTGTTGCCCTGCCCTCGGCAATCACAGAGTGAGTGGGAAGGGCTTCCGGCCCGGGCAGTTTCTTTGCAGGCCCGGGGAGCCTGCCGGTACTCAGTGTCCTTGCAGGGAATAGGGTGCCCACGCGAGGGTCCTAGGTGTCTTGAAAAGCGTACGAACACGAAAATAAAGCCGAGCTGCGACTAAGGCCTCGTGGAAACTGCTCGAAGCTTCCGCCTCAGCAGGGCTCTTAGAAGGCCTTACCTGGAGGTACGTCCTCACATCGAGCTTCCCTTTAGCCCTAGAGCATGACAGGCGGAGCTCTTACCGGGACTCTGGAAGCACCCTGTTGACTTATAGAAAACTGCTTCTCTTCCACGAGCCCTGACTCCAGCGACTAGGGGCCCGTCCCAAACGGTTTTATGCAGGCAGCTTCGAGGCGGCATGAGTGGTTCTTTAAAAATGAGAATGCAAGGCTTGCGTCATCAGGCCCCCACTTCCAGTCAACACGTTGACTACCGCCTTGTGATTCGTAGCTAGTCAAAAGAGGCTCCAGCTACACACAGGTCCCTTCCCTGAATCCACTTTTCTTCACAGGCTGTTCTGCCTGTAGCTAACTCGCTCATCCAAGGACTGCACTAGGGAGGCTCTCGGGCCTTAGCGTCTTCTGAAAGCTTGCAGTGTAACAGGCAGAACTCTGCTTTAGTGGCAGTAGGAATGCAAGCTGACTTTCTCCTGCAGGTATGGGGTCTTCAGGTATGAGTGCCTAGAAGGAATGCCAAGCAGTTTCGGTTTCCCCGTGCAGCTCACTCGAGGACAATGGGGGCAGAACTGCATGACATGTGGGACGCCAGAGAACAGTTTTCCTGGAGCTGTTGGAGTGCTGGGGAAAGCTATCTCTCCCAAAGAAGAGTGCCGTGTGTTGCCCTGCCCTCGGCAATCAGAGAGTGAGTGGGAAGGGCTTCCGGCCCGGGCAGTTTCTTTGCAGGCCCGGGGAGCCTGCCGGTACTCAGTGTCCTTGCAGGGAATAGGGTGCCCCGCTAGGGTCTTACGTGTCTTGAAAAGCGTACGAACTTGAAAATAAAGCAGAAGTCCGACTAAGGTCTCGTGGAAACTGCTCGAAGCTTCCGCCTCAGCAGGGCTATTGGAAGGCCTTACCTGGAGGTTAAGTCCTCACATCGAGCTTCCCTTTAGCCCTAGAGCATGACAGGATGAGCTCCTAGCGGGGATCTGGAAGCACCCCGTTGATTTAGAGAAAACTGCGTCTCTTCCACGAGCCCTGACTCCAGTGACTAGGGGCCCGTCACAAACGGTGTTATGCAGGTAGCTTCGAGGCAGCATGAATGGAGCTTTCCAAATGGGAATGCAAGGCTTGCGTCATCAGGCCCCCACTTCCAGGGAGCACGTGGCCTACCGCCTTGCGAGTCCTAGCAAGTCAAAAGAGACTCTAGCTACACCCTGGTCCCTTCCCTGAATCCACCTTTCTTCACAGGGTGTTCTGCACGTAGCCAACTGCCTCAGGCAAGGAACGCTCTGGGTACGCTCTCGGTCTTTAGCCTCTCCTAAAAGCCTGCACTGTAAGAGGAAGAACTGTACTTCAGTTGCAGCAGGAACGCAAGCTGACCCTCTCCTGGAGGTATGGAGTCCTCGGGTAGGAGTTCCAAGAAGGAATGCGCAGCAGAGGGTTTTTTCTAAGTGCCTCTCAGACTAGGGCCCTGAGGCAGAGTTCCTTGACAAGTAGGACGTGAGAGAACAACTTCCTCTTAGCTGTTATAGCGGTGAGGAAATCTAGCTCTCCCTAAGGAACTGTGCCGTGCGATGCCCTACACGCGGCCTACACAGAGTCACTGGGAGGGGCTTCCGGGTCTGGAGGCCGCGTAGCAGGCCCGTGGAGCCTGCCGGTACTCGGTGTTCTTGCAGGGAATAGGGTGCAAACGCGAGGGGCCTGGGTGTCCTGAACAGCGTACTACAAATAAACTAAAGCAGTCCTGCAACTAAGGCCTCTTGGAAACTGCTGCATGCCTCTGCTTCAGCAGGGCCAAGAAAGGACTTACCTCGAGGCAAGGGCTGACATTCGGTCTCCAGGTAGCTATAGAGGGTAGCAGCATGAGCACCCAAGCAGGCCTGGGAAGCACCATGTTTTATTAGAGGACACTCATCTTCTTCCCAGAGCCATGCTTACCGTGACTAGAGGCCCGTCAAAAGGTGTGTCTCTGCGTGTGATTCAAGGCCCGAGGAATGGAAGTTTCCAAATGGGAAAGACGGCGTGTGCCATCAGGCCCACGGTTCCAGGTGGACACGCATTATACGTGCCCGTTGATGCAACAAGTCAAAAGACGCACAGCGTACACCCCGGGCCCTTCCCTGAATCAACTTGTTTACGCGGGGTGCTCTGCGTGTAGCGAACTCCCTCAAGCAAGGCAGGCTCTAGTTAGGCCGAGGAGCATTTGCCTCTTCCAAAAGACTGCAGTGTTTCATGAAGAACTGTGCTTTCGTTGCTGCTGGAACACAAGCTGACTTTCTCCTTGAAGAGAGTGACTTTCCAACGGAGGTCCCTGAAGGAATCCTAAGCGGACTATTTTCTCAGGGCAACTCAGAGAATGTCCAAAATGTCGAAAGGTAGGGGTTGAGTGTGCCTGCATGTCTGGGTGTGCACACATCTGTGCAAATATTGGGGTGAGGGTGCCTGCGTGTATGGGTGTGTGAGAGAAGCTGAAAGACGGTCAAAAATGTTCGAAAGTTCCATGGCCCGGTGGACTGGCTAGAAATGCGTTCCTGGTGCCGTTGGAGTGCTGAGGAATTGTAGCAGTCCCAAGGAAAAGTGCTGTGTGTTGTCCACTCGGCGTACACAGAGGGCCTCTGAAGGGCCTACTGGCCTGGGTGTTGCTCAACATGCCCACAGAGGCCAGGCGGCCGGGGCGTACTCAGTGATGTTGTGGGGGAAAGGGGGCACACCCGAGGCGTCTAGGCGTCCTGAAAACCGAACCAGCGTTAAAATAAAGTGCCACACCGACCAGGACCTCAAAGAGCTGCTGTACGCTCCGTTCCTGCAGGGCTAACTCAAAGACTTTCTCGAGGTGTGTAATCACGTCGACATTGCCTTTGGTCCGACAGCCTGACAGGATGAGCTACCAGCCAGGCTATGGAAGCACCCTGGTTGTTTAGAGGAAAACTCCTTTCCTTCCCAGAGCCCTGCCTCCACCGACCCGAGGCCCGTCACAAACGGTGTTCTTTAGGCAGCTTCAAGGCAGCATGAATGGAGGCTTCAAAATGGGGAAGCGAGGCTTGGGCCTTCAGGTCTCCCCTTGCCTTGAACACGGAGCCTACCTCCCTGTGACTTCTGACAAGTCAGAAGAGGAGGCTCTAGCTACACACAGGTCCGTTCCCTGAATCGCCTTATCTTCCCGGGGTGTTCCGCAGATAGCGAACACGGTCCTCCAAGGAATGCACTAGGGAGGCTATGGGGCCTTAGCCTCTTCTGAAAGCCTGCAGTGTAAGAGGAAGAACTGTGCTTTAGTGGCAGTAGGAAGGCAAGCCGACTTTCTCCTGCCGGTATAGGGTCTTCAGGTATGAGTGCCTAGAAGGAATGCCAAGCAGGTTTGTTTTCCCCGTGCAGCTCAGTCTAGGAGAATGAGGCAGAACTGCATGACATGTGGGACGCCAGAGAACAGTTTTCCTGGAGCTGTTGGAGTGCTGGGGAAAGCTATCTCTCCCAAAGAAGAGTGCCGTGTGTTGCCCTGCCCTCGGCAATCACAGAGTGAGTGGGAAGGGCTTCCGGCCCGGGCAGTTTCTTTGCAGGCCCGGGGAGCCTGCCGGTACTCAGTGTCCTTGCAGGGAATAGGGTGCCCACGCGAGGGTCCTAGGTGTCTTGAAAAGCGTACGAACACGAAAATAAAGCCGAGCTGCGACTAAGGCCTCGTGGAAACTGCTCGAAGCTTCCGCCTCAGCAGGGCTCTTAGAAGGCCTTACCTGGAGGTACGTCCTCACATCGAGCTTCCCTTTAGCCCTAGAGCATGACAGGCGGAGCTCTTACCGGGACTCTGGAAGCACCCTGTTGACTTATAGAAAACTGCTTCTCTTCCACGAGCCCTGACTCCAGCGACTAGGGGCCCGTCCCAAACGGTTTTATGCAGGCAGCTTCGAGGCGGCATGAGTGGTTCTTTAAAAATGAGAATGCAAGGCTTGCGTCATCAGGCCCCCACTTCCAGTCAACACGTTGACTACCGCCTTGTGATTCGTAGCTAGTCAAAAGAGGCTCCAGCTACACACAGGTCCCTTCCCTGAATCCACTTTTCTTCACAGGCTGTTCTGCCTGTAGCTAACTCGCTCATCCAAGGACTGCACTAGGGAGGCTCTCGGGCCTTAGCGTCTTCTGAAAGCTTGCAGTGTAACAGGCAGAACTCTGCTTTAGTGGCAGTAGGAATGCAAGCTGACTTTCTCCTGCAGGTATGGGGTCTTCAGGTATGAGTGCCTAGAAGGAATGCCAAGCAGTTTCGGTTTCCCCGTGCAGCTCACTCGAGGACAATGGGGGCAGAACTGCATGACATGTGGGACGCCAGAGAACAGTTTTCCTGGAGCTGTTGGAGTGCTGGGGAAAGCTATCTCTCCCAAAGAAGAGTGCCGTGTGTTGCCCTGCCCTCGGCAATCAGAGAGTGAGTGGGAAGGGCTTCCGGCCCGGGCAGTTTCTTTGCAGGCCCGGGGAGCCTGCCGGTACTCAGTGTCCTTGCAGGGAATAGGGTGCCCCGCTAGGGTCTTACGTGTCTTGAAAAGCGTACGAACTTGAAAATAAAGCAGAAGTCCGACTAAGGTCTCGTGGAAACTGCTCGAAGCTTCCGCCTCAGCAGGGCTATTGGAAGGCCTTACCTGGAGGTTAAGTCCTCACATCGAGCTTCCCTTTAGCCCTAGAGCATGACAGGATGAGCTCCTAGCGGGGATCTGGAAGCACCCCGTTGATTTAGAGAAAACTGCGTCTCTTCCACGAGCCCTGACTCCAGTGACTAGGGGCCCGTCAGAAACGGTGTTATGCAGGTAGCTTCGAGGCAGCATGAATGGAGCTTTCCAAATGGGAATGCAAGGCTTGCGTCATCAGGCCCCCACTTCCAGGGAGCACGTGGCCTACCGCCTTGCGAGTCCTAGCAAGTCAAAAGAGACTCTAGCTACACCCTGGTCCCTTCCCTGAATCCACCTTTCTTCACAGGGTGTTCTGCACGTAGCCAACTGCCTCAGGCAAGGAACGCTCTGGGTACGCTCTCGGTCTTTAGCCTCTCCTAAAAGCCTGCACTGTAAGAGGAAGAACTGTACTTCAGTTGCAGCGGGAACGCAAGCTGACCCTCTCCTGGAGGTATGGAGTCCTCGGGTAGGAGTTCCAAGAAGGAATGCGCAGCAGAGGGTTTTTTCTAAGTGCCTCTCAGACTAGGGCCCTGAGGCAGAGTTCCTTGACAAGTAGGACGTGAGAGAACAACTTCCTCTTAGCTGTTATAGCGGTGAGGAAATCTAGCTCTCCCTAAGGAACTGTGCCGTGCGATGCCCTACACGCGGCCTACACAGAGTCACTGGGAGGGGCTTCCGGGTCTGGAGGCCGCGTAGCAGGCCCGTGGAGCCTGCCGGTACTCGGTGTTCTTGCAGGGAATAGGGTGCAAACGCGAGGGGCCTGGGTGTCCTGAACAGCGTACTACAAATAAACTAAAGCAGTCCTGCAACTAAGGCCTCTTGGAAACTGCTGCATGCCTCTGCTTCAGCAGGGCCAAGAAAGGACTTACCTCGAGGCAAGGGCTGACATTCGGTCTCCAGGTAGCTATAGAGGGTAGCAGCATGAGCACCCAAGCAGGCCTGGGAAGCACCATGTTTTATTAGAGGACACTCATCTTCTTCCCAGAGCCATGCTTACCGTGACTAGAGGCCCGTCAAAAGGTGTGTCTCTGCGTGTGATTCAAGGCCCGAGGAATGGAAGTTTCCAAATGGGAAAGACGGCGTGTGCCATCAGGCCCACGGTTCCAGGTGGACACGCATTATACGTGCCCGTTGATGCAACAAGTCAAAAGACGCACAGCGTACACCCCGGGCCCTTCCCTGAATCAACTTGTTTACGCGGGGTGCTCTGCGTGTAGCGAACTCCCTCAAGCAAGGCAGGCTCTAGTTAGGCCGAGGAGCATTTGCCTCTTCCAAAAGACTGCAGTGTTTCATGAAGAACTGTGCTTTCGTTGCTGCTGGAACACAAGCTGACTTTCTCCTTGAAGAGAGTGACTTTCCAACGGAGGTCCCTGAAGGAATCCTAAGCGGACTATTTTCTCAGGGCAACTCAGAGAATGTCCAAAATGTCGAAAGGTAGGGGTTGAGTGTGCCTGCATGTCTGGGTGTGCACACATCTGTGCAAATATTGGGGTGAGGGTGCCTGCGTGTATGGGTGTGTGAGAGAAGCTGAAAGACGGTCAAAAATGTTCGAAAGTTCCATGGCCCGGTGGACTGGCTAGAAATGCGTTCCTGGTGCCGTTGGAGTGCTGAGGAATTGTAGCAGTCCCAAGGAAGAGTGCTGTGTGTTGTCCACTCGGCGTACACAGAGGGCCTCTGAAGGGCCTACTGGCCTGGGTGTTGCTCAACATGCCCACAGAGGCCAGGCGGCCGGGGCGTACTCAGTGATGTTGTGGGGGAAAGGGGGCACACCCGAGGCGTCTAGGCGTCCTGAAAACCGAACCAGCGTTAAAATAAAGTGCCACACCGACCAGGACCTCAAAGAGCTGCTGTACGCTCCGTTCCTGCAGGGCTAACTCAAAGACTTTCTCGAGGTGTGTAATCACGTCGACATTGCCTTTGGTCCGACAGCCTGACAGGATGAGCTACCAGCCAGGCTATGGAAGCACCCTGGTTGTTTAGAGGAAAACTCCTTTCCTTCCCAGAGCCCTGCCTCCACCGACCCGAGGCCCGTCACAAACGGTGTTCTTTAGGCAGCTTCAAGGCAGCATGAATGGAGGCTTCAAAATGGGGAAGCGAGGCTTGGGCCTTCAGGTCTCCCCTTGCCTTGAACACGGAGCCTACCTCCCTGTGACTTCTGACAAGTCAGAAGAGGAGGCTCTAGCTACACACAGGTCCGTTCCCTGAATCGCCTTATCTTCCCGGGGTGTTCCGCAGATAGCGAACACGGTCCTCCAAGGAATGCACTAGGGAGGCTATGGGGCCTTAGCCTCTTCTGAAAGCCTGCAGTGTAAGAGGAAGAACTGTGCTTTAGTGGCAGTAGGAAGGCAAGCCGACTTTCTCCTGCCGGTATAGGGTCTTCAGGTATGAGTGCCTAGAAGGAATGCCAAGCAGGTTTGTTTTCCCCGTGCAGCTCAGTCTAGGAGAATGAGGCAGAACTGCATGACATGTGGGACGCCAGAGAACAGTTTTCCTGGAGCTGTTGGAGTGCTGGGGAAAGCTATCTCTCCCAAAGAAGAGTGCCGTGTGTTGCCCTGCCCTCGGCAATCACAGAGTGAGTGGGAAGGGCTTCCGGCCCGGGCAGTTTCTTTGCAGGCCCGGGGAGCCTGCCGGTACTCAGTGTCCTTGCAGGGAATAGGGTGCCCACGCGAGGGTCCTAGGTGTCTTGAAAAGCGTACGAACACGAAAATAAAGCCGAGCTGCGACTAAGGCCTCGTGGAAACTGCTCGAAGCTTCCGCCTCAGCAGGGCTCTTAGAAGGCCTTACCTGGAGGTACGTCCTCACATCGAGCTTCCCTTTAGCCCTAGAGCATGACAGGCGGAGCTCTTACCGGGACTCTGGAAGCACCCTGTTGACTTATAGAAAACTGCTTCTCTTCCACGAGCCCTGACTCCAGCGACTAGGGGCCCGTCCCAAACGGTTTTATGCAGGCAGCTTCGAGGCGGCATGAGTGGTTCTTTAAAAATGAGAATGCAAGGCTTGCGTCATCAGGCCCCCACTTCCAGTCAACACGTTGACTACCGCCTTGTGATTCGTAGCTAGTCAAAAGAGGCTCCAGCTACACACAGGTCCCTTCCCTGAATCCACTTTTCTTCACAGGCTGTTCTGCCTGTAGCTAACTCGCTCATCCAAGGACTGCACTAGGGAGGCTCTCGGGCCTTAGCGTCTTCTGAAAGCTTGCAGTGTAACAGGCAGAACTCTGCTTTAGTGGCAGTAGGAATGCAAGCTGACTTTCTCCTGCAGGTATGGGGTCTTCAGGTATGAGTGCCTAGAAGGAATGCCAAGCAGTTTCGGTTTCCCCGTGCAGCTCACTCGAGGACAATGGGGGCAGAACTGCATGACATGTGGGACGCCAGAGAACAGTTTTCCTGGAGCTGTTGGAGTGCTGGGGAAAGCTATCTCTCCCAAAGAAGAGTGCCGTGTGTTGCCCTGCCCTCGGCAATCAGAGAGTGAGTGGGAAGGGCTTCCGGCCCGGGCAGTTTCTTTGCAGGCCCGGGGAGCCTGCCGGTACTCAGTGTCCTTGCAGGGAATAGGGTGCCCCGCTAGGGTCTTACGTGTCTTGAAAAGCGTACGAACTTGAAAATAAAGCAGAAGTCCGACTAAGGTCTCGTGGAAACTGCTCGAAGCTTCCGCCTCAGCAGGGCTATTGGAAGGCCTTACCTGGAGGTTAAGTCCTCACATCGAGCTTCCCTTTAGCCCTAGAGCATGACAGGATGAGCTCCTAGCGGGGATCTGGAAGCACCCCGTTGATTTAGAGAAAACTGCGTCTCTTCCACGAGCCCTGACTCCAGTGACTAGGGGCCCGTCAGAAACGGTGTTATGCAGGTAGCTTCGAGGCAGCATGAATGGAGCTTTCCAAATGGGAATGCAAGGCTTGCGTCATCAGGCCCCCACTTCCAGGGAGCACGTGGCCTACCGCCTTGCGAGTCCTAGCAAGTCAAAAGAGACTCTAGCTACACCCTGGTCCCTTCCCTGAATCCACCTTTCTTCACAGGGTGTTCTGCACGTAGCCAACTGCCTCAGGCAAGGAACGCTCTGGGTACGCTCTCGGTCTTTAGCCTCTCCTAAAAGCCTGCACTGTAAGAGGAAGAACTGTACTTCAGTTGCAGCGGGAACGCAAGCTGACCCTCTCCTGGAGGTATGGAGTCCTCGGGTAGGAGTTCCAAGAAGGAATGCGCAGCAGAGGGTTTTTTCTAAGTGCCTCTCAGACTAGGGCCCTGAGGCAGAGTTCCTTGACAAGTAGGACGTGAGAGAACAACTTCCTCTTAGCTGTTATAGCGGTGAGGAAATCTAGCTCTCCCTAAGGAACTGTGCCGTGCGATGCCCTACACGCGGCCTACACAGAGTCACTGGGAGGGGCTTCCGGGTCTGGAGGCCGCGTAGCAGGCCCGTGGAGCCTGCCGGTACTCGGTGTTCTTGCAGGGAATAGGGTGCAAACGCGAGGGGCCTGGGTGTCCTGAACAGCGTACTACAAATAAACTAAAGCAGTCCTGCAACTAAGGCCTCTTGGAAACTGCTGCATGCCTCTGCTTCAGCAGGGCCAAGAAAGGACTTACCTCGAGGCAAGGGCTGACATTCGGTCTCCAGGTAGCTATAGAGGGTAGCAGCATGAGCACCCAAGCAGGCCTGGGAAGCACCATGTTTTATTAGAGGACACTCATCTTCTTCCCAGAGCCATGCTTACCGTGACTAGAGGCCCGTCAAAAGGTGTGTCTCTGCGTGTGATTCAAGGCCCGAGGAATGGAAGTTTCCAAATGGGAAAGACGGCGTGTGCCATCAGGCCCACGGTTCCAGGTGGACACGCATTATACGTGCCCGTTGATGCAACAAGTCAAAAGACGCACAGCGTACACCCCGGGCCCTTCCCTGAATCAACTTGTTTACGCGGGGTGCTCTGCGTGTAGCGAACTCCCTCAAGCAAGGCAGGCTCTAGTTAGGCCGAGGAGCATTTGCCTCTTCCAAAAGACTGCAGTGTTTCATGAAGAACTGTGCTTTCGTTGCTGCTGGAACACAAGCTGACTTTCTCCTTGAAGAGAGTGACTTTCCAACGGAGGTCCCTGAAGGAATCCTAAGCGGACTATTTTCTCAGGGCAACTCAGAGAATGTCCAAAATGTCGAAAGGTAGGGGTTGAGTGTGCCTGCATGTCTGGGTGTGCACACATCTGTGCAAATATTGGGGTGAGGGTGCCTGCGTGTATGGGTGTGTGAGAGAAGCTGAAAGACGGTCAAAAATGTTCGAAAGTTCCATGGCCCGGTGGACTGGCTAGAAATGCGTTCCTGGTGCCGTTGGAGTGCTGAGGAATTGTAGCAGTCCCAAGGAAAAGTGCTGTGTGTTGTCCACTCGGCGTACACAGAGGGCCTCTGAAGGGCCTACTGGCCTGGGTGTTGCTCAACATGCCCACAGAGGCCAGGCGGCCGGGGCGTACTCAGTGATGTTGTGGGGGAAAGGGGGCACACCCGAGGCGTCTAGGCGTCCTGAAAACCGAACCAGCGTTAAAATAAAGTGCCACACCGACCAGGACCTCAAAGAGCTGCTGTACGCTCCGTTCCTGCAGGGCTAACTCAAAGACTTTCTCGAGGTGTGTAATCACGTCGACATTGCCTTTGGTCCGACAGCCTGACAGGATGAGCTACCAGCCAGGCTATGGAAGCACCCTGGTTGTTTAGAGGAAAACTCCTTTCCTTCCCAGAGCCCTGCCTCCACCGACCCGAGGCCCGTCACAAACGGTGTTCTTTAGGCAGCTTCAAGGCAGCATGAATGGAGGCTTCAAAATGGGGAAGCGAGGCTTGGGCCTTCAGGTCTCCCCTTGCCTTGAACACGGAGCCTACCTCCCTGTGACTTCTGACAAGTCAGAAGAGGAGGCTCTAGCTACACACAGGTCCGTTCCCTGAATCGCCTTATCTTCCCGGGGTGTTCCGCAGATAGCGAACACGGTCCTCCAAGGAATGCACTAGGGAGGCTATGGGGCCTTAGCCTCTTCTGAAAGCCTGCAGTGTAAGAGGAAGAACTGTGCTTTAGTGGCAGTAGGAAGGCAAGCCGACTTTCTCCTGCCGGTATAGGGTCTTCAGGTATGAGTGCCTAGAAGGAATGCCAAGCAGGTTTGTTTTCCCCGTGCAGCTCAGTCTAGGAGAATGAGGCAGAACTGCATGACATGTGGGACGCCAGAGAACAGTTTTCCTGGAGCTGTTGGAGTGCTGGGGAAAGCTATCTCTCCCAAAGAAGAGTGCCGTGTGTTGCCCTGCCCTCGGCAATCACAGAGTGAGTGGGAAGGGCTTCCGGCCCGGGCAGTTTCTTTGCAGGCCCGGGGAGCCTGCCGGTACTCAGTGTCCTTGCAGGGAATAGGGTGCCCACGCGAGGGTCCTAGGTGTCTTGAAAAGCGTACGAACACGAAAATAAAGCCGAGCTGCGACTAAGGCCTCGTGGAAACTGCTCGAAGCTTCCGCCTCAGCAGGGCTCTTAGAAGGCCTTACCTGGAGGTACGTCCTCACATCGAGCTTCCCTTTAGCCCTAGAGCATGACAGGCGGAGCTCTTACCGGGACTCTGGAAGCACCCTGTTGACTTATAGAAAACTGCTTCTCTTCCACGAGCCCTGACTCCAGCGACTAGGGGCCCGTCCCAAACGGTTTTATGCAGGCAGCTTCGAGGCGGCATGAGTGGTTCTTTAAAAATGAGAATGCAAGGCTTGCGTCATCAGGCCCCCACTTCCAGTCAACACGTTGACTACCGCCTTGTGATTCGTAGCTAGTCAAAAGAGGCTCCAGCTACACACAGGTCCCTTCCCTGAATCCACTTTTCTTCACAGGCTGTTCTGCCTGTAGCTAACTCGCTCATCCAAGGACTGCACTAGGGAGGCTCTCGGGCCTTAGCGTCTTCTGAAAGCTTGCAGTGTAACAGGCAGAACTCTGCTTTAGTGGCAGTAGGAATGCAAGCTGACTTTCTCCTGCAGGTATGGGGTCTTCAGGTATGAGTGCCTAGAAGGAATGCCAAGCAGTTTCGGTTTCCCCGTGCAGCTCACTCGAGGACAATGGGGGCAGAACTGCATGACATGTGGGACGCCAGAGAACAGTTTTCCTGGAGCTGTTGGAGTGCTGGGGAAAGCTATCTCTCCCAAAGAAGAGTGCCGTGTGTTGCCCTGCCCTCGGCAATCAGAGAGTGAGTGGGAAGGGCTTCCGGCCCGGGCAGTTTCTTTGCAGGCCCGGGGAGCCTGCCGGTACTCAGTGTCCTTGCAGGGAATAGGGTGCCCCGCTAGGGTCTTACGTGTCTTGAAAAGCGTACGAACTTGAAAATAAAGCAGAAGTCCGACTAAGGTCTCGTGGAAACTGCTCGAAGCTTCCGCCTCAGCAGGGCTATTGGAAGGCCTTACCTGGAGGTTAAGTCCTCACATCGAGCTTCCCTTTAGCCCTAGAGCATGACAGGATGAGCTCCTAGCGGGGATCTGGAAGCACCCCGTTGATTTAGAGAAAACTGCGTCTCTTCCACGAGCCCTGACTCCAGTGACTAGGGGCCCGTCAGAAACGGTGTTATGCAGGTAGCTTCGAGGCAGCATGAATGGAGCTTTCCAAATGGGAATGCAAGGCTTGCGTCATCAGGCCCCCACTTCCAGGGAGCACGTGGCCTACCGCCTTGCGAGTCCTAGCAAGTCAAAAGAGACTCTAGCTACACCCTGGTCCCTTCCCTGAATCCACCTTTCTTCACAGGGTGTTCTGCACGTAGCCAACTGCCTCAGGCAAGGAACGCTCTGGGTACGCTCTCGGTCTTTAGCCTCTCCTAAAAGCCTGCACTGTAAGAGGAAGAACTGTACTTCAGTTGCAGCGGGAACGCAAGCTGACCCTCTCCTGGAGGTATGGAGTCCTCGGGTAGGAGTTCCAAGAAGGAATGCGCAGCAGAGGGTTTTTTCTAAGTGCCTCTCAGACTAGGGCCCTGAGGCAGAGTTCCTTGACAAGTAGGACGTGAGAGAACAACTTCCTCTTAGCTGTTATAGCGGTGAGGAAATCTAGCTCTCCCTAAGGAACTGTGCCGTGCGATGCCCTACACGCGGCCTACACAGAGTCACTGGGAGGGGCTTCCGGGTCTGGAGGCCGCGTAGCAGGCCCGTGGAGCCTGCCGGTACTCGGTGTTCTTGCAGGGAATAGGGTGCAAACGCGAGGGGCCTGGGTGTCCTGAACAGCGTACTACAAATAAACTAAAGCAGTCCTGCAACTAAGGCCTCTTGGAAACTGCTGCATGCCTCTGCTTCAGCAGGGCCAAGAAAGGACTTACCTCGAGGCAAGGGCTGACATTCGGTCTCCAGGTAGCTATAGAGGGTAGCAGCATGAGCACCCAAGCAGGCCTGGGAAGCACCATGTTTTATTAGAGGACACTCATCTTCTTCCCAGAGCCATGCTTACCGTGACTAGAGGCCCGTCAAAAGGTGTGTCTCTGCGTGTGATTCAAGGCCCGAGGAATGGAAGTTTCCAAATGGGAAAGACGGCGTGTGCCATCAGGCCCACGGTTCCAGGTGGACACGCATTATACGTGCCCGTTGATGCAACAAGTCAAAAGACGCACAGCGTACACCCCGGGCCCTTCCCTGAATCAACTTGTTTACGCGGGGTGCTCTGCGTGTAGCGAACTCCCTCAAGCAAGGCAGGCTCTAGTTAGGCCGAGGAGCATTTGCCTCTTCCAAAAGACTGCAGTGTTTCATGAAGAACTGTGCTTTCGTTGCTGCTGGAACACAAGCTGACTTTCTCCTTGAAGAGAGTGACTTTCCAACGGAGGTCCCTGAAGGAATCCTAAGCGGACTATTTTCTCAGGGCAACTCAGAGAATGTCCAAAATGTCGAAAGGTAGGGGTTGAGTGTGCCTGCATGTCTGGGTGTGCACACATCTGTGCAAATATTGGGGTGAGGGTGCCTGCGTGTATGGGTGTGTGAGAGAAGCTGAAAGACGGTCAAAAATGTTCGAAAGTTCCATGGCCCGGTGGACTGGCTAGAAATGCGTTCCTGGTGCCGTTGGAGTGCTGAGGAATTGTAGCAGTCCCAAGGAAAAGTGCTGTGTGTTGTCCACTCGGCGTACACAGAGGGCCTCTGAAGCGCCTACTGGCCTGGGTGTTGCTCAACATGCCCACAGAGGCCAGGCGGCCGGGGCGTACTCAGTGATGTTGTGGGGGAAAGGGGGCACACCCGAGGCGTCTAGGCGTCCTGAAAACCGAACCAGCGTTAAAATAAAGTGCCACACCGACCAGGACGTCAAAGAGCTGCTGTACGCTCCGTTCCTGCAGGGCTAACTCAAAGACTTTCTCGAGGTGTGTAATCACGTCGACATTGCCTTTGGTCCGACAGCCTGACAGGATGAGCTACCAGCCAGGCTATGGAAGCACCCTGGTTGTTTAGAGGAAAACTCCTTTCCTTCCCAGAGCCCTGCCTCCACCGACCCGAGGCCCGTCACAAACGGTGTTCTTTAGGCAGCTTCAAGGCAGCATGAATGGAGGCTTCAAAATGGGGAAGCGAGGCTTGGGCCTTCAGGTCTCCCCTTGCCTTGAACACGGAGCCTACCTCCCTGTGACTTCTGACAAGTCAGAAGAGGAGGCTCTAGCTACACACAGGTCCGTTCCCTGAATCGCCTTATCTTCCCGGGGTGTTCCGCAGATAGCGAACACGGTCCTCCAAGGAATGCACTAGGGAGGCTATGGGGCCTTAGCCTCTTCTGAAAGCCTGCAGTGTAAGAGGAAGAACTGTGCTTTAGTGGCAGTAGGAAGGCAAGCCGACTTTCTCCTGCCGGTATAGGGTCTTCAGGTATGAGTGCCTAGAAGGAATGCCAAGCAGGTTTGTTTTCCCCGTGCAGCTCAGTCTAGGAGAATGAGGCAGAACTGCATGACATGTGGGACGCCAGAGAACAGTTTTCCTGGAGCTGTTGGAGTGCTGGGGAAAGCTATCTCTCCCAAAGAAGAGTGCCGTGTGTTGCCCTGCCCTCGGCAATCACAGAGTGAGTGGGAAGGGCTTCCGGCCCGGGCAGTTTCTTTGCAGGCCCGGGGAGCCTGCCGGTACTCAGTGTCCTTGCAGGGAATAGGGTGCCCACGCGAGGGTCCTAGGTGTCTTGAAAAGCGTACGAACACGAAAATAAAGCCGAGCTGCGACTAAGGCCTCGTGGAAACTGCTCGAAGCTTCCGCCTCAGCAGGGCTCTTAGAAGGCCTTACCTGGAGGTACGTCCTCACATCGAGCTTCCCTTTAGCCCTAGAGCATGACAGGCGGAGCTCTTACCGGGACTCTGGAAGCACCCTGTTGACTTATAGAAAACTGCTTCTCTTCCACGAGCCCTGACTCCAGCGACTAGGGGCCCGTCCCAAACGGTTTTATGCAGGCAGCTTCGAGGCGGCATGAGTGGTTCTTTAAAAATGAGAATGCAAGGCTTGCGTCATCAGGCCCCCACTTCCAGTCAACACGTTGACTACCGCCTTGTGATTCGTAGCTAGTCAAAAGAGGCTCCAGCTACACACAGGTCCCTTCCCTGAATCCACTTTTCTTCACAGGCTGTTCTGCCTGTAGCTAACTCGCTCATCCAAGGACTGCACTAGGGAGGCTCTCGGGCCTTAGCGTCTTCTGAAAGCTTGCAGTGTAACAGGCAGAACTCTGCTTTAGTGGCAGTAGGAATGCAAGCTGACTTTCTCCTGCAGGTATGGGGTCTTCAGGTATGAGTGCCTAGAAGGAATGCCAAGCAGTTTCGGTTTCCCCGTGCAGCTCACTCGAGGACAATGGGGGCAGAACTGCATGACATGTGGGACGCCAGAGAACAGTTTTCCTGGAGCTGTTGGAGTGCTGGGGAAAGCTATCTCTCCCAAAGAAGAGTGCCGTGTGTTGCCCTGCCCTCGGCAATCAGAGAGTGAGTGGGAAGGGCTTCCGGCCCGGGCAGTTTCTTTGCAGGCCCGGGGAGCCTGCCGGTACTCAGTGTCCTTGCAGGGAATAGGGTGCCCCGCTAGGGTCTTACGTGTCTTGAAAAGCGTACGAACTTGAAAATAAAGCAGAAGTCCGACTAAGGTCTCGTGGAAACTGCTCGAAGCTTCCGCCTCAGCAGGGCTATTGGAAGGCCTTACCTGGAGGTTAAGTCCTCACATCGAGCTTCCCTTTAGCCCTAGAGCATGACAGGATGAGCTCCTAGCGGGGATCTGGAAGCACCCCGTTGATTTAGAGAAAACTGCGTCTCTTCCACGAGCCCTGACTCCAGTGACTAGGGGCCCGTCACAAACGGTGTTATGCAGGTAGCTTCGAGGCAGCATGAATGGAGCTTTCCAAATGGGAATGCAAGGCTTGCGTCATCAGGCCCCCACTTCCAGGGAGCACGTGGCCTACCGCCTTGCGAGTCCTAGCAAGTCAAAAGAGACTCTAGCTACACCCTGGTCCCTTCCCTGAATCCACCTTTCTTCACAGGGTGTTCTGCACGTAGCCAACTGCCTCAGGCAAGGAACGCTCTGGGTACGCTCTCGGTCTTTAGCCTCTCCTAAAAGCCTGCACTGTAAGAGGAAGAACTGTACTTCAGTTGCAGCGGGAACGCAAGCTGACCCTCTCCTGGAGGTATGGAGTCCTCGGGTAGGAGTTCC
This sequence comes from Hyperoodon ampullatus, assembly GCF_949752795.1. Taxonomy (NCBI): domain Eukaryota; kingdom Metazoa; phylum Chordata; class Mammalia; order Artiodactyla; family Ziphiidae; genus Hyperoodon; species Hyperoodon ampullatus. The sequence goes on along the minus strand of NW_027640584.1, from coordinate 161,804 downwards.
AAGAAGGAATGCGCAGCAGAGGGTTTTTTCTAAGTGCCTCTCAGACTAGGGCCCTGAGGCAGAGTTCCTTGACAAGTAGGACGTGAGAGAACAACTTCCTCTTAGCTGTTATAGCGGTGAGGAAATCTAGCTCTCCCTAAGGAACTGTGCCGTGCGATGCCCTACACGCGGCCTACACAGAGTCACTGGGAGGGGCTTCCGGGTCTGGAGGCCGCGTAGCAGGCCCGTGGAGCCTGCCGGTACTCGGTGTTCTTGCAGGGAATAGGGTGCAAACGCGAGGGGCCTGGGTGTCCTGAACAGCGTACTACAAATAAACTAAAGCAGTCCTGCAACTAAGGCCTCTTGGAAACTGCTGCATGCCTCTGCTTCAGCAGGGCCAAGAAAGGACTTACCTCGAGGCAAGGGCTGACATTCGGTCTCCAGGTAGCTATAGAGGGTAGCAGCATGAGCACCCAAGCAGGCCTGGGAAGCACCATGTTTTATTAGAGGACACTCATCTTCTTCCCAGAGCCATGCTTACCGTGACTAGAGGCCCGTCAAAAGGTGTGTCTCTGCGTGTGATTCAAGGCCCGAGGAATGGAAGTTTCCAAATGGGAAAGACGGCGTGTGCCATCAGGCCCACGGTTCCAGGTGGACACGCATTATACGTGCCCGTTGATGCAACAAGTCAAAAGACGCACAGCGTACACCCCGGGCCCTTCCCTGAATCAACTTGTTTACGCGGGGTGCTCTGCATGTAGCGAACTCCCTCAAGCAAGGCAGGCTCTAGTTAGGCCGAGGAGCATTTGCCTCTTCCAAAAGACTGCAGTGTTTCATGAAGAACTGTGCTTTCGTTGCTGCTGGAACACAAGCTGACTTTCTCCTTGAAGAGAGTGACTTTCCAACGGAGGTCCCTGAAGGAATCCTAAGCGGACTATTTTCTCAGGGCAACTCAGAGAATGTCCAAAATGTCGAAAGGTAGGGGTTGAGTGTGCCTGCATGTCTGGGTGTGCACACATCTGTGCAAATATTGGGGTGAGGGTGCCTGCGTGTATGGGTGTGTGAGAGAAGCTGAAAGACGGTCAAAAATGTTCGAAAGTTCCATGGCCCGGTGGACTGGCTAGAAATGCGTTCCTGGTGCCGTTGGAGTGCTGAGGAATTGTAGCAGTCCCAAGGAAAAGTGCTGTGTGTTGTCCACTCGGCGTACACAGAGGGCCTCTGAAGCGCCTACTGGCCTGGGTGTTGCTCAACATGCCCACAGAGGCCAGGCGGCCGGGGCGTACTCAGTGATGTTGTGGGGGAAAGGGGGCACACCCGAGGCGTCTAGGCGTCCTGAAAACCGAACCAGCGTTAAAATAAAGTGCCACACCGACCAGGACGTCAAAGAGCTGCTGTACGCTCCGTTCCTGCAGGGCTAACTCAAAGACTTTCTCGAGGTGTGTAATCACGTCGACATTGCCTTTGGTCCGACAGCCTGACAGGATGAGCTACCAGCCAGGCTATGGAAGCACCCTGGTTGTTTAGAGGAAAACTCCTTTCCTTCCCAGAGCCCTGCCTCCACCGACCCGAGGCCCGTCACAAACGGTGTTCTTTAGGCAGCTTCAAGGCAGCATGAATGGAGGCTTCAAAATGGGGAAGCGAGGCTTGGGCCTTCAGGTCTCCCCTTGCCTTGAACACGGAGCCTACCTCCCTGTGACTTCTGACAAGTCAGAAGAGGAGGCTCTAGCTACACACAGGTCCGTTCCCTGAATCGCCTTATCTTCCCGGGGTGTTCCGCAGATAGCGAACACGGTCCTCCAAGGAATGCACTAGGGAGGCTATGGGGCCTTAGCCTCTTCTGAAAGCCTGCAGTGTAAGAGGAAGAACTGTGCTTTAGTGGCAGTAGGAAGGCAAGCCGACTTTCTCCTGCCGGTATAGGGTCTTCAGGTATGAGTGCCTAGAAGGAATGCCAAGCAGGTTTGTTTTCCCCGTGCAGCTCAGTCTAGGAGAATGAGGCAGAACTGCATGACATGTGGGACGCCAGAGAACAGTTTTCCTGGAGCTGTTGGAGTGCTGGGGAAAGCTATCTCTCCCAAAGAAGAGTGCCGTGTGTTGCCCTGCCCTCGGCAATCACAGAGTGAGTGGGAAGGGCTTCCGGCCCGGGCAGTTTCTTTGCAGGCCCGGGGAGCCTGCCGGTACTCAGTGTCCTTGCAGGGAATAGGGTGCCCACGCGAGGGTCCTAGGTGTCTTGAAAAGCGTACGAACACGAAAATAAAGCCGAGCTGCGACTAAGGCCTCGTGGAAACTGCTCGAAGCTTCCGCCTCAGCAGGGCTCTTAGAAGGCCTTACCTGGAGGTACGTCCTCACATCGAGCTTCCCTTTAGCCCTAGAGCATGACAGGCGGAGCTCTTACCGGGACTCTGGAAGCACCCTGTTGACTTATAGAAAACTGCTTCTCTTCCACGAGCCCTGACTCCAGCGACTAGGGGCCCGTCCCAAACGGTTTTATGCAGGCAGCTTCGAGGCGGCATGAGTGGTTCTTTAAAAATGAGAATGCAAGGCTTGCGTCATCAGGCCCCCACTTCCAGTCAACACGTTGACTACCGCCTTGTGATTCGTAGCTAGTCAAAAGAGGCTCCAGCTACACACAGGTCCCTTCCCTGAATCCACTTTTCTTCACAGGCTGTTCTGCCTGTAGCTAACTCGCTCATCCAAGGACTGCACTAGGGAGGCTCTCGGGCCTTAGCGTCTTCTGAAAGCTTGCAGTGTAACAGGCAGAACTCTGCTTTAGTGGCAGTAGGAATGCAAGCTGACTTTCTCCTGCAGGTATGGGGTCTTCAGGTATGAGTGCCTAGAAGGAATGCCAAGCAGTTTCGGTTTCCCCGTGCAGCTCACTCGAGGACAATGGGGGCAGAACTGCATGACATGTGGGACGCCAGAGAACAGTTTTCCTGGAGCTGTTGGAGTGCTGGGGAAAGCTATCTCTCCCAAAGAAGAGTGCCGTGTGTTGCCCTGCCCTCGGCAATCAGAGAGTGAGTGGGAAGGGCTTCCGGCCCGGGCAGTTTCTTTGCAGGCCCGGGGAGCCTGCCGGTACTCAGTGTCCTTGCAGGGAATAGGGTGCCCCGCTAGGGTCTTACGTGTCTTGAAAAGCGTACGAACTTGAAAATAAAGCAGAAGTCCGACTAAGGTCTCGTGGAAACTGCTCGAAGCTTCCGCCTCAGCAGGGCTATTGGAAGGCCTTACCTGGAGGTTAAGTCCTCACATCGAGCTTCCCTTTAGCCCTAGAGCATGACAGGATGAGCTCCTAGCGGGGATCTGGAAGCACCCCGTTGATTTAGAGAAAACTGCGTCTCTTCCACGAGCCCTGACTCCAGTGACTAGGGGCCCGTCACAAACGGTGTTATGCAGGTAGCTTCGAGGCAGCATGAATGGAGCTTTCCAAATGGGAATGCAAGGCTTGCGTCATCAGGCCCCCACTTCCAGGGAGCACGTGGCCTACCGCCTTGCGAGTCCTAGCAAGTCAAAAGAGACTCTAGCTACACCCTGGTCCCTTCCCTGAATCCACCTTTCTTCACAGGGTGTTCTGCACGTAGCCAACTGCCTCAGGCAAGGAACGCTCTGGGTACGCTCTCGGTCTTTAGCCTCTCCTAAAAGCCTGCACTGTAAGAGGAAGAACTGTACTTCAGTTGCAGCGGGAACGCAAGCTGACCCTCTCCTGGAGGTATGGAGTCCTCGGGTAGGAGTTCCAAGAAGGAATGCGCAGCAGAGGGTTTTTTCTAAGTGCCTCTCAGACTAGGGCCCTGAGGCAGAGTTCCTTGACAAGTAGGACGTGAGAGAACAACTTCCTCTTAGCTGTTATAGCGGTGAGGAAATCTAGCTCTCCCTAAGGAACTGTGCCGTGCGATGCCCTACACGCGGCCTACACAGAGTCACTGGGAGGGGCTTCCGGGTCTGGAGGCCGCGTAGCAGGCCCGTGGAGCCTGCCGGTACTCGGTGTTCTTGCAGGGAATAGGGTGCAAACGCGAGGGGCCTGGGTGTCCTGAACAGCGTACTACAAATAAACTAAAGCAGTCCTGCAACTAAGGCCTCTTGGAAACTGCTGCATGCCTCTGCTTCAGCAGGGCCAAGAAAGGACTTACCTCGAGGCAAGGGCTGACATTCGGTCTCCAGGTAGCTATAGAGGGTAGCAGCATGAGCACCCAAGCAGGCCTGGGAAGCACCATGTTTTATTAGAGGACACTCATCTTCTTCCCAGAGCCATGCTTACCGTGACTAGAGGCCCGTCAAAAGGTGTGTCTCTGCGTGTGATTCAAGGCCCGAGGAATGGAAGTTTCCAAATGGGAAAGACGGCGTGTGCCATCAGGCCCACGGTTCCAGGTGGACACGCATTATACGTGCCCGTTGATGCAACAAGTCAAAAGACGCACAGCGTACACCCCGGGCCCTTCCCTGAATCAACTTGTTTACGCGGGGTGCTCTGCGTGTAGCGAACTCCCTCAAGCAAGGCAGGCTCTAGTTAGGCCGAGGAGCATTTGCCTCTTCCAAAAGACTGCAGTGTTTCATGAAGAACTGTGCTTTCGTTGTTGCTGGAACACAAGCTGACTTTCTCCTTGAAGAGAGTGACTTTCCAACGGAGGTCCCTGAAGGAATCCTAAGCGGACTATTTTCTCAGGGCAACTCAGAGAATGTCCAAAATGTCGAAAGGTAAGGGTTGAGTGTGCCTGCATGTCTGGGTGTGCACACATCTGTGCAAATATTGGGGTGAGGGTGCCTGCGTGTATGGGTGTGTGAGAGAAGCTGAAAGACGGTCAAAAATGTTCGAAAGTTCCATGGCCCGGTGGACTGGCTAGAAATGCGTTCCTGGTGCCGTTGGAGTGCTGAGGAATTGTAGCAGTCCCAAGGAAAAGTGCTGTGTGTTGTCCACTCGGCGTACACAGAGGGCCTCTGAAGGGCCTACTGGCCTGGGTGTTGCTCAACATGCCCACAGAGGCCAGGCGGCCGGGGCGTACTCAGTGATGTTGTGGGGGAAAGGGGGCACACCCGAGGCGTCCAGGCGTCCTGAAAACCGAACCAGCGTTAAAATAAAGTGCCACACCGACCAGGACCTCAAAGAGCTGCTGTACGCTCCGTTCCTGCAGGGCTAACTCAAAGACTTTCTCGAGGTGTGTAATCACGTCGACATTGCCTTTGGTCCGACAGCCTGACAGGATGAGCTACCAGCCAGGCTATGGAAGCACCCTGGTTGTTTAGAGGAAAACTCCTTTCCTTCCCAGAGCCCTGCCTCCACCGACCCGAGGCCCGTCACAAACGGTGTTCTTTAGGCAGCTTCAAGGCAGCATGAATGGAGGCTTCAAAATGGGGAAGCGAGGCTTGGGCCTTCAGGTCTCCCCTTGCCTTGAACACGGAGCCTACCTCCCTGTGACTTCTGACAAGTCAGAAGAGGAGGCTCTAGCTACACACAGGTCCGTTCCCTGAATCGCCTTATCTTCCCGGGGTGTTCCGCAGATAGCGAACACGGTCCTCCAAGGAATGCACTAGGGAGGCTATGGGGCCTTAGCCTCTTCTGAAAGCCTGCAGTGTAAGAGGAAGAACTGTGCTTTAGTGGCAGTAGGAAGGCAAGCCGACTTTCTCCTGCCGGTATAGGGTCTTCAGGTATGAGTGCCTAGAAGGAATGCCAAGCAGGTTTGTTTTCCCCGTGCAGCTCAGTCTAGGAGAATGAGGCAGAACTGCATGACATGTGGGACGCCAGAGAACAGTTTTCCTGGAGCTGTTGGAGTGCTGGGGAAAGCTATCTCTCCCAAAGAAGAGTGCCGTGTGTTGCCCTGCCCTCGGCAATCACAGAGTGAGTGGGAAGGGCTTCCGGCCCGGGCAGTTTCTTTGCAGGCCCGGGGAGCCTGCCGGTACTCAGTGTCCTTGCAGGGAATAGGGTGCCCACGCGAGGGTCCTAGGTGTCTTGAAAAGCGTACGAACACGAAAATAAAGCCGAGCTGCGACTAAGGCCTCGTGGAAACTGCTCGAAGCTTCCGCCTCAGCAGGGCTCTTAGAAGGCCTTACCTGGAGGTACGTCCTCACATCGAGCTTCCCTTTAGCCCTAGAGCATGACAGGCGGAGCTCTTACCGGGACTCTGGAAGCACCCTGTTGACTTATAGAAAACTGCTTCTCTTCCACGAGCCCTGACTCCAGCGACTAGGGGCCCGTCCCAAACGGTTTTATGCAGGCAGCTTCGAGGCGGCATGAGTGGTTCTTTAAAAATGAGAATGCAAGGCTTGCGTCATCAGGCCCCCACTTCCAGTCAACACGTTGACTACCGCCTTGTGATTCGTAGCTAGTCAAAAGAGGCTCCAGCTACACACAGGTCCCTTCCCTGAATCCACTTTTCTTCACAGGCTGTTCTGCCTGTAGCTAACTCGCTCATCCAAGGACTGCACTAGGGAGGCTCTCGGGCCTTAGCGTCTTCTGAAAGCTTGCAGTGTAACAGGCAGAACTCTGCTTTAGTGGCAGTAGGAATGCAAGCTGACTTTCTCCTGCAGGTATGGGGTCTTCAGGTATGAGTGCCTAGAAGGAATGCCAAGCAGTTTCGGTTTCCCCGTGCAGCTCACTCGAGGACAATGGGGGCAGAACTGCATGACATGTGGGACGCCAGAGAACAGTTTTCCTGGAGCTGTTGGAGTGCTGGGGAAAGCTATCTCTCCCAAAGAAGAGTGCCGTGTGTTGCCCTGCCCTCGGCAATCAGAGAGTGAGTGGGAAGGGCTTCCGGCCCGGGCAGTTTCTTTGCAGGCCCGGGGAGCCTGCCGGTACTCAGTGTCCTTGCAGGGAATAGGGTGCCCCGCTAGGGTCTTACGTGTCTTGAAAAGCGTACGAACTTGAAAATAAAGCAGAAGTCCGACTAAGGTCTCGTGGAAACTGCTCGAAGCTTCCGCCTCAGCAGGGCTATTGGAAGGCCTTACCTGGAGGTTAAGTCCTCACATCGAGCTTCCCTTTAGCCCTAGAGCATGACAGGATGAGCTCCTAGCGGGGATCTGGAAGCACCCCGTTGATTTAGAGAAAACTGCGTCTCTTCCACGAGCCCTGACTCCAGTGACTAGGGGCCCGTCACAAACGGTGTTATGCAGGTAGCTTCGAGGCAGCATGAATGGAGCTTTCCAAATGGGAATGCAAGGCTTGCGTCATCAGGCCCCCACTTCCAGGGAGCACGTGGCCTACCGCCTTGCGAGTCCTAGCAAGTCAAAAGAGACTCTAGCTACACCCTGGTCCCTTCCCTGAATCCACCTTTCTTCACAGGGTGTTCTGCACGTAGCCAACTGCCTCAGGCAAGGAACGCTCTGGGTACGCTCTCGGTCTTTAGCCTCTCCTAAAAGCCTGCACTGTAAGAGGAAGAACTGTACTTCAGTTGCAGCAGGAACGCAAGCTGACCCTCTCCTGGAGGTATGGAGTCCTCGGGTAGGAGTTCCAAGAAGGAATGCGCAGCAGAGGGTTTTTTCTAAGTGCCTCTCAGACTAGGGCCCTGAGGCAGAGTTCCTTGACAAGTAGGACGTGAGAGAACAACTTCCTCTTAGCTGTTATAGCGGTGAGGAAATCTAGCTCTCCCTAAGGAACTGTGCCGTGCGATGCCCTACACGCGGCCTACACAGAGTCACTGGGAGGGGCTTCCGGGTCTGGAGGCCGCGTAGCAGGCCCGTGGAGCCTGCCGGTACTCGGTGTTCTTGCAGGGAATAGGGTGCAAACGCGAGGGGCCTGGGTGTCCTGAACAGCGTACTACAAATAAACTAAAGCAGTCCTGCAACTAAGGCCTCTTGGAAACTGCTGCATGCCTCTGCTTCAGCAGGGCCAAGAAAGGACTTACCTCGAGGCAAGGGCTGACATTCGGTCTCCAGGTAGCTATAGAGGGTAGCAGCATGAGCACCCAAGCAGGCCTGGGAAGCACCATGTTTTATTAGAGGACACTCATCTTCTTCCCAGAGCCATGCTTACCGTGACTAGAGGCCCGTCAAAAGGTGTGTCTCTGCGTGTGATTCAAGGCCCGAGGAATGGAAGTTTCCAAATGGGAAAGACGGCGTGTGCCATCAGGCCCACGGTTCCAGGTGGACACGCATTATACGTGCCCGTTGATGCAACAAGTCAAAAGACGCACAGCGTACACCCCGGGCCCTTCCCTGAATCAACTTGTTTACGCGGGGTGCTCTGCGTGTAGCGAACTCCCTCAAGCAAGGCAGGCTCTAGTTAGGCCGAGGAGCATTTGCCTCTTCCAAAAGACTGCAGTGTTTCATGAAGAACTGTGCTTTCGTTGCTGCTGGAACACAAGCTGACTTTCTCCTTGAAGAGAGTGACTTTCCAACGGAGGTCCCTGAAGGAATCCTAAGCGGACTATTTTCTCAGGGCAACTCAGAGAATGTCCAAAATGTCGAAAGGTAGGGGTTGAGTGTGCCTGCATGTCTGGGTGTGCACACATCTGTGCAAATATTGGGGTGAGGGTGCCTGCGTGTATGGGTGTGTGAGAGAAGCTGAAAGACGGTCAAAAATGTTCGAAAGTTCCATGGCCCGGTGGACTGGCTAGAAATGCGTTCCTGGTGCCGTTGGAGTGCTGAGGAATTGTAGCAGTCCCAAGGAAAAGTGCTGTGTGTTGTCCACTCGGCGTACACAGAGGGCCTCTGAAGCGCCTACTGGCCTGGGTGTTGCTCAACATGCCCACAGAGGCCAGGCGGCCGGGGCGTACTCAGTGATGTTGTGGGGGAAAGGGGGCACACCCGAGGCGTCTAGGCGTCCTGAAAACCGAACCAGCGTTAAAATAAAGTGCCACACCGACCAGGACCTCAAAGAGCTGCTGTACGCTCCGTTCCTGCAGGGCTAACTCAAAGACTTTCTCGAGGTGTGTAATCACGTCGACATTGCCTTTGGTCCGACAGCCTGACAGGATGAGCTACCAGCCAGGCTATGGAAGCACCCTGGTTGTTTAGAGGAAAACTCCTTTCCTTCCCAGAGCCCTGCCTCCACCGACCCGAGGCCCGTCACAAACGGTGTTCTTTAGGCAGCTTCAAGGCAGCATGAATGGAGGCTTCAAAATGGGGAAGCGAGGCTTGGGCCTTCAGGTCTCCCCTTGCCTTGAACACGGAGCCTACCTCCCTGTGACTTCTGACAAGTCAGAAGAGGAGGCTCTAGCTACACACAGGTCCGTTCCCTGAATCGCCTTATCTTCCCGGGGTGTTCCGCAGATAGCGAACACGGTCCTCCAAGGAATGCACTAGGGAGGCTATGGGGCCTTAGCCTCTTCTGAAAGCCTGCAGTGTAAGAGGAAGAACTGTGCTTTAGTGGCAGTAGGAAGGCAAGCCGACTTTCTCCTGCCGGTATAGGGTCTTCAGGTATGAGTGCCTAGAAGGAATGCCAAGCAGGTTTGTTTTCCCCGTGCAGCTCAGTCTAGGAGAATGAGGCAGAACTGCATGACATGTGGGACGCCAGAGAACAGTTTTCCTGGAGCTGTTGGAGTGCTGGGGAAAGCTATCTCTCCCAAAGAAGAGTGCCGTGTGTTGCCCTGCCCTCGGCAATCACAGAGTGAGTGGGAAGGGCTTCCGGCCCGGGCAGTTTCTTTGCAGGCCCGGGGAGCCTGCCGGTACTCAGTGTCCTTGCAGGGAATAGGGTGCCCACGCGAGGGTCCTAGGTGTCTTGAAAAGCGTACGAACACGAAAATAAAGCCGAGCTGCGACTAAGGCCTCGTGGAAACTGCTCGAAGCTTCCGCCTCAGCAGGGCTCTTAGAAGGCCTTACCTGGAGGTACGTCCTCACATCGAGCTTCCCTTTAGCCCTAGAGCATGACAGGCGGAGCTCTTACCGGGACTCTGGAAGCACCCTGTTGACTTATAGAAAACTGCTTCTCTTCCACGAGCCCTGACTCCAGCGACTAGGGGCCCGTCCCAAACGGTTTTATGCAGGCAGCTTCGAGGCGGCATGAGTGGTTCTTTAAAAATGAGAATGCAAGGCTTGCGTCATCAGGCCCCCACTTCCAGTCAACACGTTGACTACCGCCTTGTGATTCGTAGCTAGTCAAAAGAGGCTCCAGCTACACACAGGTCCCTTCCCTGAATCCACTTTTCTTCACAGGCTGTTCTGCCTGTAGCTAACTCGCTCATCCAAGGACTGCACTAGGGAGGCTCTCGGGCCTTAGCGTCTTCTGAAAGCTTGCAGTGTAACAGGCAGAACTCTGCTTTAGTGGCAGTAGGAATGCAAGCTGACTTTCTCCTGCAGGTATGGGGTCTTCAGGTATGAGTGCCTAGAAGGAATGCCAAGCAGTTTCGGTTTCCCCGTGCAGCTCACTCGAGGACAATGGGGGCAGAACTGCATGACATGTGGGACGCCAGAGAACAGTTTTCCTGGAGCTGTTGGAGTGCTGGGGAAAGCTATCTCTCCCAAAGAAGAGTGCCGTGTGTTGCCCTGCCCTCGGCAATCAGAGAGTGAGTGGGAAGGGCTTCCGGCCCGGGCAGTTTCTTTGCAGGCCCGGGGAGCCTGCCGGTACTCAGTGTCCTTGCAGGGAATAGGGTGCCCCGCTAGGGTCTTACGTGTCTTGAAAAGCGTACGAACTTGAAAATAAAGCAGAAGTCCGACTAAGGTCTCGTGGAAACTGCTCGAAGCTTCCGCCTCAGCAGGGCTATTGGAAGGCCTTACCTGGAGGTTAAGTCCTCACATCGAGCTTCCCTTTAGCCCTAGAGCATGACAGGATGAGCTCCTAGCGGGGATCTGGAAGCACCCCGTTGATTTAGAGAAAACTGCGTCTCTTCCACGAGCCCTGACTCCAGTGACTAGGGGCCCGTCACAAACGGTGTTATGCAGGTAGCTTCGAGGCAGCATGAATGGAGCTTTCCAAATGGGAATGCAAGGCTTGCGTCATCAGGCCCCCACTTCCAGGGAGCACGTGGCCTACCGCCTTGCGAGTCCTAGCAAGTCAAAAGAGACTCTAGCTACACCCTGGTCCCTTCCCTGAATCCACCTTTCTTCACAGGGTGTTCTGCACGTAGCCAACTGCCTCAGGCAAGGAACGCTCTGGGTACGCTCTCGGTCTTTAGCCTCTCCTAAAAGCCTGCACTGTAAGAGGAAGAACTGTACTTCAGTTGCAGCGGGAACGCAAGCTGACCCTCTCCTGGAGGTATGGAGTCCTCGGGTAGGAGTTCCAAGAAGGAATGCGCAGCAGAGGGTTTTTTCTAAGTGCCTCTCAGACTAGGGCCCTGAGGCAGAGTTCCTTGACAAGTAGGACGTGAGAGAACAACTTCCTCTTAGCTGTTATAGCGGTGAGGAAATCTAGCTCTCCCTAAGGAACTGTGCCGTGCGATGCCCTACACGCGGCCTACACAGAGTCACTGGGAGGGGCTTCCGGGTCTGGAGGCCGCGTAGCAGGCCCGTGGAGCCTGCCGGTACTCGGTGTTCTTGCAGGGAATAGGGTGCAAACGCGAGGGGCCTGGGTGTCCTGAACAGCGTACTACAAATAAACTAAAGCAGTCCTGCAACTAAGGCCTCTTGGAAACTGCTGCATGCCTCTGCTTCAGCAGGGCCAAGAAAGGACTTACCTCGAGGCAAGGGCTGACATTCGGTCTCCAGGTAGCTATAGAGGGTAGCAGCATGAGCACCCAAGCAGGCCTGGGAAGCACCATGTTTTATTAGAGGACACTCATCTTCTTCCCAGAGCCATGCTTACCGTGACTAGAGGCCCGTCAAAAGGTGTGTCTCTGCGTGTGATTCAAGGCCCGAGGAATGGAAGTTTCCAAATGGGAAAGACGGCGTGTGCCATCAGGCCCACGGTTCCAGGTGGACACGCATTATACGTGCCCGTTGATGCAACAAGTCAAAAGACGCACAGCGTACACCCCGGGCCCTTCCCTGAATCAACTTGTTTACGCGGGGTGCTCTGCGTGTAGCGAACTCCCTCAAGCAAGGCAGGCTCTAGTTAGGCCGAGGAGCATTTGCCTCTTCCAAAAGACTGCAGTGTTTCATGAAGAACTGTGCTTTCGTTGCTGCTGGAACACAAGCTGACTTTCTCCTTGAAGAGAGTGACTTTCCAACGGAGGTCCCTGAAGGAATCCTAAGCGGACTATTTTCTCAGGGCAACTCAGAGAATGTCCAAAATGTCGAAAGGTAGGGGTTGAGTGTGCCTGCATGTCTGGGTGTGCACACATCTGTGCAAATATTGGGGTGAGGGTGCCTGCGTGTATGGGTGTGTGAGAGAAGCTGAAAGACGGTCAAAAATGTTCGAAAGTTCCATGGCCCGGTGGACTGGCTAGAAATGCGTTCCTGGTGCCGTTGGAGTGCTGAGGAATTGTAGCAGTCCCAAGGAAGAGTGCTGTGTGTTGTCCACTCGGCGTACACAGAGGGCCTCTGAAGCGCCTACTGGCCTGGGTGTTGCTCAACATGCCCACAGAGGCCAGGCGGCCGGGGCGTACTCAGTGATGTTGTGGGGGAAAGGGGGCACACCCGAGGCGTCCAGGCGTCCTGAAAACCGAACCAGCGTTAAAATAAAGTGCCACACCGACCAGGACCTCAAAGAGCTGCTGTACGCTCCGTTCCTGCAGGGCTAACTCAAAGACTTTCTCGAGGTGTGTAATCACGTCGACATTGCCTTTGGTCCGACAGCCTGACAGGATGAGCTACCAGCCAGGCTATGGAAGCACCCTGGTTGTTTAGAGGAAAACTCCTTTCCTTCCCAGAGCCCTGCCTCCACCGACCCGAGGCCCGTCACAAACGGTGTTCTTTAGGCAGCTTCAAGGCAGCATGAATGGAGGCTTCAAAATGGGGAAGCGAGGCTTGGGCCTTCAGGTCTCCCCTTGCCTTGAACACGGAGCCTACCTCCCTGTGACTTCTGACAAGTCAGAAGAGGAGGCTCTAGCTACACACAGGTCCGTTCCCTGAATCGCCTTATCTTCCCGGGGTGTTCCGCAGATAGCGAACACGGTCCTCCAAGGAATGCACTAGGGAGGCTATGGGGCCTTAGCCTCTTCTGAAAGCCTGCAGTGTAAGAGGAAGAACTGTGCTTTAGTGGCAGTAGGAAGGCAAGCCGACTTTCTCCTGCCGGTATAGGGTCTTCAGGTATGAGTGCCTAGAAGGAATGCCAAGCAGGTTTGTTTTCCCCGTGCAGCTCAGTCTAGGAGAATGAGGCAGAACTGCATGACATGTGGGACGCCAGAGAACAGTTTTCCTGGAGCTGTTGGAGTGCTGGGGAAAGCTATCTCTCCCAAAGAAGAGTGCCGTGTGTTGCCCTGCCCTCGGCAATCAGAGAGTGAGTGGGAAGGGCTTCCGGCCCGGGCAGTTTCTTTGCAGGCCCGGGGAGCCTGCCGGTACTCAGTGTCCTTGCAGGGAATAGGGTGCCCACGCGAGGGTCCTAGGTGTCTTGAAAAGCGTACGAACACGAAAATAAAGCCGAGCTGCGACTAAGGCCTCGTGGAAACTGCTCGAAGCTTCCGCCTCAGCAGGGCTCTTAGAAGGCCTTACCTGGAGGTACGTCCTCACATCGAGCTTCCCTTTAGCCCTAGAGCATGACAGGCGGAGCTCTTACCGGGACTCTGGAAGCACCCTGTTGACTTATAGAAAACTGCTTCTCTTCCACGAGCCCTGACTCCAGCGACTAGGGGCCCGTCCCAAACGGTTTTATGCAGGCAGCTTCGAGGCGGCATGAGTGGTTCTTTAAAAATGAGAATGCAAGGCTTGCGTCATCAGGCCCCCACTTCCAGTCAACACGTTGACTACCGCCTTGTGATTCGTAGCTAGTCAAAAGAGGCTCCAGCTACACACAGGTCCCTTCCCTGAATCCACTTTTCTTCACAGGCTGTTCTGCCTGTAGCTAACTCGCTCATCCAAGGACTGCACTAGGGAGGCTCTCGGGCCTTAGCGTCTTCTGAAAGCTTGCAGTGTAACAGGCAGAACTCTGCTTTAGTGGCAGTAGGAATGCAAGCTGACTTTCTCCTGCAGGTATGGGGTCTTCAGGTATGAGTGCCTAGAAGGAATGCCAAGCAGTTTCGGTTTCCCCGTGCAGCTCACTCGAGGACAATGGGGGCAGAACTGCATGACATGTGGGACGCCAGAGAACAGTTTTCCTGGAGCTGTTGGAGTGCTGGGGAAAGCTATCTCTCCCAAAGAAGAGTGCCGTGTGTTGCCCTGCCCTCGGCAATCAGAGAGTGAGTGGGAAGGGCTTCCGGCCCGGGCAGTTTCTTTGCAGGCCCGGGGAGCCTGCCGGTACTCAGTGTCCTTGCAGGGAATAGGGTGCCCCGCTAGGGTCTTACGTGTCTTGAAAAGCGTACGAACTTGAAAATAAAGCAGAAGTCCGACTAAGGTCTCGTGGAAACTGCTCGAAGCTTCCGCCTCAGCAGGGCTATTGGAAGGCCTTACCTGGAGGTTAAGTCCTCACATCGAGCTTCCCTTTAGCCCTAGAGCATGACAGGATGAGCTCCTAGCGGGGATCTGGAAGCACCCCGTTGATTTAGAGAAAACTGCGTCTCTTCCACGAGCCCTGACTCCAGTGACTAGGGGCCCGTCACAAACGGTGTTATGCAGGTAGCTTCGAGGCAGCATGAATGGAGCTTTCCAAATGGGAATGCAAGGCTTGCGTCATCAGGCCCCCACTTCCAGGGAGCACGTGGCCTACCGCCTTGCGAGTCCTAGCAAGTCAAAAGAGACTCTAGCTACACCCTGGTCCCTTCCCTGAATCCACCTTTCTTCACAGGGTGTTCTGCACGTAGCCAACTGCCTCAGGCAAGGAACGCTCTGGGTACGCTCTCGGTCTTTAGCCTCTCCTAAAAGCCTGCACTGTAAGAGGAAGAACTGTACTTCAGTTGCAGCAGGAACGCAAGCTGACCCTCTCCTGGAGGTATGGAGTCCTCGGGTAGGAGTTCCAAGAAGGAATGCGCAGCAGAGGGTTTTTTCTAAGTGCCTCTCAGACTAGGGCCCTGAGGCAGAGTTCCTTGACAAGTAGGACGTGAGAGAACAACTTCCTCTTAGCTGTTATAGCGGTGAGGAAATCTAGCTCTCCCTAAGGAACTGTGCCGTGCGATGCCCTACACGCGGCCTACACAGAGTCACTGGGAGGGGCTTCCGGGTCTGGAGGCCGCGTAGCAGGCCCGTGGAGCCTGCCGGTACTCGGTGTTCTTGCAGGGAATAGGGTGCAAACGCGAGGGGCCTGGGTGTCCTGAACAGCGTACTACAAATAAACTAAAGCAGTCCTGCAACTAAGGCCTCTTGGAAACTGCTGCATGCCTCTGCTTCAGCAGGGCCAAGAAAGGACTTACCTCGAGGCAAGGGCTGACATTCGGTCTCCAGGTAGCTATAGAGGGTAGCAGCATGAGCACCCAAGCAGGCCTGGGAAGCACCATGTTTTATTAGAGGACACTCATCTTCTTCCCAGAGCCATGCTTACCGTGACTAGAGGCCCGTCAAAAGGTGTGTCTCTGCGTGTGATTCAAGGCCCGAGGAATGGAAGTTTCCAAATGGGAAAGACGGCGTGTGCCATCAGGCCCACGGTTCCAGGTGGACACGCATTATACGTGCCCGTTGATGCAACAAGTCAAAAGACGCACAGCGTACACCCCGGGCCCTTCCCTGAATCAACTTGTTTACGCGGGGTGCTCTGCGTGTAGCGAACTCCCTCAAGCAAGGCAGGCTCTAGTTAGGCCGAGGAGCATTTGCCTCTTCCAAAAGACTGCAGTGTTTCATGAAGAACTGTGCTTTCGTTGCTGCTGGAACACAAGCTGACTTTCTCCTTGAAGAGAGTGACTTTCCAACGGAGGTCCCTGAAGGAATCCTAAGCGGACTATTTTCTCAGGGCAACTCAGAGAATGTCCAAAATGTCGAAAGGTAGGGGTTGAGTGTGCCTGCATGTCTGGGTGTGCACACATCTGTGCAAATATTGGGGTGAGGGTGCCTGCGTGTATGGGTGTGTGAGAGAAGCTGAAAGACGGTCAAAAATGTTCGAAAGTTCCATGGCCCGGTGGACTGGCTAGAAATGCGTTCCTGGTGCCGTTGGAGTGCTGAGGAATTGTAGCAGTCCCAAGGAAAAGTGCTGTGTGTTGTCCACTCGGCGTACACAGAGGGCCTCTGAAGGGCCTACTGGCCTGGGTGTTGCTCAACATGCCCACAGAGGCCAGGCGGCCGGGGCGTACTCAGTGATGTTGTGGGGGAAAGGGGGCACACCCGAGGCGTCTAGGCGTCCTGAAAACCGAACCAGCGTTAAAATAAAGTGCCACACCGACCAGGACCTCAAAGAGCTGCTGTACGCTCCGTTCCTGCAGGGCTAACTCAAAGACTTTCTCGAGGTGTGTAATCACGTCGACATTGCCTTTGGTCCGACAGCCTGACAGGATGAGCTACCAGCCAGGCTATGGAAGCACCCTGGTTGTTTAGAGGAAAACTCCTTTCCTTCCCAGAGCCCTGCCTCCACCGACCCGAGGCCCGTCACAAACGGTGTTCTTTAGGCAGCTTCAAGGCAGCATGAATGGAGGCTTCAAAATGGGGAAGCGAGGCTTGGGCCTTCAGGTCTCCCCTTGCCTTGAACACGGAGCCTACCTCCCTGTGACTTCTGACAAGTCAGAAGAGGAGGCTCTAGCTACACACAGGTCCGTTCCCTGAATCGCCTTATCTTCCCGGGGTGTTCCGCAGATAGCGAACACGGTCCTCCAAGGAATGCACTAGGGAGGCTATGGGGCCTTAGCCTCTTCTGAAAGCCTGCAGTGTAAGAGGAAGAACTGTGCTTTAGTGGCAGTAGGAAGGCAAGCCGACTTTCTCCTGCCGGTATAGGGTCTTCAGGTATGAGTGCCTAGAAGGAATGCCAAGCAGGTTTGTTTTCCCCGTGCAGCTCAGTCTAGGAGAATGAGGCAGAACTGCATGACATGTGGGACGCCAGAGAACAGTTTTCCTGGAGCTGTTGGAGTGCTGGGGAAAGCTATCTCTCCCAAAGAAGAGTGCCGTGTGTTGCCCTGCCCTCGGCAATCACAGAGTGAGTGGGAAGGGCTTCCGGCCCGGGCAGTTTCTTTGCAGGCCCGGGGAGCCTGCCGGTACTCAGTGTCCTTGCAGGGAATAGGGTGCCCACGCGAGGGTCCTAGGTGTCTTGAAAAGCGTACGAACACGAAAATAAAGCCGAGCTGCGACTAAGGCCTCGTGGAAACTGCTCGAAGCTTCCGCCTCAGCAGGGCTCTTAGAAGGCCTTACCTGGAGGTACGTCCTCACATCGAGCTTCCCTTTAGCCCTAGAGCATGACAGGCGGAGCTCTTACCGGGACTCTGGAAGCACCCTGTTGACTTATAGAAAACTGCTTCTCTTCCACGAGCCCTGACTCCAGCGACTAGGGGCCCGTCCCAAACGGTTTTATGCAGGCAGCTTCGAGGCGGCATGAGTGGTTCTTTAAAAATGAGAATGCAAGGCTTGCGTCATCAGGCCCCCACTTCCAGTCAACACGTTGACTACCGCCTTGTGATTCGTAGCTAGTCAAAAGAGGCTCCAGCTACACACAGGTCCCTTCCCTGAATCCACTTTTCTTCACAGGCTGTTCTGCCTGTAGCTAACTCGCTCATCCAAGGACTGCACTAGGGAGGCTCTCGGGCCTTAGCGTCTTCTGAAAGCTTGCAGTGTAACAGGCAGAACTCTGCTTTAGTGGCAGTAGGAATGCAAGCTGACTTTCTCCTGCAGGTATGGGGTCTTCAGGTATGAGTGCCTAGAAGGAATGCCAAGCAGTTTCGGTTTCCCCGTGCAGCTCACTCGAGGACAATGGGGGCAGAACTGCATGACATGTGGGACGCCAGAGAACAGTTTTCCTGGAGCTGTTGGAGTGCTGGGGAAAGCTATCTCTCCCAAAGAAGAGTGCCGTGTGTTGCCCTGCCCTCGGCAATCAGAGAGTGAGTGGGAAGGGCTTCCGGCCCGGGCAGTTTCTTTGCAGGCCCGGGGAGCCTGCCGGTACTCAGTGTCCTTGCAGGGAATAGGGTGCCCCGCTAGGGTCTTACGTGTCTTGAAAAGCGTACGAACTTGAAAATAAAGCAGAAGTCCGACTAAGGTCTCGTGGAAACTGCTCGAAGCTTCCGCCTCAGCAGGGCTATTGGAAGGCCTTACCTGGAGGTTAAGTCCTCACATCGAGCTTCCCTTTAGCCCTAGAGCATGACAGGATGAGCTCCTAGCGGGGATCTGGAAGCACCCCGTTGATTTAGAGAAAACTGCGTCTCTTCCACGAGCCCTGACTCCAGTGACTAGGGGCCCGTCACAAACGGTGTTATGCAGGTAGCTTCGAGGCAGCATGAATGGAGCTTTCCAAATGGGAATGCAAGGCTTGCGTCATCAGGCCCCCACTTCCAGGGAGCACGTGGCCTACCGCCTTGCGAGTCCTAGCAAGTCAAAAGAGACTCTAGCTACACCCTGGTCCCTTCCCTGAATCCACCTTTCTTCACAGGGTGTTCTGCACGTAGCCAACTGCCTCAGGCAAGGAACGCTCTGGGTACGCTCTCGGTCTTTAGCCTCTCCTAAAAGCCTGCACTGTAAGAGGAAGAACTGTACTTCAGTTGCAGCGGGAACGCAAGCTGACCCTCTCCTGGAGGTATGGAGTCCTCGGGTAGGAGTTCCAAGAAGGAATGCGCAGCAGAGGGTTTTTTCTAAGTGCCTCTCAGACTAGGGCCCTGAGGCAGAGTTCCTTGACAAGTAGGACGTGAGAGAACAACTTCCTCTTAGCTGTTATAGCGGTGAGGAAATCTAGCTCTCCCTAAGGAACTGTGCCGTGCGATGCCCTACACGCGGCCTACACAGAGTCACTGGGAGGGGCTTCCGGGTCTGGAGGCCGCGTAGCAGGCCCGTGGAGCCTGCCGGTACTCGGTGTTCTTGCAGGGAATAGGGTGCAAACGCGAGGGGCCTGGGTGTCCTGAACAGCGTACTACAAATAAACTAAAGCAGTCCTGCAACTAAGGCCTCTTGGAAACTGCTGCATGCCTCTGCTTCAGCAGGGCCAAGAAAGGACTTACCTCGAGGCAAGGGCTGACATTCGGTCTCCAGGTAGCTATAGAGGGTAGCAGCATGAGCACCCAAGCAGGCCTGGGAAGCACCATGTTTTATTAGAGGACACTCATCTTCTTCCCAGAGCCATGCTTACCGTGACTAGAGGCCCGTCAAAAGGTGTGTCTCTGCGTGTGATTCAAGGCCCGAGGAATGGAAGTTTCCAAATGGGAAAGACGGCGTGTGCCATCAGGCCCACGGTTCCAGGTGGACACGCATTATACGTGCCCGTTGATGCAACAAGTCAAAAGACGCACAGCGTACACCCCGGGCCCTTCCCTGAATCAACTTGTTTACGCGGGGTGCTCTGCGTGTAGCGAACTCCCTCAAGCAAGGCAGGCTCTAGTTAGGCCGAGGAGCATTTGCCTCTTCCAAAAGACTGCAGTGTTTCATGAAGAACTGTGCTTTCGTTGCTGCTGGAACACAAGCTGACTTTCTCCTTGAAGAGAGTGACTTTCCAACGGAGGTCCCTGAAGGAATCCTAAGCGGACTATTTTCTCAGGGCAACTCAGAGAATGTCCAAAATGTCGAAAGGTAGGGGTTGAGTGTGCCTGCATGTCTGGGTGTGCACACATCTGTGCAAATATTGGGGTGAGGGTGCCTGCGTGTATGGGTGTGTGAGAGAAGCTGAAAGACGGTCAAAAATGTTCGAAAGTTCCATGGCCCGGTGGACTGGCTAGAAATGCGTTCCTGGTGCCGTTGGAGTGCTGAGGAATTGTAGCAGTCCCAAGGAAAAGTGCTGTGTGTTGCCCACTCGGCGTACACAGAGGGCCTCTGAAGGGCCTACTGGCCTGGGTGTTGCTCAACATGCCCACAGAGGCCAGGCGGCCGGGGCGTACTCAGTGATGTTGTGGGGGAAAGGGGGCACACCCGAGGCGTCCAGGCGTCCTGAAAACCGAACCAGCGTTAAAATAAAGTGCCACACCGACCAGGACCTCAAAGAGCTGCTGTACGCTCCGTTCCTGCAGGGCTAACTCAAAGACTTTCTCGAGGTGTGTAATCACGTCGACATTGCCTTTGGTCCGACAGCCTGACAGGATGAGCTACCAGCCAGGCTATGGAAGCACCCTGGTTGTTTAGAGGAAAACTCCTTTCCTTCCCAGAGCCCTGCCTCCACCGACCCGAGGCCCGTCACAAACGGTGTTCTTTAGGCAGCTTCAAGGCAGCATGAATGGAGGCTTCAAAATGGGGAAGCGAGGCTTGGGCCTTCAGGTCTCCCCTTGCCTTGAACACGGAGCCTACCTCCCTGTGACTTCTGACAAGTCAGAAGAGGAGGCTCTAGCTACACACAGGTCCGTTCCCTGAATCGCCTTATCTTCCCGGGGTGTTCCGCAGATAGCGAACACGGTCCTCCAAGGAATGCACTAGGGAGGCTATGGGGCCTTAGCCTCTTCTGAAAGCCTGCAGTGTAAGAGGAAGAACTGTGCTTTAGTGGCAGTAGGAAGGCAAGCCGACTTTCTCCTGCCGGTATAGGGTCTTCAGGTATGAGTGCCTAGAAGGAATGCCAAGCAGGTTTGTTTTCCCCGTGCAGCTCAGTCTAGGAGAATGAGGCAGAACTGCATGACATGTGGGACGCCAGAGAACAGTTTTCCTGGAGCTGTTGGAGTGCTGGGGAAAGCTATCTCTCCCAAAGAAGAGTGCCGTGTGTTGCCCTGCCCTCGGCAATCACAGAGTGAGTGGGAAGGGCTTCCGGCCCGGGCAGTTTCTTTGCAGGCCCGGGGAGCCTGCCGGTACTCAGTGTCCTTGCAGGGAATAGGGTGCCCACGCGAGGGTCCTAGGTGTCTTGAAAAGCGTACGAACACGAAAATAAAGCCGAGCTGCGACTAAGGCCTCGTGGAAACTGCTCGAAGCTTCCGCCTCAGCAGGGCTCTTAGAAGGCCTTACCTGGAGGTACGTCCTCACATCGAGCTTCCCTTTAGCCCTAGAGCATGACAGGCGGAGCTCTTACCGGGACTCTGGAAGCACCCTGTTGACTTATAGAAAACTGCTTCTCTTCCACGAGCCCTGACTCCAGCGACTAGGGGCCCGTCCCAAACGGTTTTATGCAGGCAGCTTCGAGGCGGCATGAGTGGTTCTTTAAAAATGAGAATGCAAGGCTTGCGTCATCAGGCCCCCACTTCCAGTCAACACGTTGACTACCGCCTTGTGATTCGTAGCTAGTCAAAAGAGGCTCCAGCTACACACAGGTCCCTTCCCTGAATCCACTTTTCTTCACAGGCTGTTCTGCCTGTAGCTAACTCGCTCATCCAAGGACTGCACTAGGGAGGCTCTCGGGCCTTAGCGTCTTCTGAAAGCTTGCAGTGTAACAGGCAGAACTCTGCTTTAGTGGCAGTAGGAATGCAAGCTGACTTTCTCCTGCAGGTATGGGGTCTTCAGGTATGAGTGCCTAGAAGGAATGCCAAGCAGTTTCGGTTTCCCCGTGCAGCTCACTCGAGGACAATGGGGGCAGAACTGCATGACATGTGGGACGCCAGAGAACAGTTTTCCTGGAGCTGTTGGAGTGCTGGGGAAAGCTATCTCTCCCAAAGAAGAGTGCCGTGTGTTGCCCTGCCCTCGGCAATCAGAGAGTGAGTGGGAAGGGCTTCCGGCCCGGGCAGTTTCTTTGCAGGCCCGGGGAGCCTGCCGGTACTCAGTGTCCTTGCAGGGAATAGGGTGCCCCGCTAGGGTCTTATGTGTCTTGAAAAGCGTACGAACTTGAAAATAAAGCAGAAGTCCGACTAAGGTCTCGTGGAAACTGCTCGAAGCTTCCGCCTCAGCAGGGCTATTGGAAGGCCTTACCTGGAGGTTAAGTCCTCACATCGAGCTTCCCTTTAGCCCTAGAGCATGACAGGATGAGCTCCTAGCGGGGATCTGGAAGCACCCCGTTGATTTAGAGAAAACTGCGTCTCTTCCACGAGCCCTGACTCCAGTGACTAGGGGCCCGTCACAAACGGTGTTATGCAGGTAGCTTCGAGGCAGCATGAATGGAGCTTTCCAAATGGGAATGCAAGGCTTGCGTCATCAGGCCCCCACTTCCAGGGAGCACGTGGCCTACCGCCTTGCGAGTCCTAGCAAGTCAAAAGAGACTCTAGCTACACCCTGGTCCCTTCCCTGAATCCACCTTTCTTCACAGGGTGTTCTGCACGTAGCCAACTGCCTCAGGCAAGGAACGCTCTGGGTACGCTCTCGGTCTTTAGCCTCTCCTAAAAGCCTGCACTGTAAGAGGAAGAACTGTACTTCAGTTGCAGCGGGAACGCAAGCTGACCCTCTCCTGGAGGTATGGAGTCCTCGGGTAGGAGTTCCAAGAAGGAATGCGCAGCAGAGGGTTTTTTCTAAGTGCCTCTCAGACTAGGGCCCTGAGGCAGAGTTCCTTGACAAGTAGGACGTGAGAGAACAACTTCCTCTTAGCTGTTATAGCGGTGAGGAAATCTAGCTCTCCCTAAGGAACTGTGCCGTGCGATGCCCTACACGCGGCCTACACAGAGTCACTGGGAGGGGCTTCCGGGTCTGGAGGCCGCGTAGCAGGCCCGTGGAGCCTGCCGGTACTCGGTGTTCTTGCAGGGAATAGGGTGCAAACGCGAGGGGCCTGGGTGTCCTGAACAGCGTACTACAAATAAACTAAAGCAGTCCTGCAACTAAGGCCTCTTGGAAACTGCTGCATGCCTCTGCTTCAGCAGGGCCAAGAAAGGACTTACCTCGAGGCAAGGGCTGACATTCGGTCTCCAGGTAGCTATAGAGGGTAGCAGCATGAGCACCCAAGCAGGCCTGGGAAGCACCATGTTTTATTAGAGGACACTCATCTTCTTCCCAGAGCCATGCTTACCGTGACTAGAGGCCCGTCAAAAGGTGTGTCTCTGCGTGTGATTCAAGGCCCGAGGAATGGAAGTTTCCAAATGGGAAAGACGGCGTGTGCCATCAGGCCCACGGTTCCAGGTGGACACGCATTATACGTGCCCGTTGATGCAACAAGTCAAAAGACGCACAGCGTACACCCCGGGCCCTTCCCTGAATCAACTTGTTTACGCGGGGTGCTCTGCGTGTAGCGAACTCCCTCAAGCAAGGCAGGCTCTAGTTAGGCCGAGGAGCATTTGCCTCTTCCAAAAGACTGCAGTGTTTCATGAAGAACTGTGCTTTCGTTGCTGCTGGAACACAAGCTGACTTTCTCCTTGAAGAGAGTGACTTTCCAACGGAGGTCCCTGAAGGAATCCTAAGCGGACTATTTTCTCAGGGCAACTCAGAGAATGTCCAAAATGTCGAAAGGTAGGGGTTGAGTGTGCCTGCATGTCTGGGTGTGCACACATCTGTGCAAATATTGGGGTGAGGGTGCCTGCGTGTATGGGTGTGTGAGAGAAGCTGAAAGACGGTCAAAAATGTTCGAAAGTTCCATGGCCCGGTGGACTGGCTAGAAATGCGTTCCTGGTGCCGTTGGAGTGCTGAGGAATTGTAGCAGTCCCAAGGAAGAGTGCTGTGTGTTGTCCACTCGGCGTACACAGAGGGCCTCTGAAGGGCCTACTGGCCTGGGTGTTGCTCAACATGCCCACAGAGGCCAGGCGGCCGGGGCGTACTCAGTGATGTTGTGGGGGAAAGGGGGCACACCCGAGGCGCCTAGGCGTCCTGAAAACCGAACCAGCGTTAAAATAAAGTGCCACACCGGCCAGGACCTCAAAGAGCTGCTGTACGCTCCGTTCCTGCAGGGCTAACTCAAAGACTTTCTCGAGGTGTGTAATCACGTCGACATTGCCTTTGGTCCGACAGCCTGACAGGATGAGCTACCAGCCAGGCTATGGAAGCACCCTGGTTGTTTAGAGGAAAACTCCTTTCCTTCCCAGAGCCCTGCCTCCACCGACCCGAGGCCCGTCACAAACGGTGTTCTTTAGGCAGCTTCAAGGCAGCATGAATGGAGGCTTCAAAATGGGGAAGCGAGGCTTGGGCCTTCAGGTCTCCCCTTGCCTTGAACACGGAGCCTACCTCCCTGTGACTTCTGACAAGTCAGAAGAGGAGGCTCTAGCTACACACAGGTCCGTTCCCTGAATCGCCTTATCTTCCCGGGGTGTTCCGCAGATAGCGAACACGGTCCTCCAAGGAATGCACTAGGGAGGCTATGGGGCCTTAGCCTCTTCTGAAAGCCTGCAGTGTAAGAGGAAGAACTGTGCTTTAGTGGCAGTAGGAAGGCAAGCCGACTTTCTCCTGCCGGTATAGGGTCTTCAGGTATGAGTGCCTAGAAGGAATGCCAAGCAGGTTTGTTTTCCCCGTGCAGCTCAGTCTAGGAGAATGAGGCAGAACTGCATGACATGTGGGACGCCAGAGAACAGTTTTCCTGGAGCTGTTGGAGTGCTGGGGAAAGCTATCTCTCCCAAAGAAGAGTGCCGTGTGTTGCCCTGCCCTCGGCAATCACAGAGTGAGTGGGAAGGGCTTCCGGCCCGGGCAGTTTCTTTGCAGGCCCGGGGAGCCTGCCGGTACTCAGTGTCCTTGCAGGGAATAGGGTGCCCACGCGAGGGTCCTAGGTGTCTTGAAAAGCGTACGAACACGAAAATAAAGCCGAGCTGCGACTAAGGCCTCGTGGAAACTGCTCGAAGCTTCCGCCTCAGCAGGGCTCTTAGAAGGCCTTACCTGGAGGTACGTCCTCACATCGAGCTTCCCTTTAGCCCTAGAGCATGACAGGCGGAGCTCTTACCGGGACTCTGGAAGCACCCTGTTGACTTATAGAAAACTGCTTCTCTTCCACGAGCCCTGACTCCAGCGACTAGGGGCCCGTCCCAAACGGTTTTATGCAGGCAGCTTCGAGGCGGCATGAGTGGTTCTTTAAAAATGAGAATGCAAGGCTTGCGTCATCAGGCCCCCACTTCCAGTCAACACGTTGACTACCGCCTTGTGATTCGTAGCTAGTCAAAAGAGGCTCCAGCTACACACAGGTCCCTTCCCTGAATCCACTTTTCTTCACAGGCTGTTCTGCCTGTAGCTAACTCGCTCATCCAAGGACTGCACTAGGGAGGCTCTCGGGCCTTAGCGTCTTCTGAAAGCTTGCAGTGTAACAGGCAGAACTCTGCTTTAGTGGCAGTAGGAATGCAAGCTGACTTTCTCCTGCAGGTATGGGGTCTTCAGGTATGAGTGCCTAGAAGGAATGCCAAGCAGTTTCGGTTTCCCCGTGCAGCTCACTCGAGGACAATGGGGGCAGAACTGCATGACATGTGGGACGCCAGAGAACAGTTTTCCTGGAGCTGTTGGAGTGCTGGGGAAAGCTATCTCTCCCAAAGAAGAGTGCCGTGTGTTGCCCTGCCCTCGGCAATCAGAGAGTGAGTGGGAAGGGCTTCCGGCCCGGGCAGTTTCTTTGCAGGCCCGGGGAGCCTGCCGGTACTCAGTGTCCTTGCAGGGAATAGGGTGCCCCGCTAGGGTCTTACGTGTCTTGAAAAGCGTACGAACTTGAAAATAAAGCAGAAGTCCGACTAAGGTCTCGTGGAAACTGCTCGAAGCTTCCGCCTCAGCAGGGCTATTGGAAGGCCTTACCTGGAGGTTAAGTCCTCACATCGAGCTTCCCTTTAGCCCTAGAGCATGACAGGATGAGCTCCTAGCGGGGATCTGGAAGCACCCCGTTGATTTAGAGAAAACTGCGTCTCTTCCACGAGCCCTGACTCCAGTGACTAGGGGCCCGTCACAAACGGTGTTATGCAGGTAGCTTCGAGGCAGCATGAATGGAGCTTTCCAAATGGGAATGCAAGGCTTGCGTCATCAGGCCCCCACTTCCAGGGAGCACGTGGCCTACCGCCTTGCGAGTCCTAGCAAGTCAAAAGAGACTCTAGCTACACCCTGGTCCCTTCCCTGAATCCACCTTTCTTCACAGGGTGTTCTGCACGTAGCCAACTGCCTCAGGCAAGGAACGCTCTGGGTACGCTCTCGGTCTTTAGCCTCTCCTAAAAGCCTGCACTGTAAGAGGAAGAACTGTACTTCAGTTGCAGCGGGAACGCAAGCTGACCCTCTCCTGGAGGTATGGAGTCCTCGGGTAGGAGTTCCAAGAAGGAATGCGCAGCAGAGGGTTTTTTCTAAGTGCCTCTCAGACTAGGGCCCTGAGGCAGAGTTCCTTGACAAGTAGGACGTGAGAGAACAACTTCCTCTTAGCTGTTATAGCGGTGAGGAAATCTAGCTCTCCCTAAGGAACTGTGCCGTGCGATGCCCTACACGCGGCCTACACAGAGTCACTGGGAGGGGCTTCCGGGTCTGGAGGCCGCGTAGCAGGCCCGTGGAGCCTGCCGGTACTCGGTGTTCTTGCAGGGAATAGGGTGCAAACGCGAGGGGCCTGGGTGTCCTGAACAGCGTACTACAAATAAACTAAAGCAGTCCTGCAACTAAGGCCTCTTGGAAACTGCTGCATGCCTCTGCTTCAGCAGGGCCAAGAAAGGACTTACCTCGAGGCAAGGGCTGACATTCGGTCTCCAGGTAGCTATAGAGGGTAGCAGCATGAGCACCCAAGCAGGCCTGGGAAGCACCATGTTTTATTAGAGGACACTCATCTTCTTCCCAGAGCCATGCTTACCGTGACTAGAGGCCCGTCAAAAGGTGTGTCTCTGCGTGTGATTCAAGGCCCGAGGAATGGAAGTTTCCAAATGGGAAAGACGGCGTGTGCCATCAGGCCCACGGTTCCAGGTGGACACGCATTATACGTGCCCGTTGATGCAACAAGTCAAAAGACGCACAGCGTACACCCCGGGCCCTTCCCTGAATCAACTTGTTTACGCGGGGTGCTCTGCGTGTAGCGAACTCCCTCAAGCAAGGCAGGCTCTAGTTAGGCCGAGGAGCATTTGCCTCTTCCAAAAGACTGCAGTGTTTCATGAAGAACTGTGCTTTCGTTGCTGCTGGAACACAAGCTGACTTTCTCCTTGAAGAGAGTGACTTTCCAACGGAGGTCCCTGAAGGAATCCTAAGCGGACTATTTTCTCAGGGCAACTCAGAGAATGTCCAAAATGTCGAAAGGTAGGGGTTGAGTGTGCCTGCATGTCTGGGTGTGCACACATCTGTGCAAATATTGGGGTGAGGGTGCCTGCGTGTATGGGTGTGTGAGAGAAGCTGAAAGACGGTCAAAAATGTTCGAAAGTTCCATGGCCCGGTGGACTGGCTAGAAATGCGTTCCTGGTGCCGTTGGAGTGCTGAGGAATTGTAGCAGTCCCAAGGAAGAGTGCTGTGTGTTGTCCACTCGGCGTACACAGAGGGCCTCTGAAGGGCCTACTGGCCTGGGTGTTGCTCAACATGCCCACAGAGGCCAGGCGGCCGGGGCATACTCAGTGATGTTGTGGGGGAAAGGGGGCACACCCGAGGCGTCTAGGCGTCCTGAAAACCGAACCAGCGTTAAAATAAAGTGCCACACCGGCCAGGACCTCAAAGAGCTGCTGTACGCTCCGTTCCTGCAGGGCTAACTCAAAGACTTTCTCGAGGTGTGTAATCACGTCGACATTGCCTTTGGTCCGACAGCCTGACAGGATGAGCTACCAGCCAGGCTATGGAAGCACCCTGGTTGTTTAGAGGAAAACTCCTTTCCTTCCCAGAGCCCTGCCTCCACCGACCCGAGGCCCGTCACAAACGGTGTTCTTTAGGCAGCTTCAAGGCAGCATGAATGGAGGCTTCAAAATGGGGAAGCGAGGCTTGGGCCTTCAGGTCTCCCCTTGCCTTGAACACGGAGCCTACCTCCCTGTGACTTCTGACAAGTCAGAAGAGGAGGCTCTAGCTACACACAGGTCCGTTCCCTGAATCGCCTTATCTTCCCGGGGTGTTCCGCAGATAGCGAACACGGTCCTCCAAGGAATGCACTAGGGAGGCTATGGGGCCTTAGCCTCTTCTGAAAGCCTGCAGTGTAAGAGGAAGAACTGTGCTTTAGTGGCAGTAGGAAGGCAAGCCGACTTTCTCCTGCCGGTATAGGGTCTTCAGGTATGAGTGCCTAGAAGGAATGCCAAGCAGGTTTGTTTTCCCCGTGCAGCTCAGTCTAGGAGAATGAGGCAGAACTGCATGACATGTGGGACGCCAGAGAACAGTTTTCCTGGAGCTGTTGGAGTGCTGGGGAAAGCTATCTCTCCCAAAGAAGAGTGCCGTGTGTTGCCCTGCCCTCGGCAATCACAGAGTGAGTGGGAAGGGCTTCCGGCCCGGGCAGTTTCTTTGCAGGCCCGGGGAGCCTGCCGGTACTCAGTGTCCTTGCAGGGAATAGGGTGCCCACGCGAGGGTCCTAGGTGTCTTGAAAAGCGTACGAACACGAAAATAAAGCCGAGCTGCGACTAAGGCCTCGTGGAAACTGCTCGAAGCTTCCGCCTCAGCAGGGCTCTTAGAAGGCCTTACCTGGAGGTACGTCCTCACATCGAGCTTCCCTTTAGCCCTAGAGCATGACAGGCGGAGCTCTTACCGGGACTCTGGAAGCACCCTGTTGACTTATAGAAAACTGCTTCTCTTCCACGAGCCCTGACTCCAGCGACTAGGGGCCCGTCCCAAACGGTTTTATGCAGGCAGCTTCGAGGCGGCATGAGTGGTTCTTTAAAAATGAGAATGCAAGGCTTGCGTCATCAGGCCCCCACTTCCAGTCAACACGTTGACTACCGCCTTGTGATTCGTAGCTAGTCAAAAGAGGCTCCAGCTACACACAGGTCCCTTCCCTGAATCCACTTTTCTTCACAGGCTGTTCTGCCTGTAGCTAACTCGCTCATCCAAGGACTGCACTAGGGAGGCTCTCGGGCCTTAGCGTCTTCTGAAAGCTTGCAGTGTAACAGGCAGAACTCTGCTTTAGTGGCAGTAGGAATGCAAGCTGACTTTCTCCTGCAGGTATGGGGTCTTCAGGTATGAGTGCCTAGAAGGAATGCCAAGCAGTTTCGGTTTCCCCGTGCAGCTCACTCGAGGACAATGGGGGCAGAACTGCATGACATGTGGGACGCCAGAGAACAGTTTTCCTGGAGCTGTTGGAGTGCTGGGGAAAGCTATCTCTCCCAAAGAAGAGTGCCGTGTGTTGCCCTGCACTCGGCAATCAGAGAGTGAGTGGGAAGGGCTTCCGGCCCGGGCAGTTTCTTTGCAGGCCCGGGGAGCCTGCCGGTACTCAGTGTCCTTGCAGGGAATAGGGTGCCCCGCTAGGGTCTTACGTGTCTTGAAAAGCGTACGAACTTGAAAATAAAGCAGAAGTCCGACTAAGGTCTCGTGGAAACTGCTCGAAGCTTCCGCCTCAGCAGGGCTATTGGAAGGCCTTACCTGGAGGTTAAGTCCTCACATCGAGCTTCCCTTTAGCCCTAGAGCATGACAGGATGAGCTCCTAGCGGGGATCTGGAAGCACCCCGTTGATTTAGAGAAAACTGCGTCTCTTCCACGAGCCCTGACTCCAGTGACTAGGGGCCCGTCACAAACGGTGTTATGCAGGTAGCTTCGAGGCAGCATGAATGGAGCTTTCCAAATGGGAATGCAAGGCTTGCGTCATCAGGCCCCCACTTCCAGGGAGCACGTGGCCTACCGCCTTGCGAGTCCTAGCAAGTCAAAAGAGACTCTAGCTACACCCTGGTCCCTTCCCTGAATCCACCTTTCTTCACAGGGTGTTCTGCACGTAGCCAACTGCCTCAGGCAAGGAACGCTCTGGGTACGCTCTCGGTCTTTAGCCTCTCCTAAAAGCCTGCACTGTAAGAGGAAGAACTGTACTTCAGTTGCAGCAGGAACGCAAGCTGACCCTCTCCTGGAGGTATGGAGTCCTCGGGTAGGAGTTCCAAGAAGGAATGCGCAGCAGAGGGTTTTTTCTAAGTGCCTCTCAGACTAGGGCCCTGAGGCAGAGTTCCTTGACAAGTAGGACGTGAGAGAACAACTTCCTCTTAGCTGTTATAGCGGTGAGGAAATCTAGCTCTCCCTAAGGAACTGTGCCGTGCGATGCCCTACACGCGGCCTACACAGAGTCACTGGGAGGGGCTTCCGGGTCTGGAGGCCGCGTAGCAGGCCCGTGGAGCCTGCCGGTACTCGGTGTTCTTGCAGGGAATAGGGTGCAAACGCGAGGGGCCTGGGTGTCCTGAACAGCGTACTACAAATAAACTAAAGCAGTCCTGCAACTAAGGCCTCTTGGAAACTGCTGCATGCCTCTGCTTCAGCAGGGCCAAGAAAGGACTTACCTCGAGGCAAGGGCTGACATTCGGTCTCCAGGTAGCTATAGAGGGTAGCAGCATGAGCACCCAAGCAGGCCTGGGAAGCACCATGTTTTATTAGAGGACACTCATCTTCTTCCCAGAGCCATGCTTACCGTGACTAGAGGCCCGTCAAAAGGTGTGTCTCTGCGTGTGATTCAAGGCCCGAGGAATGGAAGTTTCCAAATGGGAAAGACGGCGTGTGCCATCAGGCCCACGGTTCCAGGTGGACACGCATTATACGTGCCCGTTGATGCAACAAGTCAAAAGACGCACAGCGTACACCCCGGGCCCTTCCCTGAATCAACTTGTTTACGCGGGGTGCTCTGCGTGTAGCGAACTCCCTCAAGCAAGGCAGGCTCTAGTTAGGCCGAGGAGCATTTGCCTCTTCCAAAAGACTGCAGTGTTTCATGAAGAACTGTGCTTTCGTTGCTGCTGGAACACAAGCTGACTTTCTCCTTGAAGAGAGTGACTTTCCAACGGAGGTCCCTGAAGGAATCCTAAGCGGACTATTTTCTCAGGGCAACTCAGAGAATGTCCAAAATGTCGAAAGGTAGGGGTTGAGTGTGCCTGCATGTCTGGGTGTGCACACATCTGTGCAAATATTGGGGTGAGGGTGCCTGCGTGTATGGGTGTGTGAGAGAAGCTGAAAGACGGTCAAAAATGTTCGAAAGTTCCATGGCCCGGTGGACTGGCTAGAAATGCGTTCCTGGTGCCGTTGGAGTGCTGAGGAATTGTAGCAGTCCCAAGGAAGAGTGCTGTGTGTTGTCCACTCGGCGTACACAGAGGGCCTCTGAAGGGCCTACTGGCCTGGGTGTTGCTCAACATGCCCACAGAGGCCAGGCGGCCGGGGCGTACTCAGTGATGTTGTGGGGGAAAGGGGGCACACCCGAGGCGCCTAGGCGTCCTGAAAACCGAACCAGCGTTAAAATAAAGTGCCACACCGGCCAGGACCTCAAAGAGCTGCTGTACGCTCCGTTCCTGCAGGGCTAACTCAAAGACTTTCTCGAGGTGTGTAATCACGTCGACATTGCCTTTGGTCCGACAGCCTGACAGGATGAGCTACCAGCCAGGCTATGGAAGCACCCTGGTTGTTTAGAGGAAAACTCCTTTCCTTCCCAGAGCCCTGCCTCCACCGACCCGAGGCCCGTCACAAACGGTGTTCTTTAGGCAGCTTCAAGGCAGCATGAATGGAGGCTTCAAAATGGGGAAGCGAGGCTTGGGCCTTCAGGTCTCCCCTTGCCTTGAACACGGAGCCTACCTCCCTGTGACTTCTGACAAGTCAGAAGAGGAGGCTCTAGCTACACACAGGTCCGTTCCCTGAATCGCCTTATCTTCCCGGGGTGTTCCGCAGATAGCGAACACGGTCCTCCAAGGAATGCACTAGGGAGGCTATGGGGCCTTAGCCTCTTCTGAAAGCCTGCAGTGTAAGAGGAAGAACTGTGCTTTAGTGGCAGTAGGAAGGCAAGCCGACTTTCTCCTGCCGGTATAGGGTCTTCAGGTATGAGTGCCTAGAAGGAATGCCAAGCAGGTTTGTTTTCCCCGTGCAGCTCAGTCTAGGAGAATGAGGCAGAACTGCATGACATGTGGGACGCCAGAGAACAGTTTTCCTGGAGCTGTTGGAGTGCTGGGGAAAGCTATCTCTCCCAAAGAAGAGTGCCGTGTGTTGCCCTGCCCTCGGCAATCACAGAGTGAGTGGGAAGGGCTTCCGGCCCGGGCAGTTTCTTTGCAGGCCCGGGGAGCCTGCCGGTACTCAGTGTCCTTGCAGGGAATAGGGTGCCCACGCGAGGGTCCTAGGTGTCTTGAAAAGCGTACGAACACGAAAATAAAGCCGAGCTGCGACTAAGGCCTCGTGGAAACTGCTCGAAGCTTCCGCCTCAGCAGGGCTCTTAGAAGGCCTTACCTGGAGGTACGTCCTCACATCGAGCTTCCCTTTAGCCCTAGAGCATGACAGGCGGAGCTCTTACCGGGACTCTGGAAGCACCCTGTTGACTTATAGAAAACTGCTTCTCTTCCACGAGCCCTGACTCCAGCGACTAGGGGCCCGTCCCAAACGGTTTTATGCAGGCAGCTTCGAGGCGGCATGAGTGGTTCTTTAAAAATGAGAATGCAAGGCTTGCGTCATCAGGCCCCCACTTCCAGTCAACACGTTGACTACCGCCTTGTGATTCGTAGCTAGTCAAAAGAGGCTCCAGCTACACACAGGTCCCTTCCCTGAATCCACTTTTCTTCACAGGCTGTTCTGCCTGTAGCTAACTCGCTCATCCAAGGACTGCACTAGGGAGGCTCTCGGGCCTTAGCGTCTTCTGAAAGCTTGCAGTGTAACAGGCAGAACTCTGCTTTAGTGGCAGTAGGAATGCAAGCTGACTTTCTCCTGCAGGTATGGGGTCTTCAGGTATGAGTGCCTAGAAGGAATGCCAAGCAGTTTCGGTTTCCCCGTGCAGCTCACTCGAGGACAATGGGGGCAGAACTGCATGACATGTGGGACGCCAGAGAACAGTTTTCCTGGAGCTGTTGGAGTGCTGGGGAAAGCTATCTCTCCCAAAGAAGAGTGCCGTGTGTTGCCCTGCCCTCGGCAATCAGAGAGTGAGTGGGAAGGGCTTCCGGCCCGGGCAGTTTCTTTGCAGGCCCGGGGAGCCTGCCGGTACTCAGTGTCCTTGCAGGGAATAGGGTGCCCCGCTAGGGTCTTACGTGTCTTGAAAAGCGTACGAACTTGAAAATAAAGCAGAAGTCCGACTAAGGTCTCGTGGAAACTGCTCGAAGCTTCCGCCTCAGCAGGGCTATTGGAAGGCCTTACCTGGAGGTTAAGTCCTCACATCGAGCTTCCCTTTAGCCCTAGAGCATGACAGGATGAGCTCCTAGCGGGGATCTGGAAGCACCCCGTTGATTTAGAGAAAACTGCGTCTCTTCCACGAGCCCTGACTCCAGTGACTAGGGGCCCGTCACAAACGGTGTTATGCAGGTAGCTTCGAGGCAGCATGAATGGAGCTTTCCAAATGGGAATGCAAGGCTTGCGTCATCAGGCCCCCACTTCCAGGGAGCACGTGGCCTACCGCCTTGCGAGTCCTAGCAAGTCAAAAGAGACTCTAGCTACACCCTGGTCCCTTCCCTGAATCCACCTTTCTTCACAGGGTGTTCTGCACGTAGCCAACTGCCTCAGGCAAGGAACGCTCTGGGTACGCTCTCGGTCTTTAGCCTCTCCTAAAAGCCTGCACTGTAAGAGGAAGAACTGTACTTCAGTTGCAGCAGGAACGCAAGCTGACCCTCTCCTGGAGGTATGGAGTCCTCGGGTAGGAGTTCCAAGAAGGAATGCGCAGCAGAGGGTTTTTTCTAAGTGCCTCTCAGACTAGGGCCCTGAGGCAGAGTTCCTTGACAAGTAGGACGTGAGAGAACAACTTCCTCTTAGCTGTTATAGCGGTGAGGAAATCTAGCTCTCCCTAAGGAACTGTGCCGTGCGATGCCCTACACGCGGCCTACACAGAGTCACTGGGAGGGGCTTCCGGGTCTGGAGGCCGTGTAGCAGGCCCGTGGAGCCTGCCGGTACTCGGTGTTCTTGCAGGGAATAGGGTGCAAACGCGAGGGGCCTGGGTGTCCTGAACAGCGTACTACAAATAAACTAAAGCAGTCCTGCAACTAAGGCCTCTTGGAAACTGCTGCATGCCTCTGCTTCAGCAGGGCCAAGAAAGGACTTACCTCGAGGCAAGGGCTGACATTCGGTCTCCAGGTAGCTATAGAGGGTAGCAGCATGAGCACCCAAGCAGGCCTGGGAAGCACCATGTTTTATTAGAGGACACTCATCTTCTTCCCAGAGCCATGCTTACCGTGACTAGAGGCCCGTCAAAAGGTGTGTCTCTGCGTGTGATTCAAGGCCCGAGGAATGGAAGTTTCCAAATGGGAAAGACGGCGTGTGCCATCAGGCCCACGGTTCCAGGTGGACACGCATTATACGTGCCCGTTGATGCAACAAGTCAAAAGACGCACAGCGTACACCCCGGGCCCTTCCCTGAATCAACTTGTTTACGCGGGGTGCTCTGCGTGTAGCGAACTCCCTCAAGCAAGGCAGGCTCTAGTTAGGCCGAGGAGCATTTGCCTCTTCCAAAAGACTGCAGTGTTTCATGAAGAACTGTGCTTTCGTTGCTGCTGGAACACAAGCTGACTTTCTCCTTGAAGAGAGTGACTTTCCAACGGAGGTCCCTGAAGGAATCCTAAGCGGACTATTTTCTCAGGGCAACTCAGAGAATGTCCAAAATGTCGAAAGGTAGGGGTTGAGTGTGCCTGCATGTCTGGGTGTGCACACATCTGTGCAAATATTGGGGTGAGGGTGCCTGCGTGTATGGGTGTGTGAGAGAAGCTGAAAGACGGTCAAAAATGTTCGAAAGTTCCATGGCCCGGTGGACTGGCTAGAAATGCGTTCCTGGTGCCGTTGGAGTGCTGAGGAATTGTAGCAGTCCCAAGGAAAAGTGCTGTGTGTTGTCCACTCGGCGTACACAGAGGGCCTCTGAAGGGCCTACTGGCCTGGGTGTTGCTCAACATGCCCACAGAGGCCAGGCGGCCGGGGCGTACTCAGTGATGTTGTGGGGGAAAGGGGGCACACCCGAGGCGCCTAGGCGTCCTGAAAACCGAACCAGCGTTAAAATAAAGTGCCACACCGGCCAGGACCTCAAAGAGCTGCTGTACGCTCCGTTCCTGCAGGGCTAACTCAAAGACTTTCTCGAGGTGTGTAATCACGTCGACATTGCCTTTGGTCCGACAGCCTGACAGGATGAGCTACCAGCCAGGCTATGGAAGCACCCTGGTTGTTTAGAGGAAAACTCCTTTCCTTCCCAGAGCCCTGCCTCCACCGACCCGAGGCCCGTCACAAACGGTGTTCTTTAGGCAGCTTCAAGGCAGCATGAATGGAGGCTTCAAAATGGGGAAGCGAGGCTTGGGCCTTCAGGTCTCCCCTTGCCTTGAACACGGAGCCTACCTCCCTGTGACTTCTGACAAGTCAGAAGAGGAGGCTCTAGCTACACACAGGTCCGTTCCCTGAATCGCCTTATCTTCCCGGGGTGTTCCGCAGATAGCGAACACGGTCCTCCAAGGAATGCACTAGGGAGGCTATGGGGCCTTAGCCTCTTCTGAAAGCCTGCAGTGTAAGAGGAAGAACTGTGCTTTAGTGGCAGTAGGAAGGCAAGCCGACTTTCTCCTGCCGGTATAGGGTCTTCAGGTATGAGTGCCTAGAAGGAATGCCAAGCAGGTTTGTTTTCCCCGTGCAGCTCAGTCTAGGAGAATGAGGCAGAACTGCATGACATGTGGGACGCCAGAGAACAGTTTTCCTGGAGCTGTTGGAGTGCTGGGGAAAGCTATCTCTCCCAAAGAAGAGTGCCGTGTGTTGCCCTGCCCTCGGCAATCACAGAGTGAGTGGGAAGGGCTTCCGGCCCGGGCAGTTTCTTTGCAGGCCCGGGGAGCCTGCCGGTACTCAGTGTCCTTGCAGGGAATAGGGTGCCCACGCGAGGGTCCTAGGTGTCTTGAAAAGCGTACGAACACGAAAATAAAGCCGAGCTGCGACTAAGGCCTCGTGGAAACTGCTCGAAGCTTCCGCCTCAGCAGGGCTCTTAGAAGGCCTTACCTGGAGGTACGTCCTCACATCGAGCTTCCCTTTAGCCCTAGAGCATGACAGGCGGAGCTCTTACCGGGACTCTGGAAGCACCCTGTTGACTTATAGAAAACTGCTTCTCTTCCACGAGCCCTGACTCCAGCGACTAGGGGCCCGTCCCAAACGGTTTTATGCAGGCAGCTTCGAGGCGGCATGAGTGGTTCTTTAAAAATGAGAATGCAAGGCTTGCGTCATCAGGCCCCCACTTCCAGTCAACACGTTGACTACCGCCTTGTGATTCGTAGCTAGTCAAAAGAGGCTCCAGCTACACACAGGTCCCTTCCCTGAATCCACTTTTCTTCACAGGCTGTTCTGCCTGTAGCTAACTCGCTCATCCAAGGACTGCACTAGGGAGGCTCTCGGGCCTTAGCGTCTTCTGAAAGCTTGCAGTGTAACAGGCAGAACTCTGCTTTAGTGGCAGTAGGAATGCAAGCTGACTTTCTCCTGCAGGTATGGGGTCTTCAGGTATGAGTGCCTAGAAGGAATGCCAAGCAGTTTCGGTTTCCCCATGCAGCTCACTCGAGGACAATGGGGGCAGAACTGCATGACATGTGGGACGCCAGAGAACAGTTTTCCTGGAGCTGTTGGAGTGCTGGGGAAAGCTATCTCTCCCAAAGAAGAGTGCCGTGTGTTGCCCTGCCCTCGGCAATCAGAGAGTGAGTGGGAAGGGCTTCCGGCCCGGGCAGTTTCTTTGCAGGCCCGGGGAGCCTGCTGGTACTCAGTGTCCTTGCAGGGAATAGGGTGCCCCGCTAGGGTCTTACGTGTCTTGAAAAGCGTACGAACTTGAAAATAAAGCAGAAGTCCGACTAAGGTCTCGTGGAAACTGCTCGAAGCTTCCGCCTCAGCAGGGCTATTGGAAGGCCTTACCTGGAGGTTAAGTCCTCACATCGAGCTTCCCTTTAGCCCTAGAGCATGACAGGATGAGCTCCTAGCGGGGATCTGGAAGCACCCCGTTGATTTAGAGAAAACTGCGTCTCTTCCACGAGCCCTGACTCCAGTGACTAGGGGCCCGTCACAAACGGTGTTATGCAGGGAGCTTCGAGGCAGCATGAATGGAGCTTTCCAAATGGGAATGCAAGGCTTGCGTCATCAGGCCCCCACTTCCAGGGAGCACGTGGCCTACCGCCTTGCGAGTCCTAGCAAGTCAAAAGAGACTCTAGCTACACCCTGGTCCCTTCCCTGAATCCACCTTTCTTCACAGGGTGTTCTGCACGTAGCCAACTGCCTCAGGCAAGGAACGCTCTGGGTACGCTCTCGGTCTTTAGCCTCTCCTAAAAGCCTGCACTGTAAGAGGAAGAACTGTACTTCAGTTGCAGCGGGAACGCAAGCTGACCCTCTCCTGGAGGTATGGAGTCCTCGGGTAGGAGTTCCAAGAAGGAATGCGCAGCAGAGGGTTTTTTCTAAGTGCCTCTCAGACTAGGGCCCTGAGGCAGAGTTCCTTGACAAGTAGGACGTGAGAGAACAACTTCCTCTTAGCTGTTATAGCAGTGAGGAAATCTAGCTCTCCCTAAGGAACTGTGCCGTGCGATGCCCTACACGCGGCCTACACAGAGTCACTGGGAGGGGCTTCCGGGTCTGGAGGCCGCGTAGCAGGCCCGTGGAGCCTGCCGGTACTCGGTGTTCTTGCAGGGAATAGGGTGCAAACGCGAGGGGCCTGGGTGTCCTGAACAGCGTACTACAAATAAACTAAAGCAGTCCTGCAACTAAGGCCTCTTGGAAACTGCTGCATGCCTCTGCTTCAGCAGGGCCAAGAAAGGACTTACCTCGAGGCAAGGGCTGACATTCGGTCTCCAGGTAGCTATAGAGGGTAGCAGCATGAGCACCCAAGCAGGCCTGGGAAGCACCATGTTTTATTAGAGGACACTCATCTTCTTCCCAGAGCCATGCTTACCGTGACTAGAGGCCCGTCAAAAGGTGTGTCTCTGCGTGTGATTCAAGGCCCGAGGAATGGAAGTTTCCAAATGGGAAAGACGGCGTGTGCCATCAGGCCCACGGTTCCAGGTGGACACGCATTATACGTGCCCGTTGATGCAACAAGTCAAAAGACGCACAGCGTACACCCCGGGCCCTTCCCTGAATCAACTTGTTTACGCGGGGTGCTCTGCGTGTAGCGAACTCCCTCAAGCAAGGCAGGCTCTAGTTAGGCCGAGGAGCATTTGCCTCTTCCAAAAGACTGCAGTGTTTCATGAAGAACTGTGCTTTCGTTGCTGCTGGAACACAAGCTGACTTTCTCCTTGAAGAGAGTGACTTTCCAACGGAGGTCCCTGAAGGAATCCTAAGCGGACTATTTTCTCAGGGCAACTCAGAGAATGTCCAAAATGTCGAAAGGTAGGGGTTGAGTGTGCCTGCATGTCTGGGTGTGCACACATCTGTGCAAATATTGGGGTGAGGGTGCCTGCGTGTATGGGTGTGTGAGAGAAGCTGAAAGACGGTCAAAAATGTTCGAAAGTTCCATGGCCCGGTGGACTGGCTAGAAATGCGTTCCTGGTGCCGTTGGAGTGCTGAGGAATTGTAGCAGTCCCAAGGAAGAGTGCTGTGTGTTGTCCACTCGGCGTACACAGAGGGCCTCTGAAGGGCCTACTGGCCTGGGTGTTGCTCAACATGCCCACAGAGGCCAGGCGGCCGGGGCGTACTCAGTGATGTTGTGGGGGAAAGGGGGCACACCCGAGGCGTCCAGGCGTCCTGAAAACCGAACCAGCGTTAAAATAAAGTGCCACACCGGCCAGGACCTCAAAGAGCTGCT
Organism: Hyperoodon ampullatus; assembly: GCF_949752795.1. Classification (NCBI taxonomy): domain Eukaryota; kingdom Metazoa; phylum Chordata; class Mammalia; order Artiodactyla; family Ziphiidae; genus Hyperoodon; species Hyperoodon ampullatus. The sequence goes on along the minus strand of NW_027640584.1, from coordinate 123,382 downwards.
GTACGCTCCGTTCCTGCAGGGCTAACTCAAAGACTTTCTCGAGGTGTGTAATCACGTCGACATTGCCTTTGGTCCGACAGCCTGACAGGATGAGCTACCAGCCAGGCTATGGAAGCACCCTGGTTGTTTAGAGGAAAACTCCTTTCCTTCCCAGAGCCCTGCCTCCACCGACCCGAGGCCCGTCACAAACGGTGTTCTTTAGGCAGCTTCAAGGCAGCATGAATGGAGGCTTCAAAATGGGGAAGCGAGGCTTGGGCCTTCAGGTCTCCCCTTGCCTTGAACACGGAGCCTACCTCCCTGTGACTTCTGACAAGTCAGAAGAGGAGGCTCTAGCTACACACAGGTCCGTTCCCTGAATCGCCTTATCTTCCCGGGGTGTTCCGCAGATAGCGAACACGGTCCTCCAAGGAATGCACTAGGGAGGCTATGGGGCCTTAGCCTCTTCTGAAAGCCTGCAGTGTAAGAGGAAGAACTGTGCTTTAGTGGCAGTAGGAAGGCAAGCCGACTTTCTCCTGCCGGTATAGGGTCTTCAGGTATGAGTGCCTAGAAGGAATGCCAAGCAGGTTTGTTTTCCCCGTGCAGCTCAGTCTAGGAGAATGAGGCAGAACTGCATGACATGTGGGACGCCAGAGAACAGTTTTCCTGGAGCTGTTGGAGTGCTGGGGAAAGCTATCTCTCCCAAAGAAGAGTGCCGTGTGTTGCCCTGCCCTCGGCAATCACAGAGTGAGTGGGAAGGGCTTCCGGCCCGGGCAGTTTCTTTGCAGGCCTGGGGAGCCTGCCGGTACTCAGTGTCCTTGCAGGGAATAGGGTGCCCACGCGAGGGTCCTAGGTGTCTTGAAAAGCGTACGAACACGAAAATAAAGCCGAGCTGCGACTAAGGCCTCGTGGAAACTGCTCGAAGCTTCCGCCTCAGCAGGGCTCTTAGAAGGCCTTACCTGGAGGTACGTCCTCACATCGAGCTTCCCTTTAGCCCTAGAGCATGACAGGCGGAGCTCTTACCGGGACTCTGGAAGCACCCTGTTGACTTATAGAAAACTGCTTCTCTTCCACGAGCCCTGACTCCAGCGACTAGGGGCCCGTCCCAAACGGTTTTATGCAGGCAGCTTCGAGGCGGCATGAGTGGTTCTTTAAAAATGAGAATGCAAGGCTTGCGTCATCAGGCCCCCACTTCCAGTCAACACGTTGACTACCGCCTTGTGATTCGTAGCTAGTCAAAAGAGGCTCCAGCTACACACAGGTCCCTTCCCTGAATCCACTTTTCTTCACAGGCTGTTCTGCCTGTAGCTAACTCGCTCATCCAAGGACTGCACTAGGGAGGCTCTCGGGCCTTAGCGTCTTCTGAAAGCTTGCAGTGTAACAGGCAGAACTCTGCTTTAGTGGCAGTAGGAATGCAAGCTGACTTTCTCCTGCAGGTATGGGGTCTTCAGGTATGAGTGCCTAGAAGGAATGCCAAGCAGTTTCGGTTTCCCCGTGCAGCTCACTCGAGGACAATGGGGGCAGAACTGCATGACATGTGGGACGCCAGAGAACAGTTTTCCTGGAGCTGTTGGAGTGCTGGGGAAAGCTATCTCTCCCAAAGAAGAGTGCCGTGTGTTGCCCTGCCCTCGGCAATCAGAGAGTGAGTGGGAAGGGCTTCCGGCCCGGGCAGTTTCTTTGCAGGCCCGGGGAGCCTGCCGGTACTCAGTGTCCTTGCAGGGAATAGGGTGCCCCGCTAGGGTCTTACGTGTCTTGAAAAGCGTACGAACTTGAAAATAAAGCAGAAGTCCGACTAAGGTCTCGTGGAAACTGCTCGAAGCTTCCGCCTCAGCAGGGCTATTGGAAGGCCTTACCTGGAGGTTAAGTCCTCACATCGAGCTTCCCTTTAGCCCTAGAGCATGACAGGATGAGCTCCTAGCGGGGATCTGGAAGCACCCCGTTGATTTAGAGGAAACTGCGTCTCTTCCACGAGCCCTGACTCCAGTGACTAGGGGCCCGTCACAAACGGTGTTATGCAGGTAGCTTCGAGGCAGCATGAATGGAGCTTTCCAAATGGGAATGCAAGGCTTGCGTCATCAGGCCCCCACTTCCAGGGAGCACGTGGCCTACCGCCTTGCGAGTCCTAGCAAGTCAAAAGAGACTCTAGCTACACCCTGGTCCCTTCCCTGAATCCACCTTTCTTCACAGGGTGTTCTGCACGTAGCCAACTGCCTCAGGCAAGGAACGCTCTGGGTACGCTCTCGGTCTTTAGCCTCTCCTAAAAGCCTGCACTGTAAGAGGAAGAACTGTACTTCAGTTGCAGCAGGAACGCAAGCTGACCCTCTCCTGGAGGTATGGAGTCCTCGGGTAGGAGTTCCAAGAAGGAATGCGCAGCAGAGGGTTTTTTCTAAGTGCCTCTCAGACTAGGGCCCTGAGGCAGAGTTCCTTGACAAGTAGGACGTGAGAGAACAACTTCCTCTTAGCTGTTATAGCGGTGAGGAAATCTAGCTCTCCCTAAGGAACTGTGCCGTGCGATGCCCTACACGCGGCCTACACAGAGTCACTGGGAGGGGCTTCCGGGTCTGGAGGCCGCGTAGCAGGCCCGTGGAGCCTGCCGGTACTCGGTGTTCTTGCAGGGAATAGGGTGCAAACGCGAGGGGCCTGGGTGTCCTGAACAGCGTACTACAAATAAACTAAAGCAGTCCTGCAACTAAGGCCTCTTGGAAACTGCTGCATGCCTCTGCTTCAGCAGGGCCAAGAAAGGACTTACCTCGAGGCAAGGGCTGACATTCGGTCTCCAGGTAGCTATAGAGGGTAGCAGCATGAGCACCCAAGCAGGCCTGGGAAGCACCATGTTTTATTAGAGGACACTCATCTTCTTCCCAGAGCCATGCTTACCGTGACTAGAGGCCCGTCAAAAGGTGTGTCTCTGCGTGTGATTCAAGGCCCGAGGAATGGAAGTTTCCAAATGGGAAAGACGGCGTGTGCCATCAGGCCCACGGTTCCAGGTGGACACGCATTATACGTGCCCGTTGATGCAACAAGTCAAAAGACGCACAGCGTACACCCCGGGCCCTTCCCTGAATCAACTTGTTTACGCGGGGTGCTCTGCGTGTAGCGAACTCCCTCAAGCAAGGCAGGCTCTAGTTAGGCCGAGGAGCATTTGCCTCTTCCAAAAGACTGCAGTGTTTCATGAAGAACTGTGCTTTCGTTGCTGCTGGAACACAAGCTGACTTTCTCCTTGAAGAGAGTGACTTTCCAACGGAGGTCCCTGAAGGAATCCTAAGCGGACTATTTTCTCAGGGCAACTCAGAGAATGTCCAAAATGTCGAAAGGTAGGGGTTGAGTGTGCCTGCATGTCTGGGTGTGCACACATCTGTGCAAATATTGGGGTGAGGGTGCCTGCGTGTATGGGTGTGTGAGAGAAGCTGAAAGACGGTCAAAAATGTTCGAAAGTTCCATGGCCCGGTGGACTGGCTAGAAATGCGTTCCTGGTGCCGTTGGAGTGCTGAGGAATTGTAGCAGTCCCAAGGAAAAGTGCTGTGTGTTGCCCACTCGGCGTACACAGAGGGCCTCTGAAGGGCCTACTGGCCTGGGTGTTGCTCAACATGCCCACAGAGGCCAGGCGGCCGGGGCGTACTCAGTGATGTTGTGGGGGAAAGGGGGCACACCCGAGGCGTCCAGGCGTCCTGAAAACCGAACCAGCGTTAAAATAAAGTGCCACACCGACCAGGACGTCAAAGAGCTGCTGTACGCTCCGTTCCTGCAGGGCTAACTCAAAGACTTTCTCGAGGTGTGTAATCACGTCGACATTGCCTTTGGTCCGACAGCCTGACAGGATGAGCTACCAGCCAGGCTATGGAAGCACCCTGGTTGTTTAGAGGAAAACTCCTTTCCTTCCCAGAGCCCTGCCTCCACCGACCCGAGGCCCGTCACAAACGGTGTTCTTTAGGCAGCTTCAAGGCAGCATGAATGGAGGCTTCAAAATGGGGAAGCGAGGCTTGGGCCTTCAGGTCTCCCCTTGCCTTGAACACGGAGCCTACCTCCCTGTGACTTCTGACAAGTCAGAAGAGGAGGCTCTAGCTACACACAGGTCCGTTCCCTGAATCGCCTTATCTTCCCGGGGTGTTCCGCAGATAGCGAACACGGTCCTCCAAGGAATGCACTAGGGAGGCTATGGGGCCTTAGCCTCTTCTGAAAGCCTGCAGTGTAAGAGGAAGAACTGTGCTTTAGTGGCAGTAGGAAGGCAAGCCGACTTTCTCCTGCCGGTATAGGGTCTTCAGGTATGAGTGCCTAGAAGGAATGCCAAGCAGGTTTGTTTTCCCCGTGCAGCTCAGTCTAGGAGAATGAGGCAGAACTGCATGACATGTGGGACGCCAGAGAACAGTTTTCCTGGAGCTGTTGGAGTGCTGGGGAAAGCTATCTCTCCCAAAGAAGAGTGCCGTGTGTTGCCCTGCCCTCGGCAATCACAGAGTGAGTGGGAAGGGCTTCCGGCCCGGGCAGTTTCTTTGCAGGCCCGGGGAGCCTGCCGGTACTCAGTGTCCTTGCAGGGAATAGGGTGCCCACGCGAGGGTCCTAGGTGTCTTGAAAAGCGTACGAACACGAAAATAAAGCCGAGCTGCGACTAAGGCCTCGTGGAAACTGCTCGAAGCTTCCGCCTCAGCAGGGCTCTTAGAAGGCCTTACCTGGAGGTACGTCCTCACATCGAGCTTCCCTTTAGCCCTAGAGCATGACAGGCGGAGCTCTTACCGGGACTCTGGAAGCACCCTGTTGACTTATAGAAAACTGCTTCTCTTCCACGAGCCCTGACTCCAGCGACTAGGGGCCCGTCCCAAACGGTTTTATGCAGGCAGCTTCGAGGCGGCATGAGTGGTTCTTTAAAAATGAGAATGCAAGGCTTGCGTCATCAGGCCCCCACTTCCAGTCAACACGTTGACTACCGCCTTGTGATTCGTAGCTAGTCAAAAGAGGCTCCAGCTACACACAGGTCCCTTCCCTGAATCCACTTTTCTTCACAGGCTGTTCTGCCTGTAGCTAACTCGCTCATCCAAGGACTGCACTAGGGAGGCTCTCGGGCCTTAGCGTCTTCTGAAAGCTTGCAGTGTAACAGGCAGAACTCTGCTTTAGTGGCAGTAGGAATGCAAGCTGACTTTCTCCTGCAGGTATGGGGTCTTCAGGTATGAGTGCCTAGAAGGAATGCCAAGCAGTTTCGGTTTCCCCGTGCAGCTCACTCGAGGACAATGGGGGCAGAACTGCATGACATGTGGGACGCCAGAGAACAGTTTTCCTGGAGCTGTTGGAGTGCTGGGGAAAGCTATCTCTCCCAAAGAAGAGTGCCGTGTGTTGCCCTGCCCTCGGCAATCAGAGAGTGAGTGGGAAGGGCTTCCGGCCCGGGCAGTTTCTTTGCAGGCCCGGGGAGCCTGCCGGTACTCAGTGTCCTTGCAGGGAATAGGGTGCCCCGCTAGGGTCTTACGTGTCTTGAAAAGCGTACGAACTTGAAAATAAAGCAGAAGTCCGACTAAGGTCTCGTGGAAACTGCTCGAAGCTTCCGCCTCAGCAGGGCTATTGGAAGGCCTTACCTGGAGGTTAAGTCCTCACATCGAGCTTCCCTTTAGCCCTAGAGCATGACAGGATGAGCTCCTAGCGGGGATCTGGAAGCACCCCGTTGATTTAGAGAAAACTGCGTCTCTTCCACGAGCCCTGACTCCAGTGACTAGGGGCCCGTCACAAACGGTGTTATGCAGGTAGCTTCAAGGCAGCATGAATGGAGCTTTCCAAATGGGAATGCAAGGCTTGCGTCATCAGGCCCCCACTTCCAGGGAGCACGTGGCCTACCGCCTTGCGAGTCCTAGCAAGTCAAAAGAGACTCTAGCTACACCCTGGTCCCTTCCCTGAATCCACCTTTCTTCACAGGGTGTTCTGCACGTAGCCAACTGCCTCAGGCAAGGAACGCTCTGGGTACGCTCTCGGTCTTTAGCCTCTCCTAAAAGCCTGCACTGTAAGAGGAAGAACTGTACTTCAGTTGCAGCGGGAACGCAAGCTGACCCTCTCCTGGAGGTATGGAGTCCTCGGGTAGGAGTTCCAAGAAGGAATGCGCAGCAGAGGGTTTTTTCTAAGTGCCTCTCAGACTAGGGCCCTGAGGCAGAGTTCCTTGACAAGTAGGACGTGAGAGAACAACTTCCTCTTAGCTGTTATAGCGGTGAGGAAATCTAGCTCTCCCTAAGGAACTGTGCCGTGCGATGCCCTACACGCGGCCTACACAGAGTCACTGGGAGGGGCTTCCGGGTCTGGAGGCCGCGTAGCAGGCCCGTGGAGCCTGCCGGTACTCGGTGTTCTTGCAGGGAATAGGGTGCAAACGCGAGGGGCCTGGGTGTCCTGAACAGCGTACTACAAATAAACTAAAGCAGTCCTGCAACTAAGGCCTCTTGGAAACTGCTGCATGCCTCTGCTTCAGCAGGGCCAAGAAAGGACTTACCTCGAGGCAAGGGCTGACATTCGGTCTCCAGGTAGCTATAGAGGGTAGCAGCATGAGCACCCAAGCAGGCCTGGGAAGCACCATGTTTTATTAGAGGACACTCATCTTCTTCCCAGAGCCATGCTTACCGTGACTAGAGGCCCGTCAAAAGGTGTGTCTCTGCGTGTGATTCAAGGCCCGAGGAATGGAAGTTTCCAAATGGGAAAGACGGCGTGTGCCATCAGGCCCACGGTTCCAGGTGGACACGCATTATACGTGCCCGTTGATGCAACAAGTCAAAAGACGCACAGCGTACACCCCGGGCCCTTCCCTGAATCAACTTGTTTACGCGGGGTGCTCTGCGTGTAGCGAACTCCCTCAAGCAAGGCAGGCTCTAGTTAGGCCGAGGAGCATTTGCCTCTTCCAAAAGACTGCAGTGTTTCATGAAGAACTGTGCTTTCGTTGCTGCTGGAACACAAGCTGACTTTCTCCTTGAAGAGAGTGACTTTCCAACGGAGGTCCCTGAAGGAATCCTAAGCGGACTATTTTCTCAGGGCAACTCAGAGAATGTCCAAAATGTCGAAAGGTAGGGGTTGAGTGTGCCTGCATGTCTGGGTGTGCACACATCTGTGCAAATATTGGGGTGAGGGTGCCTGCGTGTATGGGTGTGTGAGAGAAGCTGAAAGACGGTCAAAAATGTTCGAAAGTTCCATGGCCCGGTGGACTGGCTAGAAATGCGTTCCTGGTGCCGTTGGAGTGCTGAGGAATTGTAGCAGTCCCAAGGAAAAGTGCTGTGTGTTGTCCACTCGGCGTACACAGAGGGCCTCTGAAGCGCCTACTGGCCTGGGTGTTGCTCAACATGCCCACAGAGGCCAGGCGGCCGGGGCGTACTCAGTGATGTTGTGGGGGAAAGGGGGCACACCCGAGGCGTCTAGGCGTCCTGAAAACCGAACCAGCGTTAAAATAAAGTGCCACACCGACCAGGACCTCAAAGAGCTGCTGTACGCTCCGTTCCTGCAGGGCTAACTCAAAGACTTTCTCGAGGTGTGTAATCACGTCGACATTGCCTTTGGTCCGACAGCCTGACAGGATGAGCTACCAGCCAGGCTATGGAAGCACCCTGGTTGTTTAGAGGAAAACTCCTTTCCTTCCCAGAGCCCTGCCTCCACCGACCCGAGGCCCGTCACAAACGGTGTTCTTTAGGCAGCTTCAAGGCAGCATGAATGGAGGCTTCAAAATGGGGAAGCGAGGCTTGGGCCTTCAGGTCTCCCCTTGCCTTGAACACGGAGCCTACCTCCCTGTGACTTCTGACAAGTCAGAAGAGGAGGCTCTAGCTACACACAGGTCCGTTCCCTGAATCGCCTTATCTTCCCGGGGTGTTCCGCAGATAGCGAACACGGTCCTCCAAGGAATGCACTAGGGAGGCTATGGGGCCTTAGCCTCTTCTGAAAGCCTGCAGTGTAAGAGGAAGAACTGTGCTTTAGTGGCAGTAGGAAGGCAAGCCGACTTTCTCCTGCCGGTATAGGGTCTTCAGGTATGAGTGCCTAGAAGGAATGCCAAGCAGGTTTGTTTTCCCCGTGCAGCTCAGTCTAGGAGAATGAGGCAGAACTGCATGACATGTGGGACGCCAGAGAACAGTTTTCCTGGAGCTGTTGGAGTGCTGGGGAAAGCTATCTCTCCCAAAGAAGAGTGCCGTGTGTTGCCCTGCCCTCGGCAATCACAGAGTGAGTGGGAAGGGCTTCCGGCCCGGGCAGTTTCTTTGCAGGCCCGGGGAGCCTGCCGGTACTCAGTGTCCTTGCAGGGAATAGGGTGCCCACGCGAGGGTCCTAGGTGTCTTGAAAAGCGTACGAACACGAAAATAAAGCCGAGCTGCGACTAAGGCCTCGTGGAAACTGCTCGAAGCTTCCGCCTCAGCAGGGCTCTTAGAAGGCCTTACCTGGAGGTACGTCCTCACATCGAGCTTCCCTTTAGCCCTAGAGCATGACAGGCGGAGCTCTTACCGGGACTCTGGAAGCACCCTGTTGACTTATAGAAAACTGCTTCTCTTCCACGAGCCCTGACTCCAGCGACTAGGGGCCCGTCCCAAACGGTTTTATGCAGGCAGCTTCGAGGCGGCATGAGTGGTTCTTTAAAAATGAGAATGCAAGGCTTGCGTCATCAGGCCCCCACTTCCAGTCAACACGTTGACTACCGCCTTGTGATTCGTAGCTAGTCAAAAGAGGCTCCAGCTACACACAGGTCCCTTCCCTGAATCCACTTTTCTTCACAGGCTGTTCTGCCTGTAGCTAACTCGCTCATCCAAGGACTGCACTAGGGAGGCTCTCGGGCCTTAGCGTCTTCTGAAAGCTTGCAGTGTAACAGGCAGAACTCTGCTTTAGTGGCAGTAGGAATGCAAGCTGACTTTCTCCTGCAGGTATGGGGTCTTCAGGTATGAGTGCCTAGAAGGAATGCCAAGCAGTTTCGGTTTCCCCGTGCAGCTCACTCGAGGACAATGGGGGCAGAACTGCATGACATGTGGGACGCCAGAGAACAGTTTTCCTGGAGCTGTTGGAGTGCTGGGGAAAGCTATCTCTCCCAAAGAAGAGTGCCGTGTGTTGCCCTGCCCTCGGCAATCAGAGAGTGAGTGGGAAGGGCTTCCGGCCCGGGCAGTTTCTTTGCAGGCCCGGGGAGCCTGCCGGTACTCAGTGTCCTTGCAGGGAATAGGGTGCCCCGCTAGGGTCTTACGTGTCTTGAAAAGCGTACGAACTTGAAAATAAAGCAGAAGTCCGACTAAGGTCTCGTGGAAACTGCTCGAAGCTTCCGCCTCAGCAGGGCTATTGGAAGGCCTTACCTGGAGGTTAAGTCCTCACATCGAGCTTCCCTTTAGCCCTAGAGCATGACAGGATGAGCTCCTAGCGGGGATCTGGAAGCACCCCGTTGATTTAGAGAAAACTGCGTCTCTTCCACGAGCCCTGACTCCAGTGACTAGGGGCCCGTCACAAACGGTGTTATGCAGGTAGCTTCGAGGCAGCATGAATGGAGCTTTCCAAATGGGAATGCAAGGCTTGCGTCATCAGGCCCCCACTTCCAGGGAGCACGTGGCCTACCGCCTTGCGAGTCCTAGCAAGTCAAAAGAGACTCTAGCTACACCCTGGTCCCTTCCCTGAATCCACCTTTCTTCACAGGGTGTTCTGCACGTAGCCAACTGCCTCAGGCAAGGAACGCTCTGGGTACGCTCTCGGTCTTTAGCCTCTCCTAAAAGCCTGCACTGTAAGAGGAAGAACTGTACTTCAGTTGCAGCAGGAACGCAAGCTGACCCTCTCCTGGAGGTATGGAGTCCTCGGGTAGGAGTTCCAAGAAGGAATGCGCAGCAGAGGGTTTTTTCTAAGTGCCTCTCAGACTAGGGCCCTGAGGCAGAGTTCCTTGACAAGTAGGACGTGAGAGAACAACTTCCTCTTAGCTGTTATAGCGGTGAGGAAATCTAGCTCTCCCTAAGGAACTGTGCCGTGCGATGCCCTACACGCGGCCTACACAGAGTCACTGGGAGGGGCTTCCGGGTCTGGAGGCCGCGTAGCAGGCCCGTGGAGCCTGCCGGTACTCGGTGTTCTTGCAGGGAATAGGGTGCAAACGCGAGGGGCCTGGGTGTCCTGAACAGCGTACTACAAATAAACTAAAGCAGTCCTGCAACTAAGGCCTCTTGGAAACTGCTGCATGCCTCTGCTTCAGCAGGGCCAAGAAAGGACTTACCTCGAGGCAAGGGCTGACATTCGGTCTCCAGGTAGCTATAGAGGGTAGCAGCATGAGCACCCAAGCAGGCCTGGGAAGCACCATGTTTTATTAGAGGACACTCATCTTCTTCCCAGAGCCATGCTTACCGTGACTAGAGGCCCGTCAAAAGGTGTGTCTCTGCGTGTGATTCAAGGCCCGAGGAATGGAAGTTTCCAAATGGGAAAGACGGCGTGTGCCATCAGGCCCACGGTTCCAGGTGGACACGCATTATACGTGCCCGTTGATGCAACAAGTCAAAAGACGCACAGCGTACACCCCGGGCCCTTCCCTGAATCAACTTGTTTACGCGGGGTGCTCTGCGTGTAGCGAACTCCCTCAAGCAAGGCAGGCTCTAGTTAGGCCGAGGAGCATTTGCCTCTTCCAAAAGACTGCAGTGTTTCATGAAGAACTGTGCTTTCGTTGCTGCTGGAACACAAGCTGACTTTCTCCTTGAAGAGAGTGACTTTCCAACGGAGGTCCCTGAAGGAATCCTAAGCGGACTATTTTCTCAGGGCAACTCAGAGAATGTCCAAAATGTCGAAAGGTAGGGGTTGAGTGTGCCTGCATGTCTGGGTGTGCACACATCTGTGCAAATATTGGGGTGAGGGTGCCTGCGTGTATGGGTGTGTGAGAGAAGCTGAAAGACGGTCAAAAATGTTCGAAAGTTCCATGGCCCGGTGGACTGGCTAGAAATGCGTTCCTGGTGCCGTTGGAGTGCTGAGGAATTGTAGCAGTCCCAAGGAAAAGTGCTGTGTGTTGTCCACTCGGCGTACACAGAGGGCCTCTGAAGCGCCTACTGGCCTGGGTGTTGCTCAACATGCCCACAGAGGCCAGGCGGCCGGGGCGTACTCAGTGATGTTGTGGGGGAAAGGGGGCACACCCGAGGCGTCTAGGCGTCCTGAAAACCGAACCAGCGTTAAAATAAAGTGCCACACCGACCAGGACCTCAAAGAGCTGCTGTACGCTCCGTTCCTGCAGGGCTAACTCAAAGACTTTCTCGAGGTGTGTAATCACGTCGACATTGCCTTTGGTCCGACAGCCTGACAGGATGAGCTACCAGCCAGGCTATGGAAGCACCCTGGTTGTTTAGAGGAAAACTCCTTTCCTTCCCAGAGCCCTGCCTCCACCGACCCGAGGCCCGTCACAAACGGTGTTCTTTAGGCAGCTTCAAGGCAGCATGAATGGAGGCTTCAAAATGGGGAAGCGAGGCTTGGGCCTTCAGGTCTCCCCTTGCCTTGAACACGGAGCCTACCTCCCTGTGACTTCTGACAAGTCAGAAGAGGAGGCTCTAGCTACACACAGGTCCGTTCCCTGAATCACCTTATCTTCCCGGGGTGTTCCGCAGATAGCGAACACGGTCCTCCAAGGAATGCACTAGGGAGGCTATGGGGCCTTAGCCTCTTCTGAAAGCCTGCAGTGTAAGAGGAAGAACTGTGCTTTAGTGGCAGTAGGAAGGCAAGCTGACTTTCTCCTGCCGGTATAGGGTCTTCAGGTATGAGTGCCTAGAAGGAATGCCAAGCAGGTTTGTTTTCCCCGTGCAGCTCAGTCTAGGAGAATGAGGCAGAACTGCATGACATGTGGGACGCCAGAGAACAGTTTTCCTGGAGCTGTTGGAGTGCTGGGGAAAGCTATCTCTCCCAAAGAAGAGTGCCGTGTGTTGCCCTGCCCTCGGCAATCACAGAGTGAGTGGGAAGGGCTTCCGGCCCGGGCAGTTTCTTTGCAGGCCCGGGGAGCCTGCCGGTACTCAGTGTCCTTGCAGGGAATAGGGTGCCCACGCGAGGGTCCTAGGTGTCTTGAAAAGCGTACGAACACGAAAATAAAGCCGAGCTGCGACTAAGGCCTCGTGGAAACTGCTCGAAGCTTCCGCCTCAGCAGGGCTCTTAGAAGGCCTTACCTGGAGGTACGTCCTCACATCGAGCTTCCCTTTAGCCCTAGAGCATGACAGGCGGAGCTCTTACCGGGACTCTGGAAGCACCCTGTTGACTTATAGAAAACTGCTTCTCTTCCACGAGCCCTGACTCCAGCGACTAGGGGCCCGTCCCAAACGGTTTTATGCAGGCAGCTTCGAGGCGGCATGAGTGGTTCTTTAAAAATGAGAATGCAAGGCTTGCGTCATCAGGCCCCCACTTCCAGTCAACACGTTGACTACCGCCTTGTGATTCGTAGCTAGTCAAAAGAGGCTCCAGCTACACACAGGTCCCTTCCCTGAATCCACTTTTCTTCACAGGCTGTTCTGCCTGTAGCTAACTCGCTCATCCAAGGACTGCACTAGGGAGGCTCTCGGGCCTTAGCGTCTTCTGAAAGCTTGCAGTGTAACAGGCAGAACTCTGCTTTAGTGGCAGTAGGAATGCAAGCTGACTTTCTCCTGCAGGTATGGGGTCTTCAGGTATGAGTGCCTAGAAGGAATGCCAAGCAGTTTCGGTTTCCCCGTGCAGCTCACTCGAGGACAATGGGGGCAGAACTGCATGACATGTGGGACGCCAGAGAACAGTTTTCCTGGAGCTGTTGGAGTGCTGGGGAAAGCTATCTCTCCCAAAGAAGAGTGCCGTGTGTTGCCCTGCCCTCGGCAATCAGAGAGTGAGTGGGAAGGGCTTCCGGCCCGGGCAGTTTCTTTGCAGGCCCGGGGAGCCTGCCGGTACTCAGTGTCCTTGCAGGGAATAGGGTGCCCCGCTAGGGTCTTACGTGTCTTGAAAAGCGTACGAACTTGAAAATAAAGCAGAAGTCCGACTAAGGTCTCGTGGAAACTGCTCGAAGCTTCCGCCTCAGCAGGGCTACTGGAAGGCCTTACCTGGAGGTTAAGTCCTCACATCGAGCTTCCCTTTAGCCCTAGAGCATGACAGGATGAGCTCCTAGCGGGGATCTGGAAGCACCCCGTTGATTTAGAGAAAACTGCGTCTCTTCCACGAGCCCTGACTCCAGTGACTAGGGGCCCGTCACAAACGGTGTTATGCAGGTAGCTTCGAGGCAGCATGAATGGAGCTTTCCAAATGGGAATGCAAGGCTTGCGTCATCAGGCCCCCACTTCCAGGGAGCACGTGGCCTACCGCCTTGCGAGTCCTAGCAAGTCAAAAGAGACTCTAGCTACACCCTGGTCCCTTCCCTGAATCCACCTTTCTTCACAGGGTGTTCTGCACGTAGCCAACTGCCTCAGGCAAGGAACGCTCTGGGTACGCTCTCGGTCTTTAGCCTCTCCTAAAAGCCTGCACTGTAAGAGGAAGAACTGTACTTCAGTTGCAGCGGGAACGCAAGCTGACCCTCTCCTGGAGGTATGGAGTCCTCGGGTAGGAGTTCCAAGAAGGAATGCGCAGCAGAGGGTTTTTTCTAAGTGCCTCTCAGACTAGGGCCCTGAGGCAGAGTTCCTTGACAAGTAGGACGTGAGAGAACAACTTCCTCTTAGCTGTTATAGCGGTGAGGAAATCTAGCTCTCCCTAAGGAACTGTGCCGTGCGATGCCCTACACGCGGCCTACACAGAGTCACTGGGAGGGGCTTCCGGGTCTGGAGGCCGCGTAGCAGGCCCGTGGAGCCTGCCGGTACTCGGTGTTCTTGCAGGGAATAGGGTGCAAACGCGAGGGGCCTGGGTGTCCTGAACAGCGTACTACAAATAAACTAAAGCAGTCCTGCAACTAAGGCCTCTTGGAAACTGCTGCATGCCTCTGCTTCAGCAGGGCCAAGAAAGGACTTACCTCGAGGCAAGGGCTGACATTCGGTCTCCAGGTAGCTATAGAGGGTAGCAGCATGAGCACCCAAGCAGGCCTGGGAAGCACCATGTTTTATTAGAGGACACTCATCTTCTTCCCAGAGCCATGCTTACCGTGACTAGAGGCCCGTCAAAAGGTGTGTCTCTGCGTGTGATTCAAGGCCCGAGGAATGGAAGTTTCCAAATGGGAAAGACGGCGTGTGCCATCAGGCCCACGGTTCCAGGTGGACACGCATTATACGTGCCCGTTGATGCAACAAGTCAAAAGACGCACAGCGTACACCCCGGGCCCTTCCCTGAATCAACTTGTTTACGCGGGGTGCTCTGCGTGTAGCGAACTCCCTCAAGCAAGGCAGGCTCTAGTTAGGCCGAGGAGCATTTGCCTCTTCCAAAAGACTGCAGTGTTTCATGAAGAACTGTGCTTTCGTTGCTGCTGGAACACAAGCTGACTTTCTCCTTGAAGAGAGTGACTTTCCAACGGAGGTCCCTGAAGGAATCCTAAGCGGACTATTTTCTCAGGGCAACTCAGAGAATGTCCAAAATGTCGAAAGGTAGGGGTTGAGTGTGCCTGCATGTCTGGGTGTGCACACATCTGTGCAAATATTGGGGTGAGGGTGCCTGCGTGTATGGGTGTGTGAGAGAAGCTGAAAGACGGTCAAAAATGTTCGAAAGTTCCATGGCCCGGTGGACTGGCTAGAAATGCGTTCCTGGTGCCGTTGGAGTGCTGAGGAATTGTAGCAGTCCCAAGGAAGAGTGCTGTGTGTTGTCCACTCGGCGTACACAGAGGGCCTCTGAAGGGCCTACTGGCCTGGGTGTTGCTCAACATGCCCACAGAGGCCAGGCGGCCGGGGCGTACTCAGTGATGTTGTGGGGGAAAGGGGGCACACCCGAGGCGCCTAGGCGTCCTGAAAACCGAACCAGCGTTAAAATAAAGTGCCACACCGGCCAGGACCTCAAAGAGCTGCTGTACGCTCCGTTCCTGCAGGGCTAACTCAAAGACTTTCTCGAGGTGTGTAATCACGTCGACATTGCCTTTGGTCCGACAGCCTGACAGGATGAGCTACCAGCCAGGCTATGGAAGCACCCTGGTTGTTTAGAGGAAAACTCCTTTCCTTCCCAGAGCCCTGCCTCCACCGACCCGAGGCCCGTCACAAACGGTGTTCTTTAGGCAGCTTCAAGGCAGCATGAATGGAGGCTTCAAAATGGGGAAGCGAGGCTTGGGCCTTCAGGTCTCCCCTTGCCTTGAACACGGAGCCTACCTCCCTGTGACTTCTGACAAGTCAGAAGAGGAGGCTCTAGCTACACACAGGTCCGTTCCCTGAATCGCCTTATCTTCCCGGGGTGTTCCGCAGATAGCGAACACGGTCCTCCAAGGAATGCACTAGGGAGGCTATGGGGCCTTAGCCTCTTCTGAAAGCCTGCAGTGTAAGAGGAAGAACTGTGCTTTAGTGGCAGTAGGAAGGCAAGCCGACTTTCTCCTGCCGGTATAGGGTCTTCAGGTATGAGTGCCTAGAAGGAATGCCAAGCAGGTTTGTTTTCCCCGTGCAGCTCAGTCTAGGAGAATGAGGCAGAACTGCATGACATGTGGGACGCCAGAGAACAGTTTTCCTGGAGCTGTTGGAGTGCTGGGGAAAGCTATCTCTCCCAAAGAAGAGTGCCGTGTGTTGCCCTGCCCTCGGCAATCACAGAGTGAGTGGGAAGGGCTTCCGGCCCGGGCAGTTTCTTTGCAGGCCCGGGGAGCCTGCCGGTACTCAGTGTCCTTGCAGGGAATAGGGTGCCCACGCGAGGGTCCTAGGTGTCTTGAAAAGCGTACGAACACGAAAATAAAGCCGAGCTGCGACTAAGGCCTCGTGGAAACTGCTCGAAGCTTCCGCCTCAGCAGGGCTCTTAGAAGGCCTTACCTGGAGGTACGTCCTCACATCGAGCTTCCCTTTAGCCCTAGAGCATGACAGGCGGAGCTCTTACCGGGACTCTGGAAGCACCCTGTTGACTTATAGAAAACTGCTTCTCTTCCACGAGCCCTGACTCCAGCGACTAGGGGCCCGTCCCAAACGGTTTTATGCAGGCAGCTTCGAGGCGGCATGAGTGGTTCTTTAAAAATGAGAATGCAAGGCTTGCGTCATCAGGCCCCCACTTCCAGTCAACACGTTGACTACCGCCTTGTGATTCGTAGCTAGTCAAAAGAGGCTCCAGCTACACACAGGTCCCTTCCCTGAATCCACTTTTCTTCACAGGCTGTTCTGCCTGTAGCTAACTCGCTCATCCAAGGACTGCACTAGGGAGGCTCTCGGGCCTTAGCGTCTTCTGAAAGCTTGCAGTGTAACAGGCAGAACTCTGCTTTAGTGGCAGTAGGAATGCAAGCTGACTTTCTCCTGCAGGTATGGGGTCTTCAGGTATGAGTGCCTAGAAGGAATGCCAAGCAGTTTCGGTTTCCCCGTGCAGCTCACTCGAGGACAATGGGGGCAGAACTGCATGACATGTGGGACGCCAGAGAACAGTTTTCCTGGAGCTGTTGGAGTGCTGGGGAAAGCTATCTCTCCCAAAGAAGAGTGCCGTGTGTTGCCCTGCCCTCGGCAATCAGAGAGTGAGTGGGAAGGGCTTCCGGCCCGGGCAGTTTCTTTGCAGGCCCGGGGAGCCTGCCGGTACTCAGTGTCCTTGCAGGGAATAGGGTGCCCCGCTAGGGTCTTACGTGTCTTGAAAAGCGTACGAACTTGAAAATAAAGCAGAAGTCCGACTAAGGTCTCGTGGAAACTGCTCGAAGCTTCCGCCACAGCAGGGCTACTGGAAGGCCTTACCTGGAGGTTAAGTCCTCACATCGAGCTTCCCTTTAGCCCTAGAGCATGACAGGATGAGCTCCTAGCGGGGATCTGGAAGCACCCCGTTGATTTAGAGAAAACTGCGTCTCTTCCACGAGCCCTGACTCCAGTGACTAGGGGCCCGTCACAAACGGTGTTATGCAGGTAGCTTCGAGGCAGCATGAATGGAGCTTTCCAAATGGGAATGCAAGGCTTGCGTCATCAGGCCCCCACTTCCAGGGAGCACGTGGCCTACCGCCTTGCGAGTCCTAGCAAGTCAAAAGAGACTCTAGCTACACCCTGGTCCCTTCCCTGAATCCACCTTTCTTCACAGGGTGTTCTGCACGTAGCCAACTGCCTCAGGCAAGGAACGCTCTGGGTACGCTCTCGGTCTTTAGCCTCTCCTAAAAGCCTGCACTGTAAGAGGAAGAACTGTACTTCAGTTGCAGCGGGAACGCAAGCTGACCCTCTCCTGGAGGTATGGAGTCCTCGGGTAGGAGTTCCAAGAAGGAATGCGCAGCAGAGGGTTTTTTCTAAGTGCCTCTCAGACTAGGGCCCTGAGGCAGAGTTCCTTGACAAGTAGGACGTGAGAGAACAACTTCCTCTTAGCTGTTATAGCGGTGAGGAAATCTAGCTCTCCCTAAGGAACTGTGCCGTGCGATGCCCTACGCGCGGCCTACACAGAGTCACTGGGAGGGGCTTCCGGGTCTGGAGGCCGCGTAGCAGGCCCGTGGAGCCTGCCGGTACTCGGTGTTCTTGCAGGGAATAGGGTGCAAACGCGAGGGGCCTGGGTGTCCTGAACAGCGTACTACAAATAAACTAAAGCAGTCCTGCAACTAAGGCCTCTTGGAAACTGCTGCATGCCTCTGCTTCAGCAGGGCCAAGAAAGGACTTACCTCGAGGCAAGGGCTGACATTCGGTCTCCAGGTAGCTATAGAGGGTAGCAGCATGAGCACCCAAGCAGGCCTGGGAAGCACCATGTTTTATTAGAGGACACTCATCTTCTTCCCAGAGCCATGCTTACCGTGACTAGAGGCCCGTCAAAAGGTGTGTCTCTGCGTGTGATTCAAGGCCCGAGGAATGGAAGTTTCCAAATGGGAAAGACGGCGTGTGCCATCAGGCCCACGGTTCCAGGTGGACACGCATTATACGTGCCCGTTGATGCAACAAGTCAAAAGACGCACAGCGTACACCCCGGGCCCTTCCCTGAATCAACTTGTTTACGCGGGGTGCTCTGCGTGTAGCGAACTCCCTCAAGCAAGGCAGGCTCTAGTTAGGCCGAGGAGCATTTGCCTCTTCCAAAAGACTGCAGTGTTTCATGAAGAACTGTGCTTTCGTTGCTGCTGGAACACAAGCTGACTTTCTCCTTGAAGAGAGTGACTTTCCAACGGAGGTCCCTGAAGGAATCCTAAGCGGACTATTTTCTCAGGGCAACTCAGAGAATGTCCAAAATGTCGAAAGGTAGGGGTTGAGTGTGCCTGCATGTCTGGGTGTGCACACATCTGTGCAAATATTGGGGTGAGGGTGCCTGCGTGTATGGGTGTGTGAGAGAAGCTGAAAGACGGTCAAAAATGTTCGAAAGTTCCATGGCCCGGTGGACTGGCTAGAAATGCGTTCCTGGTGCCGTTGGAGTGCTGAGGAATTGTAGCAGTCCCAAGGAAGAGTGCTGTGTGTTGTCCACTCGGCGTACACAGAGGGCCTCTGAAGGGCCTACTGGCCTGGGTGTTGCTCAACATGCCCACAGAGGCCAGGCGGCCGGGGCGTACTCAGTGATGTTGTGGGGGAAAGGGGGCACACCCGAGGCGCCTAGGCGTCCTGAAAACCGAACCAGCGTTAAAATAAAGTGCCACACCGGCCAGGACCTCAAAGAGCTGCTGTACGCTCCGTTCCTGCAGGGCTAACTCAAAGACTTTCTCGAGGTGTGTAATCACGTCGACATTGCCTTTGGTCCGACAGCCTGACAGGATGAGCTACCAGCCAGGCTATGGAAGCACCCTGGTTGTTTAGAGGAAAACTCCTTTCCTTCCCAGAGCCCTGCCTCCACCGACCCGAGGCCCGTCACAAACGGTGTTCTTTAGGCAGCTTCAAGGCAGCATGAATGGAGGCTTCAAAATGGGGAAGCGAGGCTTGGGCCTTCAGGTCTCCCCTTGCCTTGAACACGGAGCCTACCTCCCTGTGACTTCTGACAAGTCAGAAGAGGAGGCTCTAGCTACACACAGGTCCGTTCCCTGAATCGCCTTATCTTCCCGGGGTGTTCCGCAGATAGCGAACACGGTCCTCCAAGGAATGCACTAGGGAGGCTATGGGGCCTTAGCCTCTTCTGAAAGCCTGCAGTGTAAGAGGAAGAACTGTGCTTTAGTGGCAGTAGGAAGGCAAGCCGACTTTCTCCTGCCGGTATAGGGTCTTCAGGTATGAGTGCCTAGAAGGAATGCCAAGCAGGTTTGTTTTCCCCGTGCAGCTCAGTCTAGGAGAATGAGGCAGAACTGCATGACATGTGGGACGCCAGAGAACAGTTTTCCTGGAGCTGTTGGAGTGCTGGGGAAAGCTATCTCTCCCAAAGAAGAGTGCCGTGTGTTGCCCTGCCCTCGGCAATCACAGAGTGAGTGGGAAGGGCTTCCGGCCCGGGCAGTTTCTTTGCAGGCCCGGGGAGCCTGCCGGTACTCAGTGTCCTTGCAGGGAATAGGGTGCCCACGCGAGGGTCCTAGGTGTCTTGAAAAGCGTACGAACACGAAAATAAAGCCGAGCTGCGACTAAGGCCTCGTGGAAACTGCTCGAAGCTTCCGCCTCAGCAGGGCTCTTAGAAGGCCTTACCTGGAGGTACGTCCTCACATCGAGCTTCCCTTTAGCCCTAGAGCATGACAGGCGGAGCTCTTACCGGGACTCTGGAAGCACCCTGTTGACTTATAGAAAACTGCTTCTCTTCCACGAGCCCTGACTCCAGCGACTAGGGGCCCGTCCCAAACGGTTTTATGCAGGCAGCTTCGAGGCGGCATGAGTGGTTCTTTAAAAATGAGAATGCAAGGCTTGCGTCATCAGGCCCCCACTTCCAGTCAACACGTTGACTACCGCCTTGTGATTCGTAGCTAGTCAAAAGAGGCTCCAGCTACACACAGGTCCCTTCCCTGAATCCACTTTTCTTCACAGGCTGTTCTGCCTGTAGCTAACTCGCTCATCCAAGGACTGCACTAGGGAGGCTCTCGGGCCTTAGCGTCTTCTGAAAGCTTGCAGTGTAACAGGCAGAACTCTGCTTTAGTGGCAGTAGGAATGCAAGCTGACTTTCTCCTGCAGGTATGGGGTCTTCAGGTATGAGTGCCTAGAAGGAATGCCAAGCAGTTTCGGTTTCCCCGTGCAGCTCACTCGAGGACAATGGGGGCAGAACTGCATGACATGTGGGACGCCAGAGAACAGTTTTCCTGGAGCTGTTGGAGTGCTGGGGAAAGCTATCTCTCCCAAAGAAGAGTGCCGTGTGTTGCCCTGCCCTCGGCAATCAGAGAGTGAGTGGGAAGGGCTTCCGGCCCGGGCAGTTTCTTTGCAGGCCCGGGGAGCCTGCCGGTACTCAGTGTCCTTGCAGGGAATAGGGTGCCCCGCTAGGGTCTTACGTGTCTTGAAAAGCGTACGAACTTGAAAATAAAGCAGAAGTCCGACTAAGGTCTCGTGGAAACTGCTCGAAGCTTCCGCCTCAGCAGGGCTATTGGAAGGCCTTACCTGGAGGTTAAGTCCTCACATCGAGCTTCCCTTTAGCCCTAGAGCATGACAGGATGAGCTCCTAGCGGGGATCTGGAAGCACCCCGTTGATTTAGAGAAAACTGCGTCTCTTCCACGAGCCCTGACTCCAGTGACTAGGGGCCCGTCACAAACGGTGTTATGCAGGGAGCTTCGAGGCAGCATGAATGGAGCTTTCCAAATGGGAATGCAAGGCTTGCGTCATCAGGCCCCCACTTCCAGGGAGCACGTGGCCTACCGCCTTGCGAGTCCTAGCAAGTCAAAAGAGACTCTAGCTACACCCTGGTCCCTTCCCTGAATCCACCTTTCTTCACAGGGTGTTCTGCACGTAGCCAACTGCCTCAGGCAAGGAACGCTCTGGGTACGCTCTCGGTCTTTAGCCTCTCCTAAAAGCCTGCACTGTAAGAGGAAGAACTGTACTTCAGTTGCAGCGGGAACGCAAGCTGACCCTCTCCTGGAGGTATGGAGTCCTCGGGTAGGAGTTCCAAGAAGGAATGCGCAGCAGAGGGTTTTTTCTAAGTGCCTCTCAGACTAGGGCCCTGAGGCAGAGTTCCTTGACAAGTAGGACGTGAGAGAACAACTTCCTCTTAGCTGTTATAGCGGTGAGGAAATCTAGCTCTCCCTAAGGAACTGTGCCGTGCGATGCCCTACACGCGGCCTACACAGAGTCACTGGGAGGGGCTTCCGGGTCTGGAGGCCGCGTAGCAGGCCCGTGGAGCCTGCCGGTACTCGGTGTTCTTGCAGGGAATAGGGTGCAAACGCGAGGGGCCTGGGTGTCCTGAACAGCGTACTACAAATAAACTAAAGCAGTCCTGCAACTAAGGCCTCTTGGAAACTGCTGCATGCCTCTGCTTCAGCAGGGCCAAGAAAGGACTTACCTCGAGGCAAGGGCTGACATTCGGTCTCCAGGTAGCTATAGAGGGTAGCAGCATGAGCACCCAAGCAGGCCTGGGAAGCACCATGTTTTATTAGAGGACACTCATCTTCTTCCCAGAGCCATGCTTACCGTGACTAGAGGCCCGTCAAAAGGTGTGTCTCTGCGTGTGATTCAAGGCCCGAGGAATGGAAGTTTCCAAATGGGAAAGACGGCGTGTGCCATCAGGCCCACGGTTCCAGGTGGACACGCATTATACGTGCCCGTTGATGCAACAAGTCAAAAGACGCACAGCGTACACCCCGGGCCCTTCCCTGAATCAACTTGTTTACGCGGGGTGCTCTGCGTGTAGCGAACTCCCTCAAGCAAGGCAGGCTCTAGTTAGGCCGAGGAGCATTTGCCTCTTCCAAAAGACTGCAGTGTTTCATGAAGAACTGTGCTTTCGTTGCTGCTGGAACACAAGCTGACTTTCTCCTTGAAGAGAGTGACTTTCCAACGGAGGTCCCTGAAGGAATCCTAAGCGGACTATTTTCTCAGGGCAACTCAGAGAATGTCCAAAATGTCGAAAGGTAGGGGTTGAGTGTGCCTGCATGTCTGGGTGTGCACACATCTGTGCAAATATTGGGGTGAGGGTGCCTGCGTGTATGGGTGTGTGAGAGAAGCTGAAAGACGGTCAAAAATGTTCGAAAGTTCCATGGCCCGGTGGACTGGCTAGAAATGCGTTCCTGGTGCCGTTGGAGTGCTGAGGAATTGTAGCAGTCCCAAGGAAGAGTGCTGTGTGTTGTCCACTCGGCGTACACAGAGGGCCTCTGAAGGGCCTACTGGCCTGGGTGTTGCTCAACATGCCCACAGAGGCCAGGCGGCCGGGGCGTACTCAGTGATGTTGTGGGGGAAAGGGGGCACACCCGAGGCGCCTAGGCGTCCTGAAAACCGAACCAGCGTTAAAATAAAGTGCCACACCGGCCAGGACCTCAAAGAGCTGCTGTACGCTCCGTTCCTGCAGGGCTAACTCAAAGACTTTCTCGAGGTGTGTAATCACGTCGACATTGCCTTTGGTCCGACAGCCTGACAGGATGAGCTACCAGCCAGGCTATGGAAGCACCCTGGTTGTTTAGAGGAAAACTCCTTTCCTTCCCAGAGCCCTGCCTCCACCGACCCGAGGCCCGTCACAAACGGTGTTCTTTAGGCAGCTTCAAGGCAGCATGAATGGAGGCTTCAAAATGGGGAAGCGAGGCTTGGGCCTTCAGGTCTCCCCTTGCCTTGAACACGGAGCCTACCTCCCTGTGACTTCTGACAAGTCAGAAGAGGAGGCTCTAGCTACACACAGGTCCGTTCCCTGAATCGCCTTATCTTCCCGGGGTGTTCCGCAGATAGCGAACACGGTCCTCCAAGGAATGCACTAGGGAGGCTATGGGGCCTTAGCCTCTTCTGAAAGCCTGCAGTGTAAGAGGAAGAACTGTGCTTTAGTGGCAGTAGGAAGGCAAGCCGACTTTCTCCTGCCGGTATAGGGTCTTCAGGTATGAGTGCCTAGAAGGAATGCCAAGCAGGTTTGTTTTCCCCGTGCAGCTCAGTCTAGGAGAATGAGGCAGAACTGCATGACATGTGGGACGCCAGAGAACAGTTTTCCTGGAGCTGTTGGAGTGCTGGGGAAAGCTATCTCTCCCAAAGAAGAGTGCCGTGTGTTGCCCTGCCCTCGGCAATCACAGAGTGAGTGGGAAGGGCTTCCGGCCCGGGCAGTTTCTTTGCAGGCCCGGGGAGCCTGCCGGTACTCAGTGTCCTTGCAGGGAATAGGGTGCCCACGCGAGGGTCCTAGGTGTCTTGAAAAGCGTACGAACACGAAAATAAAGCCGAGCTGCGACTAAGGCCTCGTGGAAACTGCTCGAAGCTTCCGCCTCAGCAGGGCTCTTAGAAGGCCTTACCTGGAGGTACGTCCTCACATCGAGCTTCCCTTTAGCCCTAGAGCATGACAGGCGGAGCTCTTACCGGGACTCTGGAAGCACCCTGTTGACTTATAGAAAACTGCTTCTCTTCCACGAGCCCTGACTCCAGCGACTAGGGGCCCGTCCCAAACGGTTTTATGCAGGCAGCTTCGAGGCGGCATGAGTGGTTCTTTAAAAATGAGAATGCAAGGCTTGCGTCATCAGGCCCCCACTTCCAGTCAACACGTTGACTACCGCCTTGTGATTCGTAGCTAGTCAAAAGAGGCTCCAGCTACACACAGGTCCCTTCCCTGAATCCACTTTTCTTCACAGGCTGTTCTGCCTGTAGCTAACTCGCTCATCCAAGGACTGCACTAGGGAGGCTCTCGGGCCTTAGCGTCTTCTGAAAGCTTGCAGTGTAACAGGCAGAACTCTGCTTTAGTGGCAGTAGGAATGCAAGCTGACTTTCTCCTGCAGGTATGGGGTCTTCAGGTATGAGTGCCTAGAAGGAATGCCAAGCAGTTTCGGTTTCCCCGTGCAGCTCACTCGAGGACAATGGGGGCAGAACTGCATGACATGTGGGACGCCAGAGAACAGTTTTCCTGGAGCTGTTGGAGTGCTGGGGAAAGCTATCTCTCCCAAAGAAGAGTGCCGTGTGTTGCCCTGCCCTCGGCAATCAGAGAGTGAGTGGGAAGGGCTTCCGGCCCGGGCAGTTTCTTTGCAGGCCCGGGGAGCCTGCCGGTACTCAGTGTCCTTGCAGGGAATAGGGTGCCCCGCTAGGGTCTTACGTGTCTTGAAAAGCGTACGAACTTGAAAATAAAGCAGAAGTCCGACTAAGGTCTCGTGGAAACTGCTCGAAGCTTCCGCCTCAGCAGGGCTATTGGAAGGCCTTACCTGGAGGTTAAGTCCTCACATCGAGCTTCCCTTTAGCCTTAGAGCATGACAGGATGAGCTCCTAGCGGGGATCTGGAAGCACCCCGTTGATTTAGAGAAAACTGCGTCTCTTCCACGAGCCCTGACTCCAGTGACTAGGGGCCCGTCACAAACGGTGTTATGCAGGGAGCTTCGAGGCAGCATGAATGGAGCTTTCCAAATGGGAATGCAAGGCTTGCGTCATCAGGCCCCCACTTCCAGGGAGCACGTGGCCTACCGCCTTGCGAGTCCTAGCAAGTCAAAAGAGACTCTAGCTACACCCTGGTCCCTTCCCTGAATCCACCTTTCTTCACAGGGTGTTCTGCACGTAGCCAACTGCCTCAGGCAAGGAACGCTCTGGGTACGCTCTCGGTCTTTAGCCTCTCCTAAAAGCCTGCACTGTAAGAGGAAGAACTGTACTTCAGTTGCAGCGGGAACGCAAGCTGACCCTCTCCTGGAGGTATGGAGTCCTCGGGTAGGAGTTCCAAGAAGGAATGCGCAGCAGAGGGTTTTTTCTAAGTGCCTCTCAGACTAGGGCCCTGAGGCAGAGTTCCTTGACAAGTAGGACGTGAGAGAACAACTTCCTCTTAGCTGTTATAGCGGTGAGGAAATCTAGCTCTCCCTAAGGAACTGTGCCGTGCGATGCCCTACACGCGGCCTACACAGAGTCACTGGGAGGGGCTTCCGGGTCTGGAGGCCGCGTAGCAGGCCCGTGGAGCCTGCCGGTACTCGGTGTTCTTGCAGGGAATAGGGTGCAAACGCGAGGGGCCTGGGTGTCCTGAACAGCGTACTACAAATAAACTAAAGCAGTCCTGCAACTAAGGCCTCTTGGAAACTGCTGCATGCCTCTGCTTCAGCAGGGCCAAGAAAGGACTTACCTCGAGGCAAGGGCTGACATTCGGTCTCCAGGTAGCTATAGAGGGTAGCAGCATGAGCACCCAAGCAGGCCTGGGAAGCACCATGTTTTATTAGAGGACACTCATCTTCTTCCCAGAGCCATGCTTACCGTGACTAGAGGCCCGTCAAAAGGTGTGTCTCTGCGTGTGATTCAAGGCCCGAGGAATGGAAGTTTCCAAATGGGAAAGACGGCGTGTGCCATCAGGCCCACGGTTCCAGGTGGACACGCATTATACGTGCCCGTTGATGCAACAAGTCAAAAGACGCACAGCGTACACCCCGGGCCCTTCCCTGAATCAACTTGTTTACGTGGGGTGCTCTGCGTGTAGCGAACTCCCTCAAGCAAGGCAGGCTCTAGTTAGGCCGAGGAGCATTTGCCTCTTCCAAAAGACTGCAGTGTTTCATGAAGAACTGTGCTTTCGTTGCTGCTGGAACACAAGCTGACTTTCTCCTTGAAGAGAGTGACTTTCCAACGGAGGTCCCTGAAGGAATCCTAAGCGGACTATTTTCTCAGGGCAACTCAGAGAATGTCCAAAATGTCGAAAGGTAGGGGTTGAGTGTGCCTGCATGTCTGGGTGTGCACACATCTGTGCAAATATTGGGGTGAGGGTGCCTGCGTGTATGGGTGTGTGAGAGAAGCTGAAAGACGGTCAAAAATGTTCGAAAGTTCCATGGCCCGGTGGACTGGCTAGAAATGCGTTCCTGGTGCCGTTGGAGTGCTGAGGAATTGTAGCAGTCCCAAGGAAAAGTGCTGTGTGTTGTCCACTCGGCGTACACAGAGGGCCTCTGAAGGGCCTACTGGCCTGGGTGTTGCTCAACATGCCCACAGAGGCCAGGCGGCCGGGGCGTACTCAGTGATGTTGTGGGGGAAAGGGGGCACACCCGAGGCGCCTAGGCGTCCTGAAAACCGAACCAGCGTTAAAATAAAGTGCCACACCGGCCAGGACCTCAAAGAGCTGCTGTACGCTCCGTTCCTGCAGGGCTAACTCAAAGACTTTCTCGAGGTGTGTAATCACGTCGACATTGCCTTTGGTCCGACAGCCTGACAGGATGAGCTACCAGCCAGGCTATGGAAGCACCCTGGTTGTTTAGAGGAAAACTCCTTTCCTTCCCAGAGCCCTGCCTCCACCGACCCGAGGCCCGTCACAAACGGTGTTCTTTAGGCAGCTTCAAGGCAGCATGAATGGAGGCTTCAAAATGGGGAAGCGAGGCTTGGGCCTTCAGGTCTCCCCTTGCCTTGAACACGGAGCCTACCTCCCTGTGACTTCTAACAAGTCAGAAGAGGAGGCTCTAGCTACACACAGGTCCGTTCCCTGAATCGCCTTATCTTCCCGGGGTGTTCCGCAGATAGCGAACACGGTCCTCCAAGGAATGCACTAGGGAGGCTATGGGGCCTTAGCCTCTTCTGAAAGCCTGCAGTGTAAGAGGAAGAACTGTGCTTTAGTGGCAGTAGGAAGGCAAGCCGACTTTCTCCTGCCGGTATAGGGTCTTCAGGTATGAGTGCCTAGAAGGAATGCCAAGCAGGTTTGTTTTCCCCGTGCAGCTCAGTCTAGGAGAATGAGGCAGAACTGCATGACATGTGGGACGCCAGAGAACAGTTTTCCTGGAGCTGTTGGAGTGCTGGGGAAAGCTATCTCTCCCAAAGAAGAGTGCCGTGTGTTGCCCTGCCCTCGGCAATCACAGAGTGAGTGGGAAGGGCTTCCGGCCCGGGCAGTTTCTTTGCAGGCCCGGGGAGCCTGCCGGTACTCAGTGTCCTTGCAGGGAATAGGGTGCCCACGCGAGGGTCCTAGGTGTCTTGAAAAGCGTACGAACACGAAAATAAAGCCGAGCTGCGACTAAGGCCTCGTGGAAACTGCTCGAAGCTTCCGCCTCAGCAGGGCTCTTAGAAGGCCTTACCTGGAGGTACGTCCTCACATCGAGCTTCCCTTTAGCCCTAGAGCATGACAGGCGGAGCTCTTACCGGGACTCTGGAAGCACCCTGTTGACTTATAGAAAACTGCTTCTCTTCCACGAGCCCTGACTCCAGCGACTAGGGGCCCGTCCCAAACGGTTTTATGCAGGCAGCTTCGAGGCGGCATGAGTGGTTCTTTAAAAATGAGAATGCAAGGCTTGCGTCATCAGGCCCCCACTTCCAGTCAACACGTTGACTACCGCCTTGTGATTCGTAGCTAGTCAAAAGAGGCTCCAGCTACACACAGGTCCCTTCCCTGAATCCACTTTTCTTCACAGGCTGTTCTGCCTGTAGCTAACTCGCTCATCCAAGGACTGCACTAGGGAGGCTCTCGGGCCTTAGCGTCTTCTGAAAGCTTGCAGTGTAACAGGCAGAACTCTGCTTTAGTGGCAGTAGGAATGCAAGCTGACTTTCTCCTGCAGGTATGGGGTCTTCAGGTATGAGTGCCTAGAAGGAATGCCAAGCAGTTTCGGTTTCCCCGTGCAGCTCACTCGAGGACAATGGGGGCAGAACTGCATGACATGTGGGACGCCAGAGAACAGTTTTCCTGGAGCTGTTGGAGTGCTGGGGAAAGCTATCTCTCCCAAAGAAGAGTGCCGTGTGTTGCCCTGCCCTCGGCAATCAGAGAGTGAGTGGGAAGGGCTTCCGGCCCGGGCAGTTTCTTTGCAGGCCCGGGGAGCCTGCTGGTACTCAGTGTCCTTGCAGGGAATAGGGTGCCCCGCTAGGGTCTTACGTGTCTTGAAAAGCGTACGAACTTGAAAATAAAGCAGAAGTCCGACTAAGGTCTCGTGGAAACTGCTCGAAGCTTCCGCCTCAGCAGGGCTATTGGAAGGCCTTACCTGGAGGTTAAGTCCTCACATCGAGCTTCCCTTTAGCCCTAGAGCATGACAGGATGAGCTCCTAGCGGGGATCTGGAAGCACCCCGTTGATTTAGAGAAAACTGCGTCTCTTCCACGAGCCCTGACTCCAGTGACTAGGGGCCCGTCACAAACGGTGTTATGCAGGGAGCTTCGAGGCAGCATGAATGGAGCTTTCCAAATGGGAATGCAAGGCTTGCGTCATCAGGCCCCCACTTCCAGGGAGCACGTGGCCTACCGCCTTGCGAGTCCTAGCAAGTCAAAAGAGACTCTAGCTACACCCTGGTCCCTTCCCTGAATCCACCTTTCTTCACAGGGTGTTCTGCACGTAGCCAACTGCCTCAGGCAAGGAACGCTCTGGGTACGCTCTCGGTCTTTAGCCTCTCCTAAAAGCCTGCACTGTAAGAGGAAGAACTGTACTTCAGTTGCAGCGGGAACGCAAGCTGACCCTCTCCTGGAGGTATGGAGTCCTCGGGTAGGAGTTCCAAGAAGGAATGCGCAGCAGAGGGTTTTTTCTAAGTGCCTCTCAGACTAGGGCCCTGAGGCAGAGTTCCTTGACAAGTAGGACGTGAGAGAACAACTTCCTCTTAGCTGTTATAGCGGTGAGGAAATCTAGCTCTCCCTAAGGAACTGTGCCGTGCGATGCCCTACACGCGGCCTACACAGAGTCACTGGGAGGGGCTTCCGGGTCTGGAGGCCGCGTAGCAGGCCCGTGGAGCCTGCCGGTACTCGGTGTTCTTGCAGGGAATAGGGTGCAAACGCGAGGGGCCTGGGTGTCCTGAACAGCATACTACAAATAAACTAAAGCAGTCCTGCAACTAAGGCCTCTTGGAAACTGCTGCATGCCTCTGCTTCAGCAGGGCCAAGAAAGGACTTACCTCGAGGCAAGGGCTGACATTCGGTCTCCAGGTAGCTATAGAGGGTAGCAGCATGAGCACCCAAGCAGGCCTGGGAAGCACCATGTTTTATTAGAGGACACTCATCTTCTTCCCAGAGCCATGCTTACCGTGACTAGAGGCCCGTCAAAAGGTGTGTCTCTGCGTGTGATTCAAGGCCCGAGGAATGGAAGTTTCCAAATGGGAAAGACGGCGTGTGCCATCAGGCCCACGGTTCCAGGTGGACACGCATTATACGTGCCCGTTGATGCAACAAGTCAAAAGACGCACAGCGTACACCCCGGGCCCTTCCCTGAATCAACTTGTTTACGCGGGGTGCTCTGCGTGTAGCGAACTCCCTCAAGCAAGGCAGGCTCTAGTTAGGCCGAGGAGCATTTGCCTCTTCCAAAAGACTGCAGTGTTTCATGAAGAACTGTGCTTTCGTTGCTGCTGGAACACAAGCTGACTTTCTCCTTGAAGAGAGTGACTTTCCAACGGAGGTCCCTGAAGGAATCCTAAGCGGACTATTTTCTCAGGGCAACTCAGAGAATGTCCAAAATGTCGAAAGGTAGGGGTTGAGTGTGCCTGCATGTCTGGGTGTGCACACATCTGTGCAAATATTGGGGTGAGGGTGCCTGCGTGTATGGGTGTGTGAGAGAAGCTGAAAGACGGTCAAAAATGTTCGAAAGTTCCATGGCCCGGTGGACTGGCTAGAAATGCGTTCCTGGTGCCGTTGGAGTGCTGAGGAATTGTAGCAGTCCCAAGGAAAAGTGCTGTGTGTTGTCCACTCGGCGTACACAGAGGGCCTCTGAAGGGCCTACTGGCCTGGGTGTTGCTCAACATGCCCACAGAGGCCAGGCGGCCGGGGCGTACTCAGTGATGTTGTGGGGGAAAGGGGGCACACCCGAGGCGTCTAGGCGTCCTGAAAACCGAACCAGCGTTAAAATAAAGTGCCACACCGGCCAGGACCTCAAAGAGCTGCTGTACGCTCCGTTCCTGCAGGGCTAACTCAAAGACTTTCTCGAGGTGTGTAATCACGTCGACATTGCCTTTGGTCCGACAGCCTGACAGGATGAGCTACCAGCCAGGCTATGGAAGCACCCTGGTTGTTTAGAGGAAAACTCCTTTCCTTCCCAGAGCCCTGCCTCCACCGACCCGAGGCCCGTCACAAACGGTGTTCTTTAGGCAGCTTCAAGGCAGCATGAATGGAGGCTTCAAAATGGGGAAGCGAGGCTTGGGCCTTCAGGTCTCCCCTTGCCTTGAACACGGAGCCTACCTCCCTGTGACTTCTGACAAGTCAGAAGAGGAGGCTCTAGCTACACACAGGTCCGTTCCCTGAATCGCCTTATCTTCCCGGGGTGTTCCGCAGATAGCGAACACGGTCCTCCAAGGAATGCACTAGGGAGGCTATGGGGCCTTAGCCTCTTCTGAAAGCCTGCAGTGTAAGAGGAAGAACTGTGCTTTAGTGGCAGTAGGAAGGCAAGCCGACTTTCTCCTGCCGGTATAGGGTCTTCAGGTATGAGTGCCTAGAAGGAATGCCAAGCAGGTTTGTTTTCCCCGTGCAGCTCAGTCTAGGAGAATGAGGCAGAACTGCATGACATGTGGGACGCCAGAGAACAGTTTTCCTGGAGCTGTTGGAGTGCTGGGGAAAGCTATCTCTCCCAAAGAAGAGTGCCGTGTGTTGCCCTGCCCTCGGCAATCACAGAGTGAGTGGGAAGGGCTTCCGGCCCGGGCAGTTTCTTTGCAGGCCCGGGGAGCCTGCCGGTACTCAGTGTCCTTGCAGGGAATAGGGTGCCCACGCGAGGGTCCTAGGTGTCTTGAAAAGCGTACGAACACGAAAATAAAGCCGAGCTGCGACTAAGGCCTCGTGGAAACTGCTCGAAGCTTCCGCCTCAGCAGGGCTCTTAGAAGGCCTTACCTGGAGGTACGTCCTCACATCGAGCTTCCCTTTAGCCCTAGAGCATGACAGGCGGAGCTCTTACCGGGACTCTGGAAGCACCCTGTTGACTTATAGAAAACTGCTTCTCTTCCACGAGCCCTGACTCCAGCGACTAGGGGCCCGTCCCAAACGGTTTTATGCAGGCAGCTTCGAGGCGGCATGAGTGGTTCTTTAAAAATGAGAATGCAAGGCTTGCGTCATCAGGCCCCCACTTCCAGTCAACACGTTGACTACCGCCTTGTGATTCGTAGCTAGTCAAAAGAGGCTCCAGCTACACACAGGTCCCTTCCCTGAATCCACTTTTCTTCACAGGCTGTTCTGCCTGTAGCTAACTCGCTCATCCAAGGACTGCACTAGGGAGGCTCTCGGGCCTTAGCGTCTTCTGAAAGCTTGCAGTGTAACAGGCAGAACTCTGCTTTAGTGGCAGTAGGAATGCAAGCTGACTTTCTCCTGCAGGTATGGGGTCTTCAGGTATGAGTGCCTAGAAGGAATGCCAAGCAGTTTCGGTTTCCCCATGCAGCTCACTCGAGGACAATGGGGGCAGAACTGCATGACATGTGGGACGCCAGAGAACAGTTTTCCTGGAGCTGTTGGAGTGCTGGGGAAAGCTATCTCTCCCAAAGAAGAGTGCCGTGTGTTGCCCTGCCCTCGGCAATCAGAGAGTGAGTGGGAAGGGCTTCCGGCCCGGGCAGTTTCTTTGCAGGCCCGGGGAGCCTGCTGGTACTCAGTGTCCTTGCAGGGAATAGGGTGCCCCGCTAGGGTCTTACGTGTCTTGAAAAGCGTACGAACTTGAAAATAAAGCAGAAGTCCGACTAAGGTCTCGTGGAAACTGCTCGAAGCTTCCGCCTCAGCAGGGCTATTGGAAGGCCTTACCTGGAGGTTAAGTCCTCACATCGAGCTTCCCTTTAGCCCTAGAGCATGACAGGATGAGCTCCTAGCGGGGATCTGGAAGCACCCCGTTGATTTAGAGAAAACTGCGTCTCTTCCACGAGCCCTGACTCCAGTGACTAGGGGCCCGTCACAAACGGTGTTATGCAGGGAGCTTCGAGGCAGCATGAATGGAGCTTTCCAAATGGGAATGCAAGGCTTGCGTCATCAGGCCCCCACTTCCAGGGAGCACGTGGCCTACCGCCTTGCGAGTCCTAGCAAGTCAAAAGAGACTCTAGCTACACCCTGGTCCCTTCCCTGAATCCACCTTTCTTCACAGGGTGTTCTGCACGTAGCCAACTGCCTCAGGCAAGGAACGCTCTGGGTACGCTCTCGGTCTTTAGCCTCTCCTAAAAGCCTGCACTGTAAGAGGAAGAACTGTACTTCAGTTGCAGCGGGAACGCAAGCTGACCCTCTCCTGGAGGTATGGAGTCCTCGGGTAGGAGTTCCAAGAAGGAATGCGCAGCAGAGGGTTTTTTCTAAGTGCCTCTCAGACTAGGGCCCTGAGGCAGAGTTCCTTGACAAGTAGGACGTGAGAGAACAACTTCCTCTTAGCTGTTATAGCGGTGAGGAAATCTAGCTCTCCCTAAGGAACTGTGCCGTGCGATGCCCTACACGCGGCCTACACAGAGTCACTGGGAGGGGCTTCCGGGTCTGGAGGCCGCGTAGCAGGCCCGTGGAGCCTGCCGGTACTCGGTGTTCTTGCAGGGAATAGGGTGCAAACGCGAGGGGCCTGGGTGTCCTGAACAGCGTACTACAAATAAACTAAAGCAGTCCTGCAACTAAGGCCTCTTGGAAACTGCTGCATGCCTCTGCTTCAGCAGGGCCAAGAAAGGACTTACCTCGAGGCAAGGGCTGACATTCGGTCTCCAGGTAGCTATAGAGGGTAGCAGCATGAGCACCCAAGCAGGCCTGGGAAGCACCATGTTTTATTAGAGGACACTCATCTTCTTCCCAGAGCCATGCTTACCGTGACTAGAGGCCCGTCAAAAGGTGTGTCTCTGCGTGTGATTCAAGGCCCGAGGAATGGAAGTTTCCAAATGGGAAAGACGGCGTGTGCCATCAGGCCCACGGTTCCAGGTGGACACGCATTATACGTGCCCGTTGATGCAACAAGTCAAAAGACGCACAGCGTACACCCCGGGCCCTTCCCTGAATCAACTTGTTTACGCGGGGTGCTCTGCGTGTAGCGAACTCCCTCAAGCAAGGCAGGCTCTAGTTAGGCCGAGGAGCATTTGCCTCTTCCAAAAGACTGCAGTGTTTCATGAAGAACTGTGCTTTCGTTGCTGCTGGAACACAAGCTGACTTTCTCCTTGAAGAGAGTGACTTTCCAACGGAGGTCCCTGAAGGAATCCTAAGCGGACTATTTTCTCAGGGCAACTCAGAGAATGTCCAAAATGTCGAAAGGTAGGGGTTGAGTGTGCCTGCATGTCTGGGTGTGCACACATCTGTGCAAATATTGGGGTGAGGGTGCCTGCGTGTATGGGTGTGTGAGAGAAGCTGAAAGACGGTCAAAAATGTTCGAAAGTTCCATGGCCCGGTGGACTGGCTAGAAATGCGTTCCTGGTGCCGTTGGAGTGCTGAGGAATTGTAGCAGTCCCAAGGAAAAGTGCTGTGTGTTGTCCACTCGGCGTACACAGAGGGCCTCTGAAGGGCCTACTGGCCTGGGTGTTGCTCAACATGCCCACAGAGGCCAGGCGGCCGGGGCGTACTCAGTGATGTTGTGGGGGAAAGGGGGCACACCCGAGGCGTCTAGGCGTCCTGAAAACCGAACCAGCGTTAAAATAAAGTGCCACACCGGCCAGGACCTCAAAGAGCTGCTGTACGCTCCGTTCCTGCAGGGCTAACTCAAAGACTTTCTCGAGGTGTGTAATCACGTCGACATTGCCTTTGGTCCGACAGCCTGACAGGATGAGCTACCAGCCAGGCTATGGAAGCACCCTGGTTGTTTAGAGGAAAACTCCTTTCCTTCCCAGAGCCCTGCCTCCACCGACCCGAGGCCCGTCACAAACGGTGTTCTTTAGGCAGCTTCAAGGCAGCATGAATGGAGGCTTCAAAATGGGGAAGCGAGGCTTGGGCCTTCAGGTCTCCCCTTGCCTTGAACACGGAGCCTACCTCCCTGTGACTTCTGACAAGTCAGAAGAGGAGGCTCTAGCTACACACAGGTCCGTTCCCTGAATCGCCTTATCTTCCCGGGGTGTTCCGCAGATAGCGAACACGGTCCTCCAAGGAATGCACTAGGGAGGCTATGGGGCCTTAGCCTCTTCTGAAAGCCTGCAGTGTAAGAGGAAGAACTGTGCTTTAGTGGCAGTAGGAAGGCAAGCCGACTTTCTCCTGCCGGTATAGGGTCTTCAGGTATGAGTGCCTAGAAGGAATGCCAAGCAGGTTTGTTTTCCCCGTGCAGCTCAGTCTAGGAGAATGAGGCAGAACTGCATGACATGTGGGACGCCAGAGAACAGTTTTCCTGGAGCTGTTGGAGTGCTGGGGAAAGCTATCTCTCCCAAAGAAGAGTGCCGTGTGTTGCCCTGCCCTCGGCAATCACAGAGTGAGTGGGAAGGGCTTCCGGCCCGGGCAGTTTCTTTGCAGGCCCGGGGAGCCTGCCGGTACTCAGTGTCCTTGCAGGGAATAGGGTGCCCACGCGAGGGTCCTAGGTGTCTTGAAAAGCGTACGAACACGAAAATAAAGCCGAGCTGCGACTAAGGCCTCGTGGAAACTGCTCGAAGCTTCCGCCTCAGCAGGGCTCTTAGAAGGCCTTACCTGGAGGTACGTCCTCACATCGAGCTTCCCTTTAGCCCTAGAGCATGACAGGCGGAGCTCTTACCGGGACTCTGGAAGCACCCTGTTGACTTATAGAAAACTGCTTCTCTTCCACGAGCCCTGACTCCAGCGACTAGGGGCCCGTCCCAAACGGTTTTATGCAGGCAGCTTCGAGGCGGCATGAGTGGTTCTTTAAAAATGAGAATGCAAGGCTTGCGTCATCAGGCCCCCACTTCCAGTCAACACGTTGACTACCGCCTTGTGATTCGTAGCTAGTCAAAAGAGGCTCCAGCTACACACAGGTCCCTTCCCTGAATCCACTTTTCTTCACAGGCTGTTCTGCCTGTAGCTAACTCGCTCATCCAAGGACTGCACTAGGGAGGCTCTCGGGCCTTAGCGTCTTCTGAAAGCTTGCAGTGTAACAGGCAGAACTCTGCTTTAGTGGCAGTAGGAATGCAAGCTGACTTTCTCCTGCAGGTATGGGGTCTTCAGGTATGAGTGCCTAGAAGGAATGCCAAGCAGTTTCGGTTTCCCCGTGCAGCTCACTCGAGGACAATGGGGGCAGAACTGCATGACATGTGGGACGCCAGAGAACAGTTTTCCTGGAGCTGTTGGAGTGCTGGGGAAAGCTATCTCTCCCAAAGAAGAGTGCCGTGTGTTGCCCTGCCCTCGGCAATCAGAGAGTGAGTGGGAAGGGCTTCCGGCCCGGGCAGTTTCTTTGCAGGCCCGGGGAGCCTGCCGGTACTCAGTGTCCTTGCAGGGAATAGGGTGCCCCGCTAGGGTCTTACGTGTCTTGAAAAGCGTACGAACTTGAAAATAAAGCAGAAGTCCGACTAAGGTCTCGTGGAAACTGCTCGAAGCTTCCGCCTCAGCAGGGCTATTGGAAGGCCTTACCTGGAGGTTAAGTCCTCACATCGAGCTTCCCTTTAGCCCTAGAGCATGACAGGATGAGCTCCTAGCGGGGATCTGGAAGCACCCCGTTGATTTAGAGAAAACTGCGTCTCTTCCACGAGCCCTGACTCCAGTGACTAGGGGCCCGTCACAAACGGTGTTATGCAGGTAGCTTCGAGGCAGCATGAATGGAGCTTTCCAAATGGGAATGCAAGGCTTGCGTCATCAGGCCCCCACTTCCAGGGAGCACGTGGCCTACCGCCTTGCGAGTCCTAGCAAGTCAAAAGAGACTCTAGCTACACCCTGGTCCCTTCCCTGAATCCACCTTTCTTCACAGGGTGTTCTGCACGTAGCCAACTGCCTCAGGCAAGGAACGCTCTGGGTACGCTCTCGGTCTTTAGCCTCTCCTAAAAGCCTGCACTGTAAGAGGAAGAACTGTACTTCAGTTGCAGCGGGAACGCAAGCTGACCCTCTCCTGGAGGTATGGAGTCCTCGGGTAGGAGTTCCAAGAAGGAATGCGCAGCAGAGGGTTTTTTCTAAGTGCCTCTCAGACTAGGGCCCTGAGGCAGAGTTCCTTGACAAGTAGGACGTGAGAGAACAACTTCCTCTTAGCTGTTATAGCAGTGAGGAAATCTAGCTCTCCCTAAGGAACTGTGCCGTGCGATGCCCTACACGCGGCCTACACAGAGTCACTGGGAGGGGCTTCCGGGTCTGGAGGCCGCGTAGCAGGCCCGTGGAGCCTGCCGGTACTCGGTGTTCTTGCAGGGAATAGGGTGCAAACGCGAGGGGCCTGGGTGTCCTGAACAGCGTACTACAAATAAACTAAAGCAGTCCTGCAACTAAGGCCTCTTGGAAACTGCTGCATGCCTCTGCTTCAGCAGGGCCAAGAAAGGACTTACCTCGAGGCAAGGGCTGACATTCGGTCTCCAGGTAGCTATAGAGGGTAGCAGCATGAGCACCCAAGCAGGCCTGGGAAGCACCATGTTTTATTAGAGGACACTCATCTTCTTCCCAGAGCCATGCTTACCGTGACTAGAGGCCCGTCAAAAGGTGTGTCTCTGCGTGTGATTCAAGGCCCGAGGAATGGAAGTTTCCAAATGGGAAAGACGGCGTGTGCCATCAGGCCCACGGTTCCAGGTGGACACGCATTATACGTGCCCGTTGATGCAACAAGTCAAAAGACGCACAGCGTACACCCCGGGCCCTTCCCTGAATCAACTTGTTTACGCGGGGTGCTCTGCGTGTAGCGAACTCCCTCAAGCAAGGCAGGCTCTAGTTAGGCCGAGGAGCATTTGCCTCTTCCAAAAGACTGCAGTGTTTCATGAAGAACTGTGCTTTCGTTGCTGCTGGAACACAAGCTGACTTTCTCCTTGAAGAGAGTGACTTTCCAACGGAGGTCCCTGAAGGAATCCTAAGCGGACTATTTTCTCAGGGCAACTCAGAGAATGTCCAAAATGTCAAAAGGTAGGGGTTGAGTGTGCCTGCATGTCTGGGTGTGCACACATCTGTGCAAATATTGGGGTGAGGGTGCCTGCGTGTATGGGTGTGTGAGAGAAGCTGAAAGACGGTCAAAAATGTTCGAAAGTTCCATGGCCCGGTGGACTGGCTAGAAATGCGTTCCTGGTGCCGTTGGAGTGCTGAGGAATTGTAGCAGTCCCAAGGAAGAGTGCTGTGTGTTGTCCACTCGGCGTACACAGAGGGCCTCTGAAGGGCCTACTGGCCTGGGTGTTGCTCAACATGCCCACAGAGGCCAGGCGGCCGGGGCGTACTCAGTGATGTTGTGGGGGAAAGGGGGCACACCCGAGGCGTCTAGGCATCCTGAAAACCGAACCAGCGTTAAAATAAAGTGCCACACCGGCCAGGACCTCAAAGAGCTGCTGTACGCTCCGTTCCTGCAGGGCTAACTCAAAGACTTTCTCGAGGTGTGTAATCACGTCGACATTGCCTTTGGGCCGACAGCCTGACAGGATGAGCTACCAGCCAGGCTATGGAAGCACCCTGGTTGTTTAGAGGAAAACTCCTTTCCTTCCCAGAGCCCTGCCTCCACCGACCCGAGGCCCGTCACAAACGGTGTTCTTTAGGCAGCTTCAAGGCAGCATGAATGGAGGCTTCAAAATGGGGAAGCGAGGCTTGGGCCTTCAGGTCTCCCCTTGCCTTGAACACGGAGCCTACCTCCCTGTGACTTCTGACAAGTCAGAAGAGGAGGCTCTAGCTACACACAGGTCCGTTCCCTGAATCGCCTTATCTTCCCGGGGTGTTCCGCAGATAGCGAACACGGTCCTCCAAGGAATGCACTAGGGAGGCTATGGGGCCTTAGCCTCTTCTGAAAGCCTGCAGTGTAAGAGGAAGAACTGTGCTTTAGTGGCAGTAGGAAGGCAAGCCGACTTTCTCCTGCCGGTATAGGGTCTTCAGGTATGAGTGCCTAGAAGGAATGCCAAGCAGGTTTGTTTTCCCCGTGCAGCTCAGTCTAGGAGAATGAGGCAGAACTGCATGACATGTGGGACGCCAGAGAACAGTTTTCCTGGAGCTGTTGGAGTGCTGGGGAAAGCTATCTCTCCCAAAGAAGAGTGCCGTGTGTTGCCCTGCCCTCGGCAATCACAGAGTGAGTGGGAAGGGCTTCCGGCCCGGGCAGTTTCTTTGCAGGCCCGGGGAGCCTGCCGGTACTCAGTGTCCTTGCAGGGAATAGGGTGCCCACGCGAGGGTCCTAGGTGTCTTGAAAAGCGTACGAACACGAAAATAAAGCCGAGCTGCGACTAAGGCCTCGTGGAAACTGCTCGAAGCTTCCGCCTCAGCAGGGCTCTTAGAAGGCCTTACCTGGAGGTACGTCCTCACATCGAGCTTCCCTTTAGCCCTAGAGCATGACAGGCGGAGCTCTTACCGGGACTCTGGAAGCACCCTGTTGACTTATAGAAAACTGCTTCTCTTCCACGAGCCCTGACTCCAGCGACTAGGGGCCCGTCCCAAACGGTTTTATGCAGGCAGCTTCGAGGCGGCATGAGTGGTTCTTTAAAAATGAGAATGCAAGGCTTGCGTCATCAGGCCCCCACTTCCAGTCAACACGTTGACTACCGCCTTGTGATTCGTAGCTAGTCAAAAGAGGCTCCAGCTACACACAGGTCCCTTCCCTGAATCCACTTTTCTTCACAGGCTGTTCTGCCTGTAGCTAACTCGCTCATCCAAGGACTGCACTAGGGAGGCTCTCGGGCCTTAGCGTCTTCTGAAAGCTTGCAGTGTAACAGGCAGAACTCTGCTTTAGTGGCAGTAGGAATGCAAGCTGACTTTCTCCTGCAGGTATGGGGTCTTCAGGTATGAGTGCCTAGAAGGAATGCCAAGCAGTTTCGGTTTCCCCGTGCAGCTCACTCGAGGACAATGGGGGCAGAACTGCATGACATGTGGGACGCCAGAGAACAGTTTTCCTGGAGCTGTTGGAGTGCTGGGGAAAGCTATCTCTCCCAAAGAAGAGTGCCGTGTGTTGCCCTGCCCTCGGCAATCAGAGAGTGAGTGGGAAGGGCTTCCGGCCCGGGCAGTTTCTTTGCAGGCCCGGGGAGCCTGCCGGTACTCAGTGTCCTTGCAGGGAATAGGGTGCCCCGCTAGGGTCTTACGTGTCTTGAAAAGCGTACGAACTTGAAAATAAAGCAGAAGTCCGACTAAGGTCTCGTGGAAACTGCTCGAAGCTTCCGCCTCAGCAGGGCTATTGGAAGGCCTTACCTGGAGGTTAAGTCCTCACATCGAGCTTCCCTTTAGCCCTAGAGCATGACAGGATGAGCTCCTAGCGGGGATCTGGAAGCACCCCGTTGATTTAGAGAAAACTGCGTCTCTTCCACGAGCCCTGACTCCAGTGACTAGGGGCCCGTCACAAACGGTGTTATGCAGGTAGCTTCGAGGCAGCATGAATGGAGCTTTCCAAATGGGAATGCAAGGCTT
This sequence comes from Hyperoodon ampullatus, assembly GCF_949752795.1. Classification (NCBI taxonomy): domain Eukaryota; kingdom Metazoa; phylum Chordata; class Mammalia; order Artiodactyla; family Ziphiidae; genus Hyperoodon; species Hyperoodon ampullatus. Next base: position 84,287 of record NW_027640584.1, on the reverse strand, counting down.
GCGTCATCAGGCCCCCACTTCCAGGGAGCACGTGGCCTACCGCCTTGCGAGTCCTAGCAAGTCAAAAGAGACTCTAGCTACACCCTGGTCCCTTCCCTGAATCCACCTTTCTTCACAGGGTGTTCTGCACGTAGCCAACTGCCTCAGGCAAGGAACGCTCTGGGTACGCTCTCGGTCTTTAGCCTCTCCTAAAAGCCTGCACTGTAAGAGGAAGAACTGTACTTCAGTTGCAGCAGGAACGCAAGCTGACCCTCTCCTGGAGGTATGGAGTCCTCGGGTAGGAGTTCCAAGAAGGAATGCGCAGCAGAGGGTTTTTTCTAAGTGCCTCTCAGACTAGGGCCCTGAGGCAGAGTTCCTTGACAAGTAGGACGTGAGAGAACAACTTCCTCTTAGCTGTTATAGCGGTGAGGAAATCTACCTCTCCCTAAGGAACTGTGCCGTGCGATGCCCTACACGCGGCCTACACAGAGTCACTGGGAGGGGCTTCCGGGTCTGGAGGCCGCGTAGCAGGCCCGTGGAGCCTGCCGGTACTCGGTGCTCTTGCAGGGAATAGGGTGCAAACGCGAGGGGCCTGGGTGTCCTGAACAGCGTACTACAAATAAACTAAAGCAGTCCTGCAACTAAGGCCTCTTGGAAACTGCTGCATGCCTCTGCTTCAGCAGGGCCAAGAAAGGACTTACCTCGAGGCAAGGGCTGACATTCGGTCTCCAGGTAGCTATAGAGGGTAGCAGCATGAGCACCCAAGCAGGCCTGGGAAGCACCATGTTTTATTAGAGGACACTCATCTTCTTCCCAGAGCCATGCTTACCGTGACTAGAGGCCCGTCAAAAGGTGTGTCTCTGCGTGTGATTCAAGGCCCGAGGAATGGAAGTTTCCAAATGGGAAAGACGGCGTGTGCCATCAGGCCCACGGTTCCAGGTGGACACGCATTATACGTGCCCGTTGATGCAACAAGTCAAAAGACGCACAGCGTACACCCCGGGCCCTTCCCTGAATCAACTTGTTTACGCGGGGTGCTCTGCGTGTAGCGAACTCCCTCAAGCAAGGCAGGCTCTAGTTAGGCCGAGGAGCATTTGCCTCTTCCAAAAGACTGCAGTGTTTCATGAAGAACTGTGCTTTCGTTGCTGCTGGAACACAAGCTGACTTTCTCCTTGAAGAGAGTGACTTTCCAACGGAGGTCCCTGAAGGAATCCTAAGCGGACTATTTTCTCAGGGCAACTCAGAGAATGTCCAAAATGTCGAAAGGTAGGGGTTGAGTGTGCCTGCATGTCTGGGTGTGCACACATCTGTGCAAATATTGGGGTGAGGGTGCCTGCGTGTATGGGTGTGTGAGAGAAGCTGAAAGACGGTCAAAAATGTTCGAAAGTTCCATGGCCCGGTGGACTGGCTAGAAATGCGTTCCTGGTGCCGTTGGAGTGCTGAGGAATTGTAGCAGTCCCAAGGAAAAGTGCTGTGTGTTGCCCACTCGGCGTACACAGAGGGCCTCTGAAGGGCCTACTGGCCTGGGTGTTGCTCAACATGCCCACAGAGGCCAGGCGGCCGGGGCGTACTCAGTGATGTTGTGGGGGAAAGGGGGCACACCCGAGGCGTCCAGGCGTCCTGAAAACCGAACCAGCGTTAAAATAAAGTGCCACACCGACCAGGACGTCAAAGAGCTGCTGTACGCTCCGTTCCTGCAGGGCTAACTCAAAGACTTTCTCGAGGTGTGTAATCACGTCGACATTGCCTTTGGTCCGACAGCCTGACAGGATGAGCTACCAGCCAGGCTATGGAAGCACCCTGGTTGTTTAGAGGAAAACTCCTTTCCTTCCCAGAGCCCTGCCTCCACCGACCCGAGGCCCGTCACAAACGGTGTTCTTTAGGCAGCTTCAAGGCAGCATGAATGGAGGCTTCAAAATGGGGAAGCGAGGCTTGGGCCTTCAGGTCTCCCCTTGCCTTGAACACGGAGCCTACCTCCCTGTGACTTCTGACAAGTCAGAAGAGGAGGCTCTAGCTACACACAGGTCCGTTCCCTGAATCGCCTTATCTTCCCGGGGTGTTCCGCAGATAGCGAACACGGTCCTCCAAGGAATGCACTAGGGAGGCTATGGGGCCTTAGCCTCTTCTGAAAGCCTGCAGTGTAAGAGGAAGAACTGTGCTTTAGTGGCAGTAGGAAGGCAAGCCGACTTTCTCCTGCCGGTATAGGGTCTTCAGGTATGAGTGCCTAGAAGGAATGCCAAGCAGGTTTGTTTTCCCCGTGCAGCTCAGTCTAGGAGAATGAGGCAGAACTGCATGACATGTGGGACGCCAGAGAACAGTTTTCCTGGAGCTGTTGGAGTGCTGGGGAAAGCTATCTCTCCCAAAGAAGAGTGCCGTGTGTTGCCCTGCCCTCGGCAATCACAGAGTGAGTGGGAAGGGCTTCCGGCCCGGGCAGTTTCTTTGCAGGCCCGGGGAGCCTGCCGGTACTCAGTGTCCTTGCAGGGAATAGGGTGCCCACGCGAGGGTCCTAGGTGTCTTGAAAAGCGTACGAACACGAAAATAAAGCCGAGCTGCGACTAAGGCCTCGTGGAAACTGCTCGAAGCTTCCGCCTCAGCAGGGCTCTTAGAAGGCCTTACCTGGAGGTACGTCCTCACATCGAGCTTCCCTTTAGCCCTAGAGCATGACAGGCGGAGCTCTTACCGGGACTCTGGAAGCACCCTGTTGACTTATAGAAAACTGCTTCTCTTCCACGAGCCCTGACTCCAGCGACTAGGGGCCCGTCCCAAACGGTTTTATGCAGGCAGCTTCGAGGCGGCATGAGTGGTTCTTTAAAAATGAGAATGCAAGGCTTGCGTCATCAGGCCCCCACTTCCAGTCAACACGTTGACTACCGCCTTGTGATTCGTAGCTAGTCAAAAGAGGCTCCAGCTACACACAGGTCCCTTCCCTGAATCCACTTTTCTTCACAGGCTGTTCTGCCTGTAGCTAACTCGCTCATCCAAGGACTGCACTAGGGAGGCTCTCGGGCCTTAGCGTCTTCTGAAAGCTTGCAGTGTAACAGGCAGAACTCTGCTTTAGTGGCAGTAGGAATGCAAGCTGACTTTCTCCTGCAGGTATGGGGTCTTCAGGTATGAGTGCCTAGAAGGAATGCCAAGCAGTTTCGGTTTCCCCGTGCAGCTCACTCGAGGACAATGGGGGCAGAACTGCATGACATGTGGGACGCCAGAGAACAGTTTTCCTGGAGCTGTTGGAGTGCTGGGGAAAGCTATCTCTCCCAAAGAAGAGTGCCGTGTGTTGCCCTGCCCTCGGCAATCAGAGAGTGAGTGGGAAGGGCTTCCGGCCCGGGCAGTTTCTTTGCAGGCCCGGGGAGCCTGCCGGTACTCAGTGTCCTTGCAGGGAATAGGGTGCCCCGCTAGGGTCTTACGTGTCTTGAAAAGCGTACGAACTTGAAAATAAAGCAGAAGTCCGACTAAGGTCTCGTGGAAACTGCTCGAAGCTTCCGCCTCAGCAGGGCTATTGGAAGGCCTTACCTGGAGGTTAAGTCCTCACATCGAGCTTCCCTTTAGCCCTAGAGCATGACAGGATGAGCTCCTAGCGGGGATCTGGAAGCACCCCGTTGATTTAGAGAAAACTGCGTCTCTTCCACGAGCCCTGACTCCAGTGACTAGGGGCCCGTCACAAACGGTGTTATGCAGGTAGCTTCGAGGCAGCATGAATGGAGCTTTCCAAATGGGAATGCAAGGCTTGCGTCATCAGGCCCCCACTTCCAGGGAGCACGTGGCCTACCGCCTTGCGAGTCCTAGCAAGTCAAAAGAGACTCTAGCTACACCCTGGTCCCTTCCCTGAATCCACCTTTCTTCACAGGGTGTTCTGCACGTAGCCAACTGCCTCAGGCAAGGAACGCTCTGGGTACGCTCTCGGTCTTTAGCCTCTCCTAAAAGCCTGCACTGTAAGAGGAAGAACTGTACTTCAGTTGCAGCAGGAACGCAAGCTGACCCTCTCCTGGAGGTATGGAGTCCTCGGGTAGGAGTTCCAAGAAGGAATGCGCAGCAGAGGGTTTTTTCTAAGTGCCTCTCAGACTAGGGCCCTGAGGCAGAGTTCCTTGACAAGTAGGACGTGAGAGAACAACTTCCTCTTAGCTGTTATAGCGGTGAGGAAATCTAGCTCTCCCTAAGGAACTGTGCCGTGCGATGCCCTACACGCGGCCTACACAGAGTCACTGGGAGGGGCTTCCGGGTCTGGAGGCCGCGTAGCAGGCCCGTGGAGCCTGCCGGTACTCGGTGTTCTTGCAGGGAATAGGGTGCAAACGCGAGGGGCCTGGGTGTCCTGAACAGCGTACTACAAATAAACTAAAGCAGTCCTGCAACTAAGGCCTCTTGGAAACTGCTGCATGCCTCTGCTTCAGCAGGGCCAAGAAAGGACTTACCTCGAGGCAAGGGCTGACATTCGGTCTCCAGGTAGCTATAGAGGGTAGCAGCATGAGCACCCAAGCAGGCCTGGGAAGCACCATGTTTTATTAGAGGACACTCATCTTCTTCCCAGAGCCATGCTTACCGTGACTAGAGGCCCGTCAAAAGGTGTGTCTCTGCGTGTGATTCAAGGCCCGAGGAATGGAAGTTTCCAAATGGGAAAGACGGCGTGTGCCATCAGGCCCACGGTTCCAGGTGGACACGCATTATACGTGCCCGTTGATGCAACAAGTCAAAAGACGCACAGCGTACACCCCGGGCCCTTCCCTGAATCAACTTGTTTACGCGGGGTGCTCTGCGTGTAGCGAACTCCCTCAAGCAAGGCAGGCTCTAGTTAGGCCGAGGAGCATTTGCCTCTTCCAAAAGACTGCAGTGTTTCATGAAGAACTGTGCTTTCGTTGCTGCTGGAACACAAGCTGACTTTCTCCTTGAAGAGAGTGACTTTCCAACGGAGGTCCCTGAAGGAATCCTAAGCGGACTATTTTCTCAGGGCAACTCAGAGAATGTCCAAAATGTCGAAAGGTAGGGGTTGAGTGTGCCTGCATGTCTGGGTGTGCACACATCTGTGCAAATATTGGGGTGAGGGTGCCTGCGTGTATGGGTGTGTGAGAGAAGCTGAAAGACGGTCAAAAATGTTCGAAAGTTCCATGGCCCGGTGGACTGGCTAGAAATGCGTTCCTGGTGCCGTTGGAGTGCTGAGGAATTGTAGCAGTCCCAAGGAAAAGTGCTGTGTGTTGTCCACTCGGCGTACACAGAGGGCCTCTGAAGCGCCTACTGGCCTGGGTGTTGCTCAACATGCCCACAGAGGCCAGGCGGCCGGGGCGTACTCAGTGATGTTGTGGGGGAAAGGGGGCACACCCGAGGCGTCTAGGCGTCCTGAAAACCGAACCAGCGTTAAAATAAAGTGCCACACCGACCAGGACCTCAAAGAGCTGCTGTACGCTCCGTTCCTGCAGGGCTAACTCAAAGACTTTCTCGAGGTGTGTAATCACGTCGACATTGCCTTTGGTCCGACAGCCTGACAGGATGAGCTACCAGCCAGGCTATGGAAGCACCCTGGTTGTTTAGAGGAAAACTCCTTTCCTTCCCAGAGCCCTGCCTCCACCGACCCGAGGCCCGTCACAAACGGTGTTCTTTAGGCAGCTTCAAGGCAGCATGAATGGAGGCTTCAAAATGGGGAAGCGAGGCTTGGGCCTTCAGGTCTCCCCTTGCCTTGAACACGGAGCCTACCTCCCTGTGACTTCTGACAAGTCAGAAGAGGAGGCTCTAGCTACACACAGGTCCGTTCCCTGAATCGCCTTATCTTCCCGGGGTGTTCCGCAGATAGCGAACACGGTCCTCCAAGGAATGCACTAGGGAGGCTATGGGGCCTTAGCCTCTTCTGAAAGCCTGCAGTGTAAGAGGAAGAACTGTGCTTTAGTGGCAGTAGGAAGGCAAGCCGACTTTCTCCTGCCGGTATAGGGTCTTCAGGTATGAGTGCCTAGAAGGAATGCCAAGCAGGTTTGTTTTCCCCGTGCAGCTCAGTCTAGGAGAATGAGGCAGAACTGCATGACATGTGGGACGCCAGAGAACAGTTTTCCTGGAGCTGTTGGAGTGCTGGGGAAAGCTATCTCTCCCAAAGAAGAGTGCCGTGTGTTGCCCTGCCCTCGGCAATCACAGAGTGAGTGGGAAGGGCTTCCGGCCCGGGCAGTTTCTTTGCAGGCCCGGGGAGCCTGCCGGTACTCAGTGTCCTTGCAGGGAATAGGGTGCCCACGCGAGGGTCCTAGGTGTCTTGAAAAGCGTACGAACACGAAAATAAAGCCGAGCTGCGACTAAGGCCTCGTGGAAACTGCTCGAAGCTTCCGCCTCAGCAGGGCTCTTAGAAGGCCTTACCTGGAGGTACGTCCTCACATCGAGCTTCCCTTTAGCCCTAGAGCATGACAGGCGGAGCTCTTACCGGGACTCTGGAAGCACCCTGTTGACTTATAGAAAACTGCTTCTCTTCCACGAGCCCTGACTCCAGCGACTAGGGGCCCGTCCCAAACGGTTTTATGCAGGCAGCTTCGAGGCGGCATGAGTGGTTCTTTAAAAATGAGAATGCAAGGCTTGCGTCATCAGGCCCCCACTTCCAGTCAACACGTTGACTACCGCCTTGTGATTCGTAGCTAGTCAAAAGAGGCTCCAGCTACACACAGGTCCCTTCCCTGAATCCACTTTTCTTCACAGGCTGTTCTGCCTGTAGCTAACTCGCTCATCCAAGGACTGCACTAGGGAGGCTCTCGGGCCTTAGCGTCTTCTGAAAGCTTGCAGTGTAACAGGCAGAACTCTGCTTTAGTGGCAGTAGGAATGCAAGCTGACTTTCTCCTGCAGGTATGGGGTCTTCAGGTATGAGTGCCTAGAAGGAATGCCAAGCAGTTTCGGTTTCCCCGTGCAGCTCACTCGAGGACAATGGGGGCAGAACTGCATGACATGTGGGACGCCAGAGAACAGTTTTCCTGGAGCTGTTGGAGTGCTGGGGAAAGCTATCTCTCCCAAAGAAGAGTGCCGTGTGTTGCCCTGCCCTCGGCAATCAGAGAGTGAGTGGGAAGGGCTTCCGGCCCGGGCAGTTTCTTTGCAGGCCCGGGGAGCCTGCCGGTACTCAGTGTCCTTGCAGGGAATAGGGTGCCCCGCTAGGGTCTTACGTGTCTTGAAAAGCGTACGAACTTGAAAATAAAGCAGAAGTCCGACTAAGGTCTCGTGGAAACTGCTCGAAGCTTCCGCCTCAGCAGGGCTATTGGAAGGCCTTACCTGGAGGTTAAGTCCTCACATCGAGCTTCCCTTTAGCCCTAGAGCATGACAGGATGAGCTCCTAGCGGGGATCTGGAAGCACCCCGTTGATTTAGAGAAAACTGCGTCTCTTCCACGAGCCCTGACTCCAGTGACTAGGGGCCCGTCAGAAACGGTGTTATGCAGGTAGCTTCGAGGCAGCATGAATGGAGCTTTCCAAATGGGAATGCAAGGCTTGCGTCATCAGGCCCCCACTTCCAGGGAGCACGTGGCCTACCGCCTTGCGAGTCCTAGCAAGTCAAAAGAGACTCTAGCTACACCCTGGTCCCTTCCCTGAATCCACCTTTCTTCACAGGGTGTTCTGCACGTAGCCAACTGCCTCAGGCAAGGAACGCTCTGGGTACGCTCTCGGTCTTTAGCCTCTCCTAAAAGCCTGCACTGTAAGAGGAAGAACTGTACTTCAGTTGCAGCAGGAACGCAAGCTGACCCTCTCCTGGAGGTATGGAGTCCTCGGGTAGGAGTTCCAAGAAGGAATGCGCAGCAGAGGGTTTTTTCTAAGTGCCTCTCAGACTAGGGCCCTGAGGCAGAGTTCCTTGACAAGTAGGACGTGAGAGAACAACTTCCTCTTAGCTGTTATAGCGGTGAGGAAATCTAGCTCTCCCTAAGGAACTGTGCCGTGCGATGCCCTACACGCGGCCTACACAGAGTCACTGGGAGGGGCTTCCGGGTCTGGAGGCCGCGTAGCAGGCCCGTGGAGCCTGCCGGTACTCGGTGTTCTTGCAGGGAATAGGGTGCAAACGCGAGGGGCCTGGGTGTCCTGAACAGCGTACTACAAATAAACTAAAGCAGTCCTGCAACTAAGGCCTCTTGGAAACTGCTGCATGCCTCTGCTTCAGCAGGGCCAAGAAAGGACTTACCTCGAGGCAAGGGCTGACATTCGGTCTCCAGGTAGCTATAGAGTGTAGCAGCATGAGCACCCAAGCAGGCCTGGGAAGCACCATGTTTTATTAGAGGACACTCATCTTCTTCCCAGAGCCATGCTTACCGTGACTAGAGGCCCGTCAAAAGGTGTGTCTCTGCGTGTGATTCAAGGCCCGAGGAATGGAAGTTTCCAAATGGGAAAGACGGCGTGTGCCATCAGGCCCACGGTTCCAGGTGGACACGCATTATACGTGCCCGTTGATGCAACAAGTCAAAAGACGCACAGCGTACACCCCGGGCCCTTCCCTGAATCAACTTGTTTACGCGGGGTGCTCTGCGTGTAGCGAACTCCCTCAAGCAAGGCAGGCTCTAGTTAGGCCGAGGAGCATTTGCCTCTTCCAAAAGACTGCAGTGTTTCATGAAGAACTGTGCTTTCGTTGCTGCTGGAACACAAGCTGACTTTCTCCTTGAAGAGAGTGACTTTCCAACGGAGGTCCCTGAAGGAATCCTAAGCGGACTATTTTCTCAGGGCAACTCAGAGAATGTCCAAAATGTCGAAAGGTAGGGGTTGAGTGTGCCTGCATGTCTGGGTGTGCACACATCTGTGCAAATATTGGGGTGAGGGTGCCTGCGTGTATGGGTGTGTGAGAGAAGCTGAAAGACGGTCAAAAATGTTCGAAAGTTCCATGGCCCGGTGGACTGGCTAGAAATGCGTTCCTGGTGCCGTTGGAGTGCTGAGGAATTGTAGCAGTCCCAAGGAAGAGTGCTGTGTGTTGTCCACTCGGCGTACACAGAGGGCCTCTGAAGGGCCTACTGGCCTGGGTGTTGCTCAACATGCCCACAGAGGCCAGGCGGCCGGGGCGTACTCAGTGATGTTGTGGGGGAAAGGGGGCACACCCGAGGCGTCTAGGCGTCCTGAAAACCGAACCAGCGTTAAAATAAAGTGCCACACCGGCCAGGACCTCAAAGAGCTGCTGTACGCTCCGTTCCTGCAGGGCTAACTCAAAGACATTCTCGAGGTGTGTAATCACGTCGACATTGCCTTTGGGCCGACAGCCTGACAGGATGAGCTACCAGCCAGGCTATGGAAGCACCCTGGTTGTTTAGAGGAAAACTCCTTTCCTTCCCAGAGCCCTGCCTCCACCGACCCGAGGCCCGTCACAAACGGTGTTCTTTAGGCAGCTTCAAGGCAGCATGAATGGAGGCTTCAAAATGGGGAAGCGAGGCTTGGGCCTTCAGGTCTCCCCTTGCCTTGAACACGGAGCCTACCTCCCTGTGACTTCTGACAAGTCAGAAGAGGAGGCTCTAGCTACACACAGGTCCGTTCCCTGAATCGCCTTATCTTCCCGGGGTGTTCCGCAGATAGCGAACACGGTCCTCCAAGGAATGCACTAGGGAGGCTATGGGGCCTTAGCCTCTTCTGAAAGCCTGCAGTGTAAGAGGAAGAACTGTGCTTTAGTGGCAGTAGGAAGGCAAGCCGACTTTCTCCTGCCGGTATAGGGTCTTCAGGTATGAGTGCCTAGAAGGAATGCCAAGCAGGTTTGTTTTCCCCGTGCAGCTCAGTCTAGGAGAATGAGGCAGAACTGCATGACATGTGGGACTCCAGAGAACAGTTTTCCTGGAGCTGTTGGAGTGCTGGGGAAAGCTATCTCTCCCAAAGAAGAGTGCCGTGTGTTGCCCTGCCCTCGGCAATCACAGAGTGAGTGGGAAGGGCTTCCGGCCCGGGCAGTTTCTTTGCAGGCCCGGGGAGCCTGCCGGTACTCAGTGTCCTTGCAGGGAATAGGGTGCCCACGCGAGGGTCCTAGGTGTCTTGAAAAGCGTACGAACACGAAAATAAAGCCGAGCTGCGACTAAGGCCTCGTGGAAACTGCTCGAAGCTTCCGCCTCAGCAGGGCTCTTAGAAGGCCTTACCTGGAGGTACGTCCTCACATCGAGCTTCCCTTTAGCCCTAGAGCATGACAGGCGGAGCTCTTACCGGGACTCTGGAAGCACCCTGTTGACTTATAGAAAACTGCTTCTCTTCCACGAGCCCTGACTCCAGCGACTAGGGGCCCGTCCCAAACGGTTTTATGCAGGCAGCTTCGAGGCGGCATGAGTGGTTCTTTAAAAATGAGAATGCAAGGCTTGCGTCATCAGGCCCCCACTTCCAGTCAACACGTTGACTACCGCCTTGTGATTCGTAGCTAGTCAAAAGAGGCTCCAGCTACACACAGGTCCCTTCCCTGAATCCACTTTTCTTCACAGGCTGTTCTGCCTGTAGCTAACTCGCTCATCCAAGGACTGCACTAGGGAGGCTCTCGGGCCTTAGCGTCTTCTGAAAGCTTGCAGTGTAACAGGCAGAACTCTGCTTTAGTGGCAGTAGGAATGCAAGCTGACTTTCTCCTGCAGGTATGGGGTCTTCAGGTATGAGTGCCTAGAAGGAATGCCAAGCAGTTTCGGTTTCCCCGTGCAGCTCACTCGAGGACAATGGGGGCAGAACTGCATGACATGTGGGACGCCAGAGAACAGTTTTCCTGGAGCTGTTGGAGTGCTGGGGAAAGCTATCTCTCCCAAAGAAGAGTGCCGTGTGTTGCCCTGCCCTCGGCAATCAGAGAGTGAGTGGGAAGGGCTTCCGGCCCGGGCAGTTTCTTTGCAGGCCCGGGGAGCCTGCCGGTACTCAGTGTCCTTGCAGGGAATAGGGTGCCCCGCTAGGGTCTTACGTGTCTTGAAAAGCGTACGAACTTGAAAATAAAGCAGAAGTCCGACTAAGGTCTCGTGGAAACTGCTCGAAGCTTCCGCCTCAGCAGGGCTATTGGAAGGCCTTACCTGGAGGTTAAGTCCTCACATCGAGCTTCCCTTTAGCCCTAGAGCATGACAGGATGAGCTCCTAGCGGGGATCTGGAAGCACCCCGTTGATTTAGAGAAAACTGCGTCTCTTCCACGAGCCCTGACTCCAGTGACTAGGGGCCCGTCACAAACGGTGTTATGCAGGTAGCTTCGAGGCAGCATGAATGGAGCTTTCCAAATGGGAATGCAAGGCTTGCGTCATCAGGCCCCCACTTCCAGGGAGCACGTGGCCTACCGCCTTGCGAGTCCTAGCAAGTCAAAAGAGACTCTAGCTACACCCTGGTCCCTTCCCTGAATCCACCTTTCTTCACAGGGTGTTCTGCACGTAGCCAACTGCCTCAGGCAAGGAACGCTCTGGGTACGCTCTCGGTCTTTAGCCTCTCCTAAAAGCCTGCACTGTAAGAGGAAGAACTGTACTTCAGTTGCAGCGGGAACGCAAGCTGACCCTCTCCTGGAGGTATGGAGTCCTCGGGTAGGAGTTCCAAGAAGGAATGCGCAGCAGAGGGTTTTTTCTAAGTGCCTCTCAGACTAGGGCCCTGAGGCAGAGTTCCTTGACAAGTAGGACGTGAGAGAACAACTTCCTCTTAGCTGTTATAGCGGTGAGGAAATCTAGCTCTCCCTAAGGAACTGTGCCGTGCGATGCCCTACACGCGGCCTACACAGAGTCACTGGGAGGGGCTTCCGGGTCTGGAGGCCGCGTAGCAGGCCCGTGGAGCCTGCCGGTACTCGGTGTTCTTGCAGGGAATAGGGTGCAAACGCGAGGGGCCTGGGTGTCCTGAACAGCGTACTACAAATAAACTAAAGCAGTCCTGCAACTAAGGCCTCTTGGAAACTGCTGCATGCCTCTGCTTCAGCAGGGCCAAGAAAGGACTTACCTCGAGGCAAGGGCTGACATTCGGTCTCCAGGTAGCTATAGAGGGTAGCAGCATGAGCACCCAAGCAGGCCTGGGAAGCACCATGTTTTATTAGAGGACACTCATCTTCTTCCCAGAGCCATGCTTACCGTGACTAGAGGCCCGTCAAAAGGTGTGTCTCTGCGTGTGATTCAAGGCCCGAGGAATGGAAGTTTCCAAATGGGAAAGACGGCGTGTGCCATCAGGCCCACGGTTCCAGGTGGACACGCATTATACGTGCCCGTTGATGCAACAAGTCAAAAGACGCACAGCGTACACCCCGGGCCCTTCCCTGAATCAACTTGTTTACGCGGGGTGCTCTGCGTGTAGCGAACTCCCTCAAGCAAGGCAGGCTCTAGTTAGGCCGAGGAGCATTTGCCTCTTCCAAAAGACTGCAGTGTTTCATGAAGAACTGTGCTTTCGTTGCTGCTGGAACACAAGCTGACTTTCTCCTTGAAGAGAGTGACTTTCCAACGGAGGTCCCTGAAGGAATCCTAAGCGGACTATTTTCTCAGGGCAACTCAGAGAATGTCCAAAATGTCGAAAGGTAGGGGTTGAGTGTGCCTGCATGTCTGGGTGTGCACACATCTGTGCAAATATTGGGGTGAGGGTGCCTGCGTGTATGGGTGTGTGAGAGAAGCTGAAAGACGGTCAAAAATGTTCGAAAGTTCCATGGCCCGGTGGACTGGCTAGAAATGCGTTCCTGGTGCCGTTGGAGTGCTGAGGAATTGTAGCAGTCCCAAGGAAGAGTGCTGTGTGTTGTCCACTCGGCGTACACAGAGGGCCTCTGAAGGGCCTACTGGCCTGGGTGTTGCTCAACATGCCCACAGAGGCCAGGCGGCCGGGGCGTACTCAGTGATGTTGTGGGGGAAAGGGGGCACACCCGAGGCGCCTAGGCGTCCTGAAAACCGAACCAGCGTTAAAATAAAGTGCCACACCGGCCAGGACCTCAAAGAGCTGCTGTACGCTCCGTTCCTGCAGGGCTAACTCAAAGACTTTCTCGAGGTGTGTAATCACGTCGACATTGCCTTTGGGCCGACAGCCTGACAGGATGAGCTACCAGCCAGGCTATGGAAGCACCCTGGTTGTTTAGAGGAAAACTCCTTTCCTTCCCAGAGCCCTGCCTCCACCGACCCGAGGCCCGTCACAAACGGTGTTCTTTAGGCAGCTTCAAGGCAGCATGAATGGAGGCTTCAAAATGGGGAAGCGAGGCTTGGGCCTTCAGGTCTCCCCTTGCCTTGAACACGGAGCCTACCTCCCTGTGACTTCTGACAAGTCAGAAGAGGAGGCTCTAGCTACACACAGGTCCGTTCCCTGAATCGCCTTATCTTCCCGGGGTGTTCCGCAGATAGCGAACACGGTCCTCCAAGGAATGCACTAGGGAGGCTATGGGGCCTTAGCCTCTTCTGAAAGCCTGCAGTGTAAGAGGAAGAACTGTGCTTTAGTGGCAGTAGGAAGGCAAGCCGACTTTCTCCTGCCGGTATAGGGTCTTCAGGTATGAGTGCCTAGAAGGAATGCCAAGCAGGTTTGTTTTCCCCGTGCAGCTCAGTCTAGGAGAATGAGGCAGAACTGCATGACATGTGGGACGCCAGAGAACAGTTTTCCTGGAGCTGTTGGAGTGCTGGGGAAAGCTATCTCTCCCAAAGAAGAGTGCCGTGTGTTGCCCTGCCCTCGGCAATCACAGAGTGAGTGGGAAGGGCTTCCGGCCCGGGCAGTTTCTTTGCAGGCCCGGGGAGCCTGCCGGTACTCAGTGTCCTTGCAGGGAATAGGGTGCCCACGCGAGGGTCCTAGGTGTCTTGAAAAGCGTACGAACACGAAAATAAAGCCGAGCTGCGACTAAGGCCTCGTGGAAACTGCTCGAAGCTTCCGCCTCAGCAGGGCTCTTAGAAGGCCTTACCTGGAGGTACGTCCTCACATCGAGCTTCCCTTTAGCCCTAGAGCATGACAGGCGGAGCTCTTACCGGGACTCTGGAAGCACCCTGTTGACTTATAGAAAACTGCTTCTCTTCCACGAGCCCTGACTCCAGCGACTAGGGGCCCGTCCCAAACGGTTTTATGCAGGCAGCTTCGAGGCGGCATGAGTGGTTCTTTAAAAATGAGAATGCAAGGCTTGCGTCATCAGGCCCCCACTTCCAGTCAACACGTTGACTACCGCCTTGTGATTCGTAGCTAGTCAAAAGAGGCTCCAGCTACACACAGGTCCCTTCCCTGAATCCACTTTTCTTCACAGGCTGTTCTGCCTGTAGCTAACTCGCTCATCCAAGGACTGCACTAGGGAGGCTCTCGGGCCTTAGCGTCTTCTGAAAGCTTGCAGTGTAACAGGCAGAACTCTGCTTTAGTGGCAGTAGGAATGCAAGCTGACTTTCTCCTGCAGGTATGGGGTCTTCAGGTATGAGTGCCTAGAAGGAATGCCAAGCAGTTTCGGTTTCCCCGTGCAGCTCACTCGAGGACAATGGGGGCAGAACTGCATGACATGTGGGACGCCAGAGAACAGTTTTCCTGGAGCTGTTGGAGTGCTGGGGAAAGCTATCTCTCCCAAAGAAGAGTGCCGTGTGTTGCCCTGCCCTCGGCAATCAGAGAGTGAGTGGGAAGGGCTTCCGGCCCGGGCAGTTTCTTTGCAGGCCCGGGGAGCCTGCCGGTACTCAGTGTCCTTGCAGGGAATAGGGTGCCCCGCTAGGGTCTTACGTGTCTTGAAAAGCGTACGAACTTGAAAATAAAGCAGAAGTCCGACTAAGGTCTCGTGGAAACTGCTCGAAGCTTCCGCCTCAGCAGGGCTATTGGAAGGCCTTACCTGGAGGTTAAGTCCTCACATCGAGCCTCCCTTTAGCCCTAGAGCATGACAGGATGAGCTCCTAGCGGGGATCTGGAAGCACCCCGTTGATTTAGAGAAAACTGCGTCTCTTCCACGAGCCCTGACTCCAGTGACTAGGGGCCCGTCACAAACGGTGTTATGCAGGTAGCTTCGAGGCAGCATGAATGGAGCTTTCCAAATGGGAATGCAAGGCTTGCGTCATCAGGCCCCCACTTCCAGGGAGCACGTGGCCTACCGCCTTGCGAGTCCTAGCAAGTCAAAAGAGACTCTAGCTACACCCTGGTCCCTTCCCTGAATCCACCTTTCTTCACAGGGTGTTCTGCACGTAGCCAACTGCCTCAGGCAAGGAACGCTCTGGGTACGCTCTCGGTCTTTAGCCTCTCCTAAAAGCCTGCACTGTAAGAGGAAGAACTGTACTTCAGTTGCAGCGGGAACGCAAGCTGACCCTCTCCTGGAGGTATGGAGTCCTCGGGTAGGAGTTCCAAGAAGGAATGCGCAGCAGAGGGTTTTTTCTAAGTGCCTCTCAGACTAGGGCCCTGAGGCAGAGTTTCTTGACAAGTAGGACGTGAGAGAACAACTTCCTCTTAGCTGTTATAGCGGTGAGGAAATCTAGCTCTCCCTAAGGAACTGTGCCGTGCGATGCCCTACACGCGGCCTACACAGAGTCACTGGGAGGGGCTTCCGGGTCTGGAGGCCGCGTAGCAGGCCCGTGGAGCCTGCCGGTACTCGGTGTTCTTGCAGGGAATAGGGTGCAAACGCGAGGGGCCTGGGTGTCCTGAACAGCGTACTACAAATAAACTAAAGCAGTCCTGCAACTAAGGCCTCTTGGAAACTGCTGCATGCCTCTGCTTCAGCAGGGCCAAGAAAGGACTTACCTCGAGGCAAGGGCTGACATTCGGTCTCCAGGTAGCTATAGAGGGTAGCAGCATGAGCACCCAAGCAGGCCTGGGAAGCACCATGTTTTATTAGAGGACACTCATCTTCTTCCCAGAGCCATGCTTACCGTGACTAGAGGCCCGTCAAAAGGTGTGTCTCTGCGTGTGATTCAAGGCCCGAGGAATGGAAGTTTCCAAATGGGAAAGACGGCGTGTGCCATCAGGCCCACGGTTCCAGGTGGACACGCATTATACGTGCCCGTTGATGCAACAAGTCAAAAGACGCACAGCGTACACCCCGGGCCCTTCCCTGAATCAACTTGTTTACGCGGGGTGCTCTGCGTGTAGCGAACTCCCTCAAGCAAGGCAGGCTCTAGTTAGGCCGAGGAGCATTTGCCTCTTCCAAAAGACTGCAGTGTTTCATGAAGAACTGTGCTTTCGTTGCTGCTGGAACACAAGCTGACTTTCTCCTTGAAGAGAGTGACTTTCCAACGGAGGTCCCTGAAGGAATCCTAAGCGGACTATTTTCTCAGGGCAACTCAGAGAATGTCCAAAATGTCGAAAGGTAGGGGTTGAGTGTGCCTGCATGTCTGGGTGTGCACACATCTGTGCAAATATTGGGGTGAGGGTGCCTGCGTGTATGGGTGTGTGAGAGAAGCTGAAAGACGGTCAAAAATGTTCGAAAGTTCCATGGCCCGGTGGACTGGCTAGAAATGCGTTCCTGGTGCCGTTGGAGTGCTGAGGAATTGTAGCAGTCCCAAGGAAGAGTGCTGTGTGTTGTCCACTCGGCGTACACAGAGGGCCTCTGAAGGGCCTACTGGCCTGGGTGTTGCTCAACATGCCCACAGAGGCCAGGCGGCCGGGGCGTACTCAGTGATGTTGTGGGGGAAAGGGGGCACACCCGAGGCGCCTAGGCGTCCTGAAAACCGAACCAGCGTTAAAATAAAGTGCCACACCGGCCAGGACCTCAAAGAGCTGCTGTACGCTCCGTTCCTGCAGGGCTAACTCAAAGACTTTCTCGAGGTGTGTAATCACGTCGACATTGCCTTTGGGCCGACAGCCTGACAGGATGAGCTACCAGCCAGGCTATGGAAGCACCCTGGTTGTTTAGAGGAAAACTCCTTTCCTTCCCAGAGCCCTGCCTCCACCGACCCGAGGCCCGTCACAAACGGTGTTCTTTAGGCAGCTTCAAGGCAGCATGAATGGAGGCTTCAAAATGGGGAAGCGAGGCTTGGGCCTTCAGGTCTCCCCTTGCCTTGAACACGGAGCCTACCTCCCTGTGACTTCTGACAAGTCAGAAGAGGAGGCTCTAGCTACACACAGGTCCGTTCCCTGAATCGCCTTATCTTCCCGGGGTGTTCCGCAGATAGCGAACACGGTCCTCCAAGGAATGCACTAGGGAGGCTATGGGGCCTTAGCCTCTTCTGAAAGCCTGCAGTGTAAGAGGAAGAACTGTGCTTTAGTGGCAGTAGGAAGGCAAGCCGACTTTCTCCTGCCGGTATAGGGTCTTCAGGTATGAGTGCCTAGAAGGAATGCCAAGCAGGTTTGTTTTCCCCGTGCAGCTCAGTCTAGGAGAATGAGGCAGAACTGCATGACATGTGGGACGCCAGAGAACAGTTTTCCTGGAGCTGTTGGAGTGCTGGGGAAAGCTATCTCTCCCAAAGAAGAGTGCCGTGTGTTGCCCTGCCCTCGGCAATCACAGAGTGAGTGGGAAGGGCTTCCGGCCCGGGCAGTTTCTTTGCAGGCCCGGGGAGCCTGCCGGTACTCAGTGTCCTTGCAGGGAATAGGGTGCCCACGCGAGGGTCCTAGGTGTCTTGAAAAGCGTACGAACACGAAAATAAAGCCGAGCTGCGACTAAGGCCTCGTGGAAACTGCTCGAAGCTTCCGCCTCAGCAGGGCTCTTAGAAGGCCTTACCTGGAGGTACGTCCTCACATCGAGCTTCCCTTTAGCCCTAGAGCATGACAGGCGGAGCTCTTACCGGGACTCTGGAAGCACCCTGTTGACTTATAGAAAACTGCTTCTCTTCCACGAGCCCTGACTCCAGCGACTAGGGGCCCGTCCCAAACGGTTTTATGCAGGCAGCTTCGAGGCGGCATGAGTGGTTCTTTAAAAATGAGAATGCAAGGCTTGCGTCATCAGGCCCCCACTTCCAGTCAACACGTTGACTACCGCCTTGTGATTCGTAGCTAGTCAAAAGAGGCTCCAGCTACACACAGGTCCCTTCCCTGAATCCACTTTTCTTCACAGGCTGTTCTGCCTGTAGCTAACTCGCTCATCCAAGGACTGCACTAGGGAGGCTCTCGGGCCTTAGCGTCTTCTGAAAGCTTGCAGTGTAACAGGCAGAACTCTGCTTTAGTGGCAGTAGGAATGCAAGCTGACTTTCTCCTGCAGGTATGGGGTCTTCAGGTATGAGTGCCTAGAAGGAATGCCAAGCAGTTTCGGTTTCCCCGTGCAGCTCACTCGAGGACAATGGGGGCAGAACTGCATGACATGTGGGACGCCAGAGAACAGTTTTCCTGGAGCTGTTGGAGTGCTGGGGAAAGCTATCTCTCCCAAAGAAGAGTGCCGTGTGTTGCCCTGCCCTCGGCAATCAGAGAGTGAGTGGGAAGGGCTTCCGGCCCGGGCAGTTTCTTTGCAGGCCCGGGGAGCCTGCCGGTACTCAGTGTCCTTGCAGGGAATAGGGTGCCCCGCTAGGGTCTTACGTGTCTTGAAAAGCGTACGAACTTGAAAATAAAGCAGAAGTCCGACTAAGGTCTCGTGGAAACTGCTCGAAGCTTCCGCCTCAGCAGGGCTATTGGAAGGCCTTACCTGGAGGTTAAGTCCTCACATCGAGCTTCCCTTTAGCCCTAGAGCATGACAGGATGAGCTCCTAGCGGGGATCTGGAAGCACCCCGTTGATTTAGAGAAAACTGCGTCTCTTCCACGAGCCCTGACTCCAGTGACTAGGGGCCCGTCACAAACGGTGTTATGCAGGTAGCTTCGAGGCAGCATGAATGGAGCTTTCCAAATGGGAATGCAAGGCTTGCGTCATCAGGCCCCCACTTCCAGGGAGCACGTGGCCTACCGCCTTGCGAGTCCTAGCAAGTCAAAAGAGACTCTAGCTACACCCTGGTCCCTTCCCTGAATCCACCTTTCTTCACAGGGTGTTCTGCACGTAGCCAACTGCCTCAGGCAAGGAACGCTCTGGGTACGCTCTCGGTCTTTAGCCTCTCCTAAAAGCCTGCACTGTAAGAGGAAGAACTGTACTTCAGTTGCAGCGGGAACGCAAGCTGACCCTCTCCTGGAGGTATGGAGTCCTCGGGTAGGAGTTCCAAGAAGGAATGCACAGCAGAGGGTTTTTTCTAAGTGCCTCTCAGACTAGGGCCCTGAGGCAGAGTTCCTTGACAAGTAGGACGTGAGAGAACAACTTCCTCTTAGCTGTTATAGCGGTGAGGAAATCTAGCTCTCCCTAAGGAACTGTGCCGTGCGATGCCCTACACGCGGCCTACACAGAGTCACTGGGAGGGGCTTCCGGGTCTGGAGGCCGCGTAGCAGGCCCGTGGAGCCTGCCGGTACTCGGTGTTCTTGCAGGGAATAGGGTGCAAACGCGAGGGGCCTGGGTGTCCTGAACAGCGTACTACAAATAAACTAAAGCAGTCCTGCAACTAAGGCCTCTTGGAAACTGCTGCATGCCTCTGCTTCAGCAGGGCCAAGAAAGGACTTACCTCGAGGCAAGGGCTGACATTCGGTCTCCAGGTAGCTATAGAGGGTAGCAGCATGAGCACCCAAGCAGGCCTGGGAAGCACCATGTTTTATTAGAGGACACTCATCTTCTTCCCAGAGCCATGCTTACCGTGACTAGAGGCCCGTCAAAAGGTGTGTCTCTGCGTGTGATTCAAGGCCCGAGGAATGGAAGTTTCCAAATGGGAAAGACGGCGTGTGCCATCAGGCCCACGGTTCCAGGTGGACACGCATTATACGTGCCCGTTGATGCAACAAGTCAAAAGACGCACAGCGTACACCCCGGGCCCTTCCCTGAATCAACTTGTTTACGCGGGGTGCTCTGCGTGTAGCGAACTCCCTCAAGCAAGGCAGGCTCTAGTTAGGCCGAGGAGCATTTGCCTCTTCCAAAAGACTGCAGTGTTTCATGAAGAACTGTGCTTTCGTTGCTGCTGGAACACAAGCTGACTTTCTCCTTGAAGAGAGTGACTTTCCAACGGAGGTCCCTGAAGGAATCCTAAGCGGACTATTTTCTCAGGGCAACTCAGAGAATGTCCAAAATGTCGAAAGGTAGGGGTTGAGTGTGCCTGCATGTCTGGGTGTGCACACATCTGTGCAAATATTGGGGTGAGGGTGCCTGCGTGTATGGGTGTGTGAGAGAAGCTGAAAGACGGTCAAAAATGTTCGAAAGTTCCATGGCCCGGTGGACTGGCTAGAAATGCGTTCCTGGTGCCGTTGGAGTGCTGAGGAATTGTAGCAGTCCCAAGGAAAAGTGCTGTGTGTTGTCCACTCGGCGTACACAGAGGGCCTCTGAAGGGCCTACTGGCCTGGGTGTTGCTCAACATGCCCACAGAGGCCAGGCGGCCGGGGCGTACTCAGTGATGTTGTGGGGGAAAGGGGGCACACCCGAGGCGCCTAGGCGTCCTGAAAACCGAACCAGCGTTAAAATAAAGTGCCACACCGGCCAGGACCTCAAAGAGCTGCTGTACGCTCCGTTCCTGCAGGGCTAACTCAAAGACTTTCTCGAGGTGTGTAATCACGTCGACATTGCCTTTGGTCCGACAGCCTGACAGGATGAGCTACCAGCCAGGCTATGGAAGCACCCTGGTTGTTTAGAGGAAAACTCCTTTCCTTCCCAGAGCCCTGCCTCCACCGACCCGAGGCCCGTCACAAACGGTGTTCTTTAGGCAGCTTCAAGGCAGCATGAATGGAGGCTTCAAAATGGGGAAGCGAGGCTTGGGCCTTCAGGT
Organism: Hyperoodon ampullatus; assembly: GCF_949752795.1. Classification (NCBI taxonomy): domain Eukaryota; kingdom Metazoa; phylum Chordata; class Mammalia; order Artiodactyla; family Ziphiidae; genus Hyperoodon; species Hyperoodon ampullatus. Next base: position 63,837 of record NW_027640584.1, on the reverse strand, counting down.
CTCCCCTTGCCTTGAACACGGAGCCTACCTCCCTGTGACTTCTGACAAGTCAGAAGAGGAGGCTCTAGCTACACACAGGTCCGTTCCCTGAATCGCCTTATCTTCCCGGGGTGTTCCGCAGATAGCGAACACGGTCCTCCAAGGAATGCACTAGGGAGGCTATGGGGCCTTAGCCTCTTCTGAAAGCCTGCAGTGTAAGAGGAAGAACTGTGCTTTAGTGGCAGTAGGAAGGCAAGCCGACTTTCTCCTGCCGGTATAGGGTCTTCAGGTATGAGTGCCTAGAAGGAATGCCAAGCAGGTTTGTTTTCCCCGTGCAGCTCAGTCTAGGAGAATGAGGCAGAACTGCATGACATGTGGGACGCCAGAGAACAGTTTTCCTGGAGCTGTTGGAGTGCTGGGGAAAGCTATCTCTCCCAAAGAAGAGTGCCGTGTGTTGCCCTGCCCTCGGCAATCACAGAGTGAGTGGGAAGGGCTTCCGGCCCGGGCAGTTTCTTTGCAGGCCCGGGGAGCCTGCCGGTACTCAGTGTCCTTGCAGGGAATAGGGTGCCCACGCGAGGGTCCTAGGTGTCTTGAAAAGCGTACGAACACGAAAATAAAGCCGAGCTGCGACTAAGGCCTCGTGGAAACTGCTCGAAGCTTCCGCCTCAGCAGGGCTCTTAGAAGGCCTTACCTGGAGGTACGTCCTCACATCGAGCTTCCCTTTAGCCCTAGAGCATGACAGGCGGAGCTCTTACCAGGACTCTGGAAGCACCCTGTTGACTTATAGAAAACTGCTTCTCTTCCACGAGCCCTGACTCCAGCGACTAGGGGCCCGTCCCAAACGGTTTTATGCAGGCAGCTTCGAGGCGGCATGAGTGGTTCTTTAAAAATGAGAATGCAAGGCTTGCGTCATCAGGCCCCCACTTCCAGTCAACACGTTGACTACCGCCTTGTGATTCGTAGCTAGTCAAAAGAGGCTCCAGCTACACACAGGTCCCTTCCCTGAATCCACTTTTCTTCACAGGCTGTTCTGCCTGTAGCTAACTCGCTCATCCAAGGACTGCACTAGGGAGGCTCTCGGGCCTTAGCGTCTTCTGAAAGCTTGCAGTGTAACAGGCAGAACTCTGCTTTAGTGGCAGTAGGAATGCAAGCTGACTTTCTCCTGCAGGTATGGGGTCTTCAGGTATGAGTGCCTAGAAGGAATGCCAAGCAGTTTCGGTTTCCCCATGCAGCTCACTCGAGGACAATGGGGGCAGAACTGCATGACATGTGGGACGCCAGAGAACAGTTTTCCTGGAGCTGTTGGAGTGCTGGGGAAAGCTATCTCTCCCAAAGAAGAGTGCCGTGTGTTGCCCTGCCCTCGGCAATCAGAGAGTGAGTGGGAAGGGCTTCCGGCCCGGGCAGTTTCTTTGCAGGCCCGGGGAGCCTGCTGGTACTCAGTGTCCTTGCAGGGAATAGGGTGCCCCGCTAGGGTCTTACGTGTCTTGAAAAGCGTACGAACTTGAAAATAAAGCAGAAGTCCGACTAAGGTCTCGTGGAAACTGCTCGAAGCTTCCGCCTCAGCAGGGCTATTGGAAGGCCTTACCTGGAGGTTAAGTCCTCACATCGAGCTTCCCTTTAGCCCTAGAGCATGACAGGATGAGCTCCTAGCGGGGATCTGGAAGCACCCCGTTGATTTAGAGAAAACTGCGTCTCTTCCACGAGCCCTGACTCCAGTGACTAGGGGCCCGTCACAAACGGTGTTATGCAGGGAGCTTCGAGGCAGCATGAATGGAGCTTTCCAAATGGGAATGCAAGGCTTGCGTCATCAGGCCCCCACTTCCAGGGAGCACGTTGCCTACCGCCTTGCGAGTCCTAGCAAGTCAAAAGAGACTCTAGCTACACCCTGGTCCCTTCCCTGAATCCACCTTTCTTCACAGGGTGTTCTGCACGTAGCCAACTGCCTCAGGCAAGGAACGCTCTGGGTACGCTCTCGGTCTTTAGCCTCTCCTAAAAGCCTGCACTGTAAGAGGAAGAACTGTACTTCAGTTGCAGCGGGAACGCAAGCTGACCCTCTCCTGGAGGTATGGAGTCCTCGGGTAGGAGTTCCAAGAAGGAATGCGCAGCAGAGGGTTTTTTCTAAGTGCCTCTCAGACTAGGGCCCTGAGGCAGAGTTCCTTGACAAGTAGGACGTGAGAGAACAACTTCCTCTTAGCTGTTATAGCGGTGAGGAAATCTAGCTCTCCCTAAGGAACTGTGCCGTGCGATGCCCTACACGCGGCCTACACAGAGTCACTGGGAGGGGCTTCCGGGTCTGGAGGCCGCGTAGCAGGCCCGTGGAGCCTGCCGGTACTCGGTGTTCTTGCAGGGAATAGGGTGCAAACGCGAGGGGCCTGGGTGTCCTGAACAGCGTACTACAAATAAACTAAAGCAGTCCTGCAACTAAGGCCTCTTGGAAACTGCTGCATGCCTCTGCTTCAGCAGGGCCAAGAAAGGACTTACCTCGAGGCAAGGGCTGACATTCGGTCTCCAGGTAGCTATAGAGGGTAGCAGCATGAGCACCCAAGCAGGCCTGGGAAGCACCATGTTTTATTAGAGGACACTCATCTTCTTCCCAGAGCCATGCTTACCGTGACTAGAGGCCCGTCAAAAGGTGTGTCTCTGCGTGTGATTCAAGGCCCGAGGAATGGAAGTTTCCAAATGGGAAAGACGGCGTGTGCCATCAGGCCCACGGTTCCAGGTGGACACGCATTATACGTGCCCGTTGATGCAACAAGTCAAAAGACGCACAGCGTACACCCCGGGCCCTTCCCTGAATCAACTTGTTTACGCGGGGTGCTCTGCGTGTAGCGAACTCCCTCAAGCAAGGCAGGCTCTAGTTAGGCCGAGGAGCATTTGCCTCTTCCAAAAGACTGCAGTGTTTCATGAAGAACTGTGCTTTCGTTGCTGCTGGAACACAAGCTGACTTTCTCCTTGAAGAGAGTGACTTTCCAACGGAGGTCCCTGAAGGAATCCTAAGCGGACTATTTTCTCAGGGCAACTCAGAGAATGTCCAAAATGTCGAAAGGTAGGGGTTGAGTGTGCCTGCATGTCTGGGTGTGCACACATCTGTGCAAATATTGGGGTGAGGGTGCCTGCGTGTATGGGTGTGTGAGAGAAGCTGAAAGACGGTCAAAAATGTTCGAAAGTTCCATGGCCCGGTGGACTGGCTAGAAATGCGTTCCTGGTGCCGTTGGAGTGCTGAGGAATTGTAGCAGTCCCAAGGAAAAGTGCTGTGTGTTGTCCACTCGGCGTACACAGAGGGCCTCTGAAGGGCCTACTGGCCTGGGTGTTGCTCAACATGCCCACAGAGGCCAGGCGGCCGGGGCGTACTCAGTGATGTTGTGGGGGAAAGGGGGCACACCCGAGGCGTCTAGGCGTCCTGAAAACCGAACCAGCGTTAAAATAAAGTGCCACACCGGCCAGGACCTCAAAGAGCTGCTGTACGCTCCGTTCCTGCAGGGCTAACTCAAAGACTTTCTCGAGGTGTGTAATCACGTCGACATTGCCTTTGGTCCGACAGCCTGACAGGATGAGCTACCAGCCAGGCTATGGAAGCACCCTGGTTGTTTAGAGGAAAACTCCTTTCCTTCCCAGAGCCCTGCCTCCACCGACCCGAGGCCCGTCACAAACGGTGTTCTTTAGGCAGCTTCAAGGCAGCATGAATGGAGGCTTCAAAATGGGGAAGCGAGGCTTGGGCCTTCAGGTCTCCCCTTGCCTTGAACACGGAGCCTACCTCCCTGTGACTTCTGACAAGTCAGAAGAGGAGGCTCTAGCTACACACAGGTCCGTTCCCTGAATCGCCTTATCTTCCCGGGGTGTTCCGCAGATAGCGAACACGGTCCTCCAAGGAATGCACTAGGGAGGCTATGGGGCCTTAGCCTCTTCTGAAAGCCTGCAGTGTAAGAGGAAGAACTGTGCTTTAGTGGCAGTAGGAAGGCAAGCCGACTTTCTCCTGCCGGTATAGGGTCTTCAGGTATGAGTGCCTAGAAGGAATGCCAAGCAGGTTTGTTTTCCCCGTGCAGCTCAGTCTAGGAGAATGAGGCAGAACTGCATGACATGTGGGACGCCAGAGAACAGTTTTCCTGGAGCTGTTGGAGTGCTGGGGAAAGCTATCTCTCCCAAAGAAGAGTGCCGTGTGTTGCCCTGCCCTCGGCAATCACAGAGTGAGTGGGAAGGGCTTCCGGCCCGGGCAGTTTCTTTGCAGGCCCGGGGAGCCTGCCGGTACTCAGTGTCCTTGCAGGGAATAGGGTGCCCACGCGAGGGTCCTAGGTGTCTTGAAAAGCGTACGAACACGAAAATAAAGCCGAGCTGCGACTAAGGCCTCGTGGAAACTGCTCGAAGCTTCCGCCTCAGCAGGGCTCTTAGAAGGCCTTACCTGGAGGTACGTCCTCACATCGAGCTTCCCTTTAGCCCTAGAGCATGACAGGCGGAGCTCTTACCGGGACTCTGGAAGCACCCTGTTGACTTATAGAAAACTGCTTCTCTTCCACGAGCCCTGACTCCAGCGACTAGGGGCCCGTCCCAAACGGTTTTATGCAGGCAGCTTCGAGGCGGCATGAGTGGTTCTTTAAAAATGAGAATGCAAGGCTTGCGTCATCAGGCCCCCACTTCCAGTCAACACGTTGACTACCGCCTTGTGATTCGTAGCTAGTCAAAAGAGGCTCCAGCTACACACAGGTCCCTTCCCTGAATCCACTTTTCTTCACAGGCTGTTCTGCCTGTAGCTAACTCGCTCATCCAAGGACTGCACTAGGGAGGCTCTCGGGCCTTAGCGTCTTCTGAAAGCTTGCAGTGTAACAGGCAGAACTCTGCTTTAGTGGCAGTAGGAATGCAAGCTGACTTTCTCCTGCAGGTATGGGGTCTTCAGGTATGAGTGCCTAGAAGGAATGCCAAGCAGTTTCGGTTTCCCCATGCAGCTCACTCGAGGACAATGGGGGCAGAACTGCATGACATGTGGGACGCCAGAGAACAGTTTTCCTGGAGCTGTTGGAGTGCTGGGGAAAGCTATCTCTCCCAAAGAAGAGTGCCGTGTGTTGCCCTGCCCTCGGCAATCAGAGAGTGAGTGGGAAGGGCTTCCGGCCCGGGCAGTTTCTTTGCAGGCCCGGGGAGCCTGCTGGTACTCAGTGTCCTTGCAGGGAATAGGGTGCCCCGCTAGGGTCTTACGTGTCTTGAAAAGCGTACGAACTTGAAAATAAAGCAGAAGTCCGACTAAGGTCTCGTGGAAACTGCTCGAAGCTTCCGCCTCAGCAGGGCTATTGGAAGGCCTTACCTGGAGGTTAAGTCCTCACATCGAGCTTCCCTTTAGCCCTAGAGCATGACAGGATGAGCTCCTAGCGGGGATCTGGAAGCACCCCGTTGATTTAGAGAAAACTGCGTCTCTTCCACGAGCCCTGACTCCAGTGACTAGGGGCCCGTCACAAACGGTGTTATGCAGGGAGCTTCGAGGCAGCATGAATGGAGCTTTCCAAATGGGAATGCAAGGCTTGCGTCATCAGGCCCCCACTTCCAGGGAGCACGTGGCCTACCGCCTTGCGAGTCCTAGCAAGTCAAAAGAGACTCTAGCTACACCCTGGTCCCTTCCCTGAATCCACCTTTCTTCACAGGGTGTTCTGCACGTAGCCAACTGCCTCAGGCAAGGAACGCTCTGGGTACGCTCTCGGTCTTTAGCCTCTCCTAAAAGCCTGCACTGTAAGAGGAAGAACTGTACTTCAGTTGCAGCGGGAACGCAAGCTGACCCTCTCCTGGAGGTATGGAGTCCTCGGGTAGGAGTTCCAAGAAGGAATGCGCAGCAGAGGGTTTTTTCTAAGTGCCTCTCAGACTAGGGCCCTGAGGCAGAGTTCCTTGACAAGTAGGACGTGAGAGAACAACTTCCTCTTAGCTGTTATAGCGGTGAGGAAATCTAGCTCTCCCTAAGGAACTGTGCCGTGCGATGCCCTACACGCGGCCTACACAGAGTCACTGGGAGGGGCTTCCGGGTCTGGAGGCCGCGTAGCAGGCCCGTGGAGCCTGCCGGTACTCGGTGTTCTTGCAGGGAATAGGGTGCAAACGCGAGGGGCCTGGGTGTCCTGAACAGCGTACTACAAATAAACTAAAGCAGTCCTGCAACTAAGGCCTCTTGGAAACTGCTGCATGCCTCTGCTTCAGCAGGGCCAAGAAAGGACTTACCTCGAGGCAAGGGCTGACATTCGGTCTCCAGGTAGCTATAGAGGGTAGCAGCATGAGCACCCAAGCAGGCCTGGGAAGCACCATGTTTTATTAGAGGACACTCATCTTCTTCCCAGAGCCATGCTTACCGTGACTAGAGGCCCGTCAAAAGGTGTGTCTCTGCGTGTGATTCAAGGCCCGAGGAATGGAAGTTTCCAAATGGGAAAGACGGCGTGTGCCATCAGGCCCACGGTTCCAGGTGGACACGCATTATACGTGCCCGTTGATGCAACAAGTCAAAAGACGCACAGCGTACACCCCGGGCCCTTCCCTGAATCAACTTGTTTACGCGGGGTGCTCTGCGTGTAGCGAACTCCCTCAAGCAAGGCAGGCTCTAGTTAGGCCGAGGAGCATTTGCCTCTTCCAAAAGACTGCAGTGTTTCATGAAGAACTGTGCTTTCGTTGCTGCTGGAACACAAGCTGACTTTCTCCTTGAAGAGAGTGACTTTCCAACGGAGGTCCCTGAAGGAATCCTAAGCGGACTATTTTCTCAGGGCAACTCAGAGAATGTCCAAAATGTCGAAAGGTAGGGGTTGAGTGTGCCTGCATGTCTGGGTGTGCACACATCTGTGCAAATATTGGGGTGAGGGTGCCTGCGTGTATGGGTGTGTGAGAGAAGCTGAAAGACGGTCAAAAATGTTCGAAAGTTCCATGGCCCGGTGGACTGGCTAGAAATGCGTTCCTGGTGCCGTTGGAGTGCTGAGGAATTGTAGCAGTCCCAAGGAAAACTGCTGTGTGTTGTCCACTCGGCGTACACAGAGGGCCTCTGAAGGGCCTACTGGCCTGGGTGTTGCTCAACATGCCCACAGAGGCCAGGCGGCCGGGGCGTACTCAGTGATGTTGTGGGGGAAAGGGGGCACACCCGAGGCGTCTAGGCGTCCTGAAAACCGAACCAGCGTTAAAATAAAGTGCCACACCGGCCAGGACCTCAAAGAGCTGCTGTACGCTCCGTTCCTGCAGGGCTAACTCAAAGACTTTCTCGAGGTGTGTAATCACGTCGACATTGCCTTTGGTCCGACAGCCTGACAGGATGAGCTACCAGCCAGGCTATGGAAGCACCCTGGTTGTTTTTTTTTTTTTTTTTGCGGTAGGCGGGCCTCTCACTGTTGTGGCCTCTCCCCTTGCGAGCACAGGCTCCGGAGCACAGGCTCAGTGGCCATGGCTCACGGGCCCAGCCGCTCCGCGGCATGTGGGATCTTCCCAGACCGGGGCACAAACCCGTGTCCCCTGCATCGGCAGGCGGACTCTCAACCACTGCGCCACCAGGGAAGCCCACCCTGGTTGTTTAGAGGAAAACTCCTTTCCTTCCCAGAGCCCTGCCTCCACCGACCCGAGGCCCGTCACAAACGGTGTTCTTTAGGCAGCTTCAAGGCAGCATGAATGGAGGCTTCAAAATGGGGAAGCGAGGCTTGGGCCTTCAGGTCTCCCCTTGCCTTGAACACGGAGCCTACCTCCCTGTGACTTCTGACAAGTCAGAAGAGGAGGCTCTAGCTACACACAGGTCCGTTCCCTGAATCGCCTTATCTTCCCGGGGTGTTCCGCAGATAGCGAACACGGTCCTCCAAGGAATGCACTAGGGAGGCTATGGGGCCTTAGCCTCTTCTGAAAGCCTGCAGTGTAAGAGGAAGAACTGTGCTTTAGTGGCAGTAGGAAGGCAAGCCGACTTTCTCCTGCCGGTATAGGGTCTTCAGGTATGAGTGCCTAGAAGGAATGCCAAGCAGGTTTGTTTTCCCCGTGCAGCTCAGTCTAGGAGAATGAGGCAGAACTGCATGACATGTGGGACTCCAGAGAACAGTTTTCCTGGAGCTGTTGGAGTGCTGGGGAAAGCTATCTCTCCCAAAGAAGAGTGCCGTGTGTTGCCCTGCCCTCGGCAATCACAGAGTGAGTGGGAAGGGCTTCCGGCCCGGGCAGTTTCTTTGCAGGCCCGGGGAGCCTGCCGGTACTCAGTGTCCTTGCAGGGAATAGGGTGCCCACGCGAGGGTCCTAGGTGTCTTGAAAAGCGTACGAACACGAAAATAAAGCCGAGCTGCGACTAAGGCCTCGTGGAAACTGCTCGAAGCTTCCGCCTCAGCAGGGCTCTTAGAAGGCCTTACCTGGAGGTACGTCCTCACATCGAGCTTCCCTTTAGCCCTAGAGCATGACAGGCGGAGCTCTTACCGGGACTCTGGAAGCACCCTGTTGACTTATAGAAAACTGCTTCTCTTCCACGAGCCCTGACTCCAGCGACTAGGGGCCCGTCACAAACGGTTTTATGCAGGCAGCTTCGAGGCGGCATGAGTGGTTCTTTAAAAATGAGAATGCAAGGCTTGCGTCATCAGGCCCCCACTTCCAGTCAACACGTTGACTACCGCCTTGTGATTCGTAGCTAGTCAAAAGAGGCTCCAGCTACACACAGGTCCCTTCCCTGAATCCACTTTTCTTCACAGGCTGTTCTGCCTGTAGCTAACTCGCTCATCCAAGGACTGCACTAGGGAGGCTCTCGGGCCTTAGCGTCTTCTGAAAGCTTGCAGTGTAACAGGCAGAACTCTGCTTTAGTGGCAGTAGGAATGCAAGCTGACTTTCTCCTGCAGGTATGGGGTCTTCAGGTATGAGTGCCTAGAAGGAATGCCAAGCAGTTTCGGTTTCCCCGTGCAGCTCACTCGAGGACAATGGGGGCAGAACTGCATGACATGTGGGACGCCAGAGAACAGTTTTCCTGGAGCTGTTGGAGTGCTGGGGAAAGCTATCTCTCCCAAAGAAGAGTGCCGTGTGTTGCCCTGCCCTCGGCAATCAGAGAGTGAGTGGGAAGGGCTTCCGGCCCGGGCAGTTTCTTTGCAGGCCCGGGGAGCCTGCCGGTACTCAGTGTCCTTGCAGGGAATAGGGTGCCCCGCTAGGGTCTTATGTGTCTTGAAAAGCGTACGAACTTGAAAATAAAGCAGAAGTCCGACTAAGGTCTCGTGGAAACTGCTCGAAGCTTCCGCCTCAGCAGGGCTATTGGAAGGCCTTACCTGGAGGTTAAGTCCTCACATCGAGCTTCCCTTTAGCCCTAGAGCATGACAGGATGAGCTCCTAGCGGGGATCTGGAAGCACCCCGTTGATTTAGAGAAAACTGCGTCTCTTCCACGAGCCCTGACTCCAGTGACTAGGGGCCCGTCACAAACGGTGTTATGCAGGTAGCTTCGAGGCAGCATGAATGGAGCTTTCCAAATGGGAATGCAAGGCTTGCGTCATCAGGCCCCCACTTCCAGGGAGCACGTGGCCTACCGCCTTGCGAGTCCTAGCAAGTCAAAAGAGACTCTAGCTACACCCTGGTCCCTTCCCTGAATCCACCTTTCTTCACAGGGTGTTCTGCACGTAGCCAACTGCCTCAGGCAAGGAACGCTCTGGGTACGCTCTCGGTCTTTAGCCTCTCCTAAAAGCCTGCACTGTAAGAGGAAGAACTGTACTTCAGTTGCAGCGGGAACGCAAGCTGACCCTCTCCTGGAGGTATGGAGTCCTCGGGTAGGAGTTCCAAGAAGGAATGCGCAGCAGAGGGTTTTTTCTAAGTGCCTCTCAGACTAGGGCCCTGAGGCAGAGTTCCTTGACAAGTAGGACGTGAGAGAACAACTTCCTCTTAGCTGTTATAGCAGTGAGGAAATCTAGCTCTCCCTAAGGAACTGTGCCGTGCGATGCCCTACACGCGGCCTACACAGAGTCACTGGGAGGGGCTTCCGGGTCTGGAGGCCGCGTAGCAGGCCCGTGGAGCCTGCCGGTACTCGGTGTTCTTGCAGGGAATAGGGTGCAAACGCGAGGGGCCTGGGTGTCCTGAACAGCGTACTACAAATAAACTAAAGCAGTCCTGCAACTAAGGCCTCTTGGAAACTGCTGCATGCCTCTGCTTCAGCAGGGCCAAGAAAGGACTTACCTCGAGGCAAGGGCTGACATTCGGTCTCCAGGTAGCTATAGAGGGTAGCAGCATGAGCACCCAAGCAGGCCTGGGAAGCACCATGTTTTATTAGAGGACACTCATCTTCTTCCCAGAGCCATGCTTACCGTGACTAGAGGCCCGTCAAAAGGTGTGTCTCTGCGTGTGATTCAAGGCCCGAGGAATGGAAGTTTCCAAATGGGAAAGACGGCGTGTGCCATCAGGCCCACGGTTCCAGGTGGACACGCATTATACGTGCCCGTTGATGCAACAAGTCAAAAGACGCACAGCGTACACCCCGGGCCCTTCCCTGAATCAACTTGTTTACGCGGGGTGCTCTGCGTGTAGCGAACTCCCTCAAGCAAGGCAGGCTCTAGTTAGGCCGAGGAGCATTTGCCTCTTCCAAAAGACTGCAGTGTTTCATGAAGAACTGTGCTTTCGTTGCTGCTGGAACACAAGCTGACTTTCTCCTTGAAGAGAGTGACTTTCCAACGGAGGTCCCTGAAGGAATCCTAAGCGGACTATTTTCTCAGGGCAACTCAGAGAATGTCCAAAATGTCGAAAGGTAGGGGTTGAGTGTGCCTGCATGTCTGGGTGTGCACACATCTGTGCAAATATTGGGGTGAGGGTGCCTGCGTGTATGGGTGTGTGAGAGAAGCTGAAAGACGGTCAAAAATGTTCGAAAGTTCCATGGCCCGGTGGACTGGCTAGAAATGCGTTCCTGGTGCCGTTGGAGTGCTGAGGAATTGTAGCAGTCCCAAGGAAAACTGCTGTGTGTTGTCCACTCGGCGTACACAGAGGGCCTCTGAAGGGCCTACTGGCCTGGGTGTTGCTCAACATGCCCACAGAGGCCAGGCGGCCGGGGCGTACTCAGTGATGTTGTGGGGGAAAGGGGGCACACCCGAGGCGTCTAGGCGTCCTGAAAACCGAACCAGCGTTAAAATAAAGTGCCACACCGGCCAGGACCTCAAAGAGCTGCTGTACGCTCCGTTCCTGCAGGGCTAACTCAAAGACTTTCTCGAGGTGTGTAATCACGTCGACATTGCCTTTGGTCCGACAGCCTGACAGGATGAGCTACCAGCCAGGCTATGGAAGCACCCTGGTTGTTTTTTTTTTTTTTTTTGCGGTAGGCGGGCCTCTCACTGTTGTGGCCTCTCCCCTTGCGAGCACAGGCTCCGGAGCACAGGCTCAGTGGCCATGGCTCACGGGCCCAGCCGCTCCGCGGCATGTGGGATCTTCCCAGACCGGGGCACAAACCCGTGTCCCCTGCATCGGCAGGCGGACTCTCAACCACTGCGCCACCAGGGAAGCCCACCCTGGTTGTTTAGAGGAAAACTCCTTTCCTTCCCAGAGCCCTGCCTCCACCGACCCGAGGCCCGTCACAAACGGTGTTCTTTAGGCAGCTTCAAGGCAGCATGAATGGAGGCTTCAAAATGGGGAAGCGAGGCTTGGGCCTTCAGGTCTCCCCTTGCCTTGAACACGGAGCCTACCTCCCTGTGACTTCTGACAAGTCAGAAGAGGAGGCTCTAGCTACACACAGGTCCGTTCCCTGAATCGCCTTATCTTCCCGGGGTGTTCCGCAGATAGCGAACACGGTCCTCCAAGGAATGCACTAGGGAGGCTATGGGGCCTTAGCCTCTTCTGAAAGCCTGCAGTGTAAGAGGAAGAACTGTGCTTTAGTGGCAGTAGGAAGGCAAGCCGACTTTCTCCTGCCGGTATAGGGTCTTCAGGTATGAGTGCCTAGAAGGAATGCCAAGCAGGTTTGTTTTCCCCGTGCAGCTCAGTCTAGGAGAATGAGGCAGAACTGCATGACATGTGGGACTCCAGAGAACAGTTTTCCTGGAGCTGTTGGAGTGCTGGGGAAAGCTATCTCTCCCAAAGAAGAGTGCCGTGTGTTGCCCTGCCCTCGGCAATCACAGAGTGAGTGGGAAGGGCTTCCGGCCCGGGCAGTTTCTTTGCAGGCCCGGGGAGCCTGCCGGTACTCAGTGTCCTTGCAGGGAATAGGGTGCCCACGCGAGGGTCCTAGGTGTCTTGAAAAGCGTACGAACACGAAAATAAAGCCGAGCTGCGACTAAGGCCTCGTGGAAACTGCTCGAAGCTTCCGCCTCAGCAGGGCTCTTAGAAGGCCTTACCTGGAGGTACGTCCTCACATCGAGCTTCCCTTTAGCCCTAGAGCATGACAGGCGGAGCTCTTACCGGGACTCTGGAAGCACCCTGTTGACTTATAGAAAACTGCTTCTCTTCCACGAGCCCTGACTCCAGCGACTAGGGGCCCGTCACAAACGGTTTTATGCAGGCAGCTTCGAGGCGGCATGAGTGGTTCTTTAAAAATGAGAATGCAAGGCTTGCGTCATCAGGCCCCCACTTCCAGTCAACACGTTGACTACCGCCTTGTGATTCGTAGCTAGTCAAAAGAGGCTCCAGCTACACACAGGTCCCTTCCCTGAATCCACTTTTCTTCACAGGCTGTTCTGCCTGTAGCTAACTCGCTCATCCAAGGACTGCACTAGGGAGGCTCTCGGGCCTTAGCGTCTTCTGAAAGCTTGCAGTGTAACAGGCAGAACTCTGCTTTAGTGGCAGTAGGAATGCAAGCTGACTTTCTCCTGCAGGTATGGGGTCTTCAGGTATGAGTGCCTAGAAGGAATGCCAAGCAGTTTCGGTTTCCCCGTGCAGCTCACTCGAGGACAATGGGGGCAGAACTGCATGACATGTGGGACGCCAGAGAACAGTTTTCCTGGAGCTGTTGGAGTGCTGGGGAAAGCTATCTCTCCCAAAGAAGAGTGCCGTGTGTTGCCCTGCCCTCGGCAATCAGAGAGTGAGTGGGAAGGGCTTCCGGCCCGGGCAGTTTCTTTGCAGGCCCGGGGAGCCTGCCGGTACTCAGTGTCCTTGCAGGGAATAGGGTGCCCCGCTAGGGTCTTATGTGTCTTGAAAAGCGTACGAACTTGAAAATAAAGCAGAAGTCCGACTAAGGTCTCGTGGAAACTGCTCGAAGCTTCCGCCTCAGCAGGGCTATTGGAAGGCCTTACCTGGAGGTTAAGTCCTCACATCGAGCTTCCCTTTAGCCCTAGAGCATGACAGGATGAGCTCCTAGCGGGGATCTGGAAGCACCCCGTTGATTTAGAGAAAACTGCGTCTCTTCCACGAGCCCTGACTCCAGTGACTAGGGGCCCGTCACAAACGGTGTTATGCAGGTAGCTTCGAGGCAGCATGAATGGAGCTTTCCAAATGGGAATGCAAGGCTTGCGTCATCAGGCCCCCACTTCCAGGGAGCACGTGGCCTACCGCCTTGCGAGTCCTAGCAAGTCAAAAGAGACTCTAGCTACACCCTGGTCCCTTCCCTGAATCCACCTTTCTTCACAGGGTGTTCTGCACGTAGCCAACTGCCTCAGGCAAGGAACGCTCTGGGTACGCTCTCGGTCTTTAGCCTCTCCTAAAAGCCTGCACTGTAAGAGGAAGAACTGTACTTCAGTTGCAGCGGGAACGCAAGCTGACCCTCTCCTGGAGGTATGGAGTCCTCGGGTAGGAGTTCCAAGAAGGAATGCGCAGCAGAGGGTTTTTTCTAAGTGCCTCTCAGACTAGGGCCCTGAGGCAGAGTTCCTTGACAAGTAGGACGTGAGAGAACAACTTCCTCTTAGCTGTTATAGCAGTGAGGAAATCTAGCTCTCCCTAAGGAACTGTGCCGTGCGATGCCCTACACGCGGCCTACACAGAGTCACTGGGAGGGGCTTCCGGGTCTGGAGGCCGCGTAGCAGGCCCGTGGAGCCTGCCGGTACTCGGTGTTCTTGCAGGGAATAGGGTGCAAACGCGAGGGGCCTGGGTGTCCTGAACAGCGTACTACAAATAAACTAAAGCAGTCCTGCAACTAAGGCCTCTTGGAAACTGCTGCATGCCTCTGCTTCAGCAGGGCCAAGAAAGGACTTACCTCGAGGCAAGGGCTGACATTCGGTCTCCAGGTAGCTATAGAGGGTAGCAGCATGAGCACCCAAGCAGGCCTGGGAAGCACCATGTTTTATTAGAGGACACTCATCTTCTTCCCAGAGCCATGCTTACCGTGACTAGAGGCCCGTCAAAAGGTGTGTCTCTGCGTGTGATTCAAGGCCCGAGGAATGGAAGTTTCCAAATGGGAAAGACGGCGTGTGCCATCAGGCCCACGGTTCCAGGTGGACACGCATTATACGTGCCCGTTGATGCAACAAGTCAAAAGACGCACAGCGTACACCCCGGGCCCTTCCCTGAATCAACTTGTTTACGCGGGGTGCTCTGCGTGTAGCGAACTCCCTCAAGCAAGGCAGGCTCTAGTTAGGCCGAGGAGCATTTGCCTCTTCCAAAAGACTGCAGTGTTTCATGAAGAACTGTGCTTTCGTTGCTGCTGGAACACAAGCTGACTTTCTCCTTGAAGAGAGTGACTTTCCAACGGAGGTCCCTGAAGGAATCCTAAGCGGACTATTTTCTCAGGGCAACTCAGAGAATGTCCAAAATGTCGAAAGGTAGGGGTTGAGTGTGCCTGCATGTCTGGGTGTGCACACATCTGTGCAAATATTGGGGTGAGGGTGCCTGCGTGTATGGGTGTGTGAGAGAAGCTGAAAGACGGTCAAAAATGTTCGAAAGTTCCATGGCCCGGTGGACTGGCTAGAAATGCGTTCCTGGTGCCGTTGGAGTGCTGAGGAATTGTAGCAGTCCCAAGGAAGAGTGCTGTGTGTTGTCCACTCGGCGTACACAGAGGGCCTCTGAAGGGCCTACTGGCCTGGGTGTTGCTCAACATGCCCACAGAGGCCAGGCGGCCGGGGCGTACTCAGTGATGTTGTGGGGGAAAGGGGGCACACCCGAGGCGTCTAGGCGTCCTGAAAACCGAACCAGCGTTAAAATAAAGTGCCACACCGGCCAGGACCTCAAAGAGCTGCTGTACGCTCCGTTCCTGCAGGGCTAACTCAAAGACTTTCTCGAGGTGTGTAATCACGTCGACATTGCCTTTGGGCCGACAGCCTGACAGGATGAGCTACCAGCCAGGCTATGGAAGCACCCTGGTTGTTTAGAGGAAAACTCCTTTCCTTCCCAGAGCCCTGCCTCCACCGACCCGAGGCCCGTCACAAACGGTGTTCTTTAGGCAGCTTCAAGGCAGCATGAATGGAGGCTTCAAAATGGGGAAGCGAGGCTTGGGCCTTCAGGTCTCCCCTTGCCTTGAACACGGAGCCTACCTCCCTGTGACTTCTGACAAGTCAGAAGAGGAGGCTCTAGCTACACACAGGTCCGTTCCCTGAATCGCCTTATCTTCCCGGGGTGTTCCGCAGATAGCGAACACGGTCCTCCAAGGAATGCACTAGGGAGGCTATGGGGCCTTAGCCTCTTCTGAAAGCCTGCAGTGTAAGAGGAAGAACTGTGCTTTAGTGGCAGTAGGAAGGCAAGCCGACTTTCTCCTGCCGGTATAGGGTCTTCAGGTATGAGTGCCTAGAAGGAATGCCAAGCAGGTTTGTTTTCCCCGTGCAGCTCAGTCTAGGAGAATGAGGCAGAACTGCATGACATGTGGGACGCCAGAGAACAGTTTTCCTGGAGCTGTTGGAGTGCTGGGGAAAGCTATCTCTCCCAAAGAAGAGTGCCGTGTGTTGCCCTGCCCTCGGCAATCACAGAGTGAGTGGGAAGGGCTTCCGGCCCGGGCAGTTTCTTTGCAGGCCCGGGGAGCCTGCCGGTACTCAGTGTCCTTGCAGGGAATAGGGTGCCCACGCGAGGGTCCTAGGTGTCTTGAAAAGCGTACGAACACGAAAATAAAGCCGAGCTGCGACTAAGGCCTCGTGGAAACTGCTCGAAGCTTCCGCCTCAGCAGGGCTCTTAGAAGGCCTTACCTGGAGGTACGTCCTCACATCGAGCTTCCCTTTAGCCCTAGAGCATGACAGGCGGAGCTCTTACCGGGACTCTGGAAGCACCCTGTTGACTTATAGAAAACTGCTTCTCTTCCACGAGCCCTGACTCCAGCGACTAGGGGCCCGTCCCAAACGGTTTTATGCAGGCAGCTTCGAGGCGGCATGAGTGGTTCTTTAAAAATGAGAATGCAAGGCTTGCGTCATCAGGCCCCCACTTCCAGTCAACACGTTGACTACCGCCTTGTGATTCGTAGCTAGTCAAAAGAGGCTCCAGCTACACACAGGTCCCTTCCCTGAATCCACTTTTCTTCACAGGCTGTTCTGCCTGTAGCTAACTCGCTCATCCAAGGACTGCACTAGGGAGGCTCTCGGGCCTTAGCGTCTTCTGAAAGCTTGCAGTGTAACAGGCAGAACTCTGCTTTAGTGGCAGTAGGAATGCAAGCTGACTTTCTCCTGCAGGTATGGGGTCTTCAGGTATGAGTGCCTAGAAGGAATGCCAAGCAGTTTCGGTTTCCACATGCAGCTCACTCGAGGACAATGGGGGCAGAACTGCATGACATGTGGGACGCCAGAGAACAGTTTTCCTGGAGCTGTTGGAGTGCTGGGGAAAGCTATCTCTCCCAAAGAAGAGTGCCGTGTGTTGCCCTGCCCTCGGCAATCAGAGAGTGAGTGGGAAGGGCTTCCGGCCCGGGCAGTTTCTTTGCAGGCCCGGGGAGCCTGCTGGTACTCAGTGTCCTTGCAGGGAATAGGGTGCCCCGCTAGGGTCTTACGTGTCTTGAAAAGCGTACGAACTTGAAAATAAAGCAGAAGTCCGACTAAGGTCTCGTGGAAACTGCTCGAAGCTTCCGCCTCAGCAGGGCTATTGGAAGGCCTTACCTGGAGGTTAAGTCCTCACATCGAGCTTCCCTTTAGCCCTAGAGCATGACAGGATGAGCTCCTAGCGGGGATCTGGAAGCACCCCGTTGATTTAGAGAAAACTGCGTCTCTTCCACGAGCCCTGACTCCAGTGACTAGGGGCCCGTCACAAACGGTGTTATGCAGGGAGCTTCGAGGCAGCATGAATGGAGCTTTCCAAATGGGAATGCAAGGCTTGCGTCATCAGGCCCCCACTTCCAGGGAGCACGTGGCCTACCGCCTTGCGAGTCCTAGCAAGTCAAAAGAGACTCTAGCTACACCCTGGTCCCTTCCCTGAATCCACCTTTCTTCACAGGGTGTTCTGCACGTAGCCAACTGCCTCAGGCAAGGAACGCTCTGGGTACGCTCTCGGTCTTTAGCCTCTCCTAAAAGCCTGCACTGTAAGAGGAAGAACTGTACTTCAGTTGCAGCGGGAACGCAAGCTGACCCTCTCCTGGAGGTATGGAGTCCTCGGGTAGGAGTTCCAAGAAGGAATGCGCAGCAGAGGGTTTTTTCTAAGTGCCTCTCAGACTAGGGCCCTGAGGCAGAGTTCCTTGACAAGTAGGACGTGAGAGAACAACTTCCTCTTAGCTGTTATAGCGGTGAGGAAATCTAGCTCTCCCTAAGGAACTGTGCCGTGCGATGCCCTACACGCGGCCTACACAGAGTCACTGGGAGGGGCTTCCGGGTCTGGAGGCCGCGTAGCAGGCCCGTGGAGCCTGCCGGTACTCGGTGTTCTTGCAGGGAATAGGGTGCAAACGCGAGGGGCCTGGGTGTCCTGAACAGCGTACTACAAATAAACTAAAGCAGTCCTGCAACTAAGGCCTCTTGGAAACTGCTGCATGCCTCTGCTTCAGCAGGGCCAAGAAAGGACTTACCTCGAGGCAAGGGCTGACATTCGGTCTCCAGGTAGCTATAGAGGGTAGCAGCATGAGCACCCAAGCAGGCCTGGGAAGCACCATGTTTTATTAGAGGACACTCATCTTCTTCCCAGAGCCATGCTTACCGTGACTAGAGGCCCGTCAAAAGGTGTGTCTCTGCGTGTGATTCAAGGCCCGAGGAATGGAAGTTTCCAAATGGGAAAGACGGCGTGTGCCATCAGGCCCACGGTTCCAGGTGGACACGCATTATACGTGCCCGTTGATGCAACAAGTCAAAAGACGCACAGCGTACACCCCGGGCCCTTCCCTGAATCAACTTGTTTACGCGGGGTGCTCTGCGTGTAGCGAACTCCCTCAAGCAAGGCAGGCTCTAGTTAGGCCGAGGAGCATTTGCCTCTTCCAAAAGACTGCAGTGTTTCATGAAGAACTGTGCTTTCGTTGCTGCTGGAACACAAGCTGACTTTCTCCTTGAAGAGAGTGACTTTCCAACGGAGGTCCCTGAAGGAATCCTAAGCGGACTATTTTCTCAGGGCAACTCAGAGAATGTCCAAAATGTCGAAAGGTAGGGGTTGAGTGTGCCTGCATGTCTGGGTGTGCACACATCTGTGCAAATATTGGGGTGAGGGTGCCTGCGTGTATGGGTGTGTGAGAGAAGCTGAAAGACGGTCAAAAATGTTCGAAAGTTCCATGGCCCGGTGGACTGGCTAGAAATGCGTTCCTGGTGCCGTTGGAGTGCTGAAGAATTGTAGCAGTCCCAAGGAAAAGTGCTGTGTGTTGTCCACTCGGCGTACACAGAGGGCCTCTGAAGGGCCTACTGGCCTGGGTGTTGCTCAACATGCCCACAGAGGCCAGGCGGCCGGGGCGTACTCAGTGATGTTGTGGGGGAAAGGGGGCACACCCGAGGCGTCTAGGCGTCCTGAAAACCGAACCAGCGTTAAAATAAAGTGCCACACCGGCCAGGACCTCAAAGAGCTGCTGTACGCTCCGTTCCTGCAGGGCTAACTCAAAGACTTTCTCGAGGTGTGTAATCACGTCGACATTGCCTTTGGTCCGACAGCCTGACAGGATGAGCTACCAGCCAGGCTATGGAAGCACCCTGGTTGTTTAGAGGAAAACTCCTTTCCTTCCCAGAGCCCTGCCTCCACCGACCCGAGGCCCGTCACAAACGGTGTTCTTTAGGCAGCTTCAAGGCAGCATGAATGGAGGCTTCAAAATGGGGAAGCGAGGCTTGGGCCTTCAGGTCTCCCCTTGCCTTGAACACGGAGCCTACCTCCCTGTGACTTCTGACAAGTCAGAAGAGGAGGCTCTAGCTACACACAGGTCCGTTCCCTGAATCGCCTTATCTTCCCGGGGTGTTCCGCAGATAGCGAACACGGTCCTCCAAGGAATGCACTAGGGAGGCTATGGGGCCTTAGCCTCTTCTGAAAGCCTGCAGTGTAAGAGGAAGAACTGTGCTTTAGTGGCAGTAGGAAGGCAAGCCGACTTTCTCCTGCCGGTATAGGGTCTTCAGGTATGAGTGCCTAGAAGGAATGCCAAGCAGGTTTGTTTTCCCCGTGCAGCTCAGTCTAGGAGAATGAGGCAGAACTGCATGACATGTGGGACTCCAGAGAACAGTTTTCCTGGAGCTGTTGGAGTGCTGGGGAAAGCTATCTCTCCCAAAGAAGAGTGCCGTGTGTTGCCCTGCCCTCGGCAATCACAGAGTGAGTGGGAAGGGCTTCCGGCCCGGGCAGTTTCTTTGCAGGCCCGGGGAGCCTGCCGGTACTCAGTGTCCTTGCAGGGAATAGGGTGCCCACGCGAGGGTCCTAGGTGTCTTGAAAAGCGTACGAACACGAAAATAAAGCCGAGCTGCGACTAAGGCCTCGTGGAAACTGCTCGAAGCTTCCGCCTCAGCAGGGCTCTTAGAAGGCCTTACCTGGAGGTACGTCCTCACATCGAGCTTCCCTTTAGCCCTAGAGCATGACAGGCGGAGCTCTTACCGGGACTCTGGAAGCACCCTGTTGACTTATAGAAAACTGCTTCTCTTCCACGAGCCCTGACTCCAGCGACTAGGGGCCCGTCCCAAACGGTTTTATGCAGGCAGCTTCGAGGCGGCATGAGTGGTTCTTTAAAAATGAGAATGCAAGGCTTGCGTCATCAGGCCCCCACTTCCAGTCAACACGTTGACTACCGCCTTGTGATTCGTAGCTAGTCAAAAGAGGCTCCAGCTACACACAGGTCCCTTCCCTGAATCCACTTTTCTTCACAGGCTGTTCTGCCTGTAGCTAACTCGCTCATCCAAGGACTGCACTAGGGAGGCTCTCGGGCCTTAGCGTCTTCTGAAAGCTTGCAGTGTAACAGGCAGAACTCTGCTTTAGTGGCAGTAGGAATGCAAGCTGACTTTCTCCTGCAGGTATGGGGTCTTCAGGTATGAGTGCCTAGAAGGAATGCCAAGCAGTTTCGGTTTCCCCGTGCAGCTCACTCGAGGACAATGGGGGCAGAACTGCATGACATGTGGGACGCCAGAGAACAGTTTTCCTGGAGCTGTTGGAGTGCTGGGGAAAGCTATCTCTCCCAAAGAAGAGTGCCGTGTGTTGCCCTGCCCTCGGCAATCAGAGAGTGAGTGGGAAGGGCTTCCGGCCCGGGCAGTTTCTTTGCAGGCCCGGGGAGCCTGCCGGTACTCAGTGTCCTTGCAGGGAATAGGGTGCCCCGCTAGGGTCTTATGTGTCTTGAAAAGCGTACGAACTTGAAAATAAAGCAGAAGTCCGACTAAGGTCTCGTGGAAACTGCTCGAAGCTTCCGCCTCAGCAGGGCTATTGGAAGGCCTTACCTGGAGGTTAAGTCCTCACATCGAGCTTCCCTTTAGCCCTAGAGCATGACAGGATGAGCTCCTAGCGGGGATCTGGAAGCACCCCGTTGATTTAGAGAAAACTGCGTCTCTTCCACGAGCCCTGACTCCAGTGACTAGGGGCCCGTCACAAACGGTGTTATGCAGGTAGCTTCGAGGCAGCATGAATGGAGCTTTCCAAATGGGAATGCAAGGCTTGCATCATCAGGCCCCCACTTCCAGGGAGCACGTGGCCTACCGCCTTGCGAGTCCTAGCAAGTCAAAAGAGACTCTAGCTACACCCTGGTCCCTTCCCTGAATCCACCTTTCTTCACAGGGTGTTCTGCACGTAGCCAACTGCCTCAGGCAAGGAACGCTCTGGGTACGCTCTCGGTCTTTAGCCTCTCCTAAAAGCCTGCACTGTAAGAGGAAGAACTGTACTTCAGTTGCAGCGGGAACGCAAGCTGACCCTCTCCTGGAGGTATGGAGTCCTCGGGTAGGAGTTCCAAGAAGGAATGCGCAGCAGAGGGTTTTTTCTAAGTGCCTCTCAGACTAGGGCCCTGAGGCAGAGTTCCTTGACAAGTAGGACGTGAGAGAACAACTTCCTCTTAGCTGTTATAGCGGTGAGGAAATCTAGCTCTCCCTAAGGAACTGTGCCGTGCGATGCCCTACACGCGGCCTACACAGAGTCACTGGGAGGGGCTTCCGGGTCTGGAGGCCGCGTAGCAGGCCCGTGGAGCCTGCCGGTACTCGGTGTTCTTGCAGGGAATAGGGTGCAAACGCGAGGGGCCTGGGTGTCCTGAACAGCGTACTACAAATAAACTAAAGCAGTCCTGCAACTAAGGCCTCTTGGAAACTGCTGCATGCCTCTGCTTCAGCAGGGCCAAGAAAGGACTTACCTCGAGGCAAGGGCTGACATTCGGTCTCCAGGTAGCTATAGAGGGTAGCAGCATGAGCACCCAAGCAGGCCTGGGAAGCACCATGTTTTATTAGAGGACACTCATCTTCTTCCCAGAGCCATGCTTACCGTGACTAGAGGCCCGTCAAAAGGTGTGTCTCTGCGTGTGATTCAAGGCCCGAGGAATGGAAGTTTCCAAATGGGAAAGACGGCGTGTGCCATCAGGCCCACGGTTCCAGGTGGACACGCATTATACGTGCCCGTTGATGCAACAAGTCAAAAGACGCACAGCGTACACCCCGGGCCCTTCCCTGAATCAACTTGTTTACGCGGGGTGCTCTGCGTGTAGCGAACTCCCTCAAGCAAGGCAGGCTCTAGTTAGGCCGAGGAGCATTTGCCTCTTCCAAAAGACTGCAGTGTTTCATGAAGAACTGTGCTTTCGTTGCTGCTGGAACACAAGCTGACTTTCTCCTTGAAGAGAGTGACTTTCCAACGGAGGTCCCTGAAGGAATCCTAAGCGGACTATTTTCTCAGGGCAACTCAGAGAATGTCCAAAATGTCGAAAGGTAGGGGTTGAGTGTGCCTGCATGTCTGGGTGTGCACACATCTGTGCAAATATTGGGGTGAGGGTGCCTGCGTGTATGGGTGTGTGAGAGAAGCTGAAAGACGGTCAAAAATGTTCGAAAGTTCCATGGCCCGGTGGACTGGCTAGAAATGCGTTCCTGGTGCCGTTGGAGTGCTGAGGAATTGTAGCAGTCCCAAGGAAGAGTGCTGTGTGTTGTCCACTCGGCGTACACAGAGGGCCTCTGAAGGGCCTACTGGCCTGGGTGTTGCTCAACATGCCCACAGAGGCCAGGCGGCCGGGGCGTACTCAGTGATGTTGTGGGGGAAAGGGGGCACACCCGAGGCGTCTAGGCGTCCTGAAAACCGAACCAGCGTTAAAATAAAGTGCCACACCGGCCAGGACCTCAAAGAGCTGCTGTACGCTCCGTTCCTGCAGGGCTAACTCAAAGACTTTCTCGAGGTGTGTAATCACGTCGACATTGCCTTTGGTCCGACAGCCTGACAGGATGAGCTACCAGCCAGGCTATGGAAGCACCCTGGTTGTTTAGAGGAAAACTCCTTTCCTTCCCAGAGCCCTGCCTCCACCGACCCGAGGCCCGTCACAAACGGTGTTCTTTAGGCAGCTTCAAGGCAGCATGAATGGAGGCTTCAAAATGGGGAAGCGAGGCTTGGGCCTTCAGGTCTCCCCTTGCCTTGAACACGGAGCCTACCTCCCTGTGACTTCTGACAAGTCAGAAGAGGAGGCTCTAGCTACACACAGGTCCGTTCCCTGAATCGCCTTATCTTCCCGGGGTGTTCCGCAGATAGCGAACACGGTCCTCCAAGGAATGCACTAGGGAGGCTATGGGGCCTTAGCCTCTTCTGAAAGCCTGCAGTGTAAGAGGAAGAACTGTGCTTTAGTGGCAGTAGGAAGGCAAGCCGACTTTCTCCTGCCGGTATAGGGTCTTCAGGTATGAGTGCCTAGAAGGAATGCCAAGCAGGTTTGTTTTCCCCGTGCAGCTCAGTCTAGGAGAATGAGGCAGAACTGCATGACATGTGGGACGCCAGAGAACAGTTTTCCTGGAGCTGTTGGAGTGCTGGGGAAAGCTATCTCTCCCAAAGAAGAGTGCCGTGTGTTGCCCTGCCCTCGGCAATCACAGAGTGAGTGGGAAGGGCTTCCGGCCCGGGCAGTTTCTTTGCAGGCCCGGGGAGCCTGCCGGTACTCAGTGTCCTTGCAGGGAATAGGGTGCCCACGCGAGGGTCCTAGGTGTCTTGAAAAGCGTACGAACACGAAAATAAAGCCGAGCTGCGACTAAGGCCTCGTGGAAACTGCTCGAAGCTTCCGCCTCAGCAGGGCTCTTAGAAGGCCTTACCTGGAGGTACGTCCTCACATCGAGCTTCCCTTTAGCCCTAGAGCATGACAGGCGGAGCTCTTACCGGGACTCTGGAAGCACCCTGTTGACTTATAGAAAACTGCTTCTCTTCCACGAGCCCTGACTCCAGCGACTAGGGGCCCGTCCCAAACGGTTTTATGCAGGCAGCTTCGAGGCGGCATGAGTGGTTCTTTAAAAATGAGAATGCAAGGCTTGCGTCATCAGGCCCCCACTTCCAGTCAACACGTTGACTACCGCCTTGTGATTCGTAGCTAGTCAAAAGAGGCTCCAGCTACACACAGGTCCCTTCCCTGAATCCACTTTTCTTCACAGGCTGTTCTGCCTGTAGCTAACTCGCTCATCCAAGGACTGCACTAGGGAGGCTCTCGGGCCTTAGCGTCTTCTGAAAGCTTGCAGTGTAACAGGCAGAACTCTGCTTTAGTGGCAGTAGGAATGCAAGCTGACTTTCTCCTGCAGGTATGGGGTCTTCAGGTATGAGTGCCTAGAAGGAATGCCAAGCAGTTTCGGTTTCCCCGTGCAGCTCACTCGAGGACAATGGGGGCAGAACTGCATGACATGTGGGACGCCAGAGAACAGTTTTCCTGGAGCTGTTGGAGTGCTGGGGAAAGCTATCTCTCCCAAAGAAGAGTGCCGTGTGTTGCCCTGCCCTCGGCAATCAGAGAGTGAGTGGGAAGGGCTTCCGGCCCGGGCAGTTTCTTTGCAGGCCCGGGGAGCCTGCCGGTACTCAGTGTCCTTGCAGGGAATAGGGTGCCCCGCTAGGGTCTTACGTGTCTTGAAAAGCGTACGAACTTGAAAATAAAGCAGAAGTCCGACTAAGGTCTCGTGGAAACTGCTCGAAGCTTCTGCCTCAGCAGGGCTATTGGAAGGCCTTACCTGGAGGTTAAGTCCTCACATCGAGCTTCCCTTTAGCCCTAGAGCATGACAGGATGAGCTCCTAGCGGGGATCTGGAAGCACCCCGTTGATTTAGAGAAAACTGCGTCTCTTCCACGAGCCCTGACTCCAGTGACTAGGGGCCCGTCACAAACGGTGTTATGCAGGTAGCTTCGAGGCAGCATGAATGGAGCTTTCCAAATGGGAATGCAAGGCTTGCGTCATCAGGCCCCCACTTCCAGGGAGCACGTGGCCTACCGCCTTGCGAGTCCTAGCAAGTCAAAAGAGACTCTAGCTACACCCTGGTCCCTTCCCTGAATCCACCTTTCTTCACAGGGTGTTCTGCACGTAGCCAACTGCCTCAGGCAAGGAACGCTCTGGGTACGCTCTCGGTCTTTAGCCTCTCCTAAAAGCCTGCACTGTAAGAGGAAGAACTGTACTTCAGTTGCAGCGGGAACGCAAGCTGACCCTCTCCTGGAGGTATGGAGTCCTCGGGTAGGAGTTCCAAGAAGGAATGCGCAGCAGAGGGTTTTTTCTAAGTGCCTCTCAGACTAGGGCCCTGAGGCAGAGTTCCTTGACAAGTAGGACGTGAGAGAACAACTTCCTCTTAGCTGTTATAGCGGTGAGGAAATCTAGCTCTCCCTAAGGAACTGTGCCGTGCGATGCCCTACACGCGGCCTACACAGAGTCACTGGGAGGGGCTTCCGGGTCTGGAGGCCGCGTAGCAGGCCCGTGGAGCCTGCCGGTACTCGGTGTTCTTGCAGGGAATAGGGTGCAAACGCGAGGGGCCTGGGTGTCCTGAACAGCGTACTACAAATAAACTAAAGCAGTCCTGCAACTAAGGCCTCTTGGAAACTGCTGCATGCCTCTGCTTCAGCAGGGCCAAGAAAGGACTTACCTCGAGGCAAGGGCTGACATTCGGTCTCCAGGTAGCTATAGAGGGTAGCAGCATGAGCACCCAAGCAGGCCTGGGAAGCACCATGTTTTATTAGAGGACACTCATCTTCTTCCCAGAGCCATGCTTACCGTGACTAGAGGCCCGTCAAAAGGTGTGTCTCTGCGTGTGATTCAAGGCCCGAGGAATGGAAGTTTCCAAATGGGAAAGACGGCGTGTGCCATCAGGCCCACGGTTCCAGGTGGACACGCATTATACGTGCCCGTTGATGCAACAAGTCAAAAGACGCACAGCGTACACCCCGGGCCCTTCCCTGAATCAACTTGTTTACGCGGGGTGCTCTGCGTGTAGCGAACTCCCTCAAGCAAGGCAGGCTCTAGTTAGGCCGAGGAGCATTTGCCTCTTCCAAAAGACTGCAGTGTTTCATGAAGAACTGTGCTTTCGTTGCTGCTGGAACACAAGCTGACTTTCTCCTTGAAGAGAGTGACTTTCCAACGGAGGTCCCTGAAGGAATCCTAAGCGGACTATT
Organism: Hyperoodon ampullatus; assembly: GCF_949752795.1. Taxonomy (NCBI): domain Eukaryota; kingdom Metazoa; phylum Chordata; class Mammalia; order Artiodactyla; family Ziphiidae; genus Hyperoodon; species Hyperoodon ampullatus. Next base: position 38,187 of record NW_027640584.1, on the reverse strand, counting down.
TTCTCAGGGCAACTCAGAGAATGTCCAAAATGTCGAAAGGTAGGGGTTGAGTGTGCCTGCATGTCTGGGTGTGCACACATCTGTGCAAATATTGGGGTGAGGGTGCCTGCGTGTATGGGTGTGTGAGAGAAGCTGAAAGACGGTCAAAAATGTTCGAAAGTTCCATGGCCCGGTGGACTGGCTAGAAATGCGTTCCTGGTGCCGTTGGAGTGCTGAGGAATTGTAGCAGTCCCAAGGAAAAGTGCTGTGTGTTGTCCACTCGGCGTACACAGAGGGCCTCTGAAGGGCCTACTGGCCTGGGTGTTGCTCAACATGCCCACAGAGGCCAGGCGGCCGGGGCGTACTCAGTGATGTTGTGGGGGAAAGGGGGCACACCCGAGGCGTCTAGGCGTCCTGAAAACCGAACCAGCGTTAAAATAAAGTGCCACACCGGCCAGGACCTCAAAGAGCTGCTGTACGCTCCGTTCCTGCAGGGCTAACTCAAAGACTTTCTCGAGGTGTGTAATCACGTCGACATTGCCTTTGGTCCGACAGCCTGACAGGATGAGCTACCAGCCAGGCTATGGAAGCACCCTGGTTGTTTAGAGGAAAACTCCTTTCCTTCCCAGAGCCCTGCCTCCACCGACCCGAGGCCCGTCACAAACGGTGTTCTTTAGGCAGCTTCAAGGCAGCATGAATGGAGGCTTCAAAATGGGGAAGCGAGGCTTGGGCCTTCAGGTCTCCCCTTGCCTTGAACACGGAGCCTACCTCCCTGTGACTTCTGACAAGTCAGAAGAGGAGGCTCTAGCTACACACAGGTCCGTTCCCTGAATCGCCTTATCTTCCCGGGGTGTTCCGCAGATAGCGAACACGGTCCTCCAAGGAATGCACTAGGGAGGCTATGGGGCCTTAGCCTCTTCTGAAAGCCTGCAGTGTAAGAGGAAGAACTGTGCTTTAGTGGCAGTAGGAAGGCAAGCCGACTTTCTCCTGCCGGTATAGGGTCTTCAGGTATGAGTGCCTAGAAGGAATGCCAAGCAGGTTTGTTTTCCCCGTGCAGCTCAGTCTAGGAGAATGAGGCAGAACTGCATGACATGTGGGACGCCAGAGAACAGTTTTCCTGGAGCTGTTGGAGTGCTGGGGAAAGCTATCTCTCCCAAAGAAGAGTGCCGTGTGTTGCCCTGCCCTCGGCAATCACAGAGTGAGTGGGAAGGGCTTCCGGCCCGGGCAGTTTCTTTGCAGGCCCGGGGAGCCTGCCGGTACTCAGTGTCCTTGCAGGGAATAGGGTGCCCACGCGAGGGTCCTAGGTGTCTTGAAAAGCGTACGAACACGAAAATAAAGCCGAGCTGCGACTAAGGCCTCGTGGAAACTGCTCGAAGCTTCCGCCTCAGCAGGGCTCTTAGAAGGCCTTACCTGGAGGTACGTCCTCACATCGAGCTTCCCTTTAGCCCTAGAGCATGACAGGCGGAGCTCTTACCGGGACTCTGGAAGCACCCTGTTGACTTATAGAAAACTGCTTCTCTTCCACGAGCCCTGACTCCAGCGACTAGGGGCCCGTCCCAAACGGTTTTATGCAGGCAGCTTCGAGGCGGCATGAGTGGTTCTTTAAAAATGAGAATGCAAGGCTTGCGTCATCAGGCCCCCACTTCCAGTCAACACGTTGACTACCGCCTTGTGATTCGTAGCTAGTCAAAAGAGGCTCCAGCTACACACAGGTCCCTTCCCTGAATCCACTTTTCTTCACAGGCTGTTCTGCCTGTAGCTAACTCGCTCATCCAAGGACTGCACTAGGGAGGCTCTCGGGCCTTAGCGTCTTCTGAAAGCTTGCAGTGTAACAGGCAGAACTCTGCTTTAGTGGCAGTAGGAATGCAAGCTGACTTTCTCCTGCAGGTATGGGGTCTTCAGGTATGAGTGCCTAGAAGGAATGCCAAGCAGTTTCGGTTTCCCCGTGCAGCTCACTCGAGGACAATGGGGGCAGAACTGCATGACATGTGGGACGCCAGAGAACAGTTTTCCTGGAGCTGTTGGAGTGCTGGGGAAAGCTATCTCTCCCAAAGAAGAGTGCCGTGTGTTGCCCTGCCCTCGGCAATCAGAGAGTGAGTGGGAAGGGCTTCCGGCCCGGGCAGTTTCTTTGCAGGCCCGGGGAGCCTGCCGGTACTCAGTGTCCTTGCAGGGAATAGGGTGCCCCGCTAGGGTCTTACGTGTCTTGAAAAGCGTACGAACTTGAAAATAAAGCAGAAGTCCGACTAAGGTCTCGTGGAAACTGCTCGAAGCTTCTGCCTCAGCAGGGCTATTGGAAGGCCTTACCTGGAGGTTAAGTCCTCACATCGAGCTTCCCTTTAGCCCTAGAGCATGACAGGATGAGCTCCTAGCGGGGATCTGGAAGCACCCCGTTGATTTAGAGAAAACTGCGTCTCTTCCACGAGCCCTGACTCCAGTGACTAGGGGCCCGTCACAAACGGTGTTATGCAGGTAGCTTCGAGGCAGCATGAATGGAGCTTTCCAAATGGGAATGCAAGGCTTGCGTCATCAGGCCCCCACTTCCAGGGAGCACGTGGCCTACCGCCTTGCGAGTCCTAGCAAGTCAAAAGAGACTCTAGCTACACCCTGGTCCCTTCCCTGAATCCACCTTTCTTCACAGGGTGTTCTGCACGTAGCCAACTGCCTCAGGCAAGGAACGCTCTGGGTACGCTCTCGGTCTTTAGCCTCTCCTAAAAGCCTGCACTGTAAGAGGAAGAACTGTACTTCAGTTGCAGCGGGAACGCAAGCTGACCCTCTCCTGGAGGTATGGAGTCCTCGGGTAGGAGTTCCAAGAAGGAATGCGCAGCAGAGGGTTTTTTCTAAGTGCCTCTCAGACTAGGGCCCTGAGGCAGAGTTCCTTGACAAGTAGGACGTGAGAGAACAACTTCCTCTTAGCTGTTATAGCGGTGAGGAAATCTAGCTCTCCCTAAGGAACTGTGCCGTGCGATGCCCTACACGCGGCCTACACAGAGTCACTGGGAGGGGCTTCCGGGTCTGGAGGCCGCGTAGCAGGCCCGTGGAGCCTGCCGGTACTCGGTGTTCTTGCAGGGAATAGGGTGCAAACGCGAGGGGCCTGGGTGTCCTGAACAGCGTACTACAAATAAACTAAAGCAGTCCTGCAACTAAGGCCTCTTGGAAACTGCTGCATGCCTCTGCTTCAGCAGGGCCAAGAAAGGACTTACCTCGAGGCAAGGGCTGACATTCGGTCTCCAGGTAGCTATAGAGGGTAGCAGCATGAGCACCCAAGCAGGCCTGGGAAGCACCATGTTTTATTAGAGGACACTCATCTTCTTCCCAGAGCCATGCTTACCGTGACTAGAGGCCCGTCAAAAGGTGTGTCTCTGCGTGTGATTCAAGGCCCGAGGAATGGAAGTTTCCAAATGGGAAAGACGGCGTGTGCCATCAGGCCCACGGTTCCAGGTGGACACGCATTATACGTGCCCGTTGATGCAACAAGTCAAAAGACGCACAGCGTACACCCCGGGCCCTTCCCTGAATCAACTTGTTTACGCGGGGTGCTCTGCGTGTAGCGAACTCCCTCAAGCAAGGCAGGCTCTAGTTAGGCCGAGGAGCATTTGCCTCTTCCAAAAGACTGCAGTGTTTCATGAAGAACTGTGCTTTCGTTGCTGCTGGAACACAAGCTGACTTTCTCCTTGAAGAGAGTGACTTTCCAACGGAGGTCCCTGAAGGAATCCTAAGCGGACTATTTTCTCAGGGCAACTCAGAGAATGTCCAAAATGTCGAAAGGTAGGGGTTGAGTGTGCCTGCATGTCTGGGTGTGCACACATCTGTGCAAATATTGGGGTGAGGGTGCCTGCGTGTATGGGTGTGTGAGAGAAGCTGAAAGACGGTCAAAAATGTTCGAAAGTTCCATGGCCCGGTGGACTGGCTAGAAATGCGTTCCTGGTGCCGTTGGAGTGCTGAGGAATTGTAGCAGTCCCAAGGAAGAGTGCTGTGTGTTGTCCACTCGGCGTACACAGAGGGCCTCTGAAGGGCCTACTGGCCTGGGTGTTGCTCAACATGCCCACAGAGGCCAGGCGGCCGGGGCGTACTCAGTGATGTTGTGGGGGAAAGGGGGCACACCCGAGGCGTCTAGGCGTCCTGAAAACCGAACCAGCGTTAAAATAAAGTGCCACACCGGCCAGGACCTCAAAGAGCTGCTGTACGCTCCGTTCCTGCAGGGCTAACTCAAAGACTTTCTCGAGGTGTGTAATCACGTCGACATTGCCTTTGGTCCGACAGCCTGACAGGATGAGCTACCAGCCAGGCTATGGAAGCACCCTGGTTGTTTAGAGGAAAACTCCTTTCCTTCCCAGAGCCCTGCCTCCACCGACCCGAGGCCCGTCACAAACGGTGTTCTTTAGGCAGCTTCAAGGCAGCATGAATGGAGGCTTCAAAATGGGGAAGCGAGGCTTGGGCCTTCAGGTCTCCCCTTGCCTTGAACACGGAGCCTACCTCCCTGTGACTTCTGACAAGTCAGAAGAGGAGGCTCTAGCTACACACAGGTCCGTTCCCTGAATCGCCTTATCTTCCCGGGGTGTTCCGCAGATAGCGAACACGGTCCTCCAAGGAATGCACTAGGGAGGCTATGGGGCCTTAGCCTCTTCTGAAAGCCTGCAGTGTAAGAGGAAGAACTGTGCTTTAGTGGCAGTAGGAAGGCAAGCCGACTTTCTCCTGCCGGTATAGGGTCTTCAGGTATGAGTGCCTAGAAGGAATGCCAAGCAGGTTTGTTTTCCCCGTGCAGCTCAGTCTAGGAGAATGAGGCAGAACTGCATGACATGTGGGACGCCAGAGAACAGTTTTCCTGGAGCTGTTGGAGTGCTGGGGAAAGCTATCTCTCCCAAAGAAGAGTGCCGTGTGTTGCCCTGCCCTCGGCAATCACAGAGTGAGTGGGAAGGGCTTCCGGCCCGGGCAGTTTCTTTGCAGGCCCGGGGAGCCTGCCGGTACTCAGTGTCCTTGCAGGGAATAGGGTGCCCACGCGAGGGTCCTAGGTGTCTTGAAAAGCGTACGAACACGAAAATAAAGCCGAGCTGCGACTAAGGCCTCGTGGAAACTGCTCGAAGCTTCCGCCTCAGCAGGGCTCTTAGAAGGCCTTACCTGGAGGTACGTCCTCACATCGAGCTTCCCTTTAGCCCTAGAGCATGACAGGCGGAGCTCTTACCGGGACTCTGGAAGCACCCTGTTGACTTATAGAAAACTGCTTCTCTTCCACGAGCCCTGACTCCAGCGACTAGGGGCCCGTCCCAAACGGTTTTATGCAGGCAGCTTCGAGGCGGCATGAGTGGTTCTTTAAAAATGAGAATGCAAGGCTTGCGTCATCAGGCCCCCACTTCCAGTCAACACGTTGACTACCGCCTTGTGATTCGTAGCTAGTCAAAAGAGGCTCCAGCTACACACAGGTCCCTTCCCTGAATCCACTTTTCTTCACAGGCTGTTCTGCCTGTAGCTAACTCGCTCATCCAAGGACTGCACTAGGGAGGCTCTCGGGCCTTAGCGTCTTCTGAAAGCTTGCAGTGTAACAGGCAGAACTCTGCTTTAGTGGCAGTAGGAATGCAAGCTGACTTTCTCCTGCAGGTATGGGGTCTTCAGGTATGAGTGCCTAGAAGGAATGCCAAGCAGTTTCGGTTTCCCCGTGCAGCTCACTCGAGGACAATGGGGGCAGAACTGCATGACATGTGGGACGCCAGAGAACAGTTTTCCTGGAGCTGTTGGAGTGCTGGGGAAAGCTATCTCTCCCAAAGAAGAGTGCCGTGTGTTGCCCTGCCCTCGGCAATCAGAGAGTGAGTGGGAAGGGCTTCCGGCCCGGGCAGTTTCTTTGCAGGCCCGGGGAGCCTGCCGGTACTCAGTGTCCTTGCAGGGAATAGGGTGCCCCGCTAGGGTCTTACGTGTCTTGAAAAGCGTACGAACTTGAAAATAAAGCAGAAGTCCGACTAAGGTCTCGTGGAAACTGCTCGAAGCTTCCGCCTCAGCAGGGCTATTGGAAGGCCTTACCTGGAGGTTAAGTCCTCACATCGAGCTTCCCTTTAGCCCTAGAGCATGACAGGATGAGCTCCTAGCGGGGATCTGGAAGCACCCCGTTGATTTAGAGAAAACTGCGTCTCTTCCACGAGCCCTGACTCCAGTGACTAGGGGCCCGTCACAAACGGTGTTATGCAGGTAGCTTCGAGGCAGCATGAATGGAGCTTTCCAAATGGGAATGCAAGGCTTGCGTCATCAGGCCCCCACTTCCAGGGAGCACGTGGCCTACCGCCTTGCGAGTCCTAGCAAGTCAAAAGAGACTCTAGCTACACCCTGGTCCCTTCCCTGAATCCACCTTTCTTCACAGGGTGTTCTGCACGTAGCCAACTGCCTCAGGCAAGGAACGCTCTGGGTACGCTCTCGGTCTTTAGCCTCTCCTAAAAGCCTGCACTGTAAGAGGAAGAACTGTACTTCAGTTGCAGCGGGAACGCAAGCTGACCCTCTCCTGGAGGTATGGAGTCCTCGGGTAGGAGTTCCAAGAAGGAATGCGCAGCAGAGGGTTTTTTCTAAGTGCCTCTCAGACTAGGGCCCTGAGGCAGAGTTCCTTGACAAGTAGGACGTGAGAGAACAACTTCCTCTTAGCTGTTATAGCGGTGAGGAAATCTAGCTCTCCCTAAGGAACTGTGCCGTGCGATGCCCTACACGCGGCCTACACAGAGTCACTGGGAGGGGCTTCCGGGTCTGGAGGCCGCGTAGCAGGCCCGTGGAGCCTGCCGGTACTCGGTGTTCTTGCAGGGAATAGGGTGCAAACGCGAGGGGCCTGGGTGTCCTGAACAGCGTACTACAAATAAACTAAAGCAGTCCTGCAACTAAGGCCTCTTGGAAACTGCTGCATGCCTCTGCTTCAGCAGGGCCAAGAAAGGACTTACCTCGAGGCAAGGGCTGACATTCGGTCTCCAGGTAGCTATAGAGGGTAGCAGCATGAGCACCCAAGCAGGCCTGGGAAGCACCATGTTTTATTAGAGGACACTCATCTTCTTCCCAGAGCCATGCTTACCGTGACTAGAGGCCCGTCAAAAGGTGTGTCTCTGCGTGTGATTCAAGGCCCGAGGAATGGAAGTTTCCAAATGGGAAAGACGGCGTGTGCCATCAGGCCCACGGTTCCAGGTGGACACGCATTATACGTGCCCGTTGATGCAACAAGTCAAAAGACGCACAGCGTACACCCCGGGCCCTTCCCTGAATCAACTTGTTTACGCGGGGTGCTCTGCGTGTAGCGAACTCCCTCAAGCAAGGCAGGCTCTAGTTAGGCCGAGGAGCATTTGCCTCTTCCAAAAGACTGCAGTGTTTCATGAAGAACTGTGCTTTCGTTGCTGCTGGAACACAAGCTGACTTTCTCCTTGAAGAGAGTGACTTTCCAACGGAGGTCCCTGAAGGAATCCTAAGCGGACTATTTTCTCAGGGCAACTCAGAGAATGTCCAAAATGTCGAAAGGTAGGGGTTGAGTGTGCCTGCATGTCTGGGTGTGCACACATCTGTGCAAATATTGGGGTGAGGGTGCCTGCGTGTATGGGTGTGTGAGAGAAGCTGAAAGACGGTCAAAAATGTTCGAAAGTTCCATGGCCCGGTGGACTGGCTAGAAATGCGTTCCTGGTGCCGTTGGAGTGCTGAGGAATTGTAGCAGTCCCAAGGAAGAGTGCTGTGTGTTGTCCACTCGGCGTACACAGAGGGCCTCTGAAGCGCCTACTGGCCTGGGTGTTGCTCAACATGCCCACAGAGGCCAGGCGGCCGGGGCGTACTCAGTGATGTTGTGGGGGAAAGGGGGCACACCCGAGGCGTCTAGGCGTCCTGAAAACCGAACCAGCGTTAAAATAAAGTGCCACACCGACCAGGACCTCAAAGAGCTGCTGTACGCTCCGTTCCTGCAGGGCTAACTCAAAGACTTTCTCGAGGTGTGTAATCACGTCGACATTGCCTTTGGTCCGACAGCCTGACAGGATGAGCTACCAGCCAGGCTATGGAAGCACCCTGGTTGTTTAGAGGAAAACTCCTTTCCGTCCCAGAGCCCTGCCTCCACCGACCCGAGGCCCGTCACAAACGGTGTTCTTTAGGCAGCTTCAAGGCAGCATGAATGGAGGCTTCAAAATGGGGAAGCGAGGCTTGGGCCTTCAGGTCTCCCCTTGCCTTGAACACGGAGCCTACCTCCCTGTGACTTCTGACAAGTCAGAAGAGGAGGCTCTAGCTACACACAGGTCCGTTCCCTGAATCGCCTTATCTTCCCGGGGTGTTCCGCAGATAGCGAACACGGTCCTCCAAGGAATGCACTAGGGAGGCTATGGGGCCTTAGCCTCTTCTGAAAGCCTGCAGTGTAAGAGGAAGAACTGTGCTTTAGTGGCAGTAGGAAGGCAAGCCGACTTTCTCCTGCCGGTATAGGGTCTTCAGGTATGAGTGCCTAGAAGGAATGCCAAGCAGGTTTGTTTTCCCCGTGCAGCTCAGTCTAGGAGAATGAGGCAGAACTGCATGACATGTGGGACGCCAGAGAACAGTTTTCCTGGAGCTGTTGGAGTGCTGGGGAAAGCTATCTCTCCCAAAGAAGAGTGCCGTGTGTTGCCCTGCCCTCGGCAATCACAGAGTGAGTGGGAAGGGCTTCCGGCCCGGGCAGTTTCTTTGCAGGCCCGGGGAGCCTGCCGGTACTCAGTGTCCTTGCAGGGAATAGGGTGCCCACGCGAGGGTCCTAGGTGTCTTGAAAAGCGTACGAACACGAAAATAAAGCCGAGCTGCGACTAAGGCCTCGTGGAAACTGCTCGAAGCTTCCGCCTCAGCAGGGCTCTTAGAAGGCCTTACCTGGAGGTACGTCCTCACATCGAGCTTCCCTTTAGCCCTAGAGCATGACAGGCGGAGCTCTTACCGGGACTCTGGAAGCACCCTGTTGACTTATAGAAAACTGCTTCTCTTCCACGAGCCCTGACTCCAGCGACTAGGGGCCCGTCACAAACGGTTTTATGCAGGCAGCTTCGAGGCAGCATGAGTGGTTCTTTAAAAATGAGAATGCAAGGCTTGCGTCATCAGGCCCCCACTTCCAGTCAACACGTTGACTACCGCCTTGTGATTCGTAGCTAGTCAAAAGAGGCTCCAGCTACACACAGGTCCCTTCCCTGAATCCACTTTTCTTCACAGGCTGTTCTGCCTGTAGCTAACTCGCTCATCCAAGGACTGCACTAGGGAGGCTCTCGGGCCTTAGCGTCTTCTGAAAGCTTGCAGTGTAACAGGCAGAACTCTGCTTTAGTGGCAGTAGGAATGCAAGCTGACTTTCTCCTGCAGGTATGGGGTCTTCAGGTATGAGTGCCTAGAAGGAATGCCAAGCAGTTTCGGTTTCCCCGTGCAGCTCACTCGAGGACAATGGGGGCAGATTTGCATGACATGTGGGACGCCAGAGAACAGTTTTCCTGGAGCTGTTGGAGTGCTGGGGAAAGCTATCTCTCCCAAAGAAGAGTGCCGTGTGTTGCCCTGCACTCGGCAATCAGAGAGTGAGTGGGAAGGGCTTCCGGCCCGGGCAGTTTCTTTGCAGGCCCGGGGAGCCTGCCGGTACTCAGTGTCCTTGCAGGGAATAGGGTGCCCCGCTAGGGTCTTACGTGTCTTGAAAAGCGTACGAACTTGAAAATAAAGCAGAAGTCCGACTAAGGTCTCGTGGAAACTGCTCGAAGCTTCCGCCTCAGCAGGGCTATTGGAAGGCCTTACCTGGAGGTTAAGTCCTCACATCGAGCTTCCCTTTAGCCCTAGAGCATGACAGGATGAGCTCCTAGCGGGGATCTGGAAGCACCCCGTTGATTTAGAGAAAACTGCGTCTCTTCCACGAGCCCTGACTCCAGTGACTAGGGGCCCGTCACAAACGGTGTTATGCAGGTAGCTTCGAGGCAGCATGAATGGAGCTTTCCAAATGGGAATGCAAGGCTTGCGTCATCAGGCCCCCACTTCCAGGGAGCACGTGGCCTACCGCCTTGCGAGTCCTAGCAAGTCAAAAGAGACTCTAGCTACACCCTGGTCCCTTCCCTGAATCCACCTTTCTTCACAGGGTGTTCTGCACGTAGCCAACTGCCTCAGGCAAGGAACGCTCTGGGTACGCTCTCGGTCTTTAGCCTCTCCTAAAAGCCTGCACTGTAAGAGGAAGAACTGTACTTCAGTTGCAGCAGGAACGCAAGCTGACCCTCTCCTGGAGGTATGGAGTCCTCGGGTAGGAGTTCCAAGAAGGAATGCGCAGCAGAGGGTTTTTTCTAAGTGCCTCTCAGACTAGGGCCCTGAGGCAGAGTTCCTTGACAAGTAGGACGTGAGAGAACAACTTCCTCTTAGCTGTTATAGCGGTGAGGAAATCTAGCTCTCCCTAAGGAACTGTGCCGTGCGATGCCCTACACGCGGCCTACACAGAGTCACTGGGAGGGGCTTCCGGGTCTGGAGGCCGCGTAGCAGGCCCGTGGAGCCTGCCGGTACTCGGTGTTCTTGCAGGGAATAGGGTGCAAACGCGAGGGGCCTGGGTGTCCTGAACAGCGTACTACAAATAAACTAAAGCAGTCCTGCAACTAAGGCCTCTTGGAAACTGCTGCATGCCTCTGCTTCAGCAGGGCCAAGAAAGGACTTACCTCGAGGCAAGGGCTGACATTCGGTCTCCAGGTAGCTATAGAGGGTAGCAGCATGAGCACCCAAGCAGGCCTGGGAAGCACCATGTTTTATTAGAGGACACTCATCTTCTTCCCAGAGCCATGCTTACCGTGACTAGAGGCCCGTCAAAAGGTGTGTCTCTGCGTGTGATTCAAGGCCCGAGGAATGGAAGTTTCCAAATGGGAAAGACGGCGTGTGCCATCAGGCCCACGGTTCCAGGTGGACACGCATTATACGTGCCCGTTGATGCAACAAGTCAAAAGACGCACAGCGTACACCCCGGGCCCTTCCCTGAATCAACTTGTTTACGCGGGGTGCTCTGCGTGTAGCGAACTCCCTCAAGCAAGGCAGGCTCTAGTTAGGCCGAGGAGCATTTGCCTCTTCCAAAAGACTGCAGTGTTTCATGAAGAACTGTGCTTTCGTTGCTGCTGGAACACAAGCTGACTTTCTCCTTGAAGAGAGTGACTTTCCAACGGAGGTCCCTGAAGGAATCCTAAGCGGACTATTTTCTCAGGGCAACTCAGAGAATGTCCAAAATGTCGAAAGGTAGGGGTTGAGTGTGCCTGCATGTCTGGGTGTGCACACATCTGTGCAAATATTGGGGTGAGGGTGCCTGCGTGTATGGGTGTGTGAGAGAAGCTGAAAGACGGTCAAAAATGTTCGAAAGTTCCATGGCCCGGTGGACTGGCTAGAAATGCGTTCCTGGTGCCGTTGGAGTGCTGAGGAATTGTAGCAGTCCCAAGGAAAAGTGCTGTGTGTTGTCCACTCGGCGTACACAGAGGGCCTCTGAAGGGCCTACTGGCCTGGGTGTTGCTCAACATGCCCACAGAGGCCAGGCGGCCGGGGCGTACTCAGTGATGTTGTGGGGGAAAGGGGGCACACCCGAGGCGTCTAGGCGTCCTGAAAACCGAACCAGCGTTAAAATAAAGTGCCACACCGACCAGGACCTCAAAGAGCTGCTGTACGCTCCGTTCCTGCAGGGCTAACTCAAAGACTTTCTCGAGGTGTGTAATCACGTCGACATTGCCTTTGGTCCGACAGCCTGACAGGATGAGCTACCAGCCAGGCTATGGAAGCACCCTGGTTGTTTAGAGGAAAACTCCTTTCCTTCCCAGAGCCCTGCCTCCACCGACCCGAGGCCCGTCACAAACGGTGTTCTTTAGGCAGCTTCAAGGCAGCATGAATGGAGGCTTCAAAATGGGGAAGCGAGGCTTGGGCCTTCAGGTCTCCCCTTGCCTTGAACACGGAGCCTACCTCCCTGTGACTTCTGACAAGTCAGAAGAGGAGGCTCTAGCTACACACAGGTCCGTTCCCTGAATCGCCTTATCTTCCCGGGGTGTTCCGCAGATAGCGAACACGGTCCTCCAAGGAATGCACTAGGGAGGCTATGGGGCCTTAGCCTCTTCTGAAAGCCTGCAGTGTAAGAGGAAGAACTGTGCTTTAGTGGCAGTAGGAAGGCAAGCCGACTTTCTCCTGCCGGTATAGGGTCTTCAGGTATGAGTGCCTAGAAGGAATGCCAAGCAGGTTTGTTTTCCCCGTGCAGCTCAGTCTAGGAGAATGAGGCAGAACTGCATGACATGTGGGACGCCAGAGAACAGTTTTCCTGGAGCTGTTGGAGTGCTGGGGAAAGCTATCTCTCCCAAAGAAGAGTGCCGTGTGTTGCCCTGCCCTCGGCAATCACAGAGTGAGTGGGAAGGGCTTCCGGCCCGGGCAGTTTCTTTGCAGGCCCGGGGAGCCTGCCGGTACTCAGTGTCCTTGCAGGGAATAGGGTGCCCATGCGAGGGTCCTAGGTGTCTTGAAAAGCGTACGAACACGAAAATAAAGCCGAGCTGCGACTAAGGCCTCGTGGAAACTGCTCGAAGCTTCCGCCTCAGCAGGGCTCTTAGAAGGCCTTACCTGGAGGTACGTCCTCACATCGAGCTTCCCTTTAGCCCTAGAGCATGACAGGCGGAGCTCTTACCGGGACTCTGGAAGCACCCTGTTGACTTATAGAAAACTGCTTCTCTTCCACGAGCCCTGACTCCAGCGACTAGGGGCCCGTCACAAACGGTTTTATGCAGGCAGCTTCGAGGCAGCATGAGTGGTTCTTTAAAAATGAGAATGCAAGGCTTGCGTCATCAGGCCCCCACTTCCAGTCAACACGTTGACTACCGCCTTGTGATTCGTAGCTAGTCAAAAGAGGCTCCAGCTACACACAGGTCCCTTCCCTGAATCCACTTTTCTTCACAGGCTGTTCTGCCTGTAGCTAACTCGCTCATCCAAGGACTGCACTAGGGAGGCTCTCGGGCCTTAGCGTCTTCTGAAAGCTTGCAGTGTAACAGGCAGAACTCTGCTTTAGTGGCAGTAGGAATGCAAGCTGACTTTCTCCTGCAGGTATGGGGTCTTCAGGTATGAGTGCCTAGAAGGAATGCCAAGCAGTTTCGGTTTCCCCGTGCAGCTCACTCGAGGACAATGGGGGCAGATTTGCATGACATGTGGGACGCCAGAGAACAGTTTTCCTGGAGCTGTTGGAGTGCTGGGGAAAGCTATCTCTCCCAAAGAAGAGTGCCGTGTGTTGCCCTGCACTCGGCAATCAGAGAGTGAGTGGGAAGGGCTTCCGGCCCGGGCAGTTTCTTTGCAGGCCCGGGGAGCCTGCCGGTACTCAGTGTCCTTGCAGGGAATAGGGTGCCCCGCTAGGGTCTTACGTGTCTTGAAAAGCGTACGAACTTGAAAATAAAGCAGAAGTCCGACTAAGGTCTCGTGGAAACTGCTCGAAGCTTCCGCCTCAGCAGGGCTATTGGAAGGCCTTACCTGGAGGTTAAGTCCTCACATCGAGCTTCCCTTTAGCCCTAGAGCATGACAGGATGAGCTCCTAGCGGGGATCTGGAAGCACCCCGTTGATTTAGAGAAAACTGCGTCTCTTCCACGAGCCCTGACTCCAGTGACTAGGGGCCCGTCACAAACGGTGTTATGCAGGTAGCTTCGAGGCAGCATGAATGGAGCTTTCCAAATGGGAATGCAAGGCTTGCGTCATCAGGCCCCCACTTCCAGGGAGCACGTGGCCTACCGCCTTGCGAGTCCTAGCAAGTCAAAAGAGACTCTAGCTACACCCTGGTCCCTTCCCTGAATCCACCTTTCTTCACAGGGTGTTCTGCACGTAGCCAACTGCCTCAGGCAAGGAACGCTCTGGGTACGCTCTCGGTCTTTAGCCTCTCCTAAAAGCCTGCACTGTAAGAGGAAGAACTGTACTTCAGTTGCAGCAGGAACGCAAGCTGACCCTCTCCTGGAGGTATGGAGTCCTCGGGTAGGAGTTCCAAGAAGGAATGCGCAGCAGAGGGTTTTTTCTAAGTGCCTCTCAGACTAGGGCCCTGAGGCAGAGTTCCTTGACAAGTAGGACGTGAGAGAACAACTTCCTCTTAGCTGTTATAGCGGTGAGGAAATCTAGCTCTCCCTAAGGAACTGTGCCGTGCGATGCCCTACACGCGGCCTACACAGAGTCACTGGGAGGGGCTTCCGGGTCTGGAGGCCGCGTAGCAGGCCCGTGGAGCCTGCCGGTACTCGGTGTTCTTGCAGGGAATAGGGTGCAAACGCGAGGGGCCTGGGTGTCCTGAACAGCGTACTACAAATAAACTAAAGCAGTCCTGCAACTAAGGCCTCTTGGAAACTGCTGCATGCCTCTGCTTCAGCAGGGCCAAGAAAGGACTTACCTCGAGGCAAGGGCTGACATTCGGTCTCCAGGTAGCTATAGAGGGTAGCAGCATGAGCACCCAAGCAGGCCTGGGAAGCACCATGTTTTATTAGAGGACACTCATCTTCTTCCCAGAGCCATGCTTACCGTGACTAGAGGCCCGTCAAAAGGTGTGTCTCTGCGTGTGATTCAAGGCCCGAGGAATGGAAGTTTCCAAATGGGAAAGACGGCGTGTGCCATCAGGCCCACGGTTCCAGGTGGACACGCATTATACGTGCCCGTTGATGCAACAAGTCAAAAGACGCACAGCGTACACCCCGGGCCCTTCCCTGAATCAACTTGTTTACGCGGGGTGCTCTGCGTGTAGCGAACTCCCTCAAGCAAGGCAGGCTCTAGTTAGGCCGAGGAGCATTTGCCTCTTCCAAAAGACTGCAGTGTTTCATGAAGAACTGTGCTTTCGTTGCTGCTGGAACACAAGCTGACTTTCTCCTTGAAGAGAGTGACTTTCCAACGGAGGTCCCTGAAGGAATCCTAAGCGGACTATTTTCTCAGGGCAACTCAGAGAATGTCCAAAATGTCGAAAGGTAGGGGTTGAGTGTGCCTGCATGTCTGGGTGTGCACACATCTGTGCAAATATTGGGGTGAGGGTGCCTGCGTGTATGGGTGTGTGAGAGAAGCTGAAAGACGGTCAAAAATGTTCGAAAGTTCCATGGCCCGGTGGACTGGCTAGAAATGCGTTCCTGGTGCCGTTGGAGTGCTGAGGAATTGTAGCAGTCCCAAGGAAGAGTGCTGTGTGTTGTCCACTCGGCGTACACAGAGGGCCTCTGAAGGGCCTACTGGCCTGGGTGTTGCTCAACATGCCCACAGAGGCCAGGCGGCCGGGGCGTACTCAGTGATGTTGTGGGGGAAAGGGGGCACACCCGAGGCGTCTAGGCGTCCTGAAAACCGAACCAGCGTTAAAATAAAGTGCCACACCGGCCAGGACCTCAAAGAGCTGCTGTACGCTCCGTTCCTGCAGGGCTAACTCAAAGACTTTCTCGAGGTGTGTAATCACGTCGACATTGCCTTTGGTCCGACAGCCTGACAGGATGAGCTACCAGCCAGGCTATGGAAGCACCCTGGTTGTTTAGAGGAAAACTCCTTTCCTTCCCAGAGCCCTGCCTCCACCGACCCGAGGCCCGTCACAAACGGTGTTCTTTAGGCAGCTTCAAGGCAGCATGAATGGAGGCTTCAAAATGGGGAAGCGAGGCTTGGGCCTTCAGGTCTCCCCTTGCCTTGAACACGGAGCCTACCTCCCTGTGACTTCTGACAAGTCAGAAGAGGAGGCTCTAGCTACACACAGGTCCGTTCCCTGAATCGCCTTATCTTCCCGGGGTGTTCCGCAGATAGCGAACACGGTCCTCCAAGGAATGCACTAGGGAGGCTATGGGGCCTTAGCCTCTTCTGAAAGCCTGCAGTGTAAGAGGAAGAACTGTGCTTTAGTGGCAGTAGGAAGGCAAGCCGACTTTCTCCTGCCGGTATAGGGTCTTCAGGTATGAGTGCCTAGAAGGAATGCCAAGCAGGTTTGTTTTCCCCGTGCAGCTCAGTCTAGGAGAATGAGGCAGAACTGCATGACATGTGGGACGCCAGAGAACAGTTTTCCTGGAGCTGTTGGAGTGCTGGGGAAAGCTATCTCTCCCAAAGAAGAGTGCCGTGTGTTGCCCTGCCCTCGGCAATCACAGAGTGAGTGGGAAGGGCTTCCGGCCCGGGCAGTTTCTTTGCAGGCCCGGGGAGCCTGCCGGTACTCAGTGTCCTTGCAGGGAATAGGGTGCCCACGCGAGGGTCCTAGGTGTCTTGAAAAGCGTACGAACACGAAAATAAAGCCGAGCTGCGACTAAGGCCTCGTGGAAACTGCTCGAAGCTTCCGCCTCAGCAGGGCTCTTAGAAGGCCTTACCTGGAGGTACGTCCTCACATCGAGCTTCCCTTTAGCCCTAGAGCATGACAGGCGGAGCTCTTACCGGGACTCTGGAAGCACCCTGTTGACTTATAGAAAACTGCTTCTCTTCCACGAGCCCTGACTCCAGCGACTAGGGGCCCGTCCCAAACGGTTTTATGCAGGCAGCTTCGAGGCGGCATGAGTGGTTCTTTAAAAATGAGAATGCAAGGCTTGCGTCATCAGGCCCCCACTTCCAGTCAACACGTTGACTACCGCCTTGTGATTCGTAGCTAGTCAAAAGAGGCTCCAGCTACACACAGGTCCCTTCCCTGAATCCACTTTTCTTCACAGGCTGTTCTGCCTGTAGCTAACTCGCTCATCCAAGGACTGCACTAGGGAGGCTCTCGGGCCTTAGCGTCTTCTGAAAGCTTGCAGTGTAACAGGCAGAACTCTGCTTTAGTGGCAGTAGGAATGCAAGCTGACTTTCTCCTGCAGGTATGGGGTCTTCAGGTATGAGTGCCTAGAAGGAATGCCAAGCAGTTTCGGTTTCCCCGTGCAGCTCACTCGAGGACAATGGGGGCAGAACTGCATGACATGTGGGACGCCAGAGAACAGTTTTCCTGGAGCTGTTGGAGTGCTGGGGAAAGCTATCTCTCCCAAAGAAGAGTGCCGTGTGTTGCCCTGCCCTCGGCAATCAGAGAGTGAGTGGGAAGGGCTTCCGGCCCGGGCAGTTTCTTTGCAGGCCCGGGGAGCCTGCCGGTACTCAGTGTCCTTGCAGGGAATAGGGTGCCCCGCTAGGGTCTTACGTGTCTTGAAAAGCGTACGAACTTGAAAATAAAGCAGAAGTCCGACTAAGGTCTCGTGGAAACTGCTCGAAGCTTCTGCCTCAGCAGGGCTATTGGAAGGCCTTACCTGGAGGTTAAGTCCTCACATCGAGCTTCCCTTTAGCCCTAGAGCATGACAGGATGAGCTCCTAGCGGGGATCTGGAAGCACCCCGTTGATTTAGAGAAAACTGCGTCTCTTCCACGAGCCCTGACTCCAGTGACTAGGGGCCCGTCACAAACGGTGTTATGCAGGTAGCTTCGAGGCAGCATGAATGGAGCTTTCCAAATGGGAATGCAAGGCTTGCGTCATCAGGCCCCCACTTCCAGGGAGCACGTGGCCTACCGCCTTGCGAGTCCTAGCAAGTCAAAAGAGACTCTAGCTACACCCTGGTCCCTTCCCTGAATCCACCTTTCTTCACAGGGTGTTCTGCACGTAGCCAACTGCCTCAGGCAAGGAACGCTCTGGGTACGCTCTCGGTCTTTAGCCTCTCCTAAAAGCCTGCACTGTAAGAGGAAGAACTGTACTTCAGTTGCAGCGGGAACGCAAGCTGACCCTCTCCTGGAGGTATGGAGTCCTCGGGTAGGAGTTCCAAGAAGGAATGCGCAGCAGAGGGTTTTTTCTAAGTGCCTCTCAGACTAGGGCCCTGAGGCAGAGTTCCTTGACAAGTAGGACGTGAGAGAACAACTTCCTCTTAGCTGTTATAGCGGTGAGGAAATCTAGCTCTCCCTAAGGAACTGTGCCGTGCGATGCCCTACACGCGGCCTACACAGAGTCACTGGGAGGGGCTTCCGGGTCTGGAGGCCGCGTAGCAGGCCCGTGGAGCCTGCCGGTACTCGGTGTTCTTGCAGGGAATAGGGTGCAAACGCGAGGGGCCTGGGTGTCCTGAACAGCGTACTACAAATAAACTAAAGCAGTCCTGCAACTAAGGCCTCTTGGAAACTGCTGCATGCCTCTGCTTCAGCAGGGCCAAGAAAGGACTTACCTCGAGGCAAGGGCTGACATTCGGTCTCCAGGTAGCTATAGAGGGTAGCAGCATGAGCACCCAAGCAGGCCTGGGAAGCACCATGTTTTATTAGAGGACACTCATCTTCTTCCCAGAGCCATGCTTACCGTGACTAGAGGCCCGTCAAAAGGTGTGTCTCTGCGTGTGATTCAAGGCCCGAGGAATGGAAGTTTCCAAATGGGAAAGACGGCGTGTGCCATCAGGCCCACGGTTCCAGGTGGACACGCATTATACGTGCCCGTTGATGCAACAAGTCAAAAGACGCACAGCGTACACCCCGGGCCCTTCCCTGAATCAACTTGTTTACGCGGGGTGCTCTGCGTGTAGCGAACTCCCTCAAGCAAGGCAGGCTCTAGTTAGGCCGAGGAGCATTTGCCTCTTCCAAAAGACTGCAGTGTTTCATGAAGAACTGTGCTTTCGTTGCTGCTGGAACACAAGCTGACTTTCTCCTTGAAGAGAGTGACTTTCCAACGGAGGTCCCTGAAGGAATCCTAAGCGGACTATTTTCTCAGGGCAACTCAGAGAATGTCCAAAATGTCGAAAGGTAGGGGTTGAGTGTGCCTGCATGTCTGGGTGTGCACACATCTGTGCAAATATTGGGGTGAGGGTGCCTGCGTGTATGGGTGTGTGAGAGAAGCTGAAAGACGGTCAAAAATGTTCGAAAGTTCCATGGCCCGGTGGACTGGCTAGAAATGCGTTCCTGGTGCCGTTGGAGTGCTGAGGAATTGTAGCAGTCCCAAGGAAAAGTGCTGTGTGTTGTCCACTCGGCGTACACAGAGGGCCTCTGAAGGGCCTACTGGCCTGGGTGTTGCTCAACATGCCCACAGAGGCCAGGCGGCCGGGGCGTACTCAGTGATGTTGTGGGGGAAAGGGGGCACACCCGAGGCGTCTAGGCGTCCTGAAAACCGAACCAGCGTTAAAATAAAGTGCCACACCGGCCAGGACCTCAAAGAGCTGCTGTACGCTCCGTTCCTGCAGGGCTAACTCAAAGACTTTCTCGAGGTGTGTAATCACGTCGACATTGCCTTTGGTCCGACAGCCTGACAGGATGAGCTACCAGCCAGGCTATGGAAGCACCCTGGTTGTTTAGAGGAAAACTCCTTTCCTTCCCAGAGCCCTGCCTCCACCGACCCGAGGCCCGTCACAAACGGTGTTCTTTAGGCAGCTTCAAGGCAGCATGAATGGAGGCTTCAAAATGGGGAAGCGAGGCTTGGGCCTTCAGGTCTCCCCTTGCCTTGAACACGGAGCCTACCTCCCTGTGACTTCTGACAAGTCAGAAGAGGAGGCTCTAGCTACACACAGGTCCGTTCCCTGAATCGCCTTATCTTCCCGGGGTGTTCCGCAGATAGCGAACACGGTCCTCCAAGGAATGCACTAGGGAGGCTATGGGGCCTTAGCCTCTTCTGAAAGCCTGCAGTGTAAGAGGAAGAACTGTGCTTTAGTGGCAGTAGGAAGGCAAGCCGACTTTCTCCTGCCGGTATAGGGTCTTCAGGTATGAGTGCCTAGAAGGAATGCCAAGCAGGTTTGTTTTCCCCGTGCAGCTCAGTCTAGGAGAATGAGGCAGAACTGCATGACATGTGGGACGCCAGAGAACAGTTTTCCTGGAGCTGTTGGAGTGCTGGGGAAAGCTATCTCTCCCAAAGAAGAGTGCCGTGTGTTGCCCTGCCCTCGGCAATCACAGAGTGAGTGGGAAGGGCTTCCGGCCCGGGCAGTTTCTTTGCAGGCCCGGGGAGCCTGCCGGTACTCAGTGTCCTTGCAGGGAATAGGGTGCCCACGCGAGGGTCCTAGGTGTCTTGAAAAGCGTACGAACACGAAAATAAAGCCGAGCTGCGACTAAGGCCTCGTGGAAACTGCTCGAAGCTTCCGCCTCAGCAGGGCTCTTAGAAGGCCTTACCTGGAGGTACGTCCTCACATCGAGCTTCCCTTTAGCCCTAGAGCATGACAGGCGGAGCTCTTACCGGGACTCTGGAAGCACCCTGTTGACTTATAGAAAACTGCTTCTCTTCCACGAGCCCTGACTCCAGCGACTAGGGGCCCGTCCCAAACGGTTTTATGCAGGCAGCTTCGAGGCGGCATGAGTGGTTCTTTAAAAATGAGAATGCAAGGCTTGCGTCATCAGGCCCCCACTTCCAGTCAACACGTTGACTACCGCCTTGTGATTCGTAGCTAGTCAAAAGAGGCTCCAGCTACACACAGGTCCCTTCCCTGAATCCACTTTTCTTCACAGGCTGTTCTGCCTGTAGCTAACTCGCTCATCCAAGGACTGCACTAGGGAGGCTCTCGGGCCTTAGCGTCTTCTGAAAGCTTGCAGTGTAACAGGCAGAACTCTGCTTTAGTGGCAGTAGGAATGCAAGCTGACTTTCTCCTGCAGGTATGGGGTCTTCAGGTATGAGTGCCTAGAAGGAATGCCAAGCAGTTTCGGTTTCCCCGTGCAGCTCACTCGAGGACAATGGGGGCAGAACTGCATGACATGTGGGACGCCAGAGAACAGTTTTCCTGGAGCTGTTGGAGTGCTGGGGAAAGCTATCTCTCCCAAAGAAGAGTGCCGTGTGTTGCCCTGCCCTCGGCAATCAGAGAGTGAGTGGGAAGGGCTTCCGGCCCGGGCAGTTTCTTTGCAGGCCCGGGGAGCCTGCCGGTACTCAGTGTCCTTGCAGGGAATAGGGTGCCCCGCTAGGGTCTTACGTGTCTTGAAAAGCGTACGAACTTGAAAATAAAGCAGAAGTCCGACTAAGGTCTCGTGGAAACTGCTCGAAGCTTCTGCCTCAGCAGGGCTATTGGAAGGCCTTACCTGGAGGTTAAGTCCTCACATCGAGCTTCCCTTTAGCCCTAGAGCATGACAGGATGAGCTCCTAGCGGGGATCTGGAAGCACCCCGTTGATTTAGAGAAAACTGCGTCTCTTCCACGAGCCCTGACTCCAGTGACTAGGGGCCCGTCACAAACGGTGTTATGCAGGTAGCTTCGAGGCAGCATGAATGGAGCTTTCCAAATGGGAATGCAAGGCTTGCGTCATCAGGCCCCCACTTCCAGGGAGCACGTGGCCTACCGCCTTGCGAGTCCTAGCAAGTCAAAAGAGACTCTAGCTACACCCTGGTCCCTTCCCTGAATCCACCTTTCTTCACAGGGTGTTCTGCACGTAGCCAACTGCCTCAGGCAAGGAACGCTCTGGGTACGCTCTCGGTCTTTAGCCTCTCCTAAAAGCCTGCACTGTAAGAGGAAGAACTGTACTTCAGTTGCAGCGGGAACGCAAGCTGACCCTCTCCTGGAGGTATGGAGTCCTCGGGTAGGAGTTCCAAGAAGGAATGCGCAGCAGAGGGTTTTTTCTAAGTGCCTCTCAGACTAGGGCCCTGAGGCAGAGTTCCTTGACAAGTAGGACGTGAGAGAACAACTTCCTCTTAGCTGTTATAGCGGTGAGGAAATCTAGCTCTCCCTAAGGAACTGTGCCGTGCGATGCCCTACACGCGGCCTACACAGAGTCACTGGGAGGGGCTTCCGGGTCTGGAGGCCGCGTAGCAGGCCCGTGGAGCCTGCCGGTACTCGGTGTTCTTGCAGGGAATAGGGTGCAAACGCGAGGGGCCTGGGTGTCCTGAACAGCGTACTACAAATAAACTAAAGCAGTCCTGCAACTAAGGCCTCTTGGAAACTGCTGCATGCCTCTGCTTCAGCAGGGCCAAGAAAGGACTTACCTCGAGGCAAGGGCTGACATTCGGTCTCCAGGTAGCTATAGAGGGTAGCAGCATGAGCACCCAAGCAGGCCTGGGAAGCACCATGTTTTATTAGAGGACACTCATCTTCTTCCCAGAGCCATGCTTACCGTGACTAGAGGCCCGTCAAAAGGTGTGTCTCTGCGTGTGATTCAAGGCCCGAGGAATGGAAGTTTCCAAATGGGAAAGACGGCGTGTGCCATCAGGCCCACGGTTCCAGGTGGACACGCATTATACGTGCCCGTTGATGCAACAAGTCAAAAGACGCACAGCGTACACCCCGGGCCCTTCCCTGAATCAACTTGTTTACGCGGGGTGCTCTGCGTGTAGCGAACTCCCTCAAGCAAGGCAGGCTCTAGTTAGGCCGAGGAGCATTTGCCTCTTCCAAAAGACTGCAGTGTTTCATGAAGAACTGTGCTTTCGTTGCTGCTGGAACACAAGCTGACTTTCTCCTTGAAGAGAGTGACTTTCCAACGGAGGTCCCTGAAGGAATCCTAAGCGGACTATTTTCTCAGGGCAACTCAGAGAATGTCCAAAATGTCGAAAGGTAGGGGTTGAGTGTGCCTGCATGTCTGGGTGTGCACACATCTGTGCAAATATTGGGGTGAGGGTGCCTGCGTGTATGGGTGTGTGAGAGAAGCTGAAAGACGGTCAAAAATGTTCGAAAGTTCCATGGCCCGGTGGACTGGCTAGAAATGCGTTCCTGGTGCCGTTGGAGTGCTGAGGAATTGTAGCAGTCCCAAGGAAGAGTGCTGTGTGTTGTCCACTCGGCGTACACAGAGGGCCTCTGAAGGGCCTACTGGCCTGGGTGTTGCTCAACATGCCCACAGAGGCCAGGCGGCCGGGGCGTACTCAGTGATGTTGTGGGGGAAAGGGGGCACACCCGAGGCGTCTAGGCGTCCTGAAAACCGAACCAGCGTTAAAATAAAGTGCCACACCGGCCAGGACCTCAAAGAGCTGCTGTACGCTCCGTTCCTGCAGGGCTAACTCAAAGACTTTCTCGAGGTGTGTAATCACGTCGACATTGCCTTTGGTCCGACAGCCTGACAGGATGAGCTACCAGCCAGGCTATGGAAGCACCCTGGTTGTTTAGAGGAAAACTCCTTTCCTTCCCAGAGCCCTGCCTCCACCGACCCGAGGCCCGTCACAAACGGTGTTCTTTAGGCAGCTTCAAGGCAGCATGAATGGAGGCTTCAAAATGGGGAAGCGAGGCTTGGGCCTTCAGGTCTCCCCTTGCCTTGAACACGGAGCCTACCTCCCTGTGACTTCTGACAAGTCAGAAGAGGAGGCTCTAGCTACACACAGGTCCGTTCCCTGAATCGCCTTATCTTCCCGGGGTGTTCCGCAGATAGCGAACACGGTCCTCCAAGGAATGCACTAGGGAGGCTATGGGGCCTTAGCCTCTTCTGAAAGCCTGCAGTGTAAGAGGAAGAACTGTGCTTTAGTGGCAGTAGGAAGGCAAGCCGACTTTCTCCTGCCGGTATAGGG
The DNA here is from genome assembly GCF_949752795.1 of Hyperoodon ampullatus. Lineage (NCBI taxonomy): Eukaryota > Metazoa > Chordata > Mammalia > Artiodactyla > Ziphiidae > Hyperoodon > Hyperoodon ampullatus. The sequence goes on along the minus strand of NW_027640584.1, from coordinate 14,977 downwards.
TCTTCAGGTATGAGTGCCTAGAAGGAATGCCAAGCAGGTTTGTTTTCCCCGTGCAGCTCAGTCTAGGAGAATGAGGCAGAACTGCATGACATGTGGGACGCCAGAGAACAGTTTTCCTGGAGCTGTTGGAGTGCTGGGGAAAGCTATCTCTCCCAAAGAAGAGTGCCGTGTGTTGCCCTGCCCTCGGCAATCACAGAGTGAGTGGGAAGGGCTTCCGGCCCGGGCAGTTTCTTTGCAGGCCCGGGGAGCCTGCCGGTACTCAGTGTCCTTGCAGGGAATAGGGTGCCCACGCGAGGGTCCTAGGTGTCTTGAAAAGCGTACGAACACGAAAATAAAGCCGAGCTGCGACTAAGGCCTCGTGGAAACTGCTCGAAGCTTCCGCCTCAGCAGGGCTCTTAGAAGGCCTTACCTGGAGGTACGTCCTCACATCGAGCTTCCCTTTAGCCCTAGAGCATGACAGGCGGAGCTCTTACCGGGACTCTGGAAGCACCCTGTTGACTTATAGAAAACTGCTTCTCTTCCACGAGCCCTGACTCCAGCGACTAGGGGCCCGTCCCAAACGGTTTTATGCAGGCAGCTTCGAGGCGGCATGAGTGGTTCTTTAAAAATGAGAATGCAAGGCTTGCGTCATCAGGCCCCCACTTCCAGTCAACACGTTGACTACCGCCTTGTGATTCGTAGCTAGTCAAAAGAGGCTCCAGCTACACACAGGTCCCTTCCCTGAATCCACTTTTCTTCACAGGCTGTTCTGCCTGTAGCTAACTCGCTCATCCAAGGACTGCACTAGGGAGGCTCTCGGGCCTTAGCGTCTTCTGAAAGCTTGCAGTGTAACAGGCAGAACTCTGCTTTAGTGGCAGTAGGAATGCAAGCTGACTTTCTCCTGCAGGTATGGGGTCTTCAGGTATGAGTGCCTAGAAGGAATGCCAAGCAGTTTCGGTTTCCCCGTGCAGCTCACTCGAGGACAATGGGGGCAGAACTGCATGACATGTGGGACGCCAGAGAACAGTTTTCCTGGAGCTGTTGGAGTGCTGGGGAAAGCTATCTCTCCCAAAGAAGAGTGCCGTGTGTTGCCCTGCCCTCGGCAATCAGAGAGTGAGTGGGAAGGGCTTCCGGCCCGGGCAGTTTCTTTGCAGGCCCGGGGAGCCTGCCGGTACTCAGTGTCCTTGCAGGGAATAGGGTGCCCCGCTAGGGTCTTACGTGTCTTGAAAAGCGTACGAACTTGAAAATAAAGCAGAAGTCCGACTAAGGTCTCGTGGAAACTGCTCGAAGCTTCCGCCTCAGCAGGGCTATTGGAAGGCCTTACCTGGAGGTTAAGTCCTCACATCGAGCTTCCCTTTAGCCCTAGAGCATGACAGGATGAGCTCCTAGCGGGGATCTGGAAGCACCCCGTTGATTTAGAGAAAACTGCGTCTCTTCCACGAGCCCTGACTCCAGTGACTAGGGGCCCGTCACAAACGGTGTTATGCAGGTAGCTTCGAGGCAGCATGAATGGAGCTTTCCAAATGGGAATGCAAGGCTTGCGTCATCAGGCCCCCACTTCCAGGGAGCACGTGGCCTACCGCCTTGCGAGTCCTAGCAAGTCAAAAGAGACTCTAGCTACACCCTGGTCCCTTCCCTGAATCCACCTTTCTTCACAGGGTGTTCTGCACGTAGCCAACTGCCTCAGGCAAGGAACGCTCTGGGTACGCTCTCGGTCTTTAGCCTCTCCTAAAAGCCTGCACTGTAAGAGGAAGAACTGTACTTCAGTTGCAGCGGGAACGCAAGCTGACCCTCTCCTGGAGGTATGGAGTCCTCGGGTAGGAGTTCCAAGAAGGAATGCGCAGCAGAGGGTTTTTTCTAAGTGCCTCTCAGACTAGGGCCCTGAGGCAGAGTTCCTTGACAAGTAGGACGTGAGAGAACAACTTCCTCTTAGCTGTTATAGCGGTGAGGAAATCTAGCTCTCCCTAAGGAACTGTGCCGTGCGATGCCCTACACGCGGCCTACACAGAGTCACTGGGAGGGGCTTCCGGGTCTGGAGGCCGCGTAGCAGGCCCGTGGAGCCTGCCGGTACTCGGTGTTCTTGCAGGGAATAGGGTGCAAACGCGAGGGGCCTGGGTGTCCTGAACAGCGTACTACAAATAAACTAAAGCAGTCCTGCAACTAAGGCCTCTTGGAAACTGCTGCATGCCTCTGCTTCAGCAGGGCCAAGAAAGGACTTACCTCGAGGCAAGGGCTGACATTCGGTCTCCAGGTAGCTATAGAGGGTAGCAGCATGAGCACCCAAGCAGGCCTGGGAAGCACCATGTTTTATTAGAGGACACTCATCTTCTTCCCAGAGCCATGCTTACCGTGACTAGAGGCCCGTCAAAAGGTGTGTCTCTGCGTGTGATTCAAGGCCCGAGGAATGGAAGTTTCCAAATGGGAAAGACGGCGTGTGCCATCAGGCCCACGGTTCCAGGTGGACACGCATTATACGTGCCCGTTGATGCAACAAGTCAAAAGACGCACAGCGTACACCCCGGGCCCTTCCCTGAATCAACTTGTTTACGCGGGGTGCTCTGCGTGTAGCGAACTCCCTCAAGCAAGGCAGGCTCTAGTTAGGCCGAGGAGCATTTGCCTCTTCCAAAAGACTGCAGTGTTTCATGAAGAACTGTGCTTTCGTTGCTGCTGGAACACAAGCTGACTTTCTCCTTGAAGAGAGTGACTTTCCAACGGAGGTCCCTGAAGGAATCCTAAGCGGACTATTTTCTCAGGGCAACTCAGAGAATGTCCAAAATGTCGAAAGGTAGGGGTTGAGTGTGCCTGCATGTCTGGGTGTGCACACATCTGTGCAAATATTGGGGTGAGGGTGCCTGCGTGTATGGGTGTGTGAGAGAAGCTGAAAGACGGTCAAAAATGTTCGAAAGTTCCATGGCCCGGTGGACTGGCTAGAAATGCGTTCCTGGTGCCGTTGGAGTGCTGAGGAATTGTAGCAGTCCCAAGGAAGAGTGCTGTGTGTTGTCCACTCGGCGTACACAGAGGGCCTCTGAAGCGCCTACTGGCCTGGGTGTTGCTCAACATGCCCACAGAGGCCAGGCGGCCGGGGCGTACTCAGTGATGTTGTGGGGGAAAGGGGGCACACCCGAGGCGTCTAGGCGTCCTGAAAACCGAACCAGCGTTAAAATAAAGTGCCACACCGACCAGGACCTCAAAGAGCTGCTGTACGCTCCGTTCCTGCAGGGCTAACTCAAAGACTTTCTCGAGGTGTGTAATCACGTCGACATTGCCTTTGGTCCGACAGCCTGACAGGATGAGCTACCAGCCAGGCTATGGAAGCACCCTGGTTGTTTAGAGGAAAACTCCTTTCCGTCCCAGAGCCCTGCCTCCACCGACCCGAGGCCCGTCACAAACGGTGTTCTTTAGGCAGCTTCAAGGCAGCATGAATGGAGGCTTCAAAATGGGGAAGCGAGGCTTGGGCCTTCAGGTCTCCCCTTGCCTTGAACACGGAGCCTACCTCCCTGTGACTTCTGACAAGTCAGAAGAGGAGGCTCTAGCTACACACAGGTCCGTTCCCTGAATCGCCTTATCTTCCCGGGGTGTTCCGCAGATAGCGAACACGGTCCTCCAAGGAATGCACTAGGGAGGCTATGGGGCCTTAGCCTCTTCTGAAAGCCTGCAGTGTAAGAGGAAGAACTGTGCTTTAGTGGCAGTAGGAAGGCAAGCCGACTTTCTCCTGCCGGTATAGGGTCTTCAGGTATGAGTGCCTAGAAGGAATGCCAAGCAGGTTTGTTTTCCCCGTGCAGCTCAGTCTAGGAGAATGAGGCAGAACTGCATGACATGTGGGACGCCAGAGAACAGTTTTCCTGGAGCTGTTGGAGTGCTGGGGAAAGCTATCTCTCCCAAAGAAGAGTGCCGTGTGTTGCCCTGCCCTCGGCAATCACAGAGTGAGTGGGAAGGGCTTCCGGCCCGGGCAGTTTCTTTGCAGGCCCGGGGAGCCTGCCGGTACTCAGTGTCCTTGCAGGGAATAGGGTGCCCACGCGAGGGTCCTAGGTGTCTTGAAAAGCGTACGAACACGAAAATAAAGCCGAGCTGCGACTAAGGCCTCGTGGAAACTGCTCGAAGCTTCCGCCTCAGCAGGGCTCTTAGAAGGCCTTACCTGGAGGTACGTCCTCACATCGAGCTTCCCTTTAGCCCTAGAGCATGACAGGCGGAGCTCTTACCGGGACTCTGGAAGCACCCTGTTGACTTATAGAAAACTGCTTCTCTTCCACGAGCCCTGACTCCAGCGACTAGGGGCCCGTCACAAACGGTTTTATGCAGGCAGCTTCGAGGCAGCATGAGTGGTTCTTTAAAAATGAGAATGCAAGGCTTGCGTCATCAGGCCCCCACTTCCAGTCAACACGTTGACTACCGCCTTGTGATTCGTAGCTAGTCAAAAGAGGCTCCAGCTACACACAGGTCCCTTCCCTGAATCCACTTTTCTTCACAGGCTGTTCTGCCTGTAGCTAACTCGCTCATCCAAGGACTGCACTAGGGAGGCTCTCGGGCCTTAGCGTCTTCTGAAAGCTTGCAGTGTAACAGGCAGAACTCTGCTTTAGTGGCAGTAGGAATGCAAGCTGACTTTCTCCTGCAGGTATGGGGTCTTCAGGTATGAGTGCCTAGAAGGAATGCCAAGCAGTTTCGGTTTCCCCGTGCAGCTCACTCGAGGACAATGGGGGCAGAACTGCATGACATGTGGGACGCCAGAGAACAGTTTTCCTGGAGCTGTTGGAGTGCTGGGGAAAGCTATCTCTCCCAAAGAAGAGTGCCGTGTGTTGCCCTGCCCTCGGCAATCAGAGAGTGAGTGGGAAGGGCTTCCGGCCCGGGCAGTTTCTTTGCAGGCCCGGGGAGCCTGCCGGTACTCAGTGTCCTTGCAGGGAATAGGGTGCCCCGCTAGGGTCTTACGTGTCTTGAAAAGCGTACGAACTTGAAAATAAAGCAGAAGTCCGAATAAGGTCTCGTGGAAACTGCTCGAAGCTTCCGCCTCAGCAGGGCTATTGGAAGGCCTTACCTGGAGGTACGTCCTCACATCGAGCTTCCCTTTAGCTCTAGAGCATGACAGGCGGAGCTCTTACCGGGACTCTGGAAGCACCCTGTTGACTTATAGAAAACTGCTTCTCTTCCACGAGCCCTGACTCCAGCGACTAGGGGCCCGTCACAAACGGTTTTATGCAGGCAGCTTCGAGGCAGCATGAGTGGTTCTTTAAAAATGAGAATGCAAGGCTTGCGTCATCAGGCCCCCACTTCCAGTCAACACGTTGACTACCGCCTTGTGATTCGTAGCTAGTCAAAAGAGGCTCCAGCTACACACAGGTCCCTTCCCTGAATCCACTTTTCTTCACAGGCTGTTCTGCCTGTAGCTAACTCGCTCATCCAAGGACTGCACTAGGGAGGCTCTCGGGCCTTAGCGTCTTCTGAAAGCTTGCAGTGTAACAGGCAGAACTCTGCTTTAGTGGCAGTAGGAATGCAAGCTGACTTTCTCCTGCAGGTATGGGGTCTTCAGGTATGAGTGCCTAGAAGGAATGCCAAGCAGTTTCGGTTTCCCCGTGCAGCTCACTCGAGGACAATGGGGGCAGATTTGCATGACATGTGGGACGCCAGAGAACAGTTTTCCTGGAGCTGTTGGAGTGCTGGGGAAAGCTATCTCTCCCAAAGAAGAGTGCCGTGTGTTGCCCTGCACTCGGCAATCAGAGAGTGAGTGGGAAGGGCTTCCGGCCCGGGCAGTTTCTTTGCAGGCCCGGGGAGCCTGCCGGTACTCAGTGTCCTTGCAGGGAATAGGGTGCCCCGCTAGGGTCTTACGTGTCTTGAAAAGCGTACGAACTTGAAAATAAAGCAGAAGTCCGACTAAGGTCTCGTGGAAACTGCTCGAAGCTTCCGCCTCAGCAGGGCTATTGGAAGGCCTTACCTGGAGGTTAAGTCCTCACATCGAGCTTCCCTTTAGCCCTAGAGCATGACAGGATGAGCTCCTAGCGGGGATCTGGAAGCACCCCGTTGATTTAGAGAAAACTGCGTCTCTTCCACGAGCCCTGACTCCAGTGACTAGGGGCCCGTCACAAACGGTGTTATGCAGGTAGCTTCGAGGCAGCATGAATGGAGCTTTCCAAATGGGAATGCAAGGCTTGCGTCATCAGGCCCCCACTTCCAGGGAGCACGTGGCCTACCGCCTTGCGAGTCCTAGCAAGTCAAAAGAGACTCTAGCTACACCCTGGTCCCTTCCCTGAATCCACCTTTCTTCACAGGGTGTTCTGCACGTAGCCAACTGCCTCAGGCAAGGAACGCTCTGGGTACGCTCTCGGTCTTTAGCCTCTCCTAAAAGCCTGCACTGTAAGAGGAAGAACTGTACTTCAGTTGCAGCAGGAACGCAAGCTGACCCTCTCCTGGAGGTATGGAGTCCTCGGGTAGGAGTTCCAAGAAGGAATGCGCAGCAGAGGGTTTTTTCTAAGTGCCTCTCAGACTAGGGCCCTGAGGCAGAGTTCCTTGACAAGTAGGACGTGAGAGAACAACTTCCTCTTAGCTGTTATAGCGGTGAGGAAATCTAGCTCTCCCTAAGGAACTGTGCCGTGCGATGCCCTACACGCGGCCTACACAGAGTCACTGGGAGGGGCTTCCGGGTCTGGAGGCCGCGTAGCAGGCCCGTGGAGCCTGCCGGTACTCGGTGTTCTTGCAGGGAATAGGGTGCAAACGCGAGGGGCCTGGGTGTCCTGAACAGCGTACTACAAATAAACTAAAGCAGTCCTGCAACTAAGGCCTCTTGGAAACTGCTGCATGCCTCTGCTTCAGCAGGGCCAAGAAAGGACTTACCTCGAGGCAAGGGCTGACATTCGGTCTCCAGGTAGCTATAGAGGGTAGCAGCATGAGCACCCAAGCAGGCCTGGGAAGCACCATGTTTTATTAGAGGACACTCATCTTCTTCCCAGAGCCATGCTTACCGTGACTAGAGGCCCGTCAAAAGGTGTGTCTCTGCGTGTGATTCAAGGCCCGAGGAATGGAAGTTTCCAAATGGGAAAGACGGCGTGTGCCATCAGGCCCACGGTTCCAGGTGGACACGCATTATACGTGCCCGTTGATGCAACAAGTCAAAAGACGCACAGCGTACACCCCGGGCCCTTCCCTGAATCAACTTGTTTACGCGGGGTGCTCTGCGTGTAGCGAACTCCCTCAAGCAAGGCAGGCTCTAGTTAGGCCGAGGAGCATTTGCCTCTTCCAAAAGACTGCAGTGTTTCATGAAGAACTGTGCTTTCGTTGCTGCTGGAACACAAGCTGACTTTCTCCTTGAAGAGAGTGACTTTCCAACGGAGGTCCCTGAAGGAATCCTAAGCGGACTATTTTCTCAGGGCAACTCAGAGAATGTCCAAAATGTCGAAAGGTAGGGGTTGAGTGTGCCTGCATGTCTGGGTGTGCACACATCTGTGCAAATATTGGGGTGAGGGTGCCTGCGTGTATGGGTGTGTGAGAGAAGCTGAAAGACGGTCAAAAATGTTCGAAAGTTCCATGGCCCGGTGGACTGGCTAGAAATGCGTTCCTGGTGCCGTTGGAGTGCTGAGGAATTGTAGCAGTCCCAAGGAAAAGTGCTGTGTGTTGTCCACTCGGCGTACACAGAGGGCCTCTGAAGGGCCTACTGGCCTGGGTGTTGCTCAACATGCCCACAGAGGCCAGGCGGCCGGGGCGTACTCAGTGATGTTGTGGGGGAAAGGGGGCACACCCGAGGCGTCTAGGCGTCCTGAAAACCGAACCAGCGTTAAAATAAAGTGCCACACCGACCAGGACCTCAAAGAGCTGCTGTACGCTCCGTTCCTGCAGGGCTAACTCAAAGACTTTCTCGAGGTGTGTAATCACGTCGACATTGCCTTTGGTCCGACAGCCTGACAGGATGAGCTACCAGCCAGGCTATGGAAGCACCCTGGTTGTTTAGAGGAAAACTCCTTTCCTTCCCAGAGCCCTGCCTCCACCGACCCGAGGCCCGTCACAAACGGTGTTCTTTAGGCAGCTTCAAGGCAGCATGAATGGAGGCTTCAAAATGGGGAAGCGAGGCTTGGGCCTTCAGGTCTCCCCTTGCCTTGAACACGGAGCCTACCTCCCTGTGACTTCTGACAAGTCAGAAGAGGAGGCTCTAGCTACACACAGGTCCGTTCCCTGAATCGCCTTATCTTCCCGGGGTGTTCCGCAGATAGCGAACACGGTCCTCCAAGGAATGCACTAGGGAGGCTATGGGGCCTTAGCCTCTTCTGAAAGCCTGCAGTGTAAGAGGAAGAACTGTGCTTTAGTGGCAGTAGGAAGGCAAGCCGACTTTCTCCTGCCGGTATAGGGTCTTCAGGTATGAGTGCCTAGAAGGAATGCCAAGCAGGTTTGTTTTCCCCGTGCAGCTCAGTCTAGGAGAATGAGGCAGAACTGCATGACATGTGGGACGCCAGAGAACAGTTTTCCTGGAGCTGTTGGAGTGCTGGGGAAAGCTATCTCTCCCAAAGAAGAGTGCCGTGTGTTGCCCTGCCCTCGGCAATCACAGAGTGAGTGGGAAGGGCTTCCGGCCCGGGCAGTTTCTTTGCAGGCCCGGGGAGCCTGCCGGTACTCAGTGTCCTTGCAGGGAATAGGGTGCCCATGCGAGGGTCCTAGGTGTCTTGAAAAGCGTACGAACACGAAAATAAAGCCGAGCTGCGACTAAGGCCTCGTGGAAACTGCTCGAAGCTTCCGCCTCAGCAGGGCTCTTAGAAGGCCTTACCTGGAGGTACGTCCTCACATCGAGCTTCCCTTTAGCCCTAGAGCATGACAGGCGGAGCTCTTACCGGGACTCTGGAAGCACCCTGTTGACTTATAGAAAACTGCTTCTCTTCCACGAGCCCTGACTCCAGCGACTAGGGGCCCGTCACAAACGGTTTTATGCAGGCAGCTTCGAGGCAGCATGAGTGGTTCTTTAAAAATGAGAATGCAAGGCTTGCGTCATCAGGCCCCCACTTCCAGTCAACACGTTGACTACCGCCTTGTGATTCGTAGCTAGTCAAAAGAGGCTCCAGCTACACACAGGTCCCTTCCCTGAATCCACTTTTCTTCACAGGCTGTTCTGCCTGTAGCTAACTCGCTCATCCAAGGACTGCACTAGGGAGGCTCTCGGGCCTTAGCGTCTTCTGAAAGCTTGCAGTGTAACAGGCAGAACTCTGCTTTAGTGGCAGTAGGAATGCAAGCTGACTTTCTCCTGCAGGTATGGGGTCTTCAGGTATGAGTGCCTAGAAGGAATGCCAAGCAGTTTCGGTTTCCCCGTGCAGCTCACTCGAGGACAATGGGGGCAGATTTGCATGACATGTGGGACGCCAGAGAACAGTTTTCCTGGAGCTGTTGGAGTGCTGGGGAAAGCTATCTCTCCCAAAGAAGAGTGCCGTGTGTTGCCCTGCACTCGGCAATCAGAGAGTGAGTGGGAAGGGCTTCCGGCCCGGGCAGTTTCTTTGCAGGCCCGGGGAGCCTGCCGGTACTCAGTGTCCTTGCAGGGAATAGGGTGCCCCGCTAGGGTCTTACGTGTCTTGAAAAGCGTACGAACTTGAAAATAAAGCAGAAGTCCGACTAAGGTCTCGTGGAAACTGCTCGAAGCTTCCGCCTCAGCAGGGCTATTGGAAGGCCTTACCTGGAGGTTAAGTCCTCACATCGAGCTTCCCTTTAGCCCTAGAGCATGACAGGATGAGCTCCTAGCGGGGATCTGGAAGCACCCCGTTGATTTAGAGAAAACTGCGTCTCTTCCACGAGCCCTGACTCCAGTGACTAGGGGCCCGTCACAAACGGTGTTATGCAGGTAGCTTCGAGGCAGCATGAATGGAGCTTTCCAAATGGGAATGCAAGGCTTGCGTCATCAGGCCCCCACTTCCAGGGAGCACGTGGCCTACCGCCTTGCGAGTCCTAGCAAGTCAAAAGAGACTCTAGCTACACCCTGGTCCCTTCCCTGAATCCACCTTTCTTCACAGGGTGTTCTGCACGTAGCCAACTGCCTCAGGCAAGGAACGCTCTGGGTACGCTCTCGGTCTTTAGCCTCTCCTAAAAGCCTGCACTGTAAGAGGAAGAACTGTACTTCAGTTGCAGCAGGAACGCAAGCTGACCCTCTCCTGGAGGTATGGAGTCCTCGGGTAGGAGTTCCAAGAAGGAATGCGCAGCAGAGGGTTTTTTCTAAGTGCCTCTCAGACTAGGGCCCTGAGGCAGAGTTCCTTGACAAGTAGGACGTGAGAGAACAACTTCCTCTTAGCTGTTATAGCGGTGAGGAAATCTAGCTCTCCCTAAGGAACTGTGCCGTGCGATGCCCTACACGCGGCCTACACAGAGTCACTGGGAGGGGCTTCCGGGTCTGGAGGCCGCGTAGCAGGCCCGTGGAGCCTGCCGGTACTCGGTGTTCTTGCAGGGAATAGGGTGCAAACGCGAGGGGCCTGGGTGTCCTGAACAGCGTACTACAAATAAACTAAAGCAGTCCTGCAACTAAGGCCTCTTGGAAACTGCTGCATGCCTCTGCTTCAGCAGGGCCAAGAAAGGACTTACCTCGAGGCAAGGGCTGACATTCGGTCTCCAGGTAGCTATAGAGGGTAGCAGCATGAGCACCCAAGCAGGCCTGGGAAGCACCATGTTTTATTAGAGGACACTCATCTTCTTCCCAGAGCCATGCTTACCGTGACTAGAGGCCCGTCAAAAGGTGTGTCTCTGCGTGTGATTCAAGGCCCGAGGAATGGAAGTTTCCAAATGGGAAAGACGGCGTGTGCCATCAGGCCCACGGTTCCAGGTGGACACGCATTATACGTGCCCGTTGATGCAACAAGTCAAAAGACGCACAGCGTACACCCCGGGCCCTTCCCTGAATCAACTTGTTTACGCGGGGTGCTCTGCGTGTAGCGAACTCCCTCAAGCAAGGCAGGCTCTAGTTAGGCCGAGGAGCATTTGCCTCTTCCAAAAGACTGCAGTGTTTCATGAAGAACTGTGCTTTCGTTGCTGCTGGAACACAAGCTGACTTTCTCCTTGAAGAGAGTGACTTTCCAACGGAGGTCCCTGAAGGAATCCTAAGCGGACTATTTTCTCAGGGCAACTCAGAGAATGTCCAAAATGTCGAAAGGTAGGGGTTGAGTGTGCCTGCATGTCTGGGTGTGCACACATCTGTGCAAATATTGGGGTGAGGGTGCCTGCGTGTATGGGTGTGTGAGAGAAGCTGAAAGACGGTCAAAAATGTTCGAAAGTTCCATGGCCCGGTGGACTGGCTAGAAATGCGTTCCTGGTGCCGTTGGAGTGCTGAGGAATTGTAGCAGTCCCAAGGAAGAGTGCTGTGTGTTGTCCACTCGGCGTACACAGAGGGCCTCTGAAGGGCCTACTGGCCTGGGTGTTGCTCAACATGCCCACAGAGGCCAGGCGGCCGGGGCGTACTCAGTGATGTTGTGGGGGAAAGGGGGCACACCCGAGGCGTCTAGGCGTCCTGAAAACCGAACCAGCGTTAAAATAAAGTGCCACACCGGCCAGGACCTCAAAGAGCTGCTGTACGCTCCGTTCCTGCAGGGCTAACTCAAAGACTTTCTCGAGGTGTGTAATCACGTCGACATTGCCTTTGGTCCGACAGCCTGACAGGATGAGCTACCAGCCAGGCTATGGAAGCACCCTGGTTGTTTAGAGGAAAACTCCTTTCCTTCCCAGAGCCCTGCCTCCACCGACCCGAGGCCCGTCACAAACGGTGTTCTTTAGGCAGCTTCAAGGCAGCATGAATGGAGGCTTCAAAATGGGGAAGCGAGGCTTGGGCCTTCAGGTCTCCCCTTGCCTTGAACACGGAGCCTACCTCCCTGTGACTTCTGACAAGTCAGAAGAGGAGGCTCTAGCTACACACAGGTCCGTTCCCTGAATCGCCTTATCTTCCCGGGGTGTTCCGCAGATAGCGAACACGGTCCTCCAAGGAATGCACTAGGGAGGCTATGGGGCCTTAGCCTCTTCTGAAAGCCTGCAGTGTAAGAGGAAGAACTGTGCTTTAGTGGCAGTAGGAAGGCAAGCCGACTTTCTCCTGCCGGTATAGGGTCTTCAGGTATGAGCGCCTAGAAGGAATGCCAAGCAGGTTTGTTTTCCCCGTGCAGCTCAGTCTAGGAGAATGAGGCAGAACTGCATGACATGTGGGACGCCAGAGAACAGTTTTCCTGGAGCTGTTGGAGTGCTGGGGAAAGCTATCTCTCCCAAAGAAGAGTGCCGTGTGTTGCCCTGCCCTCGGCAATCACAGAGTGAGTGGGAAGGGCTTCCGGCCCGGGCAGTTTCTTTGCAGGCCCGGGGAGCCTGCCGGTACTCAGTGTCCTTGCAGGGAATAGGGTGCCCACGCGAGGGTCCTAGGTGTCTTGAAAAGCGTACGAACACGAAAATAAAGCCGAGCTGCGACTAAGGCCTCGTGGAAACTGCTCGAAGCTTCCGCCTCAGCAGGGCTCTTAGAAGGCCTTACCTGGAGGTACGTCCTCACATCGAGCTTCCCTTTAGCCCTAGAGCATGACAGGCGGAGCTCTTACCGGGACTCTGGAAGCACCCTGTTGACTTATAGAAAACTGCTTCTCTTCCACGAGCCCTGACTCCAGCGACTAGGGGCCCGTCCCAAACGGTTTTATGCAGGCAGCTTCGAGGCAGCATGAGTGGTTCTTTAAAAATGAGAATGCAAGGCTTGCGTCATCAGGCCCCCACTTCCAGTCAACACGTTGACTACCGCCTTGTGATTCGTAGCTAGTCAAAAGAGGCTCCAGCTACACACAGGTCCCTTCCCTGAATCCACTTTTCTTCACAGGCTGTTCTGCCTGTAGCTAACTCGCTCATCCAAGGACTGCACTAGGGAGGCTCTCGGGCCTTAGCGTCTTCTGAAAGCTTGCAGTGTAACAGGCAGAACTCTGCTTTAGTGGCAGTAGGAATGCAAGCTGACTTTCTCCTGCAGGTATGGGGTCTTCAGGTATGAGTGCCTAGAAGGAATGCCAAGCAGTTTCGGTTTCCCCGTGCAGCTCACTCGAGGACAATGGGGGCAGATTTGCATGACATGTGGGACGCCAGAGAACAGTTTTCCTGGAGCTGTTGGAGTGCTGGGGAAAGCTATCTCTCCCAAAGAAGAGTGCCGTGTGTTGCCCTGCACTCGGCAATCAGAGAGTGAGTGGGAAGGGCTTCCGGCCCGGGCAGTTTCTTTGCAGGCCCGGGGAGCCTGCCGGTACTCAGTGTCCTTGCAGGGAATAGGGTGCCCCGCTAGGGTCTTACGTGTCTTGAAAAGCGTACGAACTTGAAAATAAAGCAGAAGTCCGACTAAGGTCTCGTGGAAACTGCTCGAAGCTTCCGCCTCAGCAGGGCTATTGGAAGGCCTTACCTGGAGGTTAAGTCCTCACATCGAGCTTCCCTTTAGCCCTAGAGCATGACAGGATGAGCTCCTAGCGGGGATCTGGAAGCACCCCGTTGATTTAGAGAAAACTGCGTCTCTTCCACGAGCCCTGACTCCAGTGACTAGGGGCCCGTCACAAACGGTGTTATGCAGGTAGCTTCGAGGCAGCATGAATGGAGCTTTCCAAATGGGAATGCAAGGCTTGCGTCATCAGGCCCCCACTTCCAGGGAGCACGTGGCCTACCGCCTTGCGAGTCCTAGCAAGTCAAAAGAGACTCTAGCTACACCCTGGTCCCTTCCCTGAATCCACCTTTCTTCACAGGGTGTTCTGCACGTAGCCAACTGCCTCAGGCAAGGAACGCTCTGGGTACGCTCTCGGTCTTTAGCCTCTCCTAAAAGCCTGCACTGTAAGAGGAAGAACTGTACTTCAGTTGCAGCAGGAACGCAAGCTGACCCTCTCCTGGAGGTATGGAGTCCTCGGGTAGGAGTTCCAAGAAGGAATGCGCAGCAGAGGGTTTTTTCTAAGTGCCTCTCAGACTAGGGCCCTGAGGCAGAGTTCCTTGACAAGTAGGACGTGAGAGAACAACTTCCTCTTAGCTGTTATAGCGGTGAGGAAATCTAGCTCTCCCTAAGGAACTGTGCCGTGCGATGCCCTACACGCGGCCTACACAGAGTCACTGGGAGGGGCTTCCGGGTCTGGAGGCCGCGTAGCAGGCCCGTGGAGCCTGCCGGTACTCGGTGTTCTTGCAGGGAATAGGGTGCAAATGCAAGGGGCCTGGGTGTCCTGAACAGCGTACTACAAATAAACTAAAGCAGTCCTGCAACTAAGGCCTCTTGGAAACTGCTGCATGCCTCTGCTTCAGCAGGGCCAAGAAAGGACTTACCTCGAGGCAAGGGCTGACATTCGGTCTCCAGGTAGCTATAGAGGGTAGCAGCATGAGCACCCAAGCAGGCCTGGGAAGCACCATGTTTTATTAGAGGACACTCATCTTCTTCCCAGAGCCATGCTTACCGTGACTAGAGGCCCGTCAAAAGGTGTGTCTCTGCGTGTGATTCAAGGCCCGAGGAATGGAAGTTTCCAAATGGGAAAGACGGCGTGTGCCATCAGGCCCACGGTTCCAGGTGGACACGCATTATACGTGCCCGTTGATGCAACAAGTCAAAAGATGCACAGCGTACACCCCGGGCCCTTCCCTGAATCAACTTGTTTACGCGGGGTGCTCTGCGTGTAGCGAACTCCCTCAAGCAAGGCAGGCTCTAGTTAGGCCGAGGAGCATTTGCCTCTTCCTAAAGACTGCAGTGTTTCATGAAGAACTGTGCTTTCGTTGCTGCTGGAACACAAGCTGACTTTCTCCTTGAAGAGAGTGACTTTCCAACGGAGGTCCCTGAAGGAATCCTAAGCGGACTATTTTCTCAGGGCAACTCAGAGAATGTCCAAAATGTCGAAAGGTAGGGGTTGAGTGTGCCTGCATGTCTGGGTGTGCACACATCTGTGCAAATATTGGGGTGAGGGTGCCTGCGTGTATGGGTGTGTGAGAGAAGCTGAAAGACGGTCAAAAATGTTCGAAAGTTCCATGGCCCGGTGGACTGGCTAGAAATGCGTTCCTGGTGCCGTTGGAGTGCTGAGGAATTGTAGCAGTCCCAAGGAAGAGT